>NC_142503.1:121152500-122352500 GCF_057876585.1 Rhinolophus sinicus
GGCCTCTGGCTTCCTTCCATCTATAGGGTCCAGACAGGAAGGGTCCTAGATGGAAGAAAGGGCACCGTCTCATTTGCATAATGCAATACCAGTCTGCTAGAGCGCAGCTTCTCTTGAGCCCATGGATATTTTAGCATATTATCTAGTTGGCCACTCTGCTCTGCACAGTAGCTTCTTCCTCTCTAGGAGGAAGGAATCAAAACAGGACCTACACTAGGACTAGCCGGCCATTTTAGGGGCTACTTCTGCCCTTCTCAGGAAGAAAAAGAGAGAGCACAAAGAAGGGACCATGATGGCTTCCCTCTCAACTGCTCAGTCTTTCTCCCTTCTATGATAAGAATAATTTCTAAAAGTTTTATTCTTGCATCAGTCTTTACTGAATAAAGCGAAGCCGAAAATTTTTTCATACCCTAACCTATCAAAATAAACTCTTTCCTCCATTACTCCCCACTAAACAAAATATACTTATATCACTGCTTCTCTCAGTACAAATATTCTGTCCATAAATTTGCTGACAGTACAATTTTGTCCTGTGATACAGTATGGATTTTCACTAATTTGACTGTACTACCAGTATCTCTATTAGCTTGCAAACTGAGAGGGCACAAATCTTTGCTTTGTATTTCATCTAATGCAAGACACTGATTCACAATTACAACGAGGACCATGAAGAAGAGAAGCGATTCTGGGTATTTTCCAGATAACAACTACGCTCTACTTCCTTTCTCTCCCAAGCTCTGCTTCCTCCTCCACCTCTCTCTGTCCTGACCAGTGTCTGGGTGGCTGACTTCTGTGGACAGTGTCACCTTAGTCTCCTTACCCTCTGACTTCCGATAGGGATCTGCCACAAGGAGGTACCAGCCGGATCTGAGGCTGCGGGAGGAGACAAAGGTTGGAGTATTGCTGTCTGTCTCCTTCACTGCTCTGCCCTACACTGTCGGAGTCCTGGCCGTAGCTGTGTTTCTGTGAGGCCACAGCTCCCAACAGGTAGCCCCTCTTCCGTCACTCCAGCAGTCACTGGGTTGCACGGACACCATTCACTCCCTGCCTCTTCAGGCAGAGGGACAGTAACAAAGTCCTACTGTCATTAGTCTTTGGGGACTTCGCCATCTCTTGTTGGATTCCTTAATGCTGCTCACACCTCTGTAACTAGTCCCTTCATTAAACTCTGTTCTGTTACTTCCTTTTGAGGTGTGTCATCGGTTTCCTGCCAGGCTAATACAACAACCTTAACATAAATAACTTACTAAAATTCTCTAGTCTCTCAAAAAAGAAACAAACTCTTCACTTAATTCCAAGAGTTAAAATCAAATTAAGGTAGTCTACAGAGAGTCATACAGAGGACCTCAGTTGAAGCAAAGGAAGAAAAAAATAGTTTAGGTAACATATATTAGAATTCAAGTACTAGCACAATACATACATATTTTCAAAAATTTCAAGGAACTTACAATGTTCCTCGAAGAAATATGAATCCTCTTCTATTATGAAAGATTAGTTAAGTGTTCAATAATTTCCAAAAGTTCATCAATATGCATTCAAAAAAAAATCCAGAAGTCAACCCTGCAATCTACCCAATTCAGTACCTTTAATTTACAAGCTACACAAACAAACAACAAGCAAAAACCCAGCAACAACCCCAACCCCAAAAAATTCGTAAGAAAAATAAAACAAAATCAGTACTAACAACTCTGCCTTTTCCCCTTGGCAAATTCAACAAGACAAGAGCAAATCCAAAGACTATATAATTGGTTACTTCCCATCCTTTATCCTGGCTCTTTTACCTCTAGCACTTACTACAATTACTAGGTATTTGTAGTATAAATGATTCCGTAGTCCACGTAGGCTCAAATTTATTTATTTTATTATTATTTCTTTTTTAAGGAGGCCGCAGCTCACAGTGGCCCATGTGAGGATCGAACCGGCAACCTTGGTGCTACCAGCACCACGCTCTAACCAACTGAGCTACCCAGCCACCCCAGATAGGCTCAAATTTAAATCATTAGCCACTAATATTGCTGTCAACATATTTATCACTATTGTTGCTACACAACACTTTTAACACAAATAAGATGATTTTTTTTTCTTTGAAGTTTCTTCTTATAATGAGTTTGTCATCCATGCCGTGGCATAAAAAGGAACACATACAAGAAGTTGCTAATTAGCATTCAGAAAGAGGGTCTTCTGGCTTGTACGGGTCTGCCTCTATGAATTTTCTA
The DNA here is from genome assembly GCF_057876585.1 of Rhinolophus sinicus. NCBI lineage: Eukaryota > Metazoa > Chordata > Mammalia > Chiroptera > Rhinolophidae > Rhinolophus > Rhinolophus sinicus. The sequence continues at coordinate 121,154,717 of NC_142503.1, forward strand.
AATGGATATCCTTTTCCAAGTATAAAACATTTAATTTCATTCTCCACATGACCTAGAGAAATGCAAAGTTGAAATAAAAGCCTTTTCTAACTCAACATTTCACCGCATAACCCCCCACAAAACTCTTTTAAAGTGTTTAGTTTCTAAATAATAGCTTACATTTAGATGGACCTTATAAATTCATCATCTCATTGGATCCTTATATCTGTGGGATAGGCAGGTGTTCCACAGGTAAGGCTAAAGAGTCAGAGAGGCAGTTAGCACCTGACTAAACATCCCTGCAAGTAAGAGAATTTCTTGTTATCTTACAATGGAGAAATGCTAGTGATTCTCACCAGTACTTTAATACAGAGCCTGCATGAAACCAAATAGCAAGTGCCCACATGCATAATATATCTCAGATACCAAAACAAAGTTAATACTAAATGGTATCAACTGACCACAAGGATATTATATATAGTACAGGAAAAAGAATAACATAAATCAATCTAAAATGAAATGTATTTTTCTCTCGAAGGGGGAATAAAATCAAATGTGTTTTTAATAAATGCTTTCTTTCATTTATACATAGAAAAAAACACCTAGGTAAAAGCATGGGGGGGCAGTGTGCTCAGTGGTTAGAGCACAGTGCTCCTAACACCAAGGTCTCCAGTTCGATTCCCACATGGGCCAGTGAGCTGCACCCTCTACAACTAGATTGAGAACAGCAACTTGACCTGGAGCTAAGCTTCGCCCTCCACAACTAGATTGAAAACAACGACTTGACATGGAGCTGATGGGTCCTGGAAAAAAAAAAAACACTGTTCCCCAATTAAAAAAAAAAAAAAAAGCAGCAGTCAGGCTTGGAGAGATTATAGGAATGAGTTAGCAGAGTGGTAAGAAAGATAAAGGGGCACAAATCTATTCACATAAACAGTGATAAGAGCCAACTAGCTTTGCCATTTAATCAATCATTATTAACTGCATAACCCATTGCCCAAGTACTGTAAAAAATACTATGATAAAGAGAAAAAAATTTGCATTCAAAAGCAGCTTGCAGCCTAGTTGGGAAGATAATACAGACACACAGATAAAACACGCATTGTTGATTCAACATTTCCTGGGTGGTTACAGTAAGACACTGAGTTTGGCACTGTGGGAAATACAAAAATGAATGCAACAGAGAGTAACAATCTGCTACCAAAGATAGCACAAATATGCAGGTTTTGAATGGAGAACACGAGAAGGTCCAAATAAAATGCCATATGAATTCCAAGAAGGGAGAAATGTCTCCTCATTGGGGGTTTGGGGAAGATGACAAGGAGTAAACATTTGAAATAAAGGGTGTGCAGGATTTGGGCACTCATGGATTGGGGAGGAAAGCTGCTCTAAGTGAGGTCTGCAGTATGTAAAGACAGAGTTTGGAAAGTAAAGGGAAGAGAGAGGGGCCAGTGAGTACCTACGAATTTGGGGGAGGGATCTCAGGGTACCTGAAAGTCTAGTGAGAAGGACAGAGAAGTCAAATCACAGGGGGACTCCAAAGGGAGCTAAATAGCTTGTGTGGCTTATGGTAGACGAGACATAAGAAAAGGTACAACACAGAGTATCAAGAAGAGTTCTGAAGTCCACAATAAGAAGAAAGGAAAATTAGGGTTATAATCAGAGAGTAGATAATTCAGTTAGGCGTAGAAAGGCAGACATGCTTCTGACAGGCTGTTCCAGATTGTATAAATTGATGAAAGCCGTGATTCAAACCAGGCCAGCAACTCTTTAGTTGATGTCCTTCCCTCTAAATCCTAGATGCTGTTGGTATTTCCGTATATGTGTGAGCTCTGAAATGACACTGGACTGAATAAAACCAATCTCAGGAACTAAACCTTTGACAAACACACACACAGACACAATCACTTGCACCTCCCTCCACCACCCCCTCACATCCTTTTAAATAGGGTACTTTTATCTTTCGCTATTTTTTTCAAATTATAAAATTAACACACGGTTCAATGTAGAAAATCTAGTCTTTTCATTGCTATTCATTTTAATTGTGACACAATCACCCAGAGTATGAGTGCACTAACACTGATACCAGCAATTCTATCCTGAGAGTCGGTGTGCCAGGAAACTAGCCAAATACCAAGACCAGTACAATCAGCCCCAAAATAATAATCATCTTTCCAAGTTTCATTTGGGGCTCTGCTCTGAAAGGTCAAAGGAGATTGCTTCCAGACTGCCTCCAGACCTTCCCAAAGCAATCTCTCAAGAGTCAAAAACACACAAACAAAACACCAATATTATAAACACCAATACAGACCACTGGTTGGATACTCATCACACAGGGCTGCACAGGTTCAGGCATATTCACGGACAAATTTATTTTTATCAGAGATCACCTAGATTAGAATTATTTCAACCTAAATTGGTGTAAATGGACTAGAACTAAACTCAGAAAACCAATGAGTCATACATTGTTGGATTTTGTATGAGGGCAGTTTGATGTAGAGCAGAGGTGTCCAAACTTTTTTCAACGTTTTTTACCAAGGGCAATATGCGGTAAAATACACAAACCGGGCCGGGCCACTCACTCGAGGTGAAGTATGCATTGCCTCACCTGGTTTATTTGCTGTGGGTCAATTAACAATGGATTGCGGACCGCAGTTGGCCCGTGGGCCACAGTTTTGATACCCCTGATGTAGAGGTTAAAAGCATGAGCTTTAAACTCAGTCAGAACTGATATCAACCTCAGCTATGACCCACTGTACCTGTGTGACCTTGGGAAAGTTACTTAATCCTTCAAAGATTTAAGAAAATAGGGATAATGTAACACCTGTGATAATTGAATATAAAAATTAATATATGGGAGATTGTTGTTAAATGGCAGTTTTTTAGTAACAGGCAATCATTATGGTGCCAATTTATACAGAAATCTATTGTCCCTAAAGAAATAGTGCTTTCTATTTACTTTTATAAAATTATAAAAATACGCATGTTCATTATAGAAAATTTTGAAAATACTGATAAACAATAATTTTATTTCCATAGTCCAGAAATAACTAAATTTGTGTATTTTCAAAAGCATCTTTAGTACTTGGCCCTATTTTTTTTTAATGGATCAGACTTGAGAAATGAAATATATGTTAAGTTTCCGTAACAGAAATATATTAATAGAACACTAGAAGTTTCACTTTCAGATTTCTTCCCCTTAGGCCAAGAAAAAGCAAAGCAAACCAGGCATAGTGCTATCTTGAATGCTCTCCAATGTATCATATTTATTCTTCAAGGCTCATCTCAATGAAGTGTTTTATAATTCCCCTCAAATCCATGCTCTCTTCTTCCCTGACCCCCATATAGCACTCTCGTACTCTGCACCCCAGCTATCCATGTTCTTTGCTTACCAGCCATTCCCTCCCCCACTGCCCTCCCCCTTACTCTGTCTTCAAGAGCTGGCGCTTTTAACCTGAGGACTGTGAGCCTCATAAAATTATACCAAAAATAGTGTTTCTGTAGGTACAAATACATTTTCCTGGAAAGAATCCATATACTCATCATATTCTCAAAAAAGGTCCGAGACTCAAAAAAGGTACAGAACTCTAGGGAAAGACTTCTGATTTAATTATTCTTGAATCCTCTACAGTAGCATCTACTTTTATATGGATAAATGTCAGTTGATTTAAAATTTTATTGATAAATCATAAAATTAATGTTAGGTTTTTGTTTAACGCAATCTTTTAAATAATATTTTCCTCATTCCTCATTCCCTCATTTTAATATATACTGTTTCTGAAAAGAAATGGTGGTTACTAGGAGCTAGGGGGAGAAGGGAATTGAGACGTATTGTTTAATGGGTACAGAGTTTTGGTAGGGGAAGATGAGAAAGTTCAGGAGATGGATGGTGGTGATAACTGCATAACAATGGGATGTACTTAATGCCACTGAACTGTTATGTATATTTTATTGCAATAAAAAAATACTACTTTTTATTCTCATATAATATTAAGTACCTACTACAGGACAGGAAAGGAATAAGAAATATACTGGTTAACTTTTAGGATATAAGAAAGAAATCCTCAAAGGAGAAGCAAATTTTAACCCCAATCTCCACATTGTTGGTTTTAGAGTATAAGTACAAATTAAAACACCATGATATAATCATAAATCCTGTCCAAACAGAGGAGCTGTTATCTGAGTAAACAAAGGTAAATTGCTTAGGGACATCCGTTTATCTGTGTGAAGCAAATTAAACTTTTTCAGGGTAACAAGTCACAACTCAGGGGATAACGATAACTTAGCTCAATTTTATCAATGTATTTATTATCCACATGAATAATGTAAGCATTTTGGAAACCTGCAATAAGCATTTCAAGGTGCCAAGAACACATTTTATTCAATAAAAATTTAGTGAGTATTCTCAAGATTGAGAAATATAAAAGTCCCAAAACTACTTAAAAAAAGAAAAAGGCTACATAGTATGCTGATTACAAAAAGGAAGAATTAAGTTCTGATGTTACCTCACTTTACTCCCATCTCATGCTTTACAGCTTGCCTCACTAAAGAAAAAGTCTCAGACTCCATTAGGTTATAAATATATTTAAACATCAAAAATATTCATATTAAAGATGCTATATTAGTATTTCCAAACAACATATATATATATATATGTATATATATATATATATCTTTCAAACACCTATATTCTAAACCTTTTGATGATTAAATGTCAGTGATATTCTTTGTTATTTATTACCAATAAATAACTTGCAAAGACATTTTAAAAATTTGCAAAGACATTTAAAAAATTCCATTTTACCAAAAAAATCTCTTATGCCTATGTAAGAGAGAGTTACATCTATTTCTCCAGTGGAATCTAGGGAAATCCTTAGAAACAGATTCAACATAAAAGCTAACTACTAATATTTAAATTGCCTATCATAAAAAATATACCCACTACCATTGTCGTATTGTGCAATCAAGGTAAGCTAATATGTTTATTGCTCTCTTGACATTAACATTAAATAATTAGCTGAATATAAAATTTTCCCATCGTGCATTTACCAAAAAGCCAAATTTTCCTGACAGTTACTCTGATTCAGTAGTATTTTACTCAGTTAATATTTACTGTGTGCCCACCACGTATCAGGCACTGGGCTGTAAGTGCTGGACAGCTGTGAACCAAACAGCCATGTTCACCCTAAACAACACTCAAGTACTACTGCTTTTCTAGAACGCAGACGTATACCACCACCTTTTCAAAGTGCCTTTGTGTTTCTGTAAATATACTGTTTCTGTAATATTTTCAAAAGTGCCATTTATGAATCTGATCTCTAGAGTAAAATTTAGAAATGATTATGTTTTTAAAGACATAAACATGTTTGTCGGTCCTAAGTTTGTTTTCTGTATGGCAACAGCAAAACATCAAAGATAGCACAAATTACTTGAAACCTTAAGATTTACCTGAAATGGGAACATTCTGGGAGACTGATAACTGCACATCTCCAGTTCCTGGTGGCATGTCAACAACTAAATAGTCCAGTTGACCCCAATCTACCTAAAAACCAAGATGACACAAATAACATCACTACATAGCAACTACAGTGAACAGTGATTTAAACAATAAATTAATAAGAAATCTAAAATAATAGCTTTCACTTGAGCAATTACTAAATGCCAGGGACTGTGCTGAGAATAGATACATGAATGATAAATAAATGAATGAAGAAATAAGAGACAGTCCCTGACTCCAGCAGACCTTCTCTGAATAAGGTTAAATTTCCAAATGATGCCACTTTTATCCCCCAAGCGTATACTAACAGTGAACCCATTTCACAGTGGGCTTCTATTCAGGACCAATCATTTATTTTCTTTGGGAATAGCCCATATTTTATCAAAGAAGGCCTTAGCTTTTTGTCCTTTGGGTTTTTTGTGTGTGTTTTTTTTCATTTGGTTTGGTACAGTATGTCCTATGGCAGATCCTAATAGAATTTTTTAAAATTATTTTTCCTTGATTAAACACTCTAATAATGAAAACCAAAAGTTAAGATCATTTTAGAGATATAACTAGAGATCTAACACTATAATTCTTTCTTTCCAGGCATTTTTCTAAGTTCTGTACCTAAAAATTCAGCTATATAACTAAGCCCTCAATGCTGAGCCTCAATTTAGATAGGTCCCAAGAGTACCTCCCAAGGCTCTTGTCTCCTCAGATGCTTCTCCCCCTGAGTCCCCAGTCTCAGTGAATGGCCTTAGGTTCCTCAGTTGCCAAAGGCGGAAGCTTGGAATCACACTTAACTCTTCCCTTTCCCTCACCATCCTAGTCACTCATTCTGCTTTCTTAAAATCTCTCAGTTGTATCCACTTCTCTCTTCCCCACTGCCAAGAACCCAACAGAGGTCACAACCATCTGTCACTAAAGCCTCTGAACCAAACTCTCTGCTCCAGCATTGCCCATCTAATCTGTTCCCAGCACCAGTGAAAAATGGTCCATCTAAAATGCAAGTCTGATAGTGCCACTTTTTTGTTCAAAACTCTTCTGTTGCTTTTAGGATAAAGTCTAAGCTTAAGCTCCAGAACACTGCTTGGTCTTCTTCACTTGCTAATTCCTCCTTATTCTTCAGATCCCTCTCGAAATTTACTTCCTCTAATTTCTAGATTAGATTATGGTGTTCCTACTATGTACTTCTCCCAATCATTCATTCATTCAATCATTCAACAAATGTTTATTGGGTACCTACTGTATATTAGGCATTGAGCTAAGTATTGATAATTAAATGGTATCATGGTTCGTAGCCTCACAAAATTTATAATATAGAAGGAAACACCTATGAAGCACATAATGAAATAACCTGTGCAAAGAAAGCGGTTAGTAAGTGTGATAAACTGAACGAAGATCAACATAGCTACTGTGTTTCCCCGAAAATGAGAAGGGGTCTTATATTAAGGTTTGCTCCAAAAGACGCATTGGGGCTTATGTTCAGGGGATGTCATCCTGAAAAATCATGCTAGGGCTTGTTTTCCGGTTAGGTCTTCTTTGGGGGGAAGCACGGTAGAGAACAGTGAGTGAGGAGAAGGGTGGCATTCATTTACTGTTGTTTCATTATCTGTTTTCTCATGAAACTGAAGCTGAGTTAGAATACCCAAGACAGAATAGATACACTGGAGATGCTTAATAACTTTTCTTTCAAGGAATGAATGAATAAATGAACATATGCAAAGGTTCGAGAATTTTTAAAAAATAAGTGGAAATCATACTATGTATATAATTCCATATTCTGTTCCTTAAAACTTAACAATGTGAAATAAGCCTTTTCTATATAACCATATATTTTTTAAATTAAATTTTAGATGATATTGAGTTAAATGGATACATTCATGTATTAACACATTTATTCAACACGTATTAATTGATTTTTGTTTTTGTTTTTGGAGGGCGCAGCTCACAGTGGCCCACGTGGGGATCGAACCTGCAACGTTGGTGTTATCAGCACCATGCTCTACCCAACTCAGCTAACCAGCCATCCCAAACACATGTTAATTGAGGATCAATTAGTGCCAGGCACTGTTCCAGGTGAGCAGGATAAAGCAGTGAGGAAAACAACGTTCCAGCCACCATGGAACTAACATTTTAGTGAAGGAGACAGACAGACAGAAAGAAAGACAAATCAGAGAGTAAAACTGTGAAGAAAACAAGTATCTCTTACTGTCCAAAATTATTTGGTTCCTGATTCAGGTATCCAGATGAAATAGCAAGAAGTATTGTTTTTTTAAATCTCTTCAATTCCTGCTTATCAAAAAGCAAGTAGCAAGAGTTCAGACAGCAAAGGATTTACCAAAGAATTTCTTTGAATCTCCTCAGTTCCCAAGGTCAGATGGTAAAGAATACTTGAAGAGGAGGAAAAAAAGGATGGAATGGTGCAAGGTGCTACCTCAGCCTGGGTGGTCAGAGCCCTGAGTGAAGTGAGAAAGTAACTGATGCAGTTATCTGAAGGAAAGCATTCCAGGCATAGCAAGAGTAAATGCAAAAGCCCTAAGAGGGGATATGCTTGGCTCATCCAAAGCACAGCTGGGAAGTCAGTAGAGCCTGTCTAAAACAGCACCCCCAAACATCAATCTCCCTCCTTCTCTGACTGATTTTCTTCAAAACATGAATAGTATCTGACATTAGATATTGACTTGTCTTTTGGGGATTCTATGATAGTTCTCAAACACTAGTACTTGCTACTGATTTAATGACACATTTTAAGAGAATGATAAAATGATGAACATAAAGTAGTTCATTTTCAACATAGGCTTCCAGGGTTTGAAAAATAGTTACCTCAAAGTTACCCATGACCATCATCTATGAAACTATCTACAAAAAAAAAAAAAGATACAGGACACATTTCATTTTCTATCCTCTGCAGTGAAACTCCCAGCACTGGCAGACTGACAAGGTCTCTTTGTTTCAGAGAACATCAAATGACTGGTGCCGACAATTTATCATTGTTGTTCCTTGGCATTTAATCATATTTATCACGTTGGCTCCAATTTCTTAAAAAAGAACTGCTATTAAGGTTCCAAGGAACTAAAAATACTTCCCTGTTAAGGCAGTTAATTTCAAATGACCCTTAAACTGAATTTAAACTATCTGGAAAAAAGAACCTGGCCCGGCACCTTCCCCACACACAGTAGGCATTCCGCTTGCTGACTTGAATTGACATCAGTATCTGAGTTCCAGTTTTATAGCATTTATTAATACTAACACTGAAATATACTGGCTGCCAGGAAGTTCCAGTTCTCTCGATTTTAGAATGTCCCAGCCATCCCAGGTCTGCTAGCAAGGCCAACGTGAGCCTAGTGAAAATAACAGCAGTTGGGGTGGACCCCGGGCCTTGGGGAATCTGGGAGGAAAATCATTGAGGAGAAAGAGAGGCAGAGCTGCAGCCTGCTATGCTACAGCCCAAGTAGAATCCCAGAAGAATTAATCATCTAGGGGGAAAAAAAAAAAAGGTGCAGCTAAAGAATAAACAGAGCAATCATGAAGCAGGAGAAATGGGACAAAATCTAGATTGAATCATTTAAAAGTGGGCATGTCCAGGCAGCCCATTCACATGGTGCTTGGAATATTCCATAAGTGATAGGGCAAATTCTTAAAGGAAGTTTGGCTGGGCCAGACATTGCCTCTTTCCTTCCTGTCTGCTCTTAATTACTGACTGAATAGACTTGACTCATAATTAGCAGCTCTCAAAGTAGTGTCCTTGTGTCTGACCTTGGCCAAGTATCTGTTGCTACTTCTACCCGATACCTAATTTCTGCCATCTGTCCTGACTTCTTGGTTCTCCCACCCCCAGTTAGGCACAGCCCTATACTAAGAGCAAACAGAACACAACCTGTACTTTGCTCAGTCCCAGACCTGAAAGCATGCCACTACTGTACTGGCAAAGAAGATGCAGCTAACCTTGTTTCAGACCCATGGCCAAACTGTCAGACAAATGACCGAGCTCCTAAGATTTTTGATTCAACTAACTTCCAGGGTTTGAATGGGTTTTCAAGCTCTAAGAGTTCCAGAGCAATTTTTTTTATACTTCACTATCTCCCCACATCAATGTAAGCTCCCTGATGGACGACACCATTCTTTATGCATCTCTGGACTCCCTCACCACATCCAGTCCTCTCCATAACGCCTAAACAGTGTTCACGCAACATCCACTGAGTGATTCTATGAGTCAAGTTGCCACTTACAATTTTATTATACTACTAAAATTAAAATTTTTGCCATGTGAGGTACCTTTCATATACAATACAAATCTAAAATAGAACATAAAGTGTTTTAAAGTCTAAACCATAGCTTTTGCTCTGCCCAGTGAACTACTCATAAAATCACGCAACATTTTATTTTCACTGCAAGAAGAAAATGGCTACAAAAGTGAAATTATTTTAATATCAATATCATAATACAAATCTGAATAACAAAAAAATTTCTACTTGCGTTGATAGCCTACGGACTTGTGAAAGTAAAGGATGCAACAAAATATACTAAACTTAATCCTTGAGATCGTTTTGACAACAGCTGACCCAGTTATAAAATGAGAACACATCATTCAAGTTACAACAATGATGGCAATGTTCTTCCCTAATATTTTCATTTTTTTTCAGATGATAAAGTTCTCGAATCCATTTTCAAATGTCTTCTCTTCTATAGGAGAAGGGGCAGGGGGTGAGGTGGGGGGTAGATTACTTGACTAAATCCCTTCAAAGTCACTACCCACCCAAGTGATAGCAGTAATGTTTTGAGAGAGAAAAGAAGAGAAACTTCACTCTTAATCTTTCCGTTTATCGTCGGCTCCCATTTCCTTAGTTGTTCTAGCAGAGGTATAGAGCAGACTGGCCCTGACAGCCTGCAGACAGCACCAATTCACAAAGGACTCCTTATCCAAAAGCAGATACATGGGTCAATCTTTGGTAACTCTATACCTAGTTTCTGAAATGCTGTTTAAAAGATTATCCAGTTCCCAGGACCGCTCACTGATGCCCATGAAAATCCACAATACAACTGAAAGAGTAAAACCTTACCGTATAAAAATAATGACGCTACCACAAAAGTAATAATATTTCAGTTAATTTTGGGAACAGCTCTCTAGGTTCTCTAAAGGCCTGCTTTAGGCCAACTGCTTATATGTTCATAACCTAGGAAGCAGACGTTAGTGAAGGACAGGACTGCTACTAAAAAGGCCTAAAATATTAATTACAAACCTGCCTGAGAATCAAGATATTGCTATTTCTTTTAATTACTGAAAGAAATTAAAAAATAAAAACTCTTCATACACCTAAGGGCTGAAGCTTCAGAATTTCTTTTTCCAGTAGGAATAACAAATCACTTTACTAACCTAATTTGGGAGCGTTCATAAAATATATTGAGATGTGTAGTATTCTCTTTAATAGGGAAAACTATAACACTCTTTTAAAAAAATCCTAGAAATAATATTGTATTTGGGAGGATTCAAGGTCCTCAAGGGGCAGGATTAGAGACACCATAGAAGCTGCATGGAGCCCCACAGTGAAAACCCATCGTCACTGCCCAGTGGTTTTGATGGTTCTTGAGGACATCACAGAACTTGAGCAACACGACTGCTCTGAGAGACAGGCCACATTCACATACCTTTTATTATAATATATTGTAATAATTGTTCTATTTTATTTAGTTATTGTTGTTAATCTCTTATTGTGCCTAATTTATACATTAAATTTTTCTCATAGGGATGTGCGTGTAGGAAAATACACAGTATATATAGGGTGTGGTACTATCTGCGGTGTCAGGCATCCACTGGGGGTCTTGGAACACATCCCCACAAAGGGGGGCTGCTGTATAAAACAGAGTCTGTAGATTCACAGAAAATTATTTACTAGATAATATAAGAAATAGAAGAATCATGCATTTCCTTTAACTTTTTTCCTTTTCTGGTTAATTACACTGATGGTTCCATTACTTCTGAGTTGTTGTTTTTTTCATGGTATGACACAGCATTCTTTCTGTACATGATCCTTTAAGAGTCTTTTATTTTATAAAGCAAGGGTCCTAGTAACCATGGACATGTTGACTATAAATTTCCTGACTTTGTGATGTTAAAGAATATTTTAATTTCCAACAATCCACCATTGAATCCTGGTTTTGTTTCAAATCAATAAGTACCATTCTATCAACCATCAACACAAGAAAATCATGTGGTATAATAGTTTAAATCAAAGTAAATAACCGATAAAGACTAAGAACCAAAAAAAAAAAAAACACTTTAAAGATTTTTTAAAAATACCTACAGCTTTTGAACATGATATTTTTGAAACTGGCTCAGTAGATTTTATCCTAAAACTTTAAAGATCTAAATCGTATCGAACAGGAAACCAACTGAGAAAAACTGTAGCTCCATATGCAGTTATATTTTAAGTAGGAGCTATTATAATGTAGCTTTGGGATTTTAAATTGATTCAGACATTAATTATTATGATTTTTTAAAAAAAACAGCACTGGAAAGGGGAAAAATCAAGACTATAAATCTATCTGGGTACAGGCAAGAATCCAGATATCTATTCATTAAATAGAGGAATTTTAGTCTGGGAAATTGGCATATCTAAATTCCAATCATTTGTGTCACTAAGTAGCTATATTACCATGGGATAGCCAATTAACCTCTCTGGACCTCAGTTTTCTCATCTGTAAAATAAAATGTTTTAGATTAGATGATTACTAAGGTTTCTTCCAATTACTTAAAAAAGAAAAAGGAAAGAAAGTATAACTATGATCTGTTTGTGTAAATTGGAAAATATTTGTGAGGGATTTCCTCACAGAAAAAAATAAAAAGCATTTTTATCCAAAATATCAAAATGAAAAAATAAGCTTTTCTTTTTTTAAAGGGGGGAACACTTTATATAAGAACAAGAAAGCTAAAAGCTACTCGGCACATTTAACAATTTATTTTATAAAATGATCATATTTCCTTTAGAAATTTGGCTGAATTTTGCAAGGAACTTAGACTTAAATTTGTATTGAACTACAATCTACTCTGACTGCCATCCTCTTTCTATACATTAAAATCCCTCTTTCTATTATAGCTCATCTAGGAGTTAATGTGTTATATCTTTATAAAACTTCATAATTTACAAAATAGATGCATTTTGGAAAAGTTGTTGAGAAAACTGCCACTGAGGTGAGGAGTGGGGAAGGGATTCAATCACAAACCCTTAAAGGCTGACAACTAATACAAAACTTCCATAAACATTCATGATAGGGATATACTCAGCCAACAAAAGAAAGCTTGAATCATTCAGATGCTTACCACACACTCAAATACAAATTTTGGATCAATAAAAGGATGGAAGAAAATTGTTACCTAAGAATCTTTCTTAATTTTTCCTTTTGCTACATATGAGATTGGTTTACTTTGGACTTACTTCATTACTCAGACTATGTGACTTCAGATATGCTTTGTTTGCTGATTAGTCTTTAGTTGCCACAGGCACTACTATTTATAAGACCTCCCCCTTTTTAAAATATTAATAAGCATCTACTAAATTACAAGAATTTAATTTGAGACTATAGAAATATATTTGCTCTTTTAAAAAATAAAAAGAATTAGATCTGTAACACAATTTTTGTCAACTGCTATATCTTCAATAAGGAAAGAAATCAGCAAAGTTTCAGTAATAGGCATAAAATAAGAGTTGTGTGTAAGTATCAATACACACATTAATCAGAAAATCAGACATCAAGGTTTTGTTATTAATTTATAGCTTGAATTTAGCCAAGCTGCTTAACTTTTCTGTGCCTCTCTGTCTTCATCTTAAAATGGTATAAATAGAGAATTTTAGAGCTAGAAAGGGCTCTAGATTATCTTGCCCAATGTTCTTATTTTACAGATTAAAAAAACAAAACAAAACTAAACTAAACTAAATCTCAGCAATCAAATGATTTGCCCAAAACATATTCTGCAGAATAGGAACAATTAAAACAACCTTTAACTGTTCTATAGAGGTTTATTTTCCCAAAGAGGAAATGAGATTATGTATCTTTTTAAAAATAGGTAATTAAGTAGTAGCATTACATTGAAAAAAGTTACTTTAAAAAAAAGCTTGTCATATCATACAAGTCAAAATTAAAATTTCTCTCGGCGAGCATACCATGTTTATTCTTCCAACCAAATACTAAGAAAATATTTGTTCATTTCTGAGGTCACCACATTCCAAAATGATCTGAACAAATAATTTTAAAATATCTTTGCCATATGTTTAGATGACATAAGCCATGTTAAATGGCTTTTTTTTTTTTTTTTTTTTTTTTTGCAAATTAAAGGGAAATTACTCATGAGTAAAACTAAGCAGAAAAACATTTGGTTAAAATACAATTTAAAAATATGTAAATGACTAAAAATAAGGGCTAAGAAATGAGCAGAAAAGAAGTCACATCTGCTGTTTGAGTAGATTTTAAATTTCTACATTTTAGTGACCTGTGTCTTGCTGCTGTTAAGCAGACCTGTCATGTACAAAGCAGAAAACAATAAATTTACTGTCATAAGTGACTTCCTAGTGAGAATTAAGCAATGCAGCAGCTTTTAGCTATAACTACTTTTAACACAAAGGATTTTGAGAAAGATTAAGAAATACATATATGAGAATACAGATAGAGATGATACAGATATAGGTGGGAAAGATTTGAGGGTTGGGGAAAAAATAAACACATAAAACAACCTAATTCCCACCTCCACTTCCACATTTTCCAACTTCTAAACTATATTATAACTTCAGAATTACCCAAAAGACAGCTAAGAAACCTAAGAGCGCTAAATTGCAGAGAAATAGAAAAAAGGACTGAATTTTATGCATTCATTAAAAGACCATTAAATAAGCAGCTGTTCCTTTATTCTCATTTAAGCACATTGGTCGTTACATCTAGGCTTGTTCACAATAATCTTGTACCCTGATGAGCAAGTGGATGTGGCAGTGTGTCTAGAAGTTGTTCTTGCCTGAATAGGTATCTGCTGTCTTCATATCTATCTATTGCAGATCACACATTAATACACGTGCTTAAAGCCAGAGCATAAATAAGTGGGTGCAGAGGATAATCATTACGGAGTTTAACCCTACCTCAGAAGTTAATACTGACATCTACATGTGCCAGGCACTGCAATAGACACTGGGACACTGCAGTGAACAAGATACCGGAAGTTCCTGCCCTCACAGAGCAGGGATAGGAAAGCAATAAACAAACCCATTGGCACATCACTTGTAAACTTGCTAAAAGTCACCTTCTTAAACCTCAGTTTGCTATCAATAAAATTGGAATATTAATATTGCTTAGGGAAGTATCATCATATCCTTCTCAAATACAAATTATGCCAAAAAACTATAAATCAATAGGACTTGCACTCAATTTTGCCTGATCTATCTCTGCCTCCAGTGACACATACATAACAGAATGTAGGCTGGAAGAGGAAGTGTAAGCCATGCCATGAAATAGAAGGAAAATAACTGGATCATGGTAAGACTCAATACAAACCTGTTTTCTATATAGAAACTAACTCTAGTTAGTAAGCTATGGTTTCTCAAATAAGATGTTAATGATAAACATATGCTATTTGGAATATATTTACTTTGCCTTAGTTTCAGGACCAATGTCCAAATAAGTCATTTTTATTTCAAACATCATGGCTGTCAGTTTAAAAATCTTTGATACCAACTAGACTAATGTTAATCAGATTGTGAATTTCAAGTCACATCTTAACACGATAATTCTTTTTTCTTTTCCAGTTGAAGAAATAATTTTATTTTATATGATGAATACATACTTTCGCAAGATAGCATCAAAACAGACACAGTCTGATGTTTGATTCTTGTATTTAAAACAGCAAACTAGCTATGAATGTACAAATAAAATTAAAGGTTGAGGTTCTGACCAAGTTACTTTGGCATTAGAAAGCAAGCCTATCTGGATGGAAGAAATTAACTCCTTGAATCGAGTATACTCTCAGTAATTCTAAAATATTAATGTACAGGACAATATATCAGAGAAAAGAAATAGATGCAGATTTCCAACATAAACTGTAAGTTAGCTAATGGCTTCAATCAATCAATATCTCCTCTCTCTCTCAACTCCCCAATAAATGACACATAAAAACATAGAAATTGGGGCAGGGGGGAGAGACCAACCCTGAGAAAACTAAGGCTAAATCCTGAGAACAAACCAAAAAAAATGGAAGAAATGTGTACTAACAATAGAGTCAAACTGTCTTCCTATGAAATACTGATCTCTCTTTCAAAGACAGAGGACAAGTCTTATTCACTTTTGTATCTTCAGGCCAAGCACAGTGCCAGGTACATAAAGACCCAATAAATGTCTTAATAAAAAAAAACGCACACAATCTAAAGAGACCATCCATATCCTTCCCCCACCAAAGCTACTGGTACTGACTTTCTGGCACCACAGCCCACATTCTTTACACATAATTTACTGCCTTTCGACTACAATTACCTACATCCCCACTGTCCTATTCCTCTTCCATCATCTTCCCGATGAAGAAGAGGTATAGCAGGTCAGACAATTAAGTTTGAGAAATCATCCTACAAAAAGTTCTACATACGTCATTGCTCAATACCACTATCGTCACCTTCTAAGTACTCCCCTTGGGAAGCTATGCACCGATGCCAGCACCTAGTCCACCCTTCAAAGCAATTTTGGAACTCTTTTTCTGGGATGGCCGTCAGAGCTGTCATTGTACTACCCTTGATGTCCTGATGTCATCAAAATGTCTTCCTTTCAATATTTCCTTTATCTTCAGGTAAAGAAAGAAGTCATTGGTGTCCAGATCAGGTGAGTAGGGAGGGTGTTCCAATACAGTTATTTGTTTACTGTCTAAAAACTCCCTCACAGAGAGTGCTGTGTGAGCTGGTGCATTGATTGTCGTGATACAAGAGCCATGAATTCTTGTTGAAAAGCTCAGGTCGTCTAACTTTTTCATGCAGCCTTTTCAGCACTTCCAAATAGTAAACTTGGTTAACTGTTCGTCCAGTTGGTACAAATTCATAGTGAATAATCCCTCTGATATCAAAAAAAGGTTAGCAACAGCATTGCAACAAGTTCACAAACTTAATTGTCAGACCTCGTAAATATTTGTTACACAGACGCTTGATGAAAGCTCAGAGCACAACATCTTGATGGTTTTATGAAGATGAGCTACACAACTGATCTATAAAGAAAACTCAAGAATGACTGGTTAGCTCTCCTCAGCTAGGCAATTCCAACCAGCAATCATCTAAGGCTTGTGACAGGTATTTGTCCAAACATTATAACCTAAACTCAGCAGCAAAAATCTGTGAATGAAAAACTCATGTACTCCAAAATCAGATGTTTAAATGCCAAAACGTTTTGTTGTAAAAATAAAAGCCTGACCGTTGACTTCCCTTAATGGAGGGGGGCTACTGCAGACCCATTAGCAGTGTGGACCACAGAAGTCCCTATATACAGGGTCAACACATCTCTTAAAAGCTATTATCTGGATTACCAAGTAATTGTGGTAACAAAGCTCTACACATGAAACTTTCATCAATGCTCCTAAATTTGTCCTCTGCTTTTCATGACAAATGAAATCACTGAAATTTGTCATGTGACACAGTCAGTCATAGAAATATGAAACACTTAAAATCAATACTGGCAGTTACTGGGTAGTCTGCAGGCCCTGGATTCTACACTAGCAGGTGCTATAGGCATGATTACATAAGAGAAGCAGACTTGTCTACTTAGGGCTGTCAAACTGAAAGAAAACCCAACTACCCATGAAGCTACAAGAAGGGTATCTGCCCTCTTTTAAGAACTACTCATTCTAACTTTATTTTTATACTCAATTGCTTGGATCCTGTCACATCTTAAAAACTATTTGAGTTTACTTAAATAAAAAACTTCCTGAGCTATGACTGATCCAGTAGTATTACTTTTGACTAACGGCCTATGCATAATAACCTTATGCTCCAAAATAGTTAGAAAAACTGATTTTTACAAGATGCCTTTACCCTGCATTTTGAAAACACAGGACTTCTGTCCTCTTCCTGAAAAACTCTCTGTGACAATTCAATTTCATTCTGGGCAATTATAGAATTATAAATTTTCTGATACATTTCTATTTTTTAAAAAATTTAAGAAAGTGGTTCCCCAAGAATATGCAATGGGGAAAGGATAGCCTCTTCAATAAAAGAATGGACAGCCATATGCAAAAGAGCGAACCTGAACCCCTATCTCATACCATACACAAAAATCAACTCAAAATAAAGAATTGAAAGTAGACCTAAAACTGTAACACTCTTAGATGAAACAAGGGTAAGCTCCTTGATGTTGATCTTGGCAATGATTTTCTGGATTTAACACCAAAAGCAAAGGAAACAAAATCAAAAATAAACAAGTGGGACCACATCAAACTAAAAAGCTTCTGCACAGCATAGAAAATAATCAACAAAACAAAAAGACAACCTACTAAAAGGAAAAAAATATCTGCAAATCATATATCTGATAAAGGGCTAATATTCAAAATATATAAAGGACTTATACAATTCAACAGCAAAAAAACAAACAATCTGACTAAAAAAATGGGCAGAGAAACTGAAAATACATTTTTCCAAAGACATATAAATGGCCAACAGGTACATGAAAAGGTGCTCAATATCACCCACTAATCATCAGGGAAATGCAAATCAAAACCAAATTAGATACCATTTCACAGAATGGCTATCATCAAAAAGAAAAGAGATAAGTGTTAGCGAGGATGTGAATAATAGGGAACCCTTGTGCACCATTGGTGGGAATGTAAACTGGGGCAGCCACTATGGAAAACCATATTAAGGTTCCTCAAGAAATTAAAAATAGAATTACTATATGACCCAGCAATCTTACTTCTGCGTATATATCCAAAGAAAATGAAAACAGGATATCAAAGAGATATCGGCACTCCCATGTTTATTGCAGCATCATTCATAATAACCAAGATACAGAAACAACATGTTTGTCAATGGATGAATAGATAAAGAAGTTGTGATATGTACATATAGATATATAGATATAGATATATATGTACACACACACACACACACACACACACACACACAATGGAATATTATTCAACCATGAGAAAGAATGAAATCCTGCTATTTGCGACAACATGGATGGACCCCAAGGGCATTATGTTAAGTGAAGTTAAAAAAAAAAAAAAAAAAAAAGCCAAACTCATAAAAACAAAGAGTAGAAAAGTGGTTGCCAGGGGCTGGGATGTGGGGAAATAGGGAGAGGTTGTTAAACTTTCAGCTGTTTGATGAATTTGGTCTGAGGATCTGTTGTAAAACATGGTGATCATGTAGCTCACCTGTAGATAACACTGCATTGCACAACTGAATCTTACTAAGAGAGTAGAACTTAAAGTTTCTCACTAAAAAAATTTTAAAAAGAAAACAACTAGTTTTCAAAAAACTTAGTGCAATGTAAAGTCACCTAGAAAAACATTAAATTCACAAAGAATAATTTGGTTCACTTAGCCCTTACACACATACATTTATGCACACTCATAATCCATGCTTTAGTAGACTAATTAATAAAAACAGAAATTATATATCCAAAAAGAGTGCAACCTCATATACAAAAATGCTCAGTACAAGATTTTTTTAAATAAAGAAAACGCGGTTCAAACTTCAATGTCCTTTAATGGGAGAACGGTTAAATAGCATCATCAGTCACCAAACTAGAGAGCTGCTGTGCACCCAAAGATGGAACGGAGACCCAGCACCTTCTCCTCAGCCTCGCACTGCCCTACTGCTCCGGGCTGAGATGGCTCCAGTCAAGAGCATTGCAGTCACTCCAGGGAGTCCTCCACTGTACACCTGGCTTGAATGGCAGATCCTAGTCACTTAGTGCCAGCATCCTGCCCACTTCTCTCTAGATGCAAACCCCACATTCAATCTACCAGAAGAGCAGCTGGAGGGTGGTAGTCAGGCCCAGGAGTGAGACCAATGCTCTCCTACCCTTGGGATTGCAGATACCCCTGAAGCCAGCAGCAAAGACAGCCCCATGAGCACACTGGTGAAACAGCTGAGTGAAGTATTTGAGCCTGAAATCCCCAAATCAAATCTTCCCCTAGAGCCTATTCTGCACCCCAGAGGCACCTGCATCTGAACTGGACTTCCCTGTGGGCACCGAGCCTTGAGAACCAGAGGCCACCTCTGAGTCATACGGAGCTCCCCCCAAGCAGGTGTTATCCCAGGAGGAAACAAGACAGCTCACAGAAAACCCTGTGGCCAGCAGGGCTCAGACAAGCTCTTGAGAGACCCTGAAACTCCCTTATCTTCAGGTTCTAAACACAACAAACAGCAAGGTACTAGGGAGATCTGCCCTTACCATCCTGCAGGATGACAACTCCCCCAGGACCATGAGGTAAGTGGTCTCCCCTGAGTGAAAATGTTAGAGAACTAAAGGAAGGGAGCATTCTGGGAACTGGACGACTTATAACACTGGAGAAGCACGGGAGCAAGGCCAGGACCATGACAAGGAAAATCAGCAGTTTCCCTCGGTAGAGAATGAGGCTCTGCGTACCCCTAGCACTGGGTTAACCAGGAGTCCCGTGATATTCTGTGTTCTCTCACTCTTTCTTTCCCTTGGGAGACTAAGGAAAGGCTTGCTTTCTTTGACTCCTCCTGAACTACCACAGAACTATAAATACGTGGGCACACACGTAACTTAAAAACTCACTCTAAAGGTAATTCCAAAAGAGAAAGCCCGAAGTGAAATTATCAAGGGCAACATTCCTGGAATAAGTGAATAAGCTATACTCATCTCTGTATTATTCCATATAATCTCAAAGCTAGTGTTATCCACATGACAAGCCACAATAAACCTGAATTGAATACAAAAATAAATGAAGGAATAAACAAAAGAACAAAAGGCAAATTCACTAAGAATAAAATGTGTCCTGGCAAAGAGCCAAATCTGAAGAAGTTTCTAGATATGAAGCACTTAATAGGAGATAGTGCAAAAGAGAAGCAGAAGAGGGTGGCATGTTTCTGGTGGAAAGGCCACCATGTAAGACTCCCATATGCCACACATGGAGGGTAGTGAGAGGAGCCACCTTGGCCATGGCAAAATCAGCCTAACTCTGCGGCCCATATTGTGCTGCCTGAGGACAAAAGGAGGAAGTGTACCAGTCTTTGCATCATATACGTATCTCCAATAATAAATATTAGGATGAAAATTATTTTACGAATAAAACATAGTTTATTCAGCAACCATTACGAACAACTTCCCTAAGCAGTTATTTTGAATGACAACACTTACTTGGAGATACACACACTCTCACACACACACACACACACACACACACACACACACACACACACACACTGTGTGTGTGTATAGTGTTTGCATGTTTATAACAAAATATATTGTTCTCTGTTTTTTACAAAGGAGAAAAATCTCATAATTATACAGTTTCATCTACTGTATGCATTTATCTGTAAAGTATTTCTCAGTTCCTACTTGATGGAAGCTATAATTATAAGTTTTTCAGTATTATTCACATAAGCCAAGATATGCTTGCCAAATTTTCATATCACACATATAACAAAATGTAATCTCTACTTATTTAGATATGAAAAACAGCTTTTAGAAAGATGTGACATTAATTACCCATAATACAAATATTTTTAAATAAATGGTAAGAGAAAACTTGACATTTTGTGAATTTTAAAAAATCATTCTGAAGCTTTGCTACAGGGATATTTCTCCCATACAAGTCTTTGAAAACATTAATAATGAGATATTTCTTGTCAAGATGGCAGAGTAGGTAAATGCTGTGCTTGCCTCCTCTCAGGACATCAAAATTATAACTAAACTACAGAACTACAGAACAACCGTCTGAAGTCTAGCTGTATGGAAGTCCTACAACTAACGACATACAGAGGGAGCCACCTCGAGACTGGTAAGAGGGACAGAGACATAGAATGGACTGGTCCCACACCCAGGTGTGGCAGTTAAAAATGGGGAGGGATATCGGCTGCGTCAGTCCCCCCGGAAGAACGAGGGATCCCAGCCCCACACCAGGCCCCCAACCCAGGGTTCCAGTGCTGGGGAAAAAAGTCCTGATAACTTCTGGCTGTGAAAACTGGCAGAGATTGTGGCTGAATGAGACAGAGAGTGGCTGGAATCCCAGGTGTTCCTTTTACAGGACCCACACTAGGCTTACTTGCTGATGGACTCCTTGCTCTGAGCTCCAACACTGGGACAGCAGCTTGAAAGGAGCCAGGGACATATGTCAAGGAAGTGAATTTTCTGGCCTCAGGGCAAGGACATCAGAGGCAGCTTTCTCCCTGACAGAGTTCTTTGTTGAGCTCCGCCTCTTTGCAGCATGCAGACACAGGCAGCGCCATATCTGAGTCTCCAACAACCTGGCCAATACTGGTCGCCCCACCTTGATGATTCCCTGAGACCCCGCCTCACCCAATTCGTGGGCCTATCCAAACTGCTTCCAGTGGCTTTTCCACACAAATGGTCTGTCTTGGCTCATGCTGCAGACTTTCCTACAATCTCTCAAAGGCTAACAAACCCCAAACAATTAGCATTTGGACTCAGCGAGCCCTATACCTCTTGCTGAGCAGACCCAAACCCAAAACAAATGGCAGTCAGCCTTGGTTCATGGCTTGGCCTCTTGAGGCACCTCCAAGTCCAAGGCAGGTGGTGGCTATCTGCAGACTGCAGATTGCTTTGTGGTTCATACCAGATGACCCAGGAAGGGGCAGCTGAACTTGGCCTGCAGTGAGGACCTTCCCAGGAGTTGCCAGGGCCTACCTGCTCAGTGGGCAGCATCAGACAGAGCCAAGACATCACCCAGCTGCCACCAAGTATGACATGCCTTAAGGTCTAGGCATGACTAGGCAAGCATCAGAGAGCCAACCAAAGTCTTCTCTATAGGGTCAGCCCCTGTATATGAGCGCCTCTACTATAGTCACAGCCACTCATCACAACCAGTCATACTGAGGATCAATCCTCCCCACACACACACACATCATTGACACACAAGGAGCAACCAAGACTCAACTACAACAGGAGGGCACATACAACCCACACAAGGGGCACACCTGGAACCCACCTGGCTCAGGTGACCAGGGAGACTGCCCCACTGGGCCCCACAGGAAACCTACTACATAAAGCCATTCCTACTATAGAAATAAACACACAGAATTGTACACCTGCAATCTATGTAATTTTACTAACAATTGTCACCCCAATAAATTAAAAAAAAAATACATACCAAAAAAAAAAAAAAAAAAGAAGAAAGAAATAAACACAGGGAGATAGCCAAAATGGGGAGGCAAAGAAACATATCCTAAATAGAAGAATAGAACAAAGCTCTACAAAAAGACCTCAACAAAATAGAGACGAGCAATCTACCAGTTGTAGAATTCAAAACACTGGTTATAAGGATGCTCAATGAACTTAGGGGAAGAGTAGATGAACTCAGTGAGTACTCCAACAAAGAGATAGGAAACATAAAAATGCAGATAGAAAACATAAATAAACAGTCATAAATGAAGAATACAGTAACTGAAATAAGGAACACATAAGAGGGAATCAACAGTAGATTAAATGAAGCAGAGGATCGAATCAGCTATTTAGAAGTTAAAGTAGCATAAAATATCTAATCAGAACAGCAAAAAAAGAAGAAGAAGAAAAAAGGAACCCCAAAAAATGAGGATAGTTTAAGGGGGCTCTGGGACAACATCAAGTATACCAATATTTGCATTATAGGGGTACCAGAAGGAAGAGACAGCAAGGAATTGAAAACCTAGTTGAAAAAATAATGATGGAAAACCTCCCAAACCTGGCGAAGGTCCAGCTGATTTCTCAACAGAAACTTCGAAGGCCAGAAGGGATTGGCACAAAATATTCAAAGTAATGAAAAGCAAGATTACTTTATCCAGCAAAAGATTACTTTATCCAGCAAAACTATCATTTAGAATTGAAGGACAGATAAAGACCTTCCCAGACAAGACAAAGTGAAAAGAGTTCATCACCACCAAACCAGTATTACAAAAAATGTTAGAGGGGCTTCTTTAAGCAAAAGAAAGATAAAATATATGAATAATAAAACTGCAATAACTACATATCTATCAATAATTATTTTCATTGTAAATGAATTAAATATTCTAATCAAAAGACAGCATTGCTGAATGGATAAGAAAACAAGACCCTTACATATGCTGCCTACAAGAGACTCACTTCAGATTGAAAGACACACATAGACTGAAAGTAAAGAGATGAAAAAAGATATTTCATAAAAATGGAAACAAACAAAATAAAGGTGGGCAAAAATACTTATACCAGACAAAACAGACTTTAAAACAGAGGTTATAACAAGAGACAAAGAAAGATCCAATAATCACACTTCTAAGTATTTATTTGAAGAAACCCAAAACACTACTTTGAAGGGACATGTGCATCCATATGTTCATTGCAACATTATCTACAATAGTCAAGATATGGAGGCAACCTGGTGTCCATCAATGGATGAATGGATAAAGAAGAGGTGGTATATGGGCCAGCCCACTGGCTCAGGCAGTTGGAGCTCCGTGCTCTTAACTCCGAAGGCTGCCGGTTCAATTTCCCCAT
The DNA here is from genome assembly GCF_057876585.1 of Rhinolophus sinicus. Lineage (NCBI taxonomy): Eukaryota > Metazoa > Chordata > Mammalia > Chiroptera > Rhinolophidae > Rhinolophus > Rhinolophus sinicus. The sequence continues at coordinate 121,178,847 of NC_142503.1, forward strand.
TGGCCAGTGGGCTCTTAACCACAAGGTTGCCAGTTCGATTCCTCGAGTCCCACAGGGATCGTGGGCTCGGCCCCCTGCAATTAAGATTGAACATGGCACCTTGAGCTGAGCTGCCTCCCAGATGGCTCAGTTGGTTGGAGCACGGGCTCTCAACCACAAGGCTGCCAGTTCGATTCCTCGAGTCCCACAAGGGATGGTGGGCAGTGCCGCTGCAACTAAGATTGAACATGGCACCTTGAGCTGAGCTGCCACTGAGCTCCCGGATGGCTCAGTTGGTTAGAGCATGTCCTCTCAACCACAAGGTTGCCGGCTCAACTCCCACAAGGGATGGTGGGCTGCGCCCCCTGCAACTAGCAATGCAACTGGACCTGGAGCTGAGCTGTGCCCTCCACAACTAAGACTGAAAGGACAACAACTTGAAGCTGAACAGCACCCTCTACAACTGAGATTGAAAGAACAACAACTTGACTTGGACAAAAAAAAAAGTCCTGGAAGTACACACTGTACCTCAGTAAAGTCCTGTTCCCCTTCCACAATAAAAAAATCTTTAAAAAAAAAGAAAGAAAAAGAGGTGGTACATATATACAACAGAATATTGCTCAGCCATAAAGAAGAAGAAAACCTTGCTATCTGAAACAATATGGATGGACCGGGAGGGTACTGTGCTGAACGTGTTAAGTCAGTCAGAGAAAGACAAATGCCATATGATTTCACTTACAGGTGGAATCTAAAATCAAGATAAATGAGCAAACAAAATAGAAATAAACTCATAGATACAGAGAACATTTTAATGGCTGCCAGATATGAAAGTGCTTGGAGGAATGGGTGAAAAGGGGAAGGGATTAAGAAATACAAATTGGTAGTTACAAAATAGTCATAGGGATGTAAAGTATGGCACAGCATAAATAGTCAGTAATATTATAATAATTATGTACGGTGTCAGATGAGAACTAGATTTTTGGGGGTATCACTTTGTAAGTTATATAAATGTCTAATTATTATGTTGTACACCTGAAACTAATATAATTAGGTCAGACAATTAGAATCACGAACTCATCCTAGAAAAAGTGCTACATACCTCATTGCTGAATATCACTACAGTCACCTTCGAAGTACTTCCCTTGGGAAGCTATGCACCAATACCAGTGCCTAGTCCACCCTTCAAAGAAATTCTGGAGCTCTTTTTCTGGAATGGCCATCAGAGCTGTCATTGTATTACCCTTGATGTCCTGAATGTCATCAAAATGTCTTCCTTTCAATATTATCTTCAGGTAAAGAAAGAAGTCACTGGGGGCCAGATCAGGTGAGTAGGGAGGGTGTTCCAACACACTTATTTGTTTACTGGTTAAAAACTCCCTCACAGACAGTGCCGTGTGAGCTGGTGCATTGTCGTGATGCAAGAGCCATGAATTGTTAGCAAAAAGTTCAGGTTGCCTAACTTTTTCACGCAGCCTTTTCAGCACTTCCAAATAGTAAACTTAGTTAATTGTTTGCCCAGTTAGTGCAAATTCATAATGAATAATCCCTTTGATATCAAAAAAAAAAAAAGGTTAGCAACATCACTGCAACAAGTTCGCGAACTTTATTGTCAGCCTTGTATGCATATATATACATATGTATTAGCAATCAGTGATAATTACTGCCTTAGATCTATTACAATACTTCATTAGGAGTTGTGAAATGCTGATACGACAATTTTGTTATTCCTTCTTTATTTAAGCAGTTGAAATACTTCTGTAAAGAAAAATTTCCTTCATCAACTATGTGGTTAACAGTATAGAAAAAAAAAGGAATAAATACTTGATTCTCTTTCTTTTCAAGTCTTCCAAATAATAAGTTGGTTGCCTAGCATGGATGTTTTAGGCAGGGAAGTTTTTAAAGATCATTCAGAATATTGTTTGGAGAATATCGTGATGTGTAATGAAGGAAGAGTGAAATCAGAGATCCCTCTTAGGAGGCTCTTGCAGTATTCTAAGTAAATGATGATAGGTTGTACCAGGATGGTAGAGAAAATGAAGGCAAGTAAACAGATTTAAGATATACTCATATTTTGAATGTAAAGTCTACAGGACTTGCTGATAGATTTTATATACCGTGTTTCCCCGAAAACAAGACCTAACCAGAAAATAAGACCTAGCACGATTTTCCAGGAGGACATCCCCTGAACATAAACCCTAATGTGTCTTTTGGAGCAAAACTTAATGTAAGACCTGGTCTTATTTTCAGGGAAACATGGTAGAGAGTAAGGGAAAGAAAGAAATCAAGAATGTGTCCTAGAATTTTGGCCTAAGCCATTTGGTTTATGGGAATCGCTAAAGGAGGAGCAGATTTAGGAAACAAAATCATCTAGGTAATGATGTGGATGAAATTAAATCAATATTTACCGTTTTCCTTTTTCTTTATCCTGACTGAAAATAATTTAAAATTTCAGGAAGTAGAAATAAAACACTGTTTATGATCTTTTTGCATAAACAATGCTTTTAGCTGAAATAAAAATAACACCAGATAAAATAAATTTCTATTTTTTCTTAAGTAATTCATTTTCTCACCTTTTCACTATATATATTGACAAAGGATAAGCTGGGGGAGAAATTTTAAGGCTAGTAATAAATATTATTTTAACTTAGACTGATCACCAATCTCTCATATCAGCTGATAGAGCATCACAAATACAAGTGATATACAAAAAGCCAGGATGCAGAAAAAAAGAAACAGAGCTCAAAAATATTAGCCAGCTAATTAATATTAACCAGTGAATCTTGGGGGAAGAAAAGAACTCCAATTCATTTTTTAGAAGCTAATTTTCAATTCTCCCAAGCGAGTTCTAATAATTCAAATTGTCCTGTTGGGTTTCTCTTGCCTGCCCCTACAAAGTAAGAAGAAGAATACGGAAGGTTTAAGAGAGAGAAGGGATAGGAAAGAGACTAATCTCACTACATTATCAATAGCAACAAAAGTAATTTATATTACTTTATAAATGGCAAAATTTCTAAAGTCATGTTACCTAAAGTTTCATACAGAAAAGGAGTATCAGATTTGTCACAAATCATTTCTGCATTTTAAAATTTTGCAAGTCTTTGATAATAGACATTTACACAGTATCAGATTAGCTGGTGAGATAAAAATGACAAATCACTCCTGTGTAACGAAGCATTCATGTATGTATTATATTTATATATAAATTGAACAAATGCTATTGATCTCCATTAGGTCTTACAACTATATTTGTGTTTAAATACCGCTTATTTAATAGAAACTGGGTTCCTGGATAGAATGGCCCTTTTTAAAATATGGAAATGATAGCTTTAGGTTACATTTTCCAACATCAACACAGGCCCTGTTAATTGGACTCTACTGAAGTACTAAGAAGGAGTAAAAGAAACAGTTCTGCCAACTAAAAAACAAAGTAAGAAAATAAGATGAGCACAAATATAATTCCAAAAATTACAAATGAAGATCAAATATCTTAATAATTAGAGAAAAAGATATCCTAGACCGATAGGGTTGAAAGACAGGAGTCTGAGTTCATTTACAAAAGCTTAAAAACTATTATGTCTGAAAAAATTTTTTAAAAAAGGTCCCATAAGCTCTTCAACATAATTATGTACATTAAAATATATAAAATAATTCTATTATCCCATGTACAGTCATAAAATATTTTGAATTCTGAGATATAATTGTTAAGTACTGCATTTTATTTTACTTTTAAATGCTGTTCTTGGCATTTATTTTTAAAGAAATACAATTAAGTGCTTTATACTTATGTGTATTTTCTTACTCAGAATAATCATGAATATTTTAATGCAAATCAATTACAAACACCTTCATAGATGACAAACTGTATTCTGAATATCATTTAAAAGTGCAGTCAGAAGATTTCCAAACTTCATGTTTAAACACAGAATGTACAAATTTCAGACAATATATCTATTAATATTATTGGCAATACAAAATATGCCCTTTATATTCATATATATGACATAAGGCTGACTCTTACACAGCCTTAAATTATTTTGCTAATTTACCTTCTTCATCGAAAAAAATCACGTTTTTTTCCTCATTTCCATTTCATACCCACTGCTTCTCTCATAGTAAAATTTTCCCCATGTTTCTTCTTTCTCATTCTCCCTATCTAGATATTAAGTCTTCCCCAAAATAAATAACTGACAGTTTGTTTCCTCATCAACCTTTTAATATATCAACCTTAACCAGGGTTAGGTGAGAAACACAGAGTTTTGGTCTAGCTTGACCATATTTTTCATTCCCTTAACCTTTCTGGTTGCTATTTCTTTGACCTCCTCTCAAAAATACTCTGTTTAGTCCTACAATTAACTGTAAGAATTAGTGTAATACAGTTTCTAAGTACTTGGTTAGAATGTCACCCTAATTACTTTAAATGAGTAGAGAGTAACAATTCCTTCATGACATGGAGATATTACTATAATCAGTAAAATGTGCAAATTAGATTTCAGAATGAGAAGGCCTTCTGCATTCAGTGATTCTCACTTAGAGAATGTAATCTTATTAAACTTAAGACAATGACTTTTCTCACTTTTCCTCCTTGTACCTTTTTTCCCCTTCTTCACTGTAAGGCTTGGGCGAGATAATGAGGCTGAGAGAGTCAGGCGGGTTGAGAAAGGTGAGGGCTTTATTCTGCAGACGGGGCCGGTGAAGTCGCGCCCAGGGCAGAGCGAGGGAGGCATATATGCGATTTTGGGGTGGGGGTTGGCTGAGTGAGGTGGCAGATGAGCAGGCCCCCCAGAGCAGATTGGGCGCGAGCGGCTGCATCCAGAGCTGTTTATCGCACCAGCGGTCTGCTGACTTTTCTGGGAAACGCCAGGGGCCCCAGTTTCTGTCATGCGAGGAGGGGTCTGACTTGGCAGAGGGGTACGACTTGGCTCCTGGCCGCTTTGACCATGCCCGCAGCTGACCTAGCATTCATGTCAAAGTAAGGAAAAGAGGTTATCAACCACTAGAAGATCTTGGAGAAACCAAGAAGAAATGGAATTATGATGAATAACAAAAATAGAGCTTTGAACAGGAAAAGGCACAAGGAATTGAGAACTGGCGTAGATACCCAGGCATGTGTTGAAGGGGGTGGGGGGAAACTAAGAATTTTCTGCCATTCTAACTCTTAACCCTCTGGGTGTTCTAAGCACCAGGATCACAGAGGCACTTAAGGAGTTCGGGTTCTTTCGCATTTTAAATACAGTGACACACTAAACAAAGTCAGGAAAATGTCATCCTTATTTCTAAATGGACTCTCACAAAAATGCTTTCCCAGTTCTGCAAAGGTATCTTGTCTCTAAACTTGGCAGACTCAAGCAAAAAAAGAAAAAAAGGCTTCCTCATCCAGGAAATCTTTGGGTCAGAAAAAAGCAGCATTAAGAGCCCAGATAAAAATGGGTACCATAAATTTAAAATGGCACCAATCTGAACAATTATGTAATTTCCTCCTGGTATATTCAGCAACCTGACCATGGGAATGGAGAAGCTGAACTGCAACTCTGATATAAGGATGGGCATCCGTAACACACGGACAACAACGGCGAGAACGCCACTTAAAGGGTCATGATGAACTTGAGGTTCAGCAATGGATATACTGTAAGTAGGGAACTGATGGACTCAGGGAAAGTAAGGATGCCAGGATCTGGAAGTCTCAATGAGCTTAAACAGAGAGCAAATTCCATTAAATGAGGGAGTGAGAAAGCTAGAAGGTTAAAGTCAGAAGAGGACCCTGAAATGTAAGATTTAAAAGGTACGAAAGTTCTAATAATAACAAAATCTAGGTGAGACTATGTGAAGGAATTGTTGGAAGGCAATGGAATCAAAATACAATTTATAGAAATTGAGATGGAGGAATTAAGAGAGATGACCCAGGATGATGGCAGACGTCAATGTGGGAACACTACAAACCAGCTGCCAAAGCTCTTGGTAAGTACTGAGGACAGTACTTTGGTGGTACTTACGATGAGGGCCAATAGCATCTCCTAGGACCTTGTTAAGAAAGCAAAATCTAAGGCCCCACCCCAGGCTTACTAAATCAGAATCTGCATTTTAACAAAATCTCTGGGTGATTTGTAGACAAAGTCAAGATTGTGGGCTTAATAGATATAAGTATATAGTCAATAGATAATAGAAAAGACAAAGGTAGAAAGTGGATGAGCTTAAGCTTTGCAAGAGAAGTGAGGTTTTTTTGTACAATGGTTAAGGAACATTGATATCAGTGTCAGTGGAGAATTAGGCAAATTCTAAGAGTATCTCTAGAGCTTGAGAATTCAGAGTAAACAAAGATCACATCTACTATTTTCGTATTTTGATATAATTTCCTATCACCTTGCTCTACATTTCTTCAGCCTTATGTTCTGTCAGGCTTTGCTTTTTGGAGGAAGGGGGATTATTTTTTATTTTAGGTTGCCTCCAATTTCTTTTGTTAAGCTATGGGATATTTTAAAAATCAACTCACAAAAGTATTCATATATATACATACACACATATATCCACATTCACATACATTTTCTAACCTAATTGACTGACCATCTTATTATTTTCAAAAACTCTATGTATGTCTATCCAATCTTGTTAACATATCAGCTCCACATATAACAGAAATATTGTTTGCCTCACCTCCAAAATTTTGAAACTGAACATAAATTATCACATGTTATATAACAGACTTGCCCCCCTTTTTTCCCTTAAGTCCTACTTTATGAGACAGGGAATGGATAGAGCTACTCAACAAAACATAATTTTGAAAAGTATCTATTTACAAATCACTATTAGAATGGTTCCAACGAAACAGAAAAATTGGGAAGCCTTGCTCATTTTAAGACATTTGTTCACATGGCAAATAAAAAACCTCATTGCTAATCAACTGATCGACTAAAAAGTGCTTTAAGTCCTACCAGAGATCTTTCAATTTGAAGATAATTCTTTTCCTCAGACATTAGGTGACACATTCCTGCCTTGGACTATCTGCATTACCACTGTTTTCTTGGGAGTAAGAAAATGTATGGAAAGGTGTTGTCACACAGCACCCTAACCGTTTGTCCCTACCATCCTTTCCTTAAGGAAAGAGGGTTGCGGGGTTGTCCCTCTTAGGGGTTGAGTTTTATAGGTTTCCTCTCTTGGTCCCAGTATGCTGGGTCTGCGGTCAAAGACGAGTAAGATTCTTCAAGAGAGGAACGACTTAAGCCAGACGGGACCCCAGGGACCCCCATGAGCTAATGTGAAACTAGAAGGGATGCCCCTCCTCCAATGCTTTCTGGAAGCTGCTGACGCATGCTTCTGATGTCCGGCACCCTATTGTGCTAAGGAACGTTAACTGAGCGAACTTATCTCGCTTCCCGCTTAACTCATGAGGTAATTGCTCTGAGAAACCTACTCCCCCAGGGGTTGTACACACCGCACCTTGATCACGTGGGGACAGCATGCACAAGTTGCTTTGGGACAATATGATTGGGTATTGGAAATATGCTAATTGTATCAGTGGTGTGAGAGTTTTGCAGACCCTGCCCAGAATCATGTGATGCCTATTGTAAAAAAACAATAAATACCCACGAAGACCCAATTCGGGGCTCCAGTCCCTTGAGGCTGTGAGTCCCTTGGTCCTCTGTGGTTTCTCTGCATTCAGTGTCTCTGGCCTCTTTATTTCTATAATAGAATTTAGCCCTTGCCGCCTCCCTCGCTTTCCCCACTGCTTGTGTTGTGCAGGACGCAACAGAAAGGTAACATTTGAATTGATTCCTCAAAGCACCTGGGAACATACTAAATAACATAGTACAAAACAAAAGAAGAATGGAAGGAAGAGGAGCTGTTGATCACCTCCCCCACACCAATGAATCTGAGATCCAGATGCACAGCATTTAGTTTATAAAAAAGAAAAGCTCACATGACAAAATCACCGATTATAGCTCTGTAAGGTTGTAGCCTCTGGTGAAGAAGTTCCCAATGATTGAACAACCCGTGTACTTTGCCACCTCTTATCTCAGCCCTCCAAATAATTTGACTTTCAAATTATTTTCTTTCCTGAGTAATTGACAAAGCTCCCATTGCATTTGTGATACAGCCTGCAAGTAAACAAGTCAAAGTAATTTAGGTGAAACAAAATATATTAAATACCTTGTTCAGAATATGCAAGTTATGACAGTGATGATAGATATTTTTAAAGTTGGTTACTGAAAATTTAAAAGCACCCAAATTCTCAAGTGTTTACGTATCAATGTAATCATGCAAAGCTTACAGTAGCCCAGCACTGAACTATTACCTTTATTTCTTAAGTAGTAAGTGAGCTTGTAAATGAAAAATGAAGAGCATTTTCAAGGAAAGAATAAACTAAAAAGTCAGAGATGAAAGGGTTATGAGTTCAAATTGCCTATACTCTTTTTATAATGAAAGAAAGAAGTAATTCAACTATTAAGAACAACTAGCCTGAACAGGATAATTTAATGAGTGCTGAGCATACCATGATGAAATGATGTATAAGTAGAACGCTTACAGAGAACATTGTCAAAGAATAGGGCAGTGATCATACATATGCCCTGTGTGATTTACAACCAAGGTATTATACTACAGTAATTAAGTGTTGGAACAACAGGATATCTGTATGGAAAATATAAGTAATGTTGACCCTTATTTCAAACAATTTTAAAAATTAATTTGAGAAGGATAATAGACCGAAATGTGAAAGTTGAATTAATTAAGTTTCTAGAAGAAAATACAGGGGAATTTTTTGGGGAGTAGGGTAGGGAAAGATTTTTTAAATAATACATATAAATCTAAAAGAAAAAAAATGGATAAGCCTGACCTAATTAAAACAAAGAACATTTTATATCAAAAGATACCACTGAGGGAGTAAAACTACAAGCCCCAGATTAAGAGAAGATATTTGCAACACATGTGACAAAGGGCTCATGTGCAAAATATATAATGAATTCCTATAAATCACTAAGAAAAAGACAAACAATGCAATTTTAAAAATGGACAAAAAACATGAACAGTCACTTCACAAAGACAGATATCCAAATAGGCAATTAGCATTACTCAACAGAGAAATGTATATTAAAACCACAATGAGATACCACAACATACCCAACAGAATCGCAGAGTGAGACCATACCAAGTGTTGAGAAGGATGTGGAACAACTAGAGCTGCTCTATGTTACTGGTTGGAGATTAAATTGGTACAATCACTCTGTAAAATTTCTTGGCAGAAAAAACTAAAACTAAACATACACTTAATCCAAAATCCGGCAATCCCACTTCTAGGTACACACCAAAAAGAAATGAATGCATCTGTATACCATAAAGCATATGCAAGAATTTTATAGCAGCATTATCTATAATAGCCCCAAATTAGAAACAACCCAAATAACAACAGGAGCAAGTATGTATTTTAGTGTATGATGCAATGGAATACTATATAGGAACAAAAAAGAACAAACTGAGGAAGAGCAAGAAGGCAACACACAGTAGGAGGCTTCTGAAGTCCCCTCCTCCCATGGTCACACTGAATGTACAGCTAGCTACGCACAAAGTAATTCCCTCCAAGTGAAATCCAGAAAGTAGCTGAATGACTCCTACACATTGGATGAATGAGAAAATGCCCACATTGAAACAGGTAGGAAATGCTGAGACACTCTCACTATAAACACCCCTAGTACAATGCCAAACAACGGGGAGAGAACCCCCAACTCCCAGCTTCTGCCTGAGGAGCAAAGTGGACTGTACATATAGCATTGTGGGTTTTGCGGCTTCTTCACAAGCACAGGCCCCCAGACCACCTGACTTTGGTAACCAATTGGGATTGGAATCACATATCACCCAAGACTAACAAACAAAAGCAGCAGTTCTTCCCATGAGCATTTGCAGCAGCTAGCCACCCTCAGTGCACAGGGAAGATGTAAAAACATCCATCTTCCAATCTTACAATGGAAGGGGTTTGACTGCATACTTTACAAGCTGCTGCCTGAGGGTCCAGCTTCTAATTAGCAATAATCTAGAGGCCAGTTGCAATCCTCTCCAGAACCTGGGGGAGGCAGTGGGCCCTTCCCCTTACTTTTCCCTCTGGTGCAATCCAACAATAAAACCAGATCACCAGCATCTCTTTGGAAGGAGCATGTATACATGTCTAGTGCCCCTGCTTTTATGGCTGCTGCTTGAGGGACAAACCCCCAAAACATCTGGCGCCTGTGGCAAACAGGGCTTGTATTCACAAGTGCCACTGTGGGGGGACTCTTTATAGTGAACAAATAAGCAGTTTCTAAAAGGGTTCAGAAGCAGTCCTTCCACACACAAAGCTATACACCCAGGTTCAGCAAAGAGGGAGGTGGGAAAAAAGTCCATCTCCCAGTTTCTCCCTGAAAGGGGCTTAACTACATCCTTTCTAGCTGCTGCCAGAGGGCCTGGCTTCTAATCAGCCTCCATCTAGGTGCTGACTGCAATCCTCCCTTTGGGACATTGATGGGTCTTGGCACACCCTCAACTACTGGGAGCCACTAACAACAAAAATGGCAGTTTGGACAATTACAAAGATTACAGAGGCAACCAGGAGTTTGGGCCAGGCTGATTGATGGGGTTCATCCCCTACACAAAACTAGTCTGTCAAGTCTGGTAGATGTGGCTTTTTATCTGATGTGCACAAACCAACACATAGAGGGAAAAAAGAAAGAAAAGAGAAGAGAGAGAAGAGAAGAGAAGAGAAGAGAAGAGAAGAGAAGAGAAAAACAAGATAAAACTCCAGAAAATGATCTTAAAGAAATGGAGAGAAGTGATTCACCAATCAAGAATTCAAAACAATGGTCATCAATATGCTCACTATGGTCAGGAGAGCAATGCACGAACAAACTAAGAATTTTAAAAAGAGACAGAAAATATGAAAAAGTACCAAACAGAAATAATAGACCAGAATAAAATAACTCAATATAGTGCTTCCACAGCAGACTAGATGAAGTGGAGCAAAAGATCAGCAAAAGGACAGTGTAATTCATCCAATCAGAGGAGCAAAAACAAAAAAGAATGAAAAAGTAAAGATAGTTTTAGTGGCATATAGGACACCATAAAATGACCAACATATGCATTATAGGGCTCCCAGAAGAAGAGAAAGAGAAAGGGGTAGAAACGTTTTTCAAAGAAATTTGGGTATAAAATTCTCTCACCTGGGAGAAACAGACATTCAGATCCAGGAATCCCAAAGAACACCAAATAAGAAACCAGAGAACCACAAAGACACATTATAATTAAATTGTGAAAAGTTAAAGACAAAAAGAGAACCTTAAAGGCCTCGAAAGAAAAGCAGCTTGTTACATACAAGGGAACCCCCTTAAGACTTTTCAGAAGAAACTTTACGAGTCAGAAGGGCGTAGGATTATATATTCAAAGCAGTGAGGAAAAACAACTGCTAACCAAGAAAGAATATGCTGCGTGGCCAAGTTGTCCTTCAGAATGAGAGACAAAGAGTTTTTCAGACAAACAAAAGCTGAAGGAATTCATTACTACTAGATCAGCCTTACAAGAACTGTGTCAGGGAGTTCTTCAAGATAAAATGAAAGGACAATAATTAGTAACATGAAAATACATCAAAGTTTAAATCTTATTGGTAAAGGTAAACATATAATTAAATTCAGAATTCTCTAATATTGTAATAGTGGGGGTGAACCATTTATACCTCTAATACAAAAATTAAAGGACTAAAGTATTAAAATTAACTATAACTTTAATAATTTGTTAATGGATACACAATATAAAGAGATGTAAATTGTGATATCAAAAACACAAAATGTGGGGGAAAGTATAAAAATATAGAGCTTTTGTATACATTCAAAGTTAAGTTATTATCAGCTTAAAATAGACCTATAAATATGTTTTATGTAAGCATCAAGGTAATCACACACAAAAAAATTCTAAAGTAGATACACAAAAAATAAAGAAAAACTAAACTAAGCATACCACTATAGAAAATCATCTAATCACAAAGGAAGAGAACAAGAGAAGAAGAACGTAACAAAGAAATTACAAACAGCCAGAAAACAATTAACAAAATAGAAATAAATACATATCTATCAATAATTACTTTAAATATAAATGGACTAAACTCTCCAATCAAAAGACAAAGAATGACTGAATGAATTTAAAAAATAAGACCTCACTGTATGCTACCTACAAGAGACACACTTCAGCTTTAAGGAGCAAAATTGAAAGTGAAGGGATGGGAAAAGATACTCAATGCAAATGGAAAGTAAAAGAAAGCAGTGGTAGCTATATTCATATGAGACAAAATAGACCTTAAACCAAAAAACTGTAACAAAAGACAAAGAAAGTCATTATATAATGATAAAGGGATCAACTCATCAAGAGATTATAACAACTAAATATTCATGCACCCAACACTGAAGCACCAAAATACATATATAAAGCAAACATTAACAGATTTGATGGGAAAAATAGACAGCAATACAGTAATAGCAGGAGACTTCAACACTTCACTTTCAAAAATGGGTAGATCATCTAGACAGAAAATCAATAAGGAAACACTAAAGTTAAACTACAAATTAGATCTGAAGGACCTGACATATACAGACATTCCATCCAACAGAAGCAAAATACACATTCTTCTCTGCTGCACATGGAACATTCTCCAGTATAGATCATATGTTAGGCCACTAAATAAGTCTTAACAAACTTAAGAAGATGGAGAGTATGTCAAGTATCTTTTCCAAACACTAGGGTATAAAACTAGAATCAATTACCAGAGGAAAACTGGAAAGTTCACCAATATGTGGAGATTAAACAATATGCTCCTGAACAATCATTGGGTCAAAGGAAATCAAAAAGGAAATAAAAATATATTTTGAAACAAATGAAAATGGAAATAAACATACAAAACTCATGGGGTCAGCAAAGGCAGTTTAAAAAGTAAAGTTTATAATGATAAATGAGTACATTACGGAAATAAAAAAGATCTAAAATAAACAACCTAACTTTATACCTCAACTAACTAGAAAAATAACAAATTAAGCCCAAAGATAGTAAAAGGAAGGAATAACAAGGATCACAGCAACAATAAATGAAATAGAAATTAGAATGAAAATAGAAAAGATCGATGAAACTAAGAACTAGTTTTTGAAAAGATAAGCAAAGCTGCCTAACTAAAAAAAGAGAGAAGATTCAAATAAATAAAATCAGAAATGAAAGAGGAGACATTACAACTGATAACAGAAATAATAAGGATGATAAGTAATTACTATGAATAATTATATGCCAAGATTAGATAAGCTAAAAGAAATAGATAAATTCCTAGAAACAGTTGTATAACCTACCATGTCTGAATCATGAAAATAAATTATGAATAGACCAAATACAAATAAGAAAATTGAATCAGTCATCAAAAACCTCCCAAAAAAGAAAAGTCCAGAACCAAATGGTTTCACTGATAAATTCTACCAAACATTTAAAAGAGAATTATTGTCAATCTCAACCTCTTCTAAAAAAATAGAAGACAAGGGAACACTGTCAAACTCATTTTATGAAGCCAGCACTACCCTGATACCAAAGCCAGACAAGAACACTACCGGAAAAGAAAATTACAGGCCTGTATTCCTGATGAACATAGATGTAAAAGTCCTCAACAAAACATTAGTAAAGCAAATTCAACCGTACATTAAAAAAAAAAAAAAAATCATACCCCACGATCAAGTGGGATTTATTACTGGGATGCAAGGATGGTTCAATATACAATCAATCATTATGATATACCACATTAACAAAATGAAGGATAAAAATCATATGATCATCTCGATAGATGCAGAAAAAACATTTGACAAAATTTAACATTCATTCATGATAAAAATTCCCAACAAACTGGGTATAGAAGAAATGTACCTCAACATACAGACCATATATTATAAGTCCACAGTTAACATCAAACTCAATCATGAAAAGCTGAAAGCTTTTCCTCTACTATCAGGGATAAGATAAGGGTGCCCACTCTCCACACTTTTATTCAACATAGTACTGGAAGGCCTGGCCAGAGCAATCAGGCAAGAAAAAGAAATAAAAGGCACCCAATTCAGAAACGAAGAAGTAAAATTGTCTCTGCTTGCAGATGATATGATATTATACATAAAAAACCCTAAAGACTTCACCAAAAAACTGTTAAAACTAATCAACAAATTTAGTAAAATTGCATGATACAAAGCCAAGATAGAAAAATCAGTTGATATCTATACATGAGCAACAAACTATTGAAAAAATATTTTTTAAAAAACAAATCCATGCACAATAGCATATAAATACACTTAAGAATAATTTTACCCAAGGAGATGGCAGAGCTGTACACTGAAAACTATAAATATTGATGAAAGAAATTGAAGACAACAAATAAATAGATATTCTGTGTTCATGGATTGGAAGAATATTGTTAAAATGTTCATACTACCCAAAGCAATGTAAAAATTCAACAAAAGCCCTACCAAAATTCCAATTCCAATGGCATTTTTTCACGGAACTAGAACAAATAATTCTAAAATTTGAATGGAACCACAAAAGACTCCCAGAAGCCAAAGCAATCTTGAAAAAGAAGAACAAACTCGAAGAAGAACATTCCCTGATTTCAAACTATACTCAAAGCTGTAGTGGTCACAACAGTATGGTATTGGCAGAAAAACAGATATGTAAGTCAATAAAACAGAACAGAGGGCCAAGAAGTAAACCCATGCTTATTCAGTCAATTAATTTATGATAAATTAGGTAAGAATATACAATGGGGAAAGGACAGTCTATTCAATAAATGGTGTTGGGAAAACTGAACAGCTACATGCAAAAGAATGAAACTGGACCAGTATCTTACACCCTACACAAAACTTAACACAAAACAGATTAAAGACTTCAGTGTAAGACCTGAAACCACAGAACACCTAGAAGAAAACATAGACAGTAAGTTCCTCAATCTTAGTGGTGTTTTTCGGATCTGACTCCAAAGGCAAGGGCAACAAAAGCAAAAATAAGCAAGTGGGACTGCATCAAACTAAAAAGCTTCAGTACAGTTAAAGAAACCATAAACAAAACAAAATGCGACCTACTGAATGGGAGAAGATATTTCCAAATCATATATCCAATAAGGACTTAATATCCAAAATATATAAAGAATTCATACAACTCAACAGCAAACACCTAAACAATCCAATTTAAAAATGGGCAGAGGACCTAAATAGACATTTCTCCAAAGAGGACATACAGATGGCCAACAGGCACATGAAAAAATGCTCAACATCACTAATCATCAGGAAAATGCAAATCAAAACCACAATGAGATATCACCTCGTACCTGTCAGACTGGCTATTATCAAAAAGATAACAAATATCAAGTGTTGGTGAGGATATGGAGAAAAGGAAGCCCTCATGCACTATTAGTGGGATTGTAAATTGGTGCAACCACTATGAAAAACAGTATGCAGGTTCCTAAAAAAATTACAAATGAACTACATGTGATCCAACAATTCCATTTCTGGGTATCTATCCAGAGAAAATAAAAATACTAATTTGAAAAGATATGTACCCCAATGATCACTGCATCATTATTTACAATAGCCAAGATATGGAAACAACCTAAATGTCCATCAATGGATGAATGGATAAAGAACATGTAGATTTCTACACATAAGTAGAGCCAAGTAGTTCAAACCAGGGTTGTTCAAGGGTCAACTTTTTTAATCCACGGTTGTGAATCCATGGACGGTGAAGGTAGACTGTAGTTAAGTTTCTGCAGAGTCAAAAGTTATATGCAGATTTTCAACTGCACAGGGGATCAACACCCCTAGCACCCACGTTGTTCAAGGATCAACTGTATATACACAATGGAATACTACTTGACAATAAAAAGAATAAAATCTTGTCATTTGTGACAACATAGATGGACCTTGAGGGTATTATGCTAAGTGAAATAAGCCAGAGAAAGATTTGTGAAATACTACACAATTTCACTTATATGTAGAATCTAAAATAAAACAAACCAACGAACAAAGTAAAACCCGGACTCAGGTACAAAGCAAGCTTTCTCCCTACAGTGTCAGAAATAGAACATCAAAGCTGTCAGTGTTGCTCCATGAACAGGGACATGGGTTGGACTGATTGGAAATATCGAGAAGAAACTGGCTGGGTAAGGCATAGATCACCACAGCAGGAGGTGACTGCCAGGAGGGAGTGAAAGGTGGCCTGGGCTCAGGAGGAATAAGACATCAAGATGGAGAGAAAAAGGAATACAGGGGATTGCCATGGCAATGTGGTTTCGGCTATTGCATGTTGGAGCAGAGGTCCGATTAAGGAACTTTGTGGTATTCATTTTTTAAAAGAGGGTGCTTAACACAGAGAGGGTGTGGAACTTCAGGACTCAGTATTTTGACTACAGAAATTTGTTTTTGGTTCCACTGACAATACCCAGTACAAGTGGCTCTTTCTGCCATTGAACAGATGGAAGAAATAAAACTTACCTACGCTTTACATCATTACAACCTGAAAATATATCCTAAGTACAGGCACAGGCTGGCTCCAAACTACACAGAAAGTTTTTTACTAGAGTGACAGTGACACTTAATACTTATTATGGGAGCTCCTGTGGACCTGTGTCCTTGTACAGGATCTTACTTAGGCCCTCAGCAAAGAATGTACACCAATGTACTCTGAAGACCATAAGGCTAGATCTGGGAGGGCTATAGCGCCCTCTGGATATGTGGCACAGGGGAAAGGCTCCTGTGAGCTGCAAATATTGATTGGGATGTAATCTGTGCACTCAAAATTGAGGTGCTGTGAGTGACAGGGACTCTATTGCCAAGTCCCACAAATATTGCTCGCATCAGAGAAAAAAATTCCTCCTAAACCACATATCTTTCCATGTCTTACAGGAAATTCAAGGTCTTAAGGGACCACCGTCATATATGCAATCTATTGTTGACTGAAGCATTACTAAGCGGCACATGACCATAAAGCTTTGTGAGAATATAAAGAAGGCACTGTCTCTGTTTTTGATAAAAAGTATCTGAAATATAGAATAGTTAAATGAGTTGCTCAGTCAGGGTCTAACTACCTACTTTTGAAATTGCGAAAGTTGAAGGAAGAAGAAGTAAAGTCAGCTTAGGCAGTAACAGAACCAGAACCTCAGTCCAGCTTCTTTTCAACACGAATTAGAAATGTGGAGTGGGCTTGAATTCCAAACTCCATTCTTAGCTCATATTATAAATTTGACTGAGTTGTGGATAAAATTCAGAATAAACTCTGGAGTTGCTCTTTTCTGAGAAAGGCTAGAAAAGGAGGCGGTGTTATTCCTGAATGTTATCTGCAACAGTGGATAGTTGACACAGTGCTGACTATTTGACTAAAGGCTTTGAGAGCACACGGCATTCCAGGAATTCAGTCTCTCAGCTGTCCAATTATAAGCTGACATTTGACAGCAGTCTTTGAGCTTCTCACAAGCAAAGTTCTTTGTATCCATTCCTGGCACCTTAGGATCTGACAAATAGTACTTACTAAATATTTTCATTAAATGATTGAATGGAAGAAGGGCGAAGTTATAATAAAAAAACTGGGTAATCTATGGATGAAGCTAAGTAAGTAAAAATTAATGTTAACATAACAATATCCACTTTAGAAGTGATGATAAAACCCAGAGGCACAAAAAGAGTAATGTGTCAAACTCAAATTTATTATATAAGAATCTGGAAAAACACACTTCAAATAAATAAAAGTTTTAAAAAAAGAAGAATTTGGAATTCAAACTAGCTCTCTTGATTTCTAGTTCTTTGCATCGAATGCCTATGTCTCTTACCCTCTTCTTTGGATTTTCCTGCTTTTTAACATTCCACATTGCATTCTGGATTGTTTCTTCTACCCTATCTTCTGGTTCACTAATTCTCTTTTCAGTTGTATCTAATCTGATATTAAACTTAATAACTAAGTTTTAAAAAGTATATTTTTCAGTTTTAGAATTATCTGGTTCTTTTTTAAATCTGCTAGATGATTTTTCTCTAGTTCCAGTTCTTGGCTGAATTTGCACTCTCAGCATTATTTCTTTAAACATAGAAAGCCTAGTTGTTTACAGTCTATATCTAATAACTCTAGTATCTTATCTTCACTGAGTCTATTTCTATTATCTATTGTATATACTAGTTCTTACTCATGGCGTCTTTTGTCTTTCTATGTCTGATTACCTTTGCCTGTATGCTGTACAATGAATCTGAAAAAAAGTTTTGAAAAAATAAAATAATGCATTGGATGATAGAATCCTCCTCCATAGAGAACTTTCATTTGCATCTCTTAGAACTACCAATCCAATCCCGTCTTAATCCAAGTTCTAGTCTTAAAATTCTCTGATCTAGCCAATGATGGGAAGTAGTGCTTCAAGTTCTTAGGAGGGCTAAGCTACCATCAGTTCACTCCTACTCTAAGGGTTCACTATTTTGTGGTTCCAGCTCAGAGTAAAGGGCAAACTACCCTTGGAAGACTTCAGGTTTTGACTTGTACTCCTCAGTCTTGTGAGTCATCTGAAAACAGAACTCAGCTTCAAAGCTCCTAGGCTATGAGGAACAAACATCTTTAGAACAAAGCAGTTTTAAGAGAATGGGCTCATTTCTATAAGTTCTTATCTTCTCCCAAATGCTTCTAAGTATTTGTTTTTCATACTTTATCTAGCTTCTTTGGTTGTCCTTAGCAGGAGTGATGGTCCAAATTACCCAGACTTCCATTATATAAACAGAATCTTGTGTATCCTAAATCATTAAATCTGTGAAGTGGGATAAAAGGAAATGTCCTTAACTTACAAAAAGGATCTGTGGAATTGTACAACAAATATCATACTTAATAGTAAAAGAGAGGAAACACTGCCATAATATCATATATGAGACAAGGATGCCTACTATCAATGCTATTATTTAAAATTCAACTGGTGTTGCTAGACAATGCAATAAGAAAAGTAAAACAATTAAGAGGTGTAACACTACAAGAGGAAGGACCACCTACCTAGTAAAACTACTGAAAAACTATTGGAATAAATAATACAAAGATGGCCAAATACAAGAAAAATACACAAAAATCAAGTTCTTAGACAACAGCAGTTACTAATTTTAATATATATATATATATATATATATATATATATATATATATATACTCAAAAAGATTCCATTAGTGTTGAAATAACAAGAGTTTAGATGTAGTTAAAGTATTATGACATTTTAACCTTTGTGTTCCATTAAACATAAAACACTTGTACATTTAAATGTAGGTTTCTGTGTTATATAATAGATCATTTATAAAAGAGTAAGCCTTTGGAATATTATTAAACTTGGCCAGAATAAATAAGCGTATTTATTCCTTTTTTGTTTACTTGCATATTTTCTAACTCCCTTACTAGATTACACAAGAGGGTAGGGACTGTGCCTGTTTTGTTCATCATTTCATATTCTGTATATAGTGCCTGGTATATAGGAGGCAAGCTATACATATTTGTTGAATAATTGTACATAAATGAATTCATTCAATTTCTGATCCTTAAACTCCTTAATGCTTTTAATTTTGTATAAAGTTCTACATTAATTAAAGTTCACCTTTTATATAGGTAAACAGTTTCATAAGAGGTACCAAAATCTCAGATACGAAATCAGATAATAAATAAGTAGTAACTTTGGCTTTCAAGTGGTTTTAAAAGCAATCTGAAAGAATGATATAATAGATGCATCTACTGATAGCAACAATGGCATCTCACAAAAGAGGAAAGGGCAGAAATCAACAATGTTAGTGACTGCAAAGTAATACCACTCAAGGAGGAACAAGGGAAATAAGGACCCCCAATACTAGACAGTTAATTACTTTCTCAACCATAGAGCCGTCCCCAGAATCTCATTGTAGCTGATGCTTTTCAAGTTTCTCTGTTCATAGGAAACCTAGATCTCCTTTCCTACAGGCTTCATAAAACTATTTTCATATTCTGAGGTGGTTCTACTATGTTTTCCCAAAAATAAGACCTAGCAGGACCATCAGCTCTAATGCGTCTTTTGGAGCAAAAATTAATACAAGACCCTGTATTATATTATATTATATCGGGTCTTATATTAATTTTTGCTCCAAAAGACGCATTAGAGCTGATGGTCTGGCTAGGTCTTATTTTTGGGGAAACACTGTAACAAAATACTTAATACATCTACTCAATAAATACTTTTCAAATAAATCTATCAAAAATTTTACAGCACGACAGGAGCTGTATGTATAGATGCAGGGGGAAAACAAGCCCATTTAAGTGGCTGTCAGTTTCCATTTCCTCACTTGGGTTTAAGGAAAACACATAAATGTCAGGTAAAAAGCACCTGAATCCACTAAAAATATGAGTGTTTTAAATGCTGTGACACTAAGTAGTAGACAACACTAGCTTCAACTTTTCCCTCTATACTATAACAGACCTTGGATTTCAGCTGATAACTTTTACACTAGGTTTCAACCCAAAGCAATTTAGAAATAGATAAGTCACAAACTCCTTAAAAATAAATTAGGGTTTATAATGGAAATGCTGACAGATGCTTCTTTATAATAATGCCTGGTGAGATTACAATATTTTAGAAATGACTACATCACAATATGTATGCAAGTGTTGTATATTAAAATGTAACAATGCCTAGCTTATAATTAAATCACGGCCATGAATAGTTCAGTAAAATATGTTATAAAGTGTGATGTGAAAAGAAAATATACTGAGTTAAAAATATAATGCAAGCAGGGATTTATTAGAACTTTCCATTTAGAAAATTTAAACATGGGGAAATATCAACATAAATCCTAGGGAGAGAAGCCAATAAGTACAAACTCAGTACAGCCTAAAACTAATTGACTTCCAATGTGACTTATGAAACCGTGTCTGTCATGAGATAATCATACCCCTAAACTAAGACCAAAATATAAATTTTAATATATATGTAACTTTTAAAAAAATCTTAGTATTCCTGCTTCTAGAATCCTTGATAAGCTGCTCTGCTTTCTGCTACTGTGACCTTTTCTGCTATTACACCTCATGCTGT
This sequence comes from Rhinolophus sinicus, assembly GCF_057876585.1. Lineage (NCBI taxonomy): Eukaryota > Metazoa > Chordata > Mammalia > Chiroptera > Rhinolophidae > Rhinolophus > Rhinolophus sinicus. The sequence continues at coordinate 121,199,900 of NC_142503.1, forward strand.
CTTTGTCTTCGATAGTTACACGCCATCATTTCCATCAACCCTTGCTTTCGAACTCTCCACAACTATACTGCAACATACAATGGTTGTCAAAGAAATTTAGGACTAAAAACCCCGTATAAACAATTCTACCACCATTAAAGAAATGTGATAAGCCTTCATTTACTGAGAAGCTAACAGTGAAGAATGAACTTCATGTTACAAAGTGAAGCAGAAATCCAGGAGCATTACACAGATGATTTCTTCATTATAAAGCTATATGCAGTCCTCAATATACAGCTCATGATACCAGTACACAGTTCATCTTAAAACCAGTCATTTATAATATAATGAGCTTTCTTATATGACACCATTATTTCTAATCTTGTCTAATGAAAATATTGGATTTGTCTACTTGCATTGGTATGTTCTAGTGGGTTATTCACTAACTCAGTAGTCCTCAACAAGGGACAATTTGCTCCCCAAGAAACATTTGGTGATGTCTGGAGACATTTTTCACTGTCATGAATAAGGGGAAGAATGCTACTGGCATCCGATGAGTATTTAGCTGCCACAGGTGCTGCTAAAAATCCTACAATGTACAGGACAGCGCCTTCCCACCCACACCCCAAACAATCATCTGGTCGAAAATATCAAGAATGCCACTGTTGAGAAACCTTCCACTAACTCCTGTTTTCTTACCAAGAAGCAATTCCCCATAGTTTCCCTTTTCTTACCTCAAATAAACACTCATACCATCAACCAAAAGTCAGAACTGAATTTAAGGCACAGAGCAGTGAAGTATGGAGGTGACCTTCAAGAATACTGACTCATTCATTCATTCATTCAACAAATGTATTAGGAACAGAACGAGGCATTGGGGATACTGTGGTGCCCAAGAAAGACAAGATTTCTGCTGTCATGTAGCATCTTCTAATGATTCTCAGTTGAAGAAATCTTTAAACTGAATAAAAAACCTTCAACGCCTGACATATTCTGGAAAACGGATGTAGCTATGCACACAGTTTCCACTGATAGAGCATTCATTCTATTTTTGGAAATATCTTTATTTTAATGAGCCTAAATAACCTCCCCTGTAGTTTTCACCCTCTGATCATAGTTCTGCTCTCTTGAGTCATGAAAAACAAATTCCTATTCCATATAACAGGCCTTTACACATTTAAAGACAGCTATCATGCATCTCTGAATTTTGTCTCCTAAAAGCTAAAACAATTTCACTAGTATCTCTGACAGCTCTTCTGAAGATGTGATCCTTAAGACTGGGAGGAAATGAGTAAAAATACTAAAGACTTTTAAGAATTTAGGCTATGAATTGGTAATTGCTAAATTTTCTTGAACTATCCTTTTCGAATCCACCCACAATACTGATTTTAATAAGAAAGAATGTAACATTAACTAACCCCTATATACAAAGCAATCTCGTTGACAGTTTAGATGCATTATCACGTTTAATTACCACACAGTCCAATGAAGTACCGTGTTTCCCCGAAAATAAGACCTACCCAGACAATCAGCTCTAATCCGTCTTTTGGAGCAAAAACTAATATAAGACCCGGTCTTACACTATATTGTATTAAATAAGACCCGGTATTTTATTTTATATTATATTATTTTATATTATATTATATTATATTATATTATATTATATTATATTATATTATACTGGGTCTTATAGTAAAATAAGGCCGGGTCTTATATTAATTTTTGCTCCAAAAGGCGCATTAGAGCCGATTGTCTGGCTAGGTCTTATTTTCAGGGAAACACAGTACTTCATTGGACTGTATGGTAATTAATAGATAATACTACAATTACTTTGGACATGAAGAAATCAGGCTCAAAAGTTTAAAGAAATTTTTTCAAAGATCATATTCTTTTCCTAAGCCCTTGCTCTTTTCACTATATCATGTTACCTAAAAAATAGTGCTGGTTTTCACATTTTAGTTCAATTATTGTCCTTTCATTATTTCCATGAACCAGTTTTACAACAAAGCTAAATCTCAGAGTAGGTTATTTTTTCATAAAGAAGAACCCTGTTCTAATAAAAAAGCATTCTAAAAATCAAGTACCTTTTAATAAGAATATATATATATATATATATATATATATATATATATATATATATATATCTTCTTGTCCTACCTATATAACTCTCCATACAGATACACTGAATCGTTTCATTAACAAATTCTATGGAATATATGCTTTTGCAAGTTTGCTATCTATTAAGAAAAAATCTAATTAAGAAAGAGAACAGCCATTTGAAATTTATATACATATTAGATACACTGAAATAATATACAATGCCAAAAATTCTTAAAACTCATTCATGAGAGTCCGGCAGTACAATATAATGCAGGAATTAATAAAACAGACTGGATTTGTAGCACTGAACTCCCTCTTAACCTCTCTGAGTCTCTGTTTTGTAACTTAAAAATGGAGAAAATAATAGAACCTATCTCACACGGTTACTGGAGTGCTGTAACAGGCTCTTAATTGGTTTCCCTTCTTCCATTCTTCTTGCCCCTTCCTTCCTACTCCATGCCCTTCTATCCTCTACAAAAGCTACCAAACTGGTCCTTTTAAAACAAAACACAAAGCATGTCATTCCACTGCTCAAAAGAACCCTTAATGGCTTTCGTCAAATTTGGAATAAAATCCCAAATCCTACCACAGTCTGTAAGATCCTAGATGATCTAGTCCCTGGCTTCCTTGCTCACTTTTTGCACTTGTTCCCTCAATTTGAATTTTCTTCCCCCAAATACCTGGATGGCTCACTCTCTTTCCTTCCATTCAAGTCTGCTTTAAATATCACCTTCTTGGCTAAGCTTTCCCTGATCATTTTCTATTGTCTTATCCTTCCTCGCTGTAGTGTGTGATTTTTCAAATGTTGATGTTAGGTTTGGGGAAGTTTTTGAAAACTCAACAGCCAGAGAGAGAGAAATAGACAGCCAGTGGCATAAGATGATAATGGCAATCCATAAAGTAATTAAGTGCCTCCGAAAGGCTTCTGGAATTCTACTCTTTGCAGAATTTATGATTTTTCTAACCTGATCTGGTTAGATCCCATTAGCCCAGGCACAGTACCAGGCCACAGAGGTTAGTCACAAAATGTTAACAGTGGGGCATTATAATTTCCTTATTTAATATTTTTTCAAGCTGTTCATTTTTCTTAAAACCAAAAACCAAGATATACTCTGGCCTTGAACAGTTACAAAACACATGAATCACCAAAGCTATCCCAGAGACACTCACTGAATGTATTAACAATTCTAATGAGGTTACATGAGGCAGCTGAGGTATAACTGAAAGAGTCCCATACAATGTGATATATAGATGATGTAATACAGAACTGTACACTTGAAACCTACGTAATTTTACTAACCATTGTCACCCCAATAAATTTTAATTAAAAAAAAAAGGAGTCCCCATCCAGCTCTATGTGACCTTATGCTAGCTAGCTACTTAGCTTCTCTGGGCTTCTATTTCCTTATCTGCAAAAAAGAAAGAAAAAAAATTACCCTACCTCATAAAAATATTATGAACATGAAATAAAATAAAGGAAATAAGAATTCTAGGCATAAACTAAGACACTCTAAGTGTCTGCTCTCTCAGCTCATGGAATATAAACTCAGGCAACAGTGTGGAATCTACTGGAAATGCTTTATACTTTTATGTAATGTCCACCATATCTGGCACAGATTCAGTAAATACTGCCCTTATGTTAAATTATTAATATATAGGAGAAACACTGATAATTCTCCAATGTTTAGATGGTAAAAGAATCAGAGAAACCGAGCAATTTGCCTCAGGTTTTGTGAGTTACTAAGTAAGAAAAACTGATAACCATACACTTTACAAAGGCGAATCAGCATTTCCCTAGATTTCAAAGACCCCTAACATTGACATTATTCAGATGACTCCCCAAAACTCATGTCATTTTTTCCTCATTTGTTCATTCAGTCAACACATCTTGAAATTAAACTACATGCCACACACACTGCTTGGTCCCTCACCTACCCATAAAGGAATTCAAGAGCTTTTTAAAATACTTAACCTTAAGTGTTATGGAAGCTCTGAGGAAGAAATCAGTTATTTCAGGAAAGCCTTTATAGCAGTGCTGTCTAACAGAAGTTTCTGCAATGATGAAAATGTTCCTTTGTATGTGCTATCACATACAATAGCCACTAACCACATGTGCCCACTAAGCACTTAAAATGTGGTAATTTGACTGAGGAATTGAATTTTAAATTTCAATTAATTTTAATAGCTACATGTAGCTAGTAGTTACTGTATTGGACAGCAGGTAGGATTTGAGCTGAAGTCTTGAAAGAAAGGAGTGAGGAATTAAAAGGGGTATATTCTAGGCAATGGAAAGGGCACAAACCACATGAAGGGCTATGAGAACACTTTCACGTGTTCAGGGAAGGCTGCCTGTGATATGTGAAATATGGAAAGGAGAAGAGAGAAATGAGGTTAAAAGGATTCGATAGGGCCAAAATCTGAATGCCCTTGAATACCACGCGAAGGAGTTAAACTTTATGCAGCAGACAATGGGAAAACATCTGACTTTAAAGCTGGCGATACATGACTGTACCTATACTTCAGAAGACAACCTAACCACAAGGGGAAGAACACATTGAAAGAAGATCCTAGAGGTAGGAAGACCAGCTGTGTATGAGGCTTTTGCAATATGCCAAGTTAGAGGGTGAGACTCAGACTACTACAATCACAGTGAGAACAGAGATGAAGAATTCATTCAAGAGATATTTTAGAGATAACATTAGTGGGATGTGGTGGTCAAGAGTAAGTCAAAGCAAATACTACTGAGGTCTCAGCCTGGAAAACTAGGTAATTTAGGCACTTTTTACATTGACTGAAGAGATAAAGAGAGTTTATAGGCTCCTGCTCAAAGCTGTTTGTAAGAAAACAATCTAAATATTCATTAATAGCTTAAAAGTTAAATAAATTATGGACTCATTTAAGGCAGCATATTACACATTTATTTAAAGACTATATGATATCAGGTTAAAATGTTCACGATATGGTAAGTGAAATAAGTCGGCTACAAAAGAGCATGTACATACAGCATTATCCCGGTTTTTATACACTGGCAGAATTTTTCAAATTAAAGGAATAAATCAAAAAGTCAACAGGGACTTACTTTGATAGGGGGTGTAATGAGCCATTATAATTTCTTTCTTGAATTTTTTTTTCTAATTGTCTAATTATACTACAACTATAGAATATTTTTTTATTTAAAAATAACGTTTGGCTCTAAAGCACTGTACCTGAAAGCACTGGAGCCTGTGCTAAATCTACTGAAGCCTGAAGCTGCGTCACAAACAGAAGGGAATCTGACACGACCAGACCCAAGTATAACTCAGGTTTTCTATGGGAGACTAAAGTCACAGGAAATTTAATAAAGGCAGCTTCTTTTTTCTTTTGAAAAATTTACCACAATTACAAAGTACAAAATGGATTATTTTCCATTTACTTATGTCTTATTGTGTATGATTTATGTCTGTATACATGCAACTACAAGTGGGAGTTAGGTATAAGCCTGTATTTTATTCTGTGTGGTCATGCAAAAAGAGAATGATTCTGCTCATACTCAATTTCAGTTACTCAGGTTTATTTGATATAGAATAGACACTACATGCTGAAGAAGCAGCTCAGCAAATACTAATCATTTTAATATGTACATGCCTGTCCCTTCTTGCACTTAACAAAACCTGGCTTTCCAAGCTCCAAATTTAGATTTACAAGGAAATCCTGCCTTGGTATAGATAAGCCTACTACAGAGGCATAAGGCTAGGCAAATCGTCCTGCATCCTAGAAGCAATGTAATAACTTCCTTCATTAAATAGGAAATGAATAGAATTTTGCAGCTATAATTTTAATCACTTTGCCATAAGAGAGGTTATATTTGTCTTGAGAAACCACAGGTACGTTATAAAGGAATCTTAACCTAACATTCCCAGCCATGAGACAAGCCTTATTGTGATCATTTTACAGAAGGAGGAAATAAAGGGCTGGAATTAAAAGCATGTTTCCATTTTAGATGTTTAGAAATCTGGTTTGATGTCCTTACTAAAATTAGGTGTATATCTTATTTCTATGTTTTCTATAAAAACCCACTGATAAAAAGGCAGTCTTTTCTCCGGGACACTTGTAAACAAGTTCCAGGCTTAGTAGTAGCAATGAGGTCATTCACACAGAGACAGTGTCAGATCTGGGGCTGGGGCCAGGTCTCCTCTCTGACGACATTACAGTTCTTAAATGAAAATATATTTTCCCTGAGAGTTGAAACAGGGAATACATTTTAGATACTAGTTAGTAACACTTGGGAACATCAGCTAGCATTCAAACCCAGAAACTGCCTTAGATGTTTTGGCTAACTACCACATACGACATATGTAAGAGTCACTAAAATCATCACTCCACAAAGAGAATTCAGAAATCTGCAACCACAATTAGCCACCACTATCTTACTATGTTTCTATGATCTGATGTCCATTTCCATGGAAACAGAAAAAGAAGTGAGAGGCAGCCAAGACAAGAGATGTCAGAACTTGTCAGGTTCAGCAGCTGGAACTGAAAATGCCTTTTCTTTCTTTTCTTTTTTTTTTTTTTACAAACAGTATCAGCTGACTTCTGGCACATAATCAATTCTCAAGTTAAGCAATGTCAGCTTGCTTGGAGAAGCATAAAGCTGAAGAACAGGCTTAGATTTTTAAAGGCTTAAATTAGAAGGAGACACAAATTAGAAGCACACTGTTCAAAATTCTAAATTTCTAAATCAAATGAATGCAACAGAATTGGTTCAAATTTCACAAAGTGAATAGAAGAAATTCTCAGCTGTGTTGGGGGAAAATGCAGGACCAGCACAGAGCATTTTCTGTAACGAATATAGCAACAAGGCGATGGCAGGAAAGAGAAGGCAGAGGAAGCAGCACGTACCAAGGCCCGGAGACAACAGTGTGTGGCCCTTTCAAGGCACTGAGAGCTCTTGTGTGGGAGACAGGAATCACAGAGGCTTTCCCAAAGGACGTGCCATCTAAGCTAAGACCTGCAGGACGAGATGGAGTTATAGAAGAGATTTTTCCAGCAAGAGGACGAGCATAAGGGAAGTCCTAGAGGCAAGAAAGGACAAAATGAACCCAGTAGTAGCAAAGCTGCAACAGAGAGTGGGAGTGGGGAGTGAGCTGGGATCAGGTCAGGAAAGGCCTTATTCCCCAAGTTGGATTTTGAACTTTTGTTTGGAAAACAAGTTGTCACCACAGAGTCTAAATCAGGGAAGTAACATGATGAGGTCTACATTTAAGAAAGATTAGACTATCACAGATTACACAAAGATACAGATGTGGAGTCCGTTAGCAGTTTTCCCAGGGGGGAGATAAGGGTTGACTGTACTGGGGCAGGAGCAGCAACAGAGATGGGAGAACAGAACACAGTGAATGTGAGCAGTGAGAGAAGGAGTTGGGGATGACACCCAGGATTTCGGCCTGAATAGCTACGGGATGGTAGTGCCAATCATTGAGTCTCTGTCCCAAGCAAAGAAGGACAATCCTCATTTCAGGTGCGTGGGGGACGAGGAGGAGCTCCAGTCTGGACTTCATGACTTTGAGGCATCCATGGGATGGTCAAGCAGAGCTACCAAGTAGGCAGTTGTAGGGGTGTATTCTATGACTCGGGATGGGTGTGACAGGTGTGCCTACAACTCAGGGATGAACATATTCTGGGCTTCAGAACTGGATGAAATTGCCCAGGGAAAGCACAAGATCAGAAGAGATTCCAAGAGATGAATTACAAAGGCTTCAGATTCTGGTCAAATGTTGGCTGTTGCCACGCAGCAGCCTACCCTGTCTGTCTCCTTGTACCTGCCCCTAAAAAAGGACAGTCTGTGAGACGGATCCTTTCAGGGACTTTGCTTTACCTTTGTGCTTGCACCTTATGTCTCCCTGTTTGGCCCCAGAAAGATGGCTGGTCAGCCAATGATGAGTAAGATTCCCCACGGGGGCAGGGAGTGGGGGACAACTCAAGTCAGGTGCAGTCGAGTGGGGACCAACAGGAGAACCCACGGGGTTCATAGAGGTGGGCACAGCCCCCCACCTTCCCCTGCTAAGGAGAGCCTCTGCCTGCATTCTTTCCCACAACCTGCAGGAGAAGATATTCAATGATGTGCTTTCCATCTACTCATATGCATAAAGGTTTTGTCCCTTGGGGAAGTACAGACATCCTGAGACTTACGATTCAGCTGGCTGCAGGCAAGGGTGATTGGCTAAAAACTACAGGTAGGCCCAATTCGGTGCTCAGTCCTTGAGACTGGGCCCGCTTGCACTCTATTCATGGCTATGGTCTTTTCTTAACCCTGCGCTGCCCTCCTAGATCCCCACAACCCTCGTCACGCGGGACACGACAGTTGGCTGCACCATTTACTAATTATATGACCTAGGGTTAATTAGTCTCCAAGCCTGGAAAATTAGGGTAATTATACCTATGCTGAGTACTAATATTTAAAAAATGAGTAGAGGAAGAGAAAACTATAAAGTAGAAGAGAGAGAAGATAAAAAGTAGACACCACAGGAGAATGTAGTGTTATGGAAACTAATGGAAAAGAGTATTTCAAGATTAAGGTTAATAGATCAAATACTGCAGAGAGATCAATTAAGAATTGAAAAGTATACAAACAATTAAAAAAATAAAAGACATCTCTAATGACCCTAGCTAAAGCTTGGTGGAGGCTGACTACAGACAAAAGTATCATAGATGGTAGATGAGGAAGTGAGAGACAGATTTAGAAAATTCTTTCAAGAAACTTAGCTGCAAGTGAGAAGAAAAATTAGACTGGTGCTAAGTAGAATCAAAATAGAATTGCTTGTTTTTCTTCTTTTAATTGAGAGAAAGTTATGCATCATGAGTGAAGACGCTTTCAGCTGCAAGTAACAGAAAAGCTAACTAACAATGCTTAACCCGTTGGGACATTTATTGTTTATCTAACAAAAAGTCTGAAAGCAGACAGTTCTAGGGTTTTTTCAGAATCTCACTCAGTGATATCATCAGACCATGGCTTTTTTTATCTTCCTGCTCTGCTACAAAATAGTACCCACTGCCAGGCATCACATCCTTAAAAAAATATCCCCAACAGAAGGAAAGAACAAACCTTGCCCCTCTGTTAAGAAGCAAAACACCTAGAGCCACCCACCCCCCATCAGACTTTCCCTTACATCTCATTGGTTACAACTGGGTCACATGGCCACTCTCAGCTCTAAGAGAAGCTGAGAAATTATCTGATTTTCTAGACTCTGTTTTGAGGCAGTAAGGGAGATGGGGGTTGGGAATGACTTTTACATAGCAGCCAGCACTGTCTGCCATGTGCATACTGATGTGAAAGAGTTAATACAGAGAAAGAAGCCAAAGACACAAAAGGGAAGAGGGCAAGAACGAGTTCAAATATCGGTAAGTTTTGTAAGCGGCCTGGATGGAAGCTGAGAAAATTTGCACCATATAAATTTTAATTTCTTTGTAAAGCAGAAAATGGGATCATCCAATAAAAGTTGAGGGGGAGGTAGAAGAATAGAGGTCTTCAGAATAACAAAGAAGATTTTAAAATATTTCCCATTGAGAACATAAGAGAGGGCTACCTAGGTTAACCTAGAGGGCTAACAGGTTTCTAGGCAAGAGAGAGAGAAAAGAATGGAGGAAAAAACTTCCTGGGCAACAGAAAATTCAGTCAGTGTGAGAAATCATTAACTCATAGAGCCTTTTACAAGGTCTTCTCTGGCAGCACCCACTCAGCCAGATGGCTGAATCCATTCTAGACTGAAGTTAGGGTGGGTCATACAATGGAAAGACAAGGGTACTAAAAATGTTGAAGTTACAAGCAAGCCAGTGAAATAATGGGTCATGTACATCTATGTTAGGAAACAAATGAAAGGTATGAAGCGGTAGACAGATAGGGATAGTCAAGGAACCTGAGGGATTGCAGCCATAATAAGAGGGATGACAAGCTATGGTAAAATGAGTCTTTCCAGGCAACAAGATCAAGGGTGTACCATGAGAAAGGATGGCTAAATTAAAATGGAGGTTGAGAGCACTCACATTAAGAAGAAGAGATTGAAAGGCTTGGATGCTAACTGAATTGTCTACATGGACGCTGAAGTCATCCAAAATGGTGGCTAGAATTAGAGTGAAAAAGAAGTGTCAATGTCTTTAATAAATGAAAAAAGGTGACCAAAGAAGAGAGGGAGAAGTGGATTACAGTTTCAAGAACCATGACTATCAAAAGGAATATAAGTATGGAGGAGTACTGAGGCGGAAGCTGCCCTAGGAAATAAGGAATATGTCAAACCTTACCCTAAAACCCTAGGTAGACGGTAAGTGAAAGAATGAGCTGCCTCCACTTAAGAAGACTTCATGAAAAGTGGTGTCTGTAAGGAATCACAGTTTTCAGTTAAGGCATGGAAATAGAGTTTTCAATTAAGGATATTAAGGAGAATTGATTTAATATAAATTGGAGCTATAGAAACACAAAACAAAAATTTGGAAAGAAGAGGAAGGAAACTTTAGGTTTAGGAGAAAGTAAGTCCAAAACAGTGTAAAGAAGAAAAAATATTGAATGATCGGAGAGGCTTATATTTGGGCAATTACAAGAGACACAGGAATTAGCAGGCCTCAAGATATCCAAAAGAAACAGTTCCAGCAGCCTCTCTGGCTGGAAAACTCTACAGCCCAATTGGACTTTCAAGGAATTCCCATTCTGAATTACAATACCTAGAAATTCTCAGTAACAGTGTTTCCAACATAGTAGATCAAAGCCAAATTTAGCTTTAGACATACATTCATTCTGGGAAACAGTATTATTCACATTGTATCTGTATAGTAAAGAATTTAACCTTGTTCAAAAAGTCCCTCCAAAAGCTGGCCTTTGACTTCAGCTTCTGGGACATAATCTCAAAGTTGTTTGCCTGGGGCCTTGAGCTAGCCAGAGAGTAACAATGTGATGTAGAAGGGGGGCTTTGGGTCGTGCACAGAGGCCCTGGACCAACTGGAGACTGAGATCAGCCACACAGACAATCAATCATGACTGTGTCACAGTGTCCCAATAAAAACGCTGAATACCACGGTTCAGGTGAGCTTCCTCGGTTGGCAGTACTCCATACACAGTGTCACACATCAATGCCAGGAAAGTAAGGCCCTGACTCCACAGACAACGGAAGCTCCACATTGATAATTCCCTGGACCTGCCCTTTACACTTCTTTTCTTTGCTGATTTTAATGTTTCCTTTCCTTGTAATAAACTATACCCATGAGTATAATACCTTCCAGTAAATTCTATGAGTCCTTCTAGCAAATTTTTGAACTCTAAGGGTGGTTTGGGGAAACCCTAAATTTGCAACTGGTATCAGGAGTGAGGGCAGCCTTGTGGGGACTATGCCCTCTACTTTGTACTTGGTGCAAGCTTTTTGACATTTATGCTCTCCCTAAATCAATTTGTTCTCAAGGAGAAAAAATTATTTGAAAAGAACTCAATACCTGAGGTTAGCTGAAATTGATACTGAGTAATAACTAGTCTACTGAACTACTTACTAATGGTCCCATAAATTCCTCTGAGCAGTCAAGAAGTCTCAACAATTAACCACTGAGAAAAGCACTGTTGAATTTTAATCTGGATATAATAGACACTCACTGTATCCCTGAGACAGACAGTCATTTCCCTTTACTAAATTACAGCTTGTTCTCAGTAACTGGGAAATGCCACTGTACCTCAGTGAAGTGTGATCAAGTCCAAATGATGAATACCTGAAGAACAATTTTAATTCGATTTTTTAATTAAAAAAGGAATTTTAAAGCTATTACAGTTTATAAATGAATTATATTACTACAGTGACTGACCTCATAACATAGAAGGGTCTGTCAACTTTCTTATTGCCAAACACTACTAAAAAGACTTTATAACTCACCTCTATATAAAAACTGCACCAAAATAACATATTGTGTAAATTAACAAAAATGCAATTGATGTGGAATGAAAAAGAGGCATTTAAATAGTGTCAGAGTAAAGAGATTTACAAAGACATTCTCTCATATATGCCTTATAATCTACAAAGTATAACATACAAATCGGCAGCCAAATGACAAAGAAAAACTTTTTTTTTTACCAGTCAGAAGTGTTTTATTAAAAAAAAAAAAAGACAAACAAGCAAACAAAAGACCCTTTAATCAAAAAGTCTGATTAAATTCAATATTAACTCAAGCTCTCAAAAACTTATCGGGGGCAGGGGGGGCAGGGGAGAACCAACAGGTGCTTCAGAAAAAAGCAGGCAGCTATTGACAATTCTTTGGTGGAAAAGTAAGTTGCATACTCATACAAACTGCCCTAATGATTATCAAGTCTGTTTTGTTTTTCAAAAATAGGTTTAAAGATCTACCAAAGAAACCACACAGATACCCCTAACAGTACAAAATTTTAACAATGAAATTTAAGGATATAGGAAAAAACAAATATGATAATACACACAAATTATTTACAAAATAGGCCTTTCAATCTTAGAAAACTAAAATGGGGCGACCTCATGAATGGTAACACACATAAAACACAGGCTAATAGCACATGGAACAACCTTAGACATCTTTCTAACGACTAACTAAGCTATAAAATGACAGCTCAGGATACTATTAACATGGAGCTTTTCTTCTGGTTATCAGTCAATACGTATAAAATTCGAGTAAATTTTCTTATTCAATTGCCATCATTTCTTCCTTTTTACCTTTTCCCTCATTTTCTCCAGTAACATTTTTCCTTTGGTTTGACCAGTTGAACTCAAAAGGTTTGGAACCCAAAGTGAGTATCAACTCTTATTGGAATAGCACTTGGGAAACTCAATCCTAGAAAAGTCAAATTGTAACTGCAGTGATCCGACAAAGTTAAGCTGCCATTCTCAATGTGACAATAACCTCCATGTTAATCATTAGTTTAATGGCTTCTCTTATGGCTAGGTCACATGACCCAAAGTGATACTGGCCTGCTCCCCAGTTAGGCACTACTGAGCTATGTGTGCAAACACCCACCCATTTAAGCTTTCAAAAAATACAAAGCATCCTTTAAAACTATTTCAGTAGATAAATTTTAAAAAACTGCATTTCTATTGGCTTGTTTTGACTCTTGCACTGGCTTAGAGTACTGTTCATGATGGGGAAGATACAACAGTTACTTCGTTGCAACTCCAAGGTCTAGACTTCAGCACTTCTCGCTCTTCAAGTCTCAGCACCTTTTTTGCAGCAATAATAGTTCTTCATTAGCATCACCACTTCAATGGGACCAACACTCCCAGGGACTGGAGTGACACATATAAGTAACCAGCTTTCATTCTGACTCCTTCAAAATCTACATCTCCAACCAACTTGGGTTTAGCTGTGATGGCATCTTGAATTCTGTTTATTTCCACATCAATAATGGCTGCTCCTTCCTTGGTCATATCTGCTGTGATCAGATTTGGAATGCTTGCAGAGGAGACCACAATACCTGCAAGAATTGCACGTTTCTCCAACTGCTCATTGGGAGTGTACGGATGAGAGACTGTTAACAGCGGCATCACCTCCAAGACGTGCGTGTGCCCCGTCTGTGTGTAGCAAGAGTGTAATGGGCATTCCAACACTTTTTGACCTTCCAGCTACAACCATGTTCTTCCCTAGGGTTAGAATGCCAAGTCGCTTAATTATTTCCCACACACCCCATGGAGTAGCCGGTCACATGGAAAACTGGTCCAAACACATTTGCCCTACATTAATTACTTGCAAACCATCGATATCCTTGCCTGGAGAAACAGCGCTGCAGATCTCTCTCTGAAAGAGGCAGCTGAACAAGGAGGCCATCTATATGATCATCACTATTTGGTTTATGGATTAAGTTCAACAGTTCTTCCTCTGAAACTGAAGCTGTTTTCACAGTTGTCTCACTGCTGACTCCCACCTCTGCAGCAGCCCTCGTTTTGGTGAGGGCATAGGAGTCGCTTGCAGGGTTCTCCCCAACCAGAACCACGCTCAGGTGTGGCCGTCTGTTGCCCTATGCCACCCACTCTGCCACCTTCAGTTGCACTTCCTGATTGAGCTGCAGGACAAGTCTCCTTCCAGAAATCACAGCAGCTTCATGTCAAACTGCCAAGAGGTGTAAGGAACAACGGCGCAGGCGGCAGTTCCAAGCGGCAGCAGCAGCGGAGGGCTGCCACGGACACGAGGGAAGCAGCAGTCTTCGCACACACTGGTGCCCGTGATGGGAGCGAAAGCTCTTCATCGTTTCTGCTGGTTAGCATTTCAGAGATGATATTAAAAAGTGTGTTTTCACTTAAGTTTAAAGGTAAGCCTTTTAAAACTTCAACTGTACAGTGAAAAGCTGAGCCTGGGGAATCAGAGGGATTACTTGTGGGACCCTGCCCAAATTATGCAATCCCTTTATGCCTCAGTTTCCTCACTTTCAAAATAAGAACAATAGCAGTACCTATTACACAACACTATGTGGATTGAATGAGATAATACAGGTAAACAGTATAACGCTGAGCACATAGTAAACACTCAATAATAGGTAGCTGTTTTTAGTAGTATAGAATTATCTGAGGAGAATACATTAATTCAACCTATTTAATCTGATATATTCTACATTCATGTAACTGAGACACCAGCCTTAGCCTCTGCTAAAATAAACTAATTACAAAGTCTAACATTTGTTTCTGTGGATATTTGTCTAGGTTTGGTATAAACACAAAAAAGAAATACACACAAAAAGGATGTTTTAATTCACCATGAGTCATTCCTTTTGGTGACTTTTCAGCAACATAAAATTAACTAACTTTATGTAAAACAACTATTAAACACATAAAAACATTTATGTAAATTGGTATAGCATCATTTTCAAACTATGAATGATCATATAGCATTGACAAAATTTTCCAAATCAATAAGTAAAAGTTTACAGAAACCAAAAGAATCTATGGCGGCAGGTGTCACACCTTTCTTATTTACAAGTTCTCTAAAATTTAACCATTGAAAGGATGAATAAAGTCAGAGGCGAGGTTGCTTTAAAAAGTAATAAGGAGACACTGACAGTCTTTAAAATAACTGATATCATGAACGTTATTACACACTGGGAAGAATAATCTGACAGTCTCTGGGTAAGTAATAAGGGGGAACATTTAGTTAGTGATGGGAGAATGTACAAGTTGCCAAAACAGGCAGCGGCAATTGAAAACAGTCTTTCAATAATAAAAAAACCTGACCAAAATGAATGATATGGAATCACTCTGCAGTGATTGTGGAAAAGGCAAAAATACAATTCAATCAGCATTAAAGTAATCACGACAAAAATAATTACTGTATTTCATCAAATAGAAAACACCATAGATTGTAAGATACACCATTTTTATATGTTACCAAAGAGAAAAGTATTAATAATTAAACAGACATGATGCCAAGATGTTATGGATTAGAAAATACACTCCAATTTCAGAGATATTAAAATTTGAAATATATGTATCTTAAAATCAAGTAAATACAGTATCTGCCTAAACAATAAATAGGAGTCACAGTCCTATGAAATTCCCAGTAACATCCATAACTCTCACAGCCTGCTTGGGATCTGTTCAAATCTTCTTCCAATTTAAACAGCTCCAGCTAGCTTCTAACCTCTGCTCTGACCCATGATTCCCCATCTGCTTCTGAGGAGATGGGGCAAGCGCGTGCACACCCAACAGGGGCCACAACTCTAAGAAGGTCTCCTGAGGGCCCAATGAGTAATTCTATGTGACCCTTATTAAGTCTTCTTAACTATGACCACAGAAGACAAGACCCTACCTTTTCTAATTACCCTCATCCTAGCCTCTGTTCAAATCCTTGTAGGTTCTTCTTTAAAGTCTGCATCAACAACACTAAATAGTGAAAAAGGCAGGAATTTTTCTGAAGTGTTCAAGGTAGAAATGGGATATTATAAGAGTTTGGCAATTAGCCTCCTTTCAATCAATTCATTTTCTAAGGCAAATTATTTTAGCCTCACTGATGTTTGCTGCTAATGAATTGTATCTGACATCATCCTGTCTCACTTTCATCAATATATTTCACTGGCTTGGCACATTTTTCTATTAGTGCTTCCTTGTGCACTAATTTTGATGGCTGACTTCAATTGAACGAAACAGTACATTTTTTCAATTCTCTTATTAACAAGCCAGCATTCTGCATACTGAATGTCATTTATGTCAGAACTACAGTTAGTGCCCGCCTCAGGACCTCTATTACTTGCCTCTGGTAGATACACAAAGAAGGAAATGGGAAACGTTTTTCTGTGTTGTCAGACACAAAAGAATACCCAAGCATCTTTGCTTTATCAATGAAACATGGACCAAGTTTACATACCATGATGACTTTAATTTCCTGGTACCTGTCTACGCTTTCTCTTTCTCGCTACTTGCTTTCCTGTAGATTCAGGCTTGGAGTTAAACCATGCTCTGTTTTACTCTAACTGTCCTTACTTCTTTATTTAGATGCCAGAAAAATCATAGAAATCTGTTGCTGCTCGCCATTGGACTGAATAGTCAAACTGTGCCCCTCCCCCTATTCTATGTTCTGATAATAAGAATCCCGATTCTCCGTGTTCACTGCTGAGAATGGAAATTAATATGAAGGGACAAAATCAGGGCAATGTCCCACCTCCCTCCTTAGGAAGCACTTGAGCCAATGGCAGGGAAGTAAAACTGCCCACAGCATCAATCATTCCTAGAGTGTGGGTTAGCCCACAAACGGGCTGAGAACATGTTTTGCACTCAGGAGAAAAGAGCCAATCAAAGTAAACAAAGCTCTGAACTAGGAAGAAAAGAGAAGGTCAGAGATGAGAAACCTAATAATGTACTGAACAGGTCTAAGGAAGGACATATAACTAGACAGGTGAAGAAGCCTAACCCTGCCAAAAGAACCAGTGTGAAGAAATAGCTAATGATATACCAAATGGGAGAAGGGGAGATGACATGCTAGTTTCTGCATCCAGGATGGAGCAAGATGGGATTGAAAGGCCTAAAACCTAAGGAAGAAATTCAAGGAACTGATGGCCAAGAACAGTAGAGTACCTTCATCTTCCCAATGTCCTAAGAAGGCCGATCACTGATGCAGAGCAGAAGATACTCTAGCTCAGCCACATATAATCAGACGCTGCAGCAGGAGATGCTCCCTGGGTGTCAGGTTAGACAAGAAGCTCTGAGAGTCAGGTTCCCCCCAGCCTTCCAAATTGCTCCAACCCAAAGCTACACAGAACGCGAAGTGAGAAAGACTGTACCAGTGGTTGACACTGGAGAACAATAACTCACCTTTTTCACTTTCACGGCTTTCTTTTGTTACTATTGTTTTCTTGATATATTACCCATTTAAACCTGCAGGTCACTAAGTAGTTTTATCAGGTGAAAAGTGTCTCTCCACCTGTGTGAACAGGGACCAGAATACAAAAGAGTAAAAGGATGAAGTAATGGCACTGACCACGTCTACTCTAACACTTGAGAAATCCAGCACACATGACTTGCAGTGGAGAGTTGGGGACAGTGGGTGCCAGCGAACAAAGCTGTAATCGCGCTGGCTTAGATACCTACAGTAGCAACATGTAAAAAAAGAACATTACACTATTCACAGTTGCATAGATAAGTACTCAGTCATCACACTGAGTTGGAGGTACTCGTGTAAGTCATCTCCTATAATTAGCAGAAAAAGAAGGGGATTTAAGTAGGAGGACATAACAAGCAATTAATTAATATTCACAGGCTGTTTCCAACTCCTTCTGAGAACTTATTCTTTTTCGATGCTAACTACATGGAACCTAAATGAATCTGTGAAATCCGATACCCGGTACCAATACCACCAACTTGAATAGTCAGCACTGTGTAATACTCAGCCCTGTTCTCTAAGTTCCAGCTTCGACTGCCTTAACTAAAACATTGTAAAACAGTATCTGAAAATTATTAAACTTTCTAACATATCTAAACATCTTGCTTACGACTACAAGTCAACAGATTTGAGGTCTGTAACTAAACACTTTACTTTACAATTCTGAACTGTCTTACACGTCCTGTGTCCTCGGCATCTAACCAATGCCCCAAACATAGTAAGAAGACACTAAATGCTGCTGAAGATGACACAAATTCCAATGACATTTTAAAGGTACAGCAACTATTATCTGAGGAAAGCTCAATAAATAATTGTTAAATGAATGAATAAATGCATGGTAATCAAAAGAAACCCCTGCTAGATGAATCAAACTGAGCTATTCGCTAGAATACTGTCTCAGAAAAATATTTCAAAGAACTGGGCTTTAGTTATACTAAAATCTCTATTCCCTTGTTCACTAATTTATAGTTTTAAAAGGGAAAGAATTCAAAACGTGGCTTAACATACTTGACTCTTTAGCCTCAGGTTAAGGTCCCAAAGACATCTAAGAGCAATAACTGAGTTATATAGAAACTTTGCTTCATGTTTTAAAGGGTTTTTAAGAAAATAATTGTGTCTTAGGGTGCCTGAAAGACTACTATCCTGTTCAACTGACTTAATTAGTGTTCTTCATTCTTTAATGCTTCACAAAAGCCTAATGCAGTATTTTTAAATATGAGACCTGCTAAGTACCTAATAATGCTAAAATCATATAGAGAGGAAAGAATAAGAAGGTCAGATGCCCAAAACTGACAAGGGAGACATTCAGTAACTTCATCTATAGTTAATGCATAGTCTGTGAAACTTTTCCAGGCAAGGCAATAAATTTCTTTGGTATATTTAGATATGGATAACTTAATTATCTTAAGAATATCATTTAATAGTTTATCTTTTTGCCTAAGGGTTGGGAACTTCTGAAATTTAATATATCATACTACAAATGTGGATGGGGAAAGTAATTTATATTAGTTATATAATGTCAAAGGAAGAAAAACGGATAATTTCCTTAGAAATTGTTTAGACTATGACTAAAAGAAGGTCATTTGAAGTAATTTTCTCATGCCTCCATATATCTTAAGAGTCAGAAGATCGCTAGATCTAGTACCACTGCCAAGTAAGGATTTAAATACGATTCAGTTAAGAACAGATGCTTTACAACTCTAATATTTCAAGATAAACATTGAATTGTTCGACAGGTTACTTTAAGGTGACCTATCATGATAAGTGGTATAATAATAATTTTTTTGTGTAGAACACCGTTGGAAATCAAGTGAGTTATAGATTAGAAAATATGTTTTTGTTTATTTTGACTTTATACTGAAATAATACTGGAAATAAAATTTCATATATATTTTTCTACAACACATTGTCCAATCCTTAATAAACCTCTGTTACCTCAAACATCAAATATAGGAAAAAATCTGTTTGTTAATTATCCTGTTAAACACTGTGAAAAATACACCTATTACAGCTTCTTGTATAATCACTCGCCCTTGGAGAAAAGATGTATCCAACTCCTTTGGCTCTTCCCATGGTGGGTGCTTAGGAGGCTCAAAATTTTTTTTTTTACTTCATACAGGATTAAGACGAGTTTAGTCCATGCTCAAAAGCAAAATTCTTTAGGAAACCAAAGGCTGAGAACATTCCTTATTCAGAAGTGAAATTCCATTGTCAGGGAAATTGCTAATACCAACTATCAAGGGAAAATGTCTCATTCCTATTGCAGGATCAGCTAAAGTGAAACTGCTTCTTTAGTTGCTAGGAAACAACCAACTCATTATATGCCATTATCAGAAGCCTAGGGAAGAAAACTGGCATCTGCTTCACATTTGAGGATGCTGGAGATTGAACTAAAAGCACTGAAACCGCTGCCAAAATCCCTGGTCTCCAGGGTTTACACTGTGACCGCAGCAGGTGCTGACACCAGACTAGCCTTTGAAGTTTTCCTTTCTGTAGCTCTTTTTCTAATAACTGAAATTATATTTTTCCAATATCCCACATTTTCAGACTCAAAGATTCTAAGACAAGACTTCCTCATTTGAGTTAAACTAATTTTATCTACGGTGAACACAACTTAGGAAAAAGAAATACTACTCAGATATCTTAATAAATGACAGAAAAATTGAAAACTATTAGTTAATTCATTGAGCAAAATGTACTAGGTGTTTATGCATTTAATTAAAGTCAAAATGAAAAATAAAAGGAAACTTTCAATACTCAGGGGAATAAAAGAGAAGACATAGTGATAAATCCAGTACTCAAACTGACATTCTAGCATTCATCTGCCTAGTTTTCCTAATTGATCATAAAGTTTAACTTCCCTTTTTATGGTCTGGCATGCTTTTTTGCAGTGCATCACAAAATGCATTCATGAACATATACCATATTTATTTACTGATCTCTTCCCTTCCTTTTAGCAGATGAGGTTGGGAGGAGGTGGGGTGAAATTATGCAGATAAATTACTAGACATTGTCTAGTTGAAACCATGAGGATCCCTGTACTACTGCTTCTATGTCCAGAAAAATCAGTTGTTCTTTCAGAAGACGCTGCAGCTGTTGGTAAAAGAAGTTGACAAACCATCTTCCTTTACCAAATTGCAAAGAATAATTCTGGTAGGGCTCCCCCATCTTAATATAATTCTTTGTCCCACCTCCCACTCTAATGCTCACCTCGTTTCAATTACTCACATCTGCCACTCTTGACTAAATAAGGTTCCCCTGATATTTCTTCATACTTGTATTCTCAAACAACTCAGCTGCACTCCACAACCCCGCTTACCCTTCTCCCAATCTGAGTCTTATCCACCTTCCTCTGTGTCTTAGGAAACATCACTTCCACTTAGGCTTGCCAGATTTAGCAAATAGAGGACCCTCTCTCAGTTAAGTTTGAATACCAGATACACAACAAATAATTTTTTAGTGTGACTATGTCCCAAGCAATATTTGGAACATACCCAATACTGAAAAATTATTCACTGTGTACCTGATACTCAAACTTAATTAGGTATATTCTGTACTTTATCGGGCAACCTTATTACCACCCCACTGTGAGAACAGATACCTTGATACTTGACATTTATCTCACTTTAACAGAAACCTGCCTTTCCTCAGAAATATCTCATTTCCAAAGTTAATCTATTAAAAAATAAAAAATAAAAAAAAGCCTAACTTTTCTTCTCCTGTCCCTCCCACAGCTACTGAATTGCTTCTTCCCCGTCACAGGTAGTTTCCAATTATTTGATTCCTCCAGCCTCCGGATCCCTCCAGACCACATGTCTTCCTGGAAGTCAGGACTTGACTTCACTGTTCCCCTCATGAATGCCCTAGATATGCTTCTCCCTTTGGACTTTCTGTCATACCGATCCTGGCTCCAACAACACTTTTGCCCAGGTCGACTTTCAGGCTTCAAAGAGTTGCTAAAGAGTTGGCAAAACTAAAAACTCATGATATTTCGCATCCAGTAGGCCTTTGCTGCTACATAGGGATCCTATCGTTCATCTCTTTTTCTCTCTCTCTTTTTTTTTTTTAATTTCTTCTGAAAGCAGTTAAAAAGCACTGGCTCTGAACCATCAGACTCGTATGCCTAACCCTGATTTCAGAACCACTAGTATTAGTTAGCGTCGCCTGGGGGAATCTACTAAAAGTGAAAACTCCTTGGCCCTCCCTTGAACCTACTGAAGGAAAATCTTCAAATGGGGGAGTGAAACCGGGAGGCTATACACCTAAATTGTCAACTAGCTCCCCAGATAATTTTTATGAATACTGAAATTTGTGAACGAAATTTTCTCTATTGAGTCAATTTCTTCCACTGAGAAGATCTACAAAATAATAACTTATTAACTCTTTTTAGTTACAGGTATGATGGAGTTCCCTCATCTGCTCTTCTTTCCATTCTACTCACCAAACTTGGAACTACACACTTATTTTCCAAAAATAACTCATTAAATTTTTAAGCCCATTCCCTTTTGCCTCGTTCGTAATATTCCTCTTTCGATAATCCTCTCATTTTCTAGAATCTTCAGTCCCTCTTTATTGTGTCCTATACTTTGGAAAAGGTATGACTATTATCCCTTTTGGAAAACAACTGAAAAGGGCCTTCATTTGATACCATTTCTCCTTATGCTTCCATCCTCTTTTCCTTCTCCCCACCCCTTCAACCCCCATGCATGGCCTATTTTATCTAATAAGCAGAATATACCTCTACCTCCATTGTCTTGCTATAAATCCATTCTTAAACCCCTATAATCTGACTTTTTTCATTCACTGTACTATTAAAGGACCACAAATGGCCACCTAACACCTATTATCTCCTGGCCCTTTTTCAGTCCTCATTCTCACCGAGCAATCATTCTTAAAACTCTGCAAACCAATGGTTGCCAAACTTGTCTACACACTAGAATCAGTTGAAGGGCTCCAAAATGCAACTCAGAAGCTTACTGAACTTTTTTTGTTCAAGAGTTTTCATAGAGCTTAATCTGCAGCCCACCCCCACTTCCCCTTTCTAGAGGTCAGTGGGCGGGACTGAAAGTTCTAACCCTCTAAACACTTGGTCTTTCTGGTGAACAGCCCCATCCTGAGTCTATCCGGAGCCCCACCCTAAGTCACCTCACTAGCATAAACTCAGGTGTGCTCAAAAAGGTGCAACACTCCTATTGCTCAGGAAATTCCAAGGGTTTTAGGAGCTTTGTGTCACGACCCAAGAACAAAGAATGAATATATTTCCTATTACACCACAACTATAAAAAAAATATAAACCTTGACCCTTATCTCACTTCACACACAAAAAATTAATTCAAGATGTATAAGCAAAACTATAAAGCTTTGAGAGAAAAATACATGAGAATATCTTTACAACCTTGGGGTAGACAGGCAAAGATTTCTTAGGGAGAACACAAGAAGCACTAAGCATTAAAAAAATTTTTTTTGATAAATTGGATTTCATGAACATTTAAAACTTCAGCTCATCAAAAGGCAAGCCACAAACTGGGAGAAATATTCCCAGTATATATATCTGACAATGAACTCATAGCAAGAATATATTAAAACTCTTGCAAATCAAATTACAAGAAGAAAAATGAACCGATAAAAAAATGAGTAAAAGACTTGACAGACATCGCACAAAAGAAGATACAGCAATAACTAATATGCACGTGAAAAGGGGCTCAACATCACTGACTATCAGGGAAGCATAAATTAAAACCATAAGAAGATACCATTTTATACCCACTAGTGAAGAGAGGATACTGACAACACCAAATGTTGACAAAGATGTGAAACAATGGAACTCTTATGAACACTTGTACAAGTATTTAAAGCAGCATTATACATAATAGCCAAAAACTGGAGACAAACCAAATGTATACCAACAGAAGAACAGACGAACAAGATTTGGTTATGGTTATGCAATGGAATACTACACAGCAATAAAAAAAGGACTCAACTAATGACATATGCAACAACAAGGGTGACTTTCAAAAGCATTAGGTTAAGAAAACGATACAAAAGGTTAGATCCTGTAGGGTTCCATTTATAGAAAGTATTAAGAACATGCAAAACTCACTTATGGTGATAGAAATCACAACACTGATGAACTATATGGGTGGGGGATTGAATAAAAAGGAGACCAAAGAAAGTTTTTAGGGGGGACAGAAATGTTCTCTATCTTGATTGGGGTGTGGTTACATAAGTATGTACATTTATCAAACATCACTGGACTATACATAGAGGATTGTGCATCCCATTGTATGTATAAATTTGACTTAATAAAATATTGTAAGGGAGAGGAAAAAAATACTTTAAACCAGACTTCTAATTCAACATGACAGACAAACCACAAGTATGTATTTCCTCTTCCCAAAATATAACTGGGAAAGGACATGAAAGGAACTTCTAGAACATTGGTATTTTATTTATCTTGCCCTGAATGATGATAACATAGGTGTTTTCACTTTGGGATACTCCACCTATCTGTACACTTATGATTCACACACTCTTGGGTATACACGTTATACTCAATTGTTTTTTAATCTGCCAATGAATCAGGTACCCTGATAATCCACTACTATGCAGAGCGTTTATCCAGCTACTAAATTGTCACAAAGAATGTTAAACTTACCAAACGCTGGTCTGCTTTCTAAAGCAAAACAAAACACTCCTTAATTAGCAGCTCAGATGATCAGAATGGTCACAGCGTAGACGGAAAATACCAGCTTTTTAGCTCCCATTAAAATGTGCAGATGACAAAAGTGACCTTACAAAAGATTGTAAGGTAGAGACGCATTCTAACATCAAACACGTGCCCTAGAGGTCACTCTACGTATCCTCTAAGAATCTCAATAAAATAAGTTATGGATCCATTTTCTTACCCCATCTTTCATGCTGTTATTTTATAGTATGTTTGCTAAAAATGTATCTTCAGCACTTCCCAGAGTAAACTGTGACTTTTATACAATTTATGTGTCAGAGAGCCAAATCTCCAAACCTCCACTAGGTCTTCTGGCAGACTATCAAATTTACTAACTATTTTTAAGCTGAGCATTTGATAAACGTTGAGAAGAGCATTGAATAAAATCAGATGACTAAAGTGTTGAGACCATGGCAAATTCGGAAATAAAAAATGGTATCATGCCAACAATTAACACAATTATTCTACATTCGCTGACATATTCAGCAGTAGATAAAAGAGGCTGGGTTATGGCGGGACATTGAGAATGTGGAATTGAGATTCTGCCCCTTTTTTCTTCCCCAACACCCCAAAAAACGAAAAAATAATATTCTCTGGTTCCTTCAGAGTATTGATCCTTTCACCTCTGGTCTCAAAACATTTCTTCATTTATAAAAGCAGGTACTAAATATAAGTTTGAGCTTCAGGCACAATTTATTGGAGCATAATTAATTTGAACTATCAGGTTTGACCTCACTGATTCTGTGGGAGACTCCCTTTACCCCTCTCCTGAGGGCACATGCACACATGCTCTCTCTCTTCCACCCTCAAGGGCTCATGTGCAGAGATGCTACTGTAACCTTGGAATATGAGATTTAAAAGGGTCCTTGAGATTTTTAAAAGGATACTTGGGGGCCAGAAAGAGAGAACTTTCGCACATCTTACTGGGAACGGGCTATGGAGCTATGGGGATCCTGCACCGCTGAGCTGGGAGCACAACACTTGGCCTGGATCTGTCTCTTATCACTGACTTGAGTCTCTAAGCCTCTGATCACTGGGGAAAGAGGAAGTATTTCTACCTTCTAGGGGCCATCCATAAAAGCTTGGGAGGAATTCTGAATCGTTTCCTGTTGAGAATTATAACACTAACAGAGGACGGGGGACATTCGTATTTGAAATATTCTCACAACAAAATCAGAATTCTCCTTTGGGTGTTTCCAAATTTCTACTGACTCTAATTTTAACTATAAACTGAATAAACATTGGTTTAGAATTTCCTTTAAAAAAAACCAACAACAAACAAAACAGGCTAAGTGAATCCACACTAATCAAGGTCAAAAAGGAATTGGTAGGAAAAGGGTGTTGCTGGGAGTATAACTGAATTAAACAACTGTAGGATCTGAGTGTAAAAGAAAAGGAGATGCAGCCAAGAGACTTAAT
Source organism: Rhinolophus sinicus (assembly GCF_057876585.1). Lineage (NCBI taxonomy): Eukaryota > Metazoa > Chordata > Mammalia > Chiroptera > Rhinolophidae > Rhinolophus > Rhinolophus sinicus. The sequence continues at coordinate 121,225,452 of NC_142503.1, forward strand.
GCACTGAGAAAATAGGAGGATTGTGGGACCAGAGATTGAAGAGCACATTTATCAGAACTCAAGCAGCAGAAGGAAGACAAGATGTTAAATAAAAGAGCTTCAGATTTCAAGACATATTTCATTTACTCACTTTCTCAACTAGAAATATATATATACACACACACACACACACACACACACACACACACACACACACAGAAATATCTATGATTGCTATTGTCAACCTATATCATGGTACCTGACCCAAAGTAAAATTTGAATAAGTAAGATGTAATTAATGTAACTTGATGGAGAAAATCCAAATTACTTATAATATTTACCTAGAATATAATTAACTGTAAATTCACAGCTACTTAAGAAAAAATAAAATTTATTCCTCTGAATAACATATAGCCCATCTGATATTTTTAGCTTATCCAATCAACTATTCTCTTCCTTAAGGATAAATTAAACTTGATTGGACAGATATTATATCCACAAATATACAGCCATATGTACTCAGACTAAAACAAAATTTTATTTTGTTCTGAAGTGATTTTAAATCACAAGCACTATAGTTTATATATATTTTTTCTACATCTGAATAATTTCTACACTGCCCTTATAACTCACATTGGCCAAAATGAGATTAACTATAAATCTAAAGAAGGCATATTACTTATAAAATAGATTTCCTCATCTTACCGCAGACTGACTCAACAGAGCAACAGAACAATATAAAATAAAACATTAGGATTTTTAATACTCATAAGCAATGGGAAAGATTAAATCATGTAACAATGATATCTGGTCTTGGCGCCACGTAACTCATTATACATTTAGTCTATCCACTGGATTCTTTTGCAAAATATCTCAACCTAAATGCAAATTTTAACAGCTCTCCCATCAAGAATGCATTAACTACAGTATGCCAATAACAAAATGGTACTTAATGCAACGTTCTTACCTGCCTCAACAGTTTCTCAATGGCGGACATTACCATAAGTCCTCTCCAGACGACTGGTGCCGTCTCTTCAACTAGAAAGCCCATGGACATACTGCAACAATAAACCAAAAATACAACTAATTTACATAAATTAATCAATATTATTCTGAAAAGTAACATAAAGTAAAAGATATGCTCACCAAGCAATACCATAATTCAAAAGAGGCCTCATTAGGTTGCCTGAAATAAGAAGAAACAAAATCTCTTAAAAGAATGTCATTATACATAAACATACTGACTTGTTTTGTCAAAGACTGTCAGATTAAAAATGCAAATAGCTACTCAACTGCTGCTCTTTTGAATTCCAACTAATTCACCTCAATTTGCAATAGTTTAAATATTATAGAACTAATACTTCAATAGATGCAACATCTAAAAATAGTTGGGATATTGTTTTATTAACAAACAATTCTTCTACCATTTACCAACATGCTTCTAAAAAATAGCTCCAATAAGTAATTTTTCCACCAACTTTATTCATATAATTATACAAACTACATGTTTATCCAGTATGTGTATACATGTATTTTGCACTCACACACACACACACAAACATATCTAAGCAATTATCCTTATTCCTTTTTATTTTTTTCTTTACTTGATGAATTTGCAAAGTATACAAATCCAAAAAAAGTGGAAAAATTCTATTTTGTACCTCAACATAATAAAAGCCATACACAAAAAGCCCATAGTAAACATCACACCCAACGGTAAAAGATTGAAAGTTTTTCCTCTAAGATCAGGAACAGTACAAAAATGCCTACTTTTGCCACTTCCATTCAACATAGTACTGAAAGTTATAGCCTGAGCAACCAGGCAAGAAAAATAAATAAATAGCATCCAACTTGGAAAGAAAGAAGTAAAGTTTTCTCTGTCTGTAGATGATATGATCTTATATATACTAGAAAACCTTGAAGATTCCACCAAAAAAAACCAACACTGTTAAAGCTAATAAATGAATTCAGCAGAGTAGCCAGATACAAAGACAACATACAAAAATCAGTTGCATTTCTATACACTAACAATGAACAATCTGAAATGGAAATTATGAAAACAATTCCATCTATAACAGCATCAGAAAGAATCAAATACTTAGGAATTAATCAAAGAAGTGAAAGATTTATACAACGAAAAATTTAAAACATTACTTATAGAAATTAGACATAAATAAAAGGAAACACATCTCATGTTCATTGACTAGAAGACTTAGTAATGTTACAATGTCAATACTACCTAAAGCAATCTACATATTCAGTGCAATCCCTATCAAAATCCCAATGAAATTTATTTCAGAAATAGAAAAATCCATCCTAAAATTCATATGGAAAATCTAGCTATCTCACAAATAGGCAAATCAATTTTGAAAAAGAAGAACAAAGCTGGAGGACTCACACTTCCTGATTTCAAAACATACTACAAAACTACAGTAATCAAAACAGTGTGGTACTGGTGTTAAGGCAGACATATAGACCAATGAAATAGAGAGCTCAGATAAACCCTCACATATACATTCAAACAATTTTTCATGGGGAGTGGGGGAAATATCATTCAGTGGGTAAAGGACAGTCTTTTCAACAAACGGTGCTGGGAAAACTGCAAAATCCACATGCAAAATACTGAAATTGGACCCTTACCTAACACCAAATACAAAATTAACTCAAAATGGATAAAAGACCCAAATGTAAGAGCTAAACCTATACAACTCTTAGAAAAAAACATGGCAAAAGTTTCATGCGATTGGGACTGGCAATGATTTCTTGGATATGATATCAAAAGCACAGGCAACAAAAGAAACAACAGACAAATTGGACTTTATGAAATTTTTTAAATGTCATACATTGAAAGACAATATCAACAGAATAAAAAGGCAAGCCACAGAATGGGAGAAAAAATTTGCTAGTCATATATCTTACAAGAATAGAGAACTCCTAAAACTCGGCAAACAAAAGAACCCAGTTCAAAATGGGCAAAGGACCTGAATAGACATTTCTCCAAAGATAGATAGATAGATCACAATGGAACATTATTTATCCATAAAAAATAACAAGGAAATCCTATCACTTTCAACATCGATGAACCTTGAATTCATTAGGCTAAATGAAATGAGACAAAGACAAGCATTGTATGACCTCACGTATATGTGGAATCTAGGGAAGAAAAAAAATACTCAGAAAAAGAGATCACACTTGTGTTTACCAGGGGTTGGAGAGTAGGGAGGAAAAACTGCAGGAAGTTGGTCACAAGGCACAAATTTCCAGTTATAAGATAAATAAGTAGGAGGGGTGTAATGTCTAACATGATGACTATATAACTAAGAGCTATGATATATAGGAAAGTGGTTAAGGGAGTATATCCTAAGAGTCCTCGTCACAAGGAGAAATTTTGTTTCCTTTTCTCATTTATTCTTTTTTTTTTATTGTATCTATATGAGAATATAAATGTTAGCTGAACCTATGGTGGAAATCATTCCACAATATATGTCTCAAACCATCATGCTGTACGCCTTAAATTTATACAGTGACGTATGTCAATTATTTCCCAATAAAACTGGGGAAAACATTTTTTTTAAATCTACTTTAAATCTGAGACAAGAAACTGCATTAGTCTCAAGAGAAAACAATCTACTGCTTATGCTCAAGTGCAAAACAAATACACTACACAGTCAACAAAAGGTTACTATACAATATAGTTTCTTTTACCAAACGTTCTGTGCAGCCACATCCCCACTCATTCTTCTTACCATATCCTACTTCACCAGAACAAAGGACGGTAGAGGTCCTTATGCAACTTGGACTAGTATTGAGCTAAAAGTTTAAACAAAAACCATAAAAACCTATCATGATTATGTATTCAGATTTCATCATATGTTCTTCAGGTTCTTTCTTTCCTTTAAAGAGACAGAAATTGGAAATTGTAAAATATATAGGCCTGGTTCTAATAAGAAATCCATTGCTGAACTCTATTCACCAGATCCCTACTCAAAGAAACCCATGGTCCTTCATTAAAAGATTAGTTAAAAAGTATACATTTTTATATTTCAAGTTAAAATAAAATGTTTAAGAGAGTGTGTGTGTGTGTGTGTGTGTGTGTGTGTAGTTTTTTATGGTTTCCTTCTTTAATTTCTGACTAAACTAACAAGCTCAATCTCCCTCATACCTAATTTGACAACAATATTTTTCCACATAACTTTGTCAGTTCTTTCCAAAAGCATGCAACTTAAATTTTCAAAGTAATAATTTTTCTCCATTGTACCCTGCACAATTTTCTACTTTCTATTTTCTTCAATTACATATGTATACAGATTAGAGTCAAATTGTACTATAAAATTGTTACTAAAAGTCAATAATCCCCCATCCCTCTCCCATTTCTTACTCCCCAGAGCCCGCAACTCTTCAACTCAACTGCTTTCACTTCTTATTCTGATTTAATCTTAGGCTTACAGAAAGCTGCAAAAATAGTAGAGTTCTCGTATGCCCTTCACCTCGCTTTCCCTAATGCTAACATCTTACATAACCATAGTACAGTTATCACAACCAGGAAATTAACATTGATACAATTAATCTATGAACCTTATTCAAAGTTTGGCAGATTTTAGTTAATTCATAAAATATTATAGGTTGAGCTCTTTTTCACAAGCACAGCCACACTTTTCATGCACTCATTCTCTAACGTAATTATATTACAATTTTTATTTGATAGGCATGTAAATGTTATTAATGGCTGAGCAATACAGCAAACAATATGATTATTTCTCCTTTGTCTCCCTGATAGGTGGTAGGAAGATCTTTGTTGGGCATGTGTTGTGTGTTTTCTTGAATTTTTAGGTATTTAATAGTAATCTGTTTCTAATCTTCCAGTTGTGTAATTATCAAATACATTAATCAAATGCACTAGGCATTTAAGTTCATCATCTTAAACAAGCTTCTGCTGGACCCTTGATAGTGTTGTTTTGAATAACAGAAGTTCTTACTTTTTATGTAATCAAATTAATCCAATTGTTTCCTTTACAAGTTTATCATTTTGGGGTCTTGTTTAAGAAAGCCTTCCCTAGTATACTGTCATTGAGATATTGTCTTCTAAATACTTTATAATGTTGTATTTCACATTTCAGTCTTTAAACCATTTGGAATTAATTTCTAAATATAGTGTAAGGATCCATTTTCTTAATTTTCATGTGGATAATAAATTGTTGCACCATCAACAATCTGCAATGTCACCTCTGTCATAAATCAGGTTTCCATATACGTATGTGTAAGTCTGTTTCTGAGCTCTCTATTCAGTTCCACTAGTATTATCTGTCTATTCAAAACAGGGCATGTAGTACTGTAGCCATATAATAAGTCCTTCTATCTAGCAGAAGAGGTCCCCCATCTGGTTCTCTATCTTAAGGAATGTCTTACCTATTCATGGCCCTTTGCTCATCTTCATAAATTGTAAATTCAACTTGGTCACTTTCCACAAACAGAATTTTGATTGAATTTGCAGACTATTAGGAGAATTGACATCTTTATAAAATTCAGTCTTTCCTATCCATGAACATCATTTGTTTCTCCATTTATTGACACCTTTAACATCTTTCCACAAAGTTTTTGAAGCTATTTGTATCTTTATCAAAATTGCATCTTTTAACTATTTCTGGTATGTAGAAATTTAATTTTCTCATATATTAATCTTATATCTAGCCACCCTATTAAATTCCCTGACTCATTTTAATAATTTGTCTAATTTTTTTTAAATTTTCTATGTAAATAATGATATTTTCTGCAAATAATGACAGTTTGATTCTTTTATTCAACTTTTATTCATTCTTTTATTCATGAGTGTAAGTATGTTTTTGGATTTATTTTGCATGCTAGGGGTGCCTGTATGATGTTAAATAAAAGTTGTGATGCCAAGCCTCCTTGCCTTGTTCCTAATTTTAAATGCAAGGCTTTTAACCTTTCATCATTGAGTATGATTCTTGCTATATTTTTGTAACAGATACAGTACATCAGGTTAAATAAAATTCCCTTTAGTCCTAGTTTGAGAAGACTTGTGATCAAAAATGGTTGTTGAGTTTTATAGAATGCTTTTTCAGATTCTTTCTGAATTACTATATACTTTTTCTCCTTTAATCTACTAAATTGGTGAGTTACATTAACAAATTTTTTGTAGTGTTTAACCAAATTTGCTTCCCTGGATTAAACTCAGTTTAATCACAATATAGTTGTTTTATTACAATGCTGGACTTGGTTTGCTAATATTTGCTTAAGATTTTTTACATATATTAATTAGAGGGACTGACCTGTAATTTTCCCTTTTCATGTCATTCTTCTAAGTTTTACTTGCCTTGTAAACAAAGTTGAGAGGTATTATGTATTTTTCTATTCCATGCATTAGTTTGCATAAGATTGTAATTATTGGTTTCTTGAGTGTTGGCTTGCTATTTTTGTGGTAAGAAGGTTTGTAATTACTGATTTTATTTCTTTACTAGGTATGGAATAACCTAGATTTTCTATTCTTCCTAAATCTGTTTTGGTGATTCTTTACCTTGAGAACTACTTTTGCTATAAAGTCTATTTTTTCTGATATTAACATGACTAAACCCATTTTCATGTTGCATGATTTATCTTTTCCAATCCTTTAAACTTTGTATATTTTTGTGTTTTAGGTATATCTCTTTAACCTATCTGAATTTTGCTTCTGTTTTATTTTGTTTTTGTTTTCTCCTGTCTAACAATATTATTGTTTTAATAGGAGAGTTGTATTATATTTATATTTCTTATATCTTTGGATACATATCTACTATTTTGTCTTTCTCTTTGCCTCACTTTTTTTTTGGTAGTCTTATTTTTTTATTGACATTCTTCTCATTACATTTTTCCTTAGAATAGAAATCATACAGTCCATTTCTATTGTTATAATGACTACCCAGTAATTTAAACAAACATATTTAAAGTGGAAAGCGGATCAATACTTCTACCTTCTTTCCCTATGAATTCTTCAAATCCACTCACTTTCTCTCCCAGGTCAATTCATATGCTATTATTGTCCTGAATTTTAGTTCTCTCTTGGAAAATTCTAAGCCATTATCTCCTTAAGTATTGCCTCTGCCACATTTTCTCCATTGACTCCTTCTAGAACTCTCATTAGATCTATGTTGGACCTTCTCACGCTATCCTCCATGTCCCTCAAACTTTCACTTTTTTTCCAACTCTTCTTTATGTACTACATTCCAGGTATTTTCTTTTCATCTACATTCCAGTTAACTAACTTCCTCTTTAGTTGCATCTAATCTTTTATTTTATCTGTCCATTTATTTCCACTCTACCCAGAGCCAAGGATAAGACCAGAACATATCCACAGTAACTACCAATGTAAGGAAGATTTATTTCATTGCTGACTTATCAAGGAGGTCATCTTTTGGGTGTCCCAGCTTTTATATGGTGATGCTCCACTGAATCTTTCTCCTTCCTTAGGCACCAGACTTTGTCTCCATTCCTTCATACATAGCCCTATAAAATATAGGCCCTAAGCCACCAAGGATCAGCAGGTAATACCTGGGTAAACGTCAATTCTAGTGCACACCTACACCAATTAGCTCACACATTCTTGTGATTTCGAAATTCTGAGAAATCCCCTTCCTTCCTCCTATCTCAGGTGTGTATTGAAAAGTAATTTTTGTTAATATTTTATGTAATACTTTAGGTATGCTAGTACAGTAAGTTTTTCTGAACATCTAGTCTGCCACGCTGCCAGAATTAGACGTGGAAAGCTGCTGATTTTTTATACAGTGATCTTATATTTTTATACAGTTATCTTCCAGAATTCTCACTATTTTTCAAATAGTCTTTTGATTATTTCTTTTGAATTTTCTAGGTAGACAAACATATGACATGGAATCAATAACAATTTTGTCTTTTACTTTCCACTGTTACTAACCCTTACTTCTTGTGCTTGGTTTAGAGCATCGGCTAAAACCTACAGTAGCACTCGTTGTTTTCAATGTAACATGGAAAAGATTACACTAAAATAAACTAGGAGAATATGGGTATCATCGATTCACTTATTAATCCATATGAAACAGATGATCCAAGTAGTTTGACTCTGTTCAAAACATGGCTTGAAGTTCAAACTGGAAGCAAAAATTGAAAGTGTTATGGATTGAATGTCATGACCCCCCAAAAGTAATATGTTGAAATCCTAACCTCCAGTGTGATGGTTTTAAAAGGTGAAGTCTACAGGAATGAGGGTAGAGCTCTCACAAAGGGAATTAGTGTTCTTATAGACTCCAGAGAGTTATCTTGCCCTTTCTGCCATGAGAGGACATCATGAGAAGTTGGCCACCTATGAAACAGGAATCAGGTCCCCACCATATATCGAATCTGCCAGCAGCTAGATCTTGGACTTCCCAGCCTCCAGAACTGTGGTAAATACGTTTGTGGTTTAAGGTACCCAGTCGATGCTACTTTGTTATAACAGCCTAAACACCTTCAGACAGTGAAACAGTCGACAGTTTTTTCACAAAACTAAAAATCAAAATCTCTAACACTGTAAAGGAGCAATCTTTGTTAAATCTCAATCCAGAGAAAATTTGTGCTTTAAATATTTCCTGTAGTTTAATGAATAATAAATTAACTCAGCAATGTGAGCTGATTCATCACACCATGTTAAATGTGTTTCTTCAGAATTTAACAGGGAAAAATGTACACTGAAACTCCTAAACATGTACAGCATATACATTACAAAGAAAGTTAGGGGCCAGCCCGGTGGCTCAAGCGGTTGAAGCTCCATGCTCATAACGCCGAAGGCTGCCAGTTGGATTCCCATATGAGCCAGTGGGCTCTCAACCACAAGGTTGCCGGCTGGATTCCTCGACTCCCACAAGCGATGGTGGGCTGTGCCCCCTGCAACTAAGATTGAACACGGCACCTTGAGCTGAGCTGCCGCTGAGCTCCCGGATGGCTCAGTTGGTTGGAGCACATCTTCTCAACCACAAGGTTGCCGGTTTGACTCCCACAAGGGATGGTGGGTTGCACCCCCTGCAACTAACAAGAGCAACTGGACCTGGAGCTGAGCTGCGCCCTCCACAATCAAGATTGAAAGGACAACAACTTGACTTGGAAAAAGTCCTGGAAGTACACACTGTTCCCCAATAAAATCCTGTTCCCCTTCCCCAATAAAATAAGTAAATAAAAATAATAAATAAAAAGAAAGTTAAAGGCACATTCTTCATTATCTTCCATGTATCAGTAAACAAAATTAATACTGCTTAAAAACCTTTTACTTTAAATAATAAAATTACCAGAATTGAATATTGGCATAGACTGAAGCCACACTTTTAAATTAATAGGGAAAGCCTGAATCACAACTCATGATTACAGGCACAAATTAGTTTATTTTCCCTAGAATTTTATTTTTTTTAAAATGGATACAGTAATTGCTCCATATAAACTTAACGGAAAAACTAACAAAGTACTACAGGTTGAAAGTTTACATAGAAACTTTGGAATCCACTGTACTGCGAGCAACAGCTTTTTTAAGAGACCAGAAGCTATCATGGCACAGATCATTATTTCCTACCTCCTTGTATCCTCACGATAGTTACTGCACTGAAGCACAAAAGATTCTTATTGTAAGTCAAACCATTTCAATTGCCACAATGCCACTCACAGGATGAATGACACTCTGCTGCATCCTCCTCACTCTATTACAACAAAGATCGATCATTCCTAACAGGTGTGAATTTTATTCATGAATTGTATGTCGCCAGTGGATTTCAAACAGATTTTGAAACTACTTTTATATTATAAATTAATTATCAAGCTAGACTAGACAGTTGACCCTGTCAAACTGAAAAGCCAGGTAAAAAGGAAATAGGCATAAGAAAGGCTCCTTTAAACCTTTCTATTAAAGCTGACATCATTATATAGTCTAAGGATAACTGATCTAGAATCAGATCTTCTTTCTGTAGCCATCCCATTGTTCCTGAATCAGCTAAGTAGTAGACATTCCCATTTACCTGGTATTTGCAATAAGCCTGAAAAAAATCTCTATAACTTCTACTCTGTTCCTTGGCTCTAAAACTAAAAGAAGAGTTTTAAATATAATCAAACATCAAGGTTCAGGAATATATGTCTAAAAAAAAAGAAAGGTAAATTAACATCATATAACTAAAGACACTAAATCCATTTTTTAAAAATAAGGCTAGAGAGTACAGTCAAGAATATAGTCTCATTTCATAAATTTTAAGAAATATTTAAATATGGAGTAAAAAAACAAAGCAGTTTTATAAAAACTAGCCTTTCTCCACATACTGAGAAGACACTCAAAAGTACAAGAACCTTAAAAAGTAGGAAAGGGTAGCCAGTGCAAATTTTACAGTTTCTCTTTCTCACCATCCACTCTCATATTCCTTCTTTTCTTTCTGAAACCCAAGATCCTTTCTTATGAGAAATCAGATGCAAGAAAGGAGTTACATCCACTATTGTTCTTTCAGGTGAACTTTAAGTGGCTGGGTGAGACAACGTAGTTCCACCAATTAATAGCACCCAGAAAAGGTTTAGAATACCCTACTTGTTTACTTAAAAGAAAAGAAGGATTTAGAGAGAAGGTAAGTAAAGATGGGAGAATAAAATGGGTCAAAACTCAAGTACCAATCTAGACAGCCAAAGACAATATCATAATTCTGTATCTAAAAGTGGAAAGGAGGGGGATGGAGAATATTAGAGAGAGCAGAAAGTAAGATCATAAAGAAACTTCTTCAGTATTTTTACAATTGTACACTTATCGTTCTTAATATTAAAATTTCATTTTACCTTCACGTACTCTCCCTTTTTGTACCAGCTTGGAATCCTACTACACCATCCCAGGCACTCACCCATCTCAGAACTGAAAACCATTCAGGCTTATCTTTGTTAAAATCCAATCTCTTTATCCAATCATCTATCGAAGGACACTTTGGTTGTTTCCATGTCTTGGCCACCGAAAATAAAGCTGCAATGAACATTGGAGCACATGTATTTTTACGGATAAATGCTTTCAGATTATTTGGGTAGATACCCAGGGGAGGGATTGCTGAGTCATATGGTAATTCTATTCTTAATTTTTTGAGGAACCTCCACACTGCCTTCCATAGCAGCTGCACCAATCTGCAATCCCACCAACAGCGTATGAGGGTTCCTTTTTCTCCACAGCCTCTTCAACACTTCTTATTTGTCTTGTTGATGATAGCCATTCTGACTGGGGTGACGTGATATCTCATTGTAGTTTTTATTTGCTTTTCTCTGATGATTAATGATGTTGAACATTTTTTCATATGTCTATTGGACATTTGTATGTCTTCTGTGGAGAAATGTCTATTCAGGTCCTCTGTCCATTTTTTAATTGGATAGCTTGTTTTTCTGCTGTTATTGAGTTGTATGAGTTCCTTATACATTTTGGCTATTAGCCCCTCTTCGGAGGTGTTGCTTGCAAAAAGGGGCAGGGGGGTTGGTAATGAGGTAAAGGGGATCAAATATATGGTGATGGAAAGAGAACTGACTATGGGTGGTGAACACACAATGTGATATATATAGATGAGGTACTACAGAAATGTACACCTGAAATCTATGTAACTTTACAATTGTCACCCCAATAAACTTTTTTTAAAAATAATAAAATAAAATAAATAAAAAAAATTTTAAAATCCAATCTCTTTCCCAATGCAAAACTGCCACTTTCTTTTCCAACCGATCCTTTCCCCAATCAAGACTCTCACTCTCATGTGGGTGGTTCCCATTAGGAAAAGACCTGATACAAGTAAACCACATTGAGAACTTAAGCTTTGGAGAGGATATAAGTATTTTTTAAATGGAAACTGCTCACTAACATATAAATGGGAGGATGTATAAGAGATATTTTGGAGCAAGGGTGATAGCTCAGATTCTTACATACTCTAGGACTAACATTTTCTTCATTTAATCATTCAGAAAATATTTACTGAGTAACTAAAAGTAGAGTTACACTTGGCATCTTACTTCTGAATACTTGCCAATTTACAATGTAGAGATTAACAGGAAAAAATGAAAGGAAGGCTAGAAAAAAATAGGCATAATAGGATTTTAGGTAAAGATGATAAATACTTGCTTTACATACCGTTACTCCAACAACCCACATGCCACCACTCAGGGCCCCCAGCCCACCTTATACCTGCTTTAGCATCACTAATTGATCACTAACTGATCACATTCTTTCCTGCTGAAACAAAGTATGGACTCATAATTTTTTAAACATTATGTTCCAGGTAACCAGCTGTTATTTAAGATGAAAATTATGTGTCATCGGAGTTAAAAGCATCTGGGAAGGAAAAATTTTAAAGAAGACAGAAGGAACCACTATACTCAGTCTAGAAGAGCAAAAAAAGTAGCAGTTGCAGTATGTGTCATGCAGCACTGCACGGATACTTTACAAATTTTCTATTTCATTCAATCCTTACAGCAATCCTCCATTTTACAACTGAGGCTATCCCTGGACTCTTCTCTGCTCTCTGCTTATCTAAATTCCCTAATTCCAAACCATCTCTCCATAGTCATGCCTTCTTCTAATCGCCTCTAGCATATGACAATAAATGTGTGATTATTTATCTCTCTATGCCTCTATCCTGCCTCCCCAACTACATACCATAGATTTCCCTTGCTTAGTATAGCTGGTGCTCTAAAACATATGTTTATGTAATGGCCAAAACAATTTTGTAAATAGCTAAATAGTCAAAAGTAAATAGATATTAAAAGAAATCTGCACACCCTACATTTGGTCATCCAGGCATTTTTAGTGCAGTATAATATTATTTATTATAAGCAATTAGCCACTTACCAGCTGTGGCCTTGGGCAAGCTGTCTTCATAGGACACAAGAAGTCTTCATATGTCATATTTCATATGAAGTAGTTGAAAATCAGAAAACTCAGTTAATCTGGCCAAAGTAAAGCAGCTAGTAACAAAAGCAGTAAGGATTTGAATCTAGGTCTGTTTCATCCTTAGTCCCATATCCTTTCCACATACATACCCAAAGAAGGAGGAGATAGCAGGTCATGCCAACATACATGAGGTCAGAAGATAACACACAGTTAAAAGCTTAGCACACATAGGAGCAGATTTTCCTCCTATTGTTTGATGACGCCCAGACAAGTTGCCTGAAATGATATAACAGTGCTCTGATATACCAAGTTATTCTGTAATTAATGTGAATCATCTTTTAAGTCCATGGAAAGGTCTTCGCTAGGGTTACTAACTGTAAAACTGCAGTTGACTATTTTGGGTTATTCTGATATATCTTTGAACTAAATTTCTATAATCCCCAATTTTTGCTTATATGGTGACATTTCCGGCCTTCATATCAACTTTATATGACATATAAGACTGGTTTTCTTCTATTTGTCCACCTGGCTTCTAAAAATCTCAAACTCAGTTTTAAGCAGAAAGAATAAGGTGCAAGTGCACGAGATTCAGGAGCTGGGATCTGAAACATACGCGTAATACGTACCCATCATACAGTGACCAAAAAAACAGCATTTAGTGGCAAGTTAGCAAAACAAAAGTGACATACTGCAAGGAGAAAAAGATATCACAGCCATATGACAAGGGCTTAGCACCAAACTGCACTTCTTACAGTAACTAAAACGCCTGTTAATGTGTCTGTTGTGGAGCAACAAAAAAAGTCTCAACATACAAAATATTATGACAAAATTATGACTGCCAGCATTAAAAGACCCAGTGAAGACCATAAACAGAATATAAGAGAGAAAATAAACAGACGTACAGCCAAAGACAAAACACTGCCTTCAGTGTGGCCTTCGCGCCAGTGTGGTAAAAAGAATTACACAAACTCAATTTGTTTTAAGAGGAAAGGTAAAGATACAAAGCGTAAAACCCATTTTAAGAAGACTACTGAATATATTGATCCAACATAAAAAATGCTATAATAAAAAGATACAGCTGTGGAATAATAAACATAAATTATAATAAAAACATAAAAACTATAAAAGTAAAGATTTACAAATACTCAGGGGCCAGCTCCTTTCCATAACACTTTGTATATACAATAAAAGCCTTACTACATTACCCATTCAGTTTACTAGAGGTTTGGGGGCTTATATGAATAGCCCATATATCTATCAGAGTATATAGATAAAAAATAAGAGGAAAGGAGTAATAAAAACAAAGCCACTGATCTGTGACCACACCATAAATTGGAGACTGTCCAGAAGGGTAATGAAACTTTGCAACGTTAGAAAGTTTTGTGATTTTGGTTACAAGGCTACCATTAAAGCATTTCTAGAATATTAACTAATTTAAAATTTTGATTCTTTGCCATTCAACATTTTAGGCAATTAACTTGTATGATAACTGTAACCCTAAGAAATACTAAATATAAATTACAATAAAATGAATTTTATTTTAAAGGATGAATGGACACTCACTGCTTATGGGAATTCTTTCCATTCATTTACTCAGTCAATGCATTTACTGAGCACCTACTATATGACAAGCCCAAGGTTTGGAACTAGGGACACAACAGTAAAGAAAATAAGCCACAGTATCTTCCCTCATAAAACATAAAGTCTACGGGGGAGACACACACTAACTACACAGTCACTAGATAAATGTAAACTTGCAACCAAAACAAGTCCTACAAAGAAGAGTACAGCATTTCCCCTCGTCACAGAGGTCTTTGGTACAAAGAAAAACTTCATTCTTCAAAGAATAACCCCACTAACTTGATAGTTTTATAAAGTTTGATTTTTATACAGTACTGCTGTCTTTAAAATCAAGGCACAGATATTGAAGATATTATTACTGAAGCGGGAAAACAATGCCATCATTTCTCTAAAGAAAAGGAAACTTTAAATGGGTATGACTCAATACCTGAAATAGATCCTCAAAAATATAACTCATGTTGTAAAACTCCTAAAAAGAAAACGCAGGCAATGAACTCTTTGACATTGCTCTTAGTGATATTTTTTTGGATGTATCTCCTTCAGCAATGGAAACAAAAGAAAGACTAAATAAATGGGACATCAAACTAAAAAGTTTCTGCACAGCAAAGGAAACCATCAACAAAATGAAAAGACAACCTACTGAGTGGGAGAAGATATTTGCCAATGATAAGGGGTTAATATCCAAAATGTATAAAGAACTCATACAACTTAACACCAAAAAACAAACAATCTAATTAAAAAATGGGCAGGAGACCTGAATAGACATTTCTCCAAAGAGGATATACAGCTGGTCAACAGACATATGAAATGATGTTGATGGTCACTAATCATCAGAGAAATGCAAATAAAAACCACAATGAGATATCACTTCACACCTGTCAAAATGGCCATCATCAATTAATCAACAAACAAGCGTTGGAGAAAATGTGGAGAAAAGGAAACCCTCATACACTGTTGGTGGGATTGCAAATTGGTGAGGCCACTATGGAAAACAGTATGGAGGTAGCTCAAAAAATGAAAAACAGAATTACCCTCTGACCCAGCAATTCCACTTCTGGGTATTTATCTAAAGAAATCCAAACCACTAATTCGAAAAGATACATGCATCCTTATGTTCATTGCAGCATTATTTACAATGGCCAAGATATGGAAGCAACCTAAGTGTCCATCAAAAGACAAATGGATAAAGACGATGTGGTACATATATATACACTGGAATACTACTTGGCCATAAAAAAGAATGAAATCTTACCATTTGTGACAACATGGATAGACCTAGAGGATATTATGCTAAATGAAATAAATCGGACATAGAAAGACAAACATCATACAATCTGTTATATGTGGAACCTAAAAAACAAAATAAACAAACAAAACAGAAACAGACTCACATAAAGAGAACAAACCGATGGTTGCCAGATGTGAGGGAGGTTGAAGGACTGGGTAAAAAAGGTGAAGGAATTAAGAAATACAAATTGGCAGTTATAAAATAGAGAGATGTAAAGTGCAACATAGGGTACACAGTCAATAATATTGTAAAAACTATGTATAGTGCCAGGTGGGTAGTAGACTTTCCTGAGGGATCAATTCATAAATTACATAAATGTCTAACCACTACGCTGTACATCTGAAACCTAGTATAATACTGAATGTCAACTGCTATTGAAAAATAAAAAGTTTTTTTAATGTCACATGCTAAAAAAGCTAAGTTAAAATTTTAGAGAAATTCGGCTTTTAAAGCAAATACCCAAAGATCTGGAATAGTATAGAATTTGAACAGTTTTTAAACATAGGCATTTTTATCTCTAGCCTTCAAAGTATCCAATGGACATTAAGTATGAAGACAGTATTTTGCAATGAAAGCCATTCCCATAAAAAGCTTAATTAGGTTTATCTTTACACACATTTGCAATTACTTGGACTTACACCAATGTCAACTATTAATAGTTCATATCTTAAAGACTTCCTCTGTATACATGGCTAACATTTTTGAGGACACTGTCACTACTGAAAAAAAAAATCTTTAATTAGAATCTCCTAACAGCAAAGAGCTAAACTTGTCAAAGTCTAATGAAAGATATTATGCAAATATTAAAAGAGTATATTTACTCCTCCTGACAACATAAAATATACACTCAAAAGATAAAAAAAATAATAATAATGTCTGTAGTCTCAACTCCGTGTGCACAGCATCTGATCTCATATGTTTACTTTCTGGAATGTCAACTTACGGGGGACTTTATTATGCAAAAATGATTACTTACAGTTACTTGTGTTTCATATTTAATTAATTAAAATAGTATGCTTTTAAACTTTTTATAAGCTATGTTCATGTCATAAATCTTGTTATTTTGTATATAATTTATAAATTTAGTATAAAAATTAAACAAGTACTTCCTTTATTCATGTTCAATTAACTCATTACAGATTAAATTCCCCTAAACAATTTTCTCCAATTATAAAGGTAGTTAAATTAAGTTGCCTGAAACGTTTAAAACTACATTTACAAATCAAATAAGTCTGATTCTCTCAAAACTTCCAAAGGCCTCACAGGGTAGCCTACAAAATACTAAAATCATTCTAAATACCTAAGCAATTCTTCTAAATGTAATGAACCAAACTAATAAATGGAATAAATCCAATTATCTTGAATGCTCTACCACTGTTTATAAACGTAACCAAATTATTTTACATCTTTCAAATTGCAATCCTCTTACCTGTAGTATCACAGGAAACTAGGAAAAACCTTGGTTCCTGGAGGCTTTATGGAAAAAAACTGTCATTCCAACCTGAATGGATGGCCTCCAAACTCTTATGTAAAAGAAAAATAAGCTATCTTGTTTAAGCTACTATTGTGTTGGGTTTTCTTTCACTCATAACCAAACATAACTCTAGTTAATACATCATATATGTTTAATATCCATTAAACATTTCAAATTAAAATCACAAAGCTAACATGTCAGATTCTTTAATGTGTTTGAGTTTCTTAAATGTTTCAAACACCTTTAAAAAAGAATACATATAGTACCACAATGATTATAAAACTTCTTTTCTACACTTACTACTAAAAAGTTAATACTAATAGTTTTTATTTGTTTCCTAACTAAAAGTAGTACGTTTACCAAGACAGGGTCACAGAACATAGGTACTTCTTTCAGGAGGGTTTTACCTGGCTAGCATGTTAAATGGTTGGTTGGTTGGTTGGTTGGTTGGTTGGTTGGTTGGTTTTTTGTAGTGTAGAACTATGATTTTTCAAGTCCATGACTTTTCTTGCAACCCAATATATCACACAGTCCTTCAATTTTTTAAGTAATCTCTTAACACAATATTTAAGCCTGCTTTAAATTAGTGATACTCTGTACATTACTGAGGATCCAACTAATCTCTTTACTGAGTGATTGGATTCTGCTTTCTTATGTTACCTGGCTCAGTGCCACAATGCTACATTCATTTTATTGATAAGGAAGATACAACAGACAAATTAGTTTGTAGTTTATTGTTGTTGCTTTTACAAAATGATAACCAACAATAGGCATGATATAAATTATGGCTATAAACAGAACCCTACATGCCCTCCAATATTTATTAATTACTTGAGTTTCATTGCTGGCTATGTATACAGCTTTATGTACCATAAAAGGTTAAAGGCAATCTTCCCAAAGGGTGAGCGCATATTTTAGTAAGGCCAAGAAACAGTCGGCATTTCAACAGCTAGCAATAAATTAGATAGTAAAAACAGAACATAAATGTCACCAGAGTCAACATGCCAAAACTGTGAGGGTTTTTGAAAATTAGTATGTTTAAATGAAGTTGCGATGTGTAAATTCAAGTACCTCACAGTGACTGCAGTCTGTCTAGTCCTTGGAGCTGAGGAACTTAGGTTTAAGCAGGAAAAAAATCACAGACAAGCAATAGGAAAATAAGAGATTAAGAAAATGTGATGAATCCAGGTGTTGTTTCCTTACAGACTTCCATAACTATGGGACTAAGGTAAGCATAAGCAAAAAGAAGTAAAGAAGTATAAAGAACTGATTCTGTCACTCTTCCTCTTTCACTGTATTGTTCACCCATTTTGCATTGGCTGATTAAAAGCGCATACACTACATCACTTCAGACTATGCCTAGAAATAATGTTCTAGTCTGGGCAACCTCATTTATTTGGGATCTGACAAAGTGTGGACAGAATAACATCCAAATCTACAGAAAATTATATTATAAGAATTTATTAGAGTTTATTTAAGCCAAACAGAGGATACACCTAGAAGCGAGATCTCAACAGACTGAGGAAAATGCTTCCTAGAATGACAGATTGTACTTTCTTTTATGCATTTGGACTTAAGGAGGGAAGGTTACATGAAAGGAGAGAGAGCAAGGTGGGGATTGAATGCCAGGACAGTTAACAATATTATATGATCCATTGAGGGTTGTTACTCTTCCGAGGAGTCTGAAAAGAGGCATCTCAAAGGCGTGTTAACCTAGATGCACAGAAACAATGGACAGAGCTGGCTTAAAGCAAAAATAAACCTTTTACTAAAGAAACTACATGCCTGGAGCTTGACTACCCACCATGATGTGTCTAATTAGGAATTTATGATCAGATCACCCAGTGACGTTACTTTCGGTTAGATTTATTATGGTGCCCCTTTTTTGTCCACGAAAGTGACCCATGGTCAGGAAAACAACCAGCATACTCAAAATTACGTTATGTGAGAAAAAGCTGAAGGATGGAAGTTGTTTTAGCTAAGAAAAAACTTCACTGTCGTCATGGTATACAAATATTTCACAGGTTATCAAAGGAAAAAGAATTAGATTCAGTGGTTCTCGTGAGACAGAACTACTAAAAACATGTGAAAGCATAAGAAAGGAGATTTTTGTTCAAAATAATAGCAATAAATAGAGCTATCATGAAACAGCAAAATCTCCCTCACTGTGGGTGTTTAGGCAGAAGCCAGATCATCACTTACCACACATTTGTGGATTCCACAACTTTGTAATTCCACAAACTGAGTTTCATACACAGCCAAAGATGAAGAGCAGCAGCCACTTTCCCCAATGCACCAAATTCATTGATAATTACCAGACTGAGATCATTAAATGTCCTCAGTCTATTTATAACTAGGAATGCCTCGCTTCCACCAAGGTTCTTCTTAATGATTTACAGAAAGACTGAAATAAACCTATTACCCATCCATGTCTATTAATAAGTTAAAAATAGAAGAGGCATGTAACATACAGCTCACATATAAGTACAGATTACATATAAATAATTGCCACAATTATGCTTCAGAGGTGACTAAACCACTTTGCTATACATCAATATTTTCTCCTCTTTTCCTCTGGGTAATTGTCTTATGCACATATACGTTGTGGGTTATGGAGTATCTGGAGTATTATCCCAGGCAAACTTTGCTAATTTTTTATATTACCCTCCTTATCTATAATAGAGACCTGCTGATTAATTGAATCAAGTGTAGATAATCTAACATTATTTCTCCTCCTTGCTTTCAGCAATTCCTCAGTGCACATATGGAACACTACTTAGGAGTGACCGTGTACACACAGAAAGGCAAGAAGATGACAATCTAGAAGCTAGATTTCCTCTCATCGCAAATCCTAGGTTTGTGACTTGAAACACCTGCTTCTGAAGGAGCGGGGCCAGGTATACTATAACCCAGCTCCCTGCCTTTGCTGATTATCTGCCATTTGCTCCTCCAGCTCACCCTGTCCACTGACTGCAGAGGAGAAAGAGGAAGGAGAGGGAGGTCAGGGGATTTAATGTCCCTTCTTTCTCTCTGTGGGAAGGTCTTGGGCTGGCTGCGTCCCTCCACCAAGTGTCAGTGCCCTCCCAAGGCAGACATCACTACAGAACTGTCTCCTTCCAGGTTTGGATCTGTTCTCTCCCTCACATCTTCAGGACTAGACGTAGTAACTGCTCAACTGTTACTCAACAGCTACTACCCTTTCTTTTGTGGTTTCCCTACACTTCTTCCATATCTTCATAAACAGTCCCTGTCAAATCATCCTGAACATGCTATGTGTCTGTGTTGTAAAGTGACCCCAGGACACAGCTCCTCGAAATGAGATTGAGATTACTCTAGAAACTCAGGAATCATCTCCATAGTGGGAGGAAAAGGGACCACAGGTTATGAATTTAGCATTATTAAGATTCACAGTGACACAAACCAGATGAAGGGCAAGGCTGAGAGATCCAGCAGTGTGACAGTTAATTCTATGTCAATTTGACAGGGCAAAGGGGTATATTCGGGGTGTGTCTGTGAGGGCGTTTCTGGAAGAGATGAACATCTGGATCAATTGGCTGAATAAAGCGGGTTGTCCTTCCCAATGTGGTGGGCCTCATCCAATCCATCGAAGGCCTGAGCAGAACAAAAAGGCAGAATAAGGAAGGACAGCCTGACTATTTTCAAGCTGGGCATCAGTCCTCTCCTACCTTCAGACTCAGACTGGAACTTACACCATCCGCTCTCCTGGGACTCCAGCTTGCTGACTGCAGATGTTGGATTTCTCAGTCTCCATAATCATGTCAACCAATTCCTTACTATCTATCTATCTATCTATCTATCTATCTATCTATCTATCTATCCTATCGGTTCTGTTTTTCTGAAGAACTCAGACTAATACAAGTAGTTATGGCATTTAATTGCTATGAAAACAAAGTTGATTATAAACATGGTGGAATCATCTGACTTCCTAGTGCCCTAGAGAGTATGTAGGAGAAAAAAGAAAAAGGAAAAGCTATGAACATAACTTTGCTTCCAGCCATAAAACAGAAACAGGAACAAGATTTATCCCCTAATCCCTCAACACACACACTCGAAAAAGCCAGGCAACTGGACAAAACATATACAATGACATTTTCAGACATGGACAACAGGCAGAGGACCACGATCGAAGCGACACAAGGAGATGAGCCCTGTGACTGCCCGGTTTCCGGTCCTCCAGGCGTTTCCAGGATGCAGCACAGGGAAGGGGAATCCACACAAAGCCCAGCCACCTTACCGAGCCGGAAAAAGAATCAGAATTAGAAGGCAAGGCAGTGAGAATTTCTAGGGCAGAGTATGAGAGGAGGGAGCAACACAGAGAGAGGACTGCAGGGCACTGCAGAGATAACCAGTGCAGTCTTAGCTGCGTGCTCATCTGCCCGTGAGTGAGAGGAAATGCCCTGGGACCGGGAAAGAATCAAAGGACAGTTCCGGAAGCTCGCACATGGCTGGGAATCGTTTTTATGTTCCCACCAGCCAGAGAGGAAAGATCTCACATACATGGTAGAATCCTCAGAAAGGTATAGCCTAGTACTGGGGGAAATTAGCCCTACGCTAAGCCTGGTCAGGACCCACCGAAAGTTTAAAAGTAAGCCTCAGAAGAATCAAACTGATTCCAAGTAACCAAATAGCATGTGACTGGAATTGATAAACTTTTTCTGTAAAGGACCCTGATAGTAAGTATTTTAGGCTTTTATATATGGATGGACCTCTTGAACCGGGCAGTGTGTGTCAAGATACTCATGACAATTGCAGCTAAACAAAATCGTATTCAACTAAAGAAATAAATACTTGGGGAGAACTTGCTAACCATCTTCCTAAAGCCATTCCCCTTTATCATATAAATAAACTAAGGCTTGAAGAGTTTAAGTTAATTTGCCCAAAGAAAACACAGGTAATAATGTAAGTTAGTCAGTATTTGACTGCAAATCTCTCAGACTCTAAATCTCATGGTAACTACTATACCTTATTACTGCCACCTTGGTACTGTCTTTTGCTCTAACAGTCTAACACATAAATTTCATCACAGCATGATATCATCTTAATTAATGCATTCTCTGTTGCTATTGACTACTTGTAATAGTGATGAAAGGAAGTTAATATTTATTGAGAACCTTTACGTTTATTATCTCACTTATTTTTCATATTGCCTTCAAAGATGTGGAACTTGCCCATGAGTACAAAGAAGTCACTCGTGCCACCAGAATTGGGAGTTGGGTCAGTCTGACTCCAAAGCCCAAGACCTTTCCACCATATCACAGCAGCACAAATCACAGGCCTCAGAGTTGTCCAAAGAAAAGGAGTACAAGAAAAAGATGTCCCCAACCACAGAAAGGGAAGAGGGAAACTGGGAACAGCTATTAGTTTGGGAAGGGAAAAGCATAACTGAGAAGTATGACATGTTCTCTTTGCGCTATGGCAAACATCATTTCCCCATTTCCATTGAGATCCAACTAATTTCTGTCAATCTCATAGAGCCATTCTCTACTTCCGCAGCCCTCTACCTTGTCTCTCTGGTCTCCTATATTACATATCATTTAAACCAACTTTGTGATAGCATAAAATACATTGTACTGTTATTTCTGAGTGTTTATTAATCAGAATCCAAGCAGCTTAAGGACAACTTTTGTATTTTATAGTCTACCTTCCAACATGACGGCAGTGTCTGTGTGGATAATGATCATATTCAAGTATTATATTTGGAAAATTTATTTACAAGTTTATCAAAAACAGATTATCAACTTCAGGCACCTTAATGCCAGTATAGTAAACAAAATAAATGAAAAGACCTAGTTCAAATCTCTACAGGACCTGTTTACAAAGTGCCACATCTAAAATAACATTGCCAGGCTTTAGACACAAGCTACTTCATTTGTAAAGCGCTCACTTCCACATCACTCTTAAAAAGGAAGGAAAAAACAATGAGGTCAATAATTTCCTGAAATCCATAACAAGCAATTACTAAATGATAAACCAAGAATTCTCACTTCCAGTTAAAGAACTTTCCATTAAACCAGCAGTTCTCCAAGTCTAGTCTCTGGTCCTCTGGAGATCCCCAAGAACCTTTCAGGTGATCCAAGAGGGTAAAACTATTTTTGTAAAAATACTAAAATATCATTTGGCTTTTCACTGGGTTGCTAGTCCAAATTCAAGGCAGTGGCACTAAACTGTACTGGTGAGTTGTCATCATATTCTTCCCCCACCAGGCACCAGACAGCAGAAATAAATGCCAGTTTCACTGAAGAATGTCCTGGATGAAATAGTAAAAATCATTTAATTTATTAAATCTTGACCATTGAGTACATGTCTTTTTAACACTGTGACAAAATGGGAAGTATACATAAAACACCTTTGCTGCACACTGAATTATAATGACCATTTCAAGGGAACACACTTGTGTAATTGTTTGAGTTGTAAACTAAACTAGATGTATTTTTCATGGAACACCATTTTTATTTGAAAGACAGACAGATGAAGGCTCTTCAGATTTGGGTATCGGGCATACAAAATGAAATGAGTCTGTCACGACAAAAAACACAATCGACAATACTTGTTACCTCTGACAAAATTCAAGCTTTCAAGTAAAATTGGAATTTCTTGAAAAACTGTATCTGGCCACCATGAGTTTGACAGCTTCCCAATACCTAAAGAACTATCTGATAAGATCAGTAATAATTCAGTATTAACAAATGGATTTTTTTTATATTACATAATGAAATGTGTAAATATTTGGAAGACCACCATAATTCAATGAAATCGTCTCTAAATGACCAATGCATGATGATATAAAATCCATTCGAAGTCTATGATAGACCAAATATTTTAATATAACAGACTATGAAAAGTCTACTAATATGGTCTCAGATTCTACACTGCAACTATTTAGTTTCTTTAAGAAACTACCATTTGTCAAATTTTGGTGCAGTATCAAAGATGAAAATCCACACTTATTTGAAATGACTATTAAAATATCCTTCCCTTTTTCAATTACATGTCATGTGAGGCTGGATCTTCCTCATATACTGTAGCCAAAACAACATATTGCAACAGACTGAATGCAAATGTAGGTATGAAAATCTCACAGTCTTCTATTAAGCCAAGGCATTAAAATCATTTACAAAAATTTAAAACAATGCCACTCTTCTCACTAATTTTTTACTTCAGAAAATAGTTATTTTTCATTAAAATGTTATCTACATTAACAAGTTTATGAGTTTGTTGTTACTTTTAATAAATAATTTTTTTTAACTTTTCAGTTTTAATTTCTAACTTGGTAAATATCAATAAATATAACCTACATTTACAACAGCTGTTTGAGATCCTCAATAATTTTTAAGAGCAGAAAAGGCTTCAGAGACCATAAATTTTGAGGACTATCGCACTACATTATGCTACAAAGGAATACTCAGAAGACGTGAAAGATGACTAGAATAAGCAGATTTATCATCTAAATTAGGAACCCTGAAATCAGTCAAATTTGTGTGAAAAAGTCTCACTTCACTTCTGGTCAAACCTGGGGTTAGGTGGTTGATGAGCGTGGTTGGTTTTGGAGGGAAGGGAGAGATAAGAGGAAAAGCCAACTTTAGGATAAACTCACAGATTCTCCAGATATCCCCCAACTCTCCACAGCCCTCAGTTACAACTACCATTTCCAGTCTCTGCCCGGGGTTACAAAGAAACCACAGTGGGCAGGGAGGAGGGAGGAAGGTTCCAGAGATGGGACAAGCCTCAGGCACATTCTAACTGGAACGGACTATTTTGGGTTGGAGGTAGTAGAAAGCAGTATATTATATTGGGATTTATAAATAAAACATCTCACATATATATTGTGCTCATGACTGATAGAATATATCACCCCCTGTTTTAATGACCACTTTTAATATCAAAATAAAAAGATAAACATAATCTTTTCATTAATTTTATTTTTTAATATGCCCAGTCTCTTGTGCTTTTTTGTTCCCCGTAGTTGGAAGCCTTATCAAGGTCCAGGGCTGGCTGGACTACATCACAGAAAGATTAGAAATTCCTGTTTCCATGGTTCTTTGTGGATACGTTCCTACGGTACTCAGTGTGCTGACATTTTCCATCTCTTTTTAGGCTCCTCAAGAATAGCGTTTATAGCTTACTCATCTTTTCTCCCTGGAGCACAGCGCAGTACCATTACAGACATGCTCAGTAAATGTTTCCCAAATGATTGACTTCCCAAAGACCAGATGTAATACACTTTATAAAGCCTATTTCTTCAAGAAGTACAACACAAGATGTATACAGTGTCTTCAGAAAAGTAGTTTCATAAATTGAAAACTTGGACATACTGTCAAATCTAAAATATAATTTTCAATTATTATCTTATTAGTCACTCTGAAAGTAGTTTCATAAATTGAAAACTTGGACATACTGTCAAATCTAAAATATAATTTTCAATTATTATCTTATTAGTCACTCTGAAAATGTTAACCACTTCCTCCTAAAACTCTGTCTTGGCTTCGAGGGTGTAGTTTTTTCCTCGTCTTCTTTCTATTTCTCTGGTCACCCCTTCTTAGTCTTTCTCTGATCACCTTAGGTTATCTTCCAAACTCTAACCTCACTCCTATACTTGACTCCCTCTAAAACTCTCTTTTGGGTTACATTATCTAAATCAGGATTTCTCAGCCTTGGCAGAATTGACATTTTTGGCCTGATGATAATTTGTTGTGGGAGGATATCTTATGCATTGCAGGATATTTAGCACGTCCCTGGCATGTACCCACTAGATCCCCCAGCTGTGACAATCAAAAATGTCTCTAATCATTGCCAAATGCCCCCTAGGCAAAATCACTCCTAGCTGAAAATCACTTGATCTAAACTAACAACTTCACTATCACCTCCACATACACTGCTAACTCCCAAATCTGTGTCTTTAGCCCACACCACTCTACTGAACTCTCAACACATTGCCATCAATTGTTGACTCTCTGTGGACATCAAATTTAACATAAACCTTAACTCATCACTGTTTCTCTTAAACTCATTCCTTTTTCCTATTTGCTCCATCCTGATGAATGACACAGTCACTAAACCCAGGAACGCAGGAGCCATCCTAGAGACCTTTCTCATTCATATTCAATGAATTACTAAACTCTATTCATTCAATATCTTTAATACCTCTCAATTAGGTCCCATCCTCTCCATTTCTACTACCACAGACATAAATCAGGCCTCATTACATCTCACCTGGATCATTGCAATGGCATCCTAACTGGCCCTACCTCCCATCTGGTCCTACCACCTTTCCTCCACAATGCTGCCAAAGTGATCCTCCTGGAATGCAAAACTGGTAGTGATACTCCCGTCCCTAATATCCATGCTAGTTTCTCATAGCCTTTGAATTACACTTTACCTCCTCAAACAAGCACAAGATGGCATTAATCTTACTCTTGCAACTCACCCACAGACATTCTTCACTTCTGCCATGCCAAACAACTTGTATTCTGCAAACTTTTAACACATTATTTCCTCTACCTGGACTGTCCTATTCATTTTCAATCCCCAACCCCATCTTACAACAAGCTCCTGGCTCACCCATTTCTCAAAACTCACCTTCTCTAAGAAGCCTTCTCTAAGCTCCCAGTTGGATTTAGAGTCACCGTCTCTAGGTTCACAAAGAACCAAGCTTATATACTTCTATTACAGCGTTTACTTATTATGTTTCTGATCATTGGCTAGTGTGTCTTTCTATAAGCTCCTGAGAGCAGGGAGCAAATCTTATTTGATCTGATATCTAAGAACCAAGTATTTCTCATATCTACCAACTACATAGAGGATAATAACTGTTTGCTAAATAAACGAAAATAACATCTCCTTTGACATTTCACTTTTGATGCAGTTGCAAATTTTAAAACTAGGCTTAAAATAAGCATAGATTAACAGCAACCATTTTTATGTTGAGCCTGTGCTAGTTTAAGTTGTAAGTCACAAGTTTTTAAAAGATGCTTTACTTAAATATATATGTATGTGTGTGTGAATGTGAATGTGTGTGTGTCCCTTTACAGCCACAGAATCTGTGATAAACATTTATAAGAACAAAGCCTCAAATGTTCTTCCAATGACTGTGGTACCTACTCATATATCCAAACAGAGCCCTCTGAACTCAGGTCCTCGTTATTACTAAGACTGATATCACAAATTTTTAGTCACTATTCTTGCCCAATCTGACAGTAAGAACATTCTTGCTTATTGTGAGGGTTGTGGGTTAAGTGCACAACATGCAGTATCAAATTGTGCAATCATCTGAGTGACATAGAAAGTGACTTACAGATGGATCTATCTTTATCTCATATATACCAGTTAAAACTTAGCCTTTATATTCGAGTCCCAATCCCCACAATACTACTGCACTTAAAGCTGACCTGCATTGCATGTCCCCCATAAACCCCAATCATAAAGAAGCCACATTTTCAGATCAAGACTTTGGGACTCAGCTTCCCACCTCCATCCTCACGTATCAGAAGCCCCACATGCATCACCCCAGACCCTTAGCCTCACTCATCTCTCATTTCAGCCTCCACTGTGGCAACCAGCTCCACATGGGTTCTGACCAATGTCACAAAGGAACTACATGACCATCCCTCACTTCAGACTTATACATTGTGCGCCTCTCACCGCCTCCCCCAAATCTTCCATGTTGATGTCAAACTATGGATACTGCCAGGACTCACTCAGAACTCAGAAGTGCAGGTGAGTTAATACCTCCTTAGGTGAGCCTTTGCTCAGCGGAAGACAGACACCATTAGATAAATTCTTCCCCTTTCCTCCCAGTTGGCCTGCCCTGAGATGGAGCTTATACAGTCCCAGGCAGTCAAGCAATCTGTCACATGTAGCGACAGCCAGCTTGATAGCACATTTTTATATTGGCTCTCCTTCCTTCCTCCTTCCTCAGTCCACTTTTGCATTCCCTAGTAAATTAATTAGTACTGCTTAGGGCTCTGCTTTCTGGAGGAGCCCCTTTACGGCATTCCATCACTTCAAAGAAAGTATGCGGTTTGTAGATTACAAGGGAAATCCCAAAGCCCACTCAACTGCAAGCTGCTATTTCTGCTTTCTTTTCCTTAATTGAAAGCCCTCAGAGATAGCAGAATCAAATCAAAACCTTATGTCACTGCTTCCTCACTCATCACTTCTCCTAACCCATTACTAACTAGTACCAATTTCCACAAGAAATAGTCACAAATAAAATCTGTGTATCAGAGTCCATGCACTGTTTCAGCTTGGCAGTACAGATGGGCAGAGAAAGAAGGATGGTGTGTGTTAAGCTTCTAGTTCCTTCTCTTTTTCCAGGTTGTTCAGAGTCCGAGAGCTGGGACTCTGAACACTGTCTTTTCCATGCTGGCTCACATTCGGGCCCCCACAAGACACTACCTGTTATAAGTAAGCAGAGCAATGCTCAACATTTCAAAGCTAAGACATGGGACAAGATTGGCACTGTCCTGCCACACCGAAACAATGTGAGGGAGCACCCACGTCACTCTACAGAACATCATCCTCAGAAGTCAAAGTCATAACTATAGGGGTTCTTTCTTTTTTCCTAAAAATGGAAAGAAGTAAAAAATGGAAAAAGACAATGTAAGACAGCCACTCTGATATATTACAAAGATAAAGTGCTAAGATAATGTCTTAAAACTGTACTATTCTATATATATATATATATATATATATATATATATATATATATATTGCAAATTAAGTTACCCATATATCCAAAGCAGAAAATAAAGTATGCAGCTAATGGAAAAGACACTTAGCAGAAAGCTTATTCATTTATTCAACTAAGGTTTGCATATCTACTATATACCAAGCTATATACCAAGCTACTATATAAACAAACCAAGTAAGAAAGCCTCTGCTCTGTGGGTGTTGTATTGTCTACTAGGGGAGATAAAAATGAATAAATAAAGGTAAAAATAAACAGATAACTCAAAAACTCTATCCTTGCAATTGCAATAAGGAGTCAGAGAATGCATGCATCGTGGAAGAAGAGACACTAAAACTGAGACCTGATGAGTAGAAATTAGTTGTGGGAAAGGAATGGAAGACAGTAGAGGTGGAAGGCAATTCAGGCAGAGAGAATAAAATACTGGGGGTGCCAAAAAATGAATCAAAGTGGAAACTTTGATCAACATTGCTCAAGCAGTAGTTTGTCATAATCAGAAGTGTCTGGACGCTGATGGTAACCACTTTGAGCACCTCTTGTAATTGCCGGAGTCAAACATGCCTTGTATTCATCTTTTGTTATCGGTATATAGTGAGTATTACAATGTTAAGTTTTCCTTTCTTAAAATGTGTATACTTTTTTTAGCACTCTCTATATGTGAGGGTCCCAAGACAGCGCAGAGCTTGGCATTTTTGTGAAACAGAGGCCACTAACCGGTGATCACTGAGTAACAAGGCAAGCTTGTGGAAATTGAGGCTGCGGAAGTAGATAAAAGGCAAGGACCAGATTGATCATACAGAGCTTTATAACACTGGCAAGGTTACAAATTGGTCATGTTGTAATGATAACATTAAGATTTTAAATATAATAAGTCATGATATGAAAATATAATTTTAGGCTATAATTCATAACAACTTGTCAGCTAGTGAAGTTCCCAAACTGAAAATTAGAGAAAGCTTATAGTCAAGCTATCTAAGTCTCCCAATGAGACACCACTATTCTATTTTCTCCCAATTCTATACCAATGCTCTTTTAAAGAACAGATTGATTCACTGGGTCAATTCCATAAATACTACTGAAGAAACCCTGTATTATTATATCCAGTATTGGTAATATAGCAGAGCAAGTGTATTCAATCTTTTATTTTTTTCAGTTTTTTTTCATTGTAGTAAAATATACATAACATTTACCATCTTTATCATTTTAAGTGTATAGTTCAGTGATATTAAATACATTCATAATGTTGTCCAACCATCATTGGTGGATGGTTGTCCACCATCCATCTCTATAACTCTTTTCATCTTATAAAACTAAAACTCTATACTTATTAAACAATAAATTCCCATTCCCCCAGTTCCTGGCAACCACCGCTGTACTTTCTGTCTCTATGAGGTTGACTACTCTGACTCTCTAAGTACCTCCTATAAGAGAAATCAGACCGTATTTCTCTTTTTGTGATTGGCTTATTTCACTTAACGTCCGCTTGGTTCATCCGTGTTGCAGGATATGTCAGAATTTCCTTTCAAGGCTAAATAATATTACATTATACGTATACAGCACATTTTTCTTATCTATTCATCCATGGATGGACATTTGGGTAGCTTCCACATTTTAGCTACTGTGAATAATGCTGCTGTGAACATGGGTGTACAAAAAGCCATCTTATCTTGATGAACCAGATGTCATTTCAGTACATTACCCTGTATGGAGACATACCACATACACAAATTCTAGAGCAGAAGTCCAGAAGGAAGGTGAAAAATATGCCTTATTTCAATGCTTCCGTTTGTGTTTTTTATTTTTGGTACCATGTCTAATTTCTCCTCTGTCTAGTTAGTCTCACACATGCTATACCATCAAAACTTTTCATGTCTCTTAGTATAGTGTCATTATTAATGGCCTCTTTTAGAGTTCCCAATTCATGGACCAACATTCCCCACATCTTCCATTTTCAAAATTCATTTGACATCCTGCTTTCACCAAACGCTCCTTTTTAAATGTTTTACTTTCTGTTAACCTAAAAAAAAAAAAAAGGAAAGAAAGAAAAGAAAAAAAGAACAGTGTGTTTTATTAAAGTACTCCTAAAACGTTTCTAA
Organism: Rhinolophus sinicus; assembly: GCF_057876585.1. Taxonomy (NCBI): domain Eukaryota; kingdom Metazoa; phylum Chordata; class Mammalia; order Chiroptera; family Rhinolophidae; genus Rhinolophus; species Rhinolophus sinicus. The sequence goes on from NC_142503.1 coordinate 121,256,457, forward strand.
ATTGCCCAGTGAAATTATTAAAGTAACTATGCATCAGCAATAATGGAGACTATTTTAAAAAGCAAAAATTTTGCAAGGCACATAAATAGAGTATTAAAAATTGCAAGTTAATCCTCCCACTACCTAACAATAGTAAGCTCTTTTATTTTTCTCATTTGAGAAGATACTGAAAATGTGCTGATAATTTTGAGAAACATTGAAAATGATCAAAAAGTTTGGAAATAAGAAAAAAAGTTGCTTTTTTTTAACCTGAAACTAGACTGGAAAGAGAAATCTAAAGTACAAATAGCCTTGTGTACTTGATATGGCCACATCACAAATGTAGTGTACTATTAAGCTACACATCTTAAGTATAGCCCTCTGATACAACTCAAAAAGTAAAAGGCATAGTGTTGTCTTACGGCAGGTGTTAATCATAAACACCAACACGTATGGCCTGTTTGACATATATGCAGACACATCTAGTCAACACTATTTGCTGCCATCCTATGAAAGAAAACCAAAAGTAACAGGCAGTAGCTATTAAAATACATTTAGTTGTTCTGTGATTAAGGCATCCTTCAGTGACTTCATTTGGGGCAGCCCAGGCTAAGGCAGTTTGCACCAGAGCAAGTAAAACTCCAAAAAGCAGCTGGCTATTCCTTAACCCCTGCTTTTGTTAGGACTATCACCTTGTCTTAATATTCTAGGTATAAAAGAGGTTATCAACATAATCCAGGAAAGCAACAAGGAAAACGTCATTCCTGTAACACGGGGAGTATGGAATGCATCCCTGAACCTTTCCCAAAGATAATCAGAGAAACTCTAGCATCAGATGAAACCCAAGGGTCCAAAAAACAATGACCAGAAGAAGCCAATTATAAATGAGAAGCTTTGGGAGCCACATCCAGTACAGCAGAATTTAATCATCCACATCAACATCTTCAGTAACACCCCTGACTCTCTTCCCTGGAAGGAAACAGCAAGGTGACTTCAGAAACAAGTAGAATTCACTGTCATTCTTTATGCATTTAAATTACCTCTAAGAAATTTTCGTTGCTTGTAGTTATTAGTGGAGAGGAGTGCTTATTACTGGAGAAGAGTGCTGTTTTAAAAGGTCACTTGCTCAAGCTAATTTTCCACAATTTCTCTGTCTCATAAGCCCACACACACAATTCCTAAACTTACTTAATACTTTAGGACAGGTAAGAGCAGGATACTGTGACATGAGTTCAAAATGTCTATCCCCCCAAACAGAAAAGACATGTGGATCCTACTCAAAAAAAGTCTCACATTTAATCTTTAATAAGCACTATATCATCCTCAATAAAATTACTTGACATTTCAATTTTAGTAACCTCTCTCCACAGCCTTCAAATTTTCCTACATAATTGGCTAAGTACATTAAAAGACATTCTTTGGTAAAACTAAGTGGTAATAAATTCACAAGTATTCTGTAAGTGATTTATCATCACAAAACTGTGAAAGAAAGTAGATTATTTGCACCAATAAGAGTCATTTGAGAAAGCTTAGTGAAAATCCTCAACATGGTCACAAAAAGAATATTTACATTAGTGAAATGCAACAACACATTTCTGTGTGCAATTACCATTTAATATTGACTTGCAATTTCAACTGAAAACCTTTCTACTCAATAATTTCTAGGGTTATAATTTGGCTATCCTGTAATATGAAATTTGAATATTATATTATCTGGAAAGTTAAAAAAGACAAAAATAACTGGTATTTGTTCTTTAAAAAAAAAAGGTATATTCATGTTTAGATGACAGTTTTCCCAGTTGGATTTTATATGGATTTTACTCTAAATTCCATTAGTTTCCCACAGCAACTGGTCATTTGCAGTCATTATAATGTCAACTTGTTGAGGTTTTTGTGTAATACTCTTTCTATAAACTGGCTAGGCTTCCCATTACCACAATTTTGCATAATAACATATAGAAATCACTACTGTCATTTTAAGCTGATAGAAACATTCTCAGCCTAAGAAACCCAAAACTATTACAACTATATAACTAAAAATAGTGTGGTTTTTCTATAACCCCCGCCCCCAATATATATGAGAATATGAATAAATGTATAAGCTACGAACCCTAATATGGAGTTTTAAAATGAACAAACTGACTAAGACAAACTACATTACCACGTGTTTAAATAATGAAGAAAAAGGGACAATACTGAAGCCCTATTGTCCCTAAGATTGTCTAGCTAAGTCCGAGAACAGAGGAAAATTTATAAAGCTGAGATTCCACTCACTGGACTATCTCCCCAAAATCTGAACTGCTGAAAACAAATGTTTCCCAGTTTTTCTTTATTGTTAATTAGATATTTTCACGTTGCATTGTGTTTTCTGTAATAGAGAGTACAACAGGATAAATAAATATGATAAAATACAGAAATATCAAAATGATGCCAATTAGTATAATAGTGGCAGGTTTATCTAAGATTCAAAAATAATTTATAAATGGGGCTTTTAAGAATCCACATTCTTAAAGAAACAAGAAAGGAAGGAAGGAAGGAAGGAAGGAAGGAAGGAAGGAAGGAAGGAAGGAAGGAAGGAAGGAAGGAAGGAAGGAAGGGGAAAGGGAAGGAAAGGAAAGAGAGAAGAGAGAAAAGAGGAAAAAAAAAAATTCTTTTAAGTGAATGCCTTAATCGTTCAGATTATTTCTTGGGGGACTTAAGATCAGCTTGTCAACACACAAAGTATTCTTTTCAGGCTTTCCAAGATTTCCAGCAGCTCATCTTTACCAGAAAGCTGATTTAATGGCAGCCAATTTGCAAACATCAAATTTAAGATTACAGCTTCAGTAAAACAAGAAGAAGGAAATTAAAGTTCACTTCAAGTACTTATGTTGGCATAGACTGAACAGACTACTTAAGAAAAGACTGACACCAAGGGCTCCATTTTGCCATCACTCATGTGCTGCACGCACCAGTTTTCACATTACTTTAATCAAGAAATAGACATAATGAGTCTATCATTTAAAGTATGTAAATTCATTATTCCTTCTTTGTGAAAGTTTGACATCTTGGCACATGTCATATATTTGCAAACTAAGTATGAATTCCACTAAAAGGACAAAGAATAAAGAAATTAAAATAACTTAGCTTTTTAAGTTCATATTTTCATGAAACAAGAAAACAGAAATAAGTGGGTGCTCACAGTATGAAACTACTAGGGTCAATTTTATCATCATTAGCTCTTTAAGTTTCCTTCAAAATGTTAAGAAGAATCCTACTATCTTAATAAACAATTATCCAGATTTAACATTGTAATTGACTCCAACAACTAAACTACAAACAAAAGCACCTTAAACAGCACACAATGACTATAACTTTTAATGACAACAAAAACACATACTTCTATTATGTACATAGATAATCCAACAAACACCCTTCAGTAAATACAGTCATTTTGTTCCAGATCCATGGAAAATAAAAGGCCCAATAAGAAACAAAAAGAAATCATTCAATTTTATACTCCTATTATAATTAAAAATACATTTTAATAAACTAATTTCACTTAAAACCATTTTTCAAGAAAAGATACCAGTTGTTCCAATTTTTCATTTTTCGATCATAGCATTTTCTTGTTCTGAAAGCTTTCATAGCTTTCTGAGAAAATGTAATAACAAGAGTACTAAATATTAAAGATTTACTCAAAAAAAGTACTCTGTTCTATTGATGGCACTGAAGGCTGAGGAAAGAAACTAATGTTTTGGGGTGTTTTTTTTTAAACACTGTAAGACAAAAAAGACAAAAAGCTGATTACAGAAAATAATTTTCATCTCTTCTAACACAAATGTATTATATGCCTTCTATTCAAATACTCCCATACATCCAAACATTTAATATAAAGAGACAATGGTGATGAGATAATTTTTGATCACTTACTATGTGCCAGGCACTGTTAAATGCATTAATTACACTTACAGTAATTTTGTAATTGAGTGATAACAGTCATTGTTAACCCAATTTTACATATGGGGGGTGTTAAGGCACAAAGAGGTTAAACAATTCAGTCAAACCCACACAGTCAGTGACAGAGTTGGAATTCAAACTCAGGCTGTCTGGCTCCAAACCTAATTTCAGAATTACCATATTACACTGTGTATAGAATACACATGGTACATGGTAAAATGCCTGACTTTTATTTAGGATCCAGCAGGTATTAAATACTAAATAAAACTATAACTATTATCAAATTATTTATCTCTTCTTACTTACTCTGTGATAATTCTGGATTTCCTTTCAGATTCATCATCTTTGGAATTGAAGGGCCATACACATCCACATCTAACAAACCAATTGTCTTTGACTGCAAGAAAACAAAAATTACGATTATTCCCATTCTTCATAAGATATAGCACATGGCAACACTAAATCTGACTATAGAAAAGACAATTTGTGAGAAGGTCCAAGATGGTGGAATAGGTAAACGCGATGCAGCCACATCCCATGATCACGATCACATTAAAATTACAACTAAATTATAGAACAATCAACCTCAAGAAACACATGAAGACTAGCTGGACAGAACCCCTACAACTAAAGCTATAAAGAAAAGGACACATTGAAACTGGTAGGAGGGGTGGAGATGCAAAATGGGCTGACCCCAAACCCACAGGTAGTGGTTGAGCACTGGGAGAGACATCTCAGTGGCGGAGGCTCCTGGGGTCTGGTGCCAGGAAGAGGAGTTCCCACAACATGTGGCAGTGAAAATCAGTAAGGATTCTGTCCATCCATCCCCGTAACAGGGAAGGCATCTGGAAACCCATATGTCCTCTTAAAGGTCCCTCACGCAGACTCACTCACTTCCAAGCACTCACTCTGGGATATAGCTGAGGGGCAGCAACTTGAGAGGCACCAAGACATACAGGGAAAGTCTGAGTTGAGTGGCTTCGGGATGAGGACTAGAGAGACAGCTGCCATTATCTCGTGTAAATCCTACCTTGCGTTTAACCTACAGGAGGGCACCATCTTTCCTATGTTGAACCCACCACAAAGGGCCAAATCTGAGACCCCATTGGTCTGGTAAATTCCATTTGTGCACACACCACCTTGGTAACTCCCGTGGACCCCACCCAACCCAGCTAGTGCAGTATCGCCCAGGGAATCTCAGCTCCTGAACAGCCAGCCCTCCCACCCACCACCCCCTACCTCCCACAAGCTACAGGAGGCTTATACAACAGCAGATGGCCCTCAACGGCCTGGGAAACTTCTGATGGTGGGCAGTCAGTCCCAGCTCGTGCTGCAGCCTTTCTTGGGTGGCTCTTGGGAATCTGTGGGTTTGAGACCACGGTGTTCTCTGGGCATTTTACGAAACAGCCACAGGCTCAATACTGGTGTAAGAACTAATCTATAAGTTATAAAAACCACCAGCCACACCCCATGATTCCCTGGGACCCTGTCTAGCCCAACTCAGATCACATCTCTGGGGGCAGTGTCAACAACACTGGGTCAAGCAGCCTGGCCCACACACCTAAGGAGGCTCTTTCAGCAGCTGAGCCTTACGGGCAGCCACCAGGTGGAAACAGGCCTGGGGGAACCCTGGACCTTTTGCTAAGTTGTCCCTGTCCTGATACTGGTAAAAGCCAGCATCGGTTCACAGTACAGATACCCTCAAATGTCCCAGGTCTAACACAGGTAGTAACCAATTGCATATAGCTCTGTAGCTCCTACTGGGTAGCACTGGGCCAGTCATAGGCTGAAATTCAGGCTAGGATGAAATTGGCCTGCATTGGAGCCCTTCCCAAGAGACACCAGAAACAACACATCCAGACGCCAGCCTTAAACCACACCAGAGCACTATCCACTCAGCCCCACAAGCAAAACACCCAAAGGGAGGTCTCAACAGGCACAGAGGTCGCTGGGATGAATCCCCCTCTCAGAGTTCACCACCCACACAGCAGCTCCTATGCTCTGAGCATAGCCAATCCTCACAGCAAGTAAGCCTGAGAGTCAATCCCACCCACTGACAAATCAAAAGCAATCAAGGCTCAACTACAACAGGAGAATACACATAACACACACAAGGGACACTCCTGGAACTCATGCACAGGTGATCAGGGAGACTGTGCCACTGGACCACACAGGAAATCTACTACTTAAGGCCACCAGCAAAGACTGAGAGACACATGACATCTACCTAATACACAGAAGCAAAACAGAGAGGCAGACAAAATAAGGAAACAAAGAAACCTGTCCCAACTAAAAGAACAGGAGAAAACTCCAGCAAAAGAACTAAATGAAATGGAGGCAACCAACCTATCAGAGATAAAAATTAAAATATTGATTATAAGAATGCTTAAGGAACTTAGTGAGAATGTCAACAAAGAGATAGTAAACATAAACAAGGACATAGAAATCACAGAAAAGAACCAGTTGGAAATAAAGAATACAATAATGAAAATGAAGAATACACTAGAAGAAATCAACAGCAGATTAGATGAAGCAGAGGACCAAATCAGCAATTTGGAAGACAAGGTAGCAGAAAGCATACAATTGGTACCAAAAAGAATAAAAAAGAAACGAAGATAGTTTTCATTTAAGGGACCTCTGGGACAACATCAAGCATAACAACATTCACATCATAGGAGTACCAGAAAGAAAAGAGAGGGAGCAAGGGAGTGATAACCTATTTGAAGAAATAATGACTCAAAACATCCCTAACTTGGTGAAGGAAATAGACATACAAACCCAGGAAGCGCACAGATCCCAAACATGATGAACCCAAATAGGCCCACACCAAGACACATAATAATCAAAATGGCAAAGGTTTAAGAGAAAGAGAGAATCCTAAAAACAGCAAGAGAAAGAACAACTAGTTACTTACAAAGGAACTCCCATAAGAATATCAGCTGATTTCTAAACAAAAACTTTGCAGGCCATAGGGAGTGGCAGGAAATATTCAAAGTGATGAAAAGCTAGGGCCTACAACCAAGACTACTCTACCCAGCAAGACTATCATTTAAAATTGAAGGAGAGATAAAGAGCTTCCCAGACAAGAAAAAGCTAAAGGAATTCATTACCACCAAGCGTATTACAAGAAATGTTAAACAGACTTCTTTAAGAAGAAGGGGGAAAACAAACAAACAAACAAAAGATCACAAGACATAGCGTAGCTGAATGGATAAGAAAACAAGACCCATGCCTATGTTGTCTACAAAAGACCCACCTCAGATCGAAAGGCACAGATAGACTGAAAATAAAAGAATGGAAAAAGATTTTTCACACAAATGGAAACAAACAAAAAACCCTGGGGTATCAATACTTACATCAAACAAAACAGACTTTAAAACAAAGGCTATACTAAGAGACAAAGGACATTACATAATAATAAAGGGATCGATCCGACAAAAGGACATAACCCTAGTAAACATCTATGCACCCAGCACGGGAGCACCTAAATATATAAAACAAATATTGACCAACATAAAGACAGCGATCAACAGTAACACAATCATAGTGGGGAACTTTAACACCCCATTGACACAGATGGACACATCTTCCAGACAAAAAATCAACCAAGAAATAGCCTTAAATGACACACTAGACCAGATGGATTTAAGTGATACTTTTAGAGCATATCTCCACAAAGCAGCAGAAGAGACATTCTTTTCAAGTGCACATGGAACACTTTCCATGACAGACCACAGGTTGGCCACAAAACAAGTCTCAATAAATTTAAGAAAGCTGAAATCATCTCAAGCATCTTCTCTGACCATGATGTTATAAAACTAGAAATCAATTACAAGAAAAAAACTGAAAAAACACACAAACACATGGAGGTTAAATAACGCACTACTAAATAATGAGTCAACAATAAGATCAAGGAAGAAATCAAAAGATACCTTCAGACAAATGAAAATGAAAACAAACCTAAAATCTATGGGGCACAGCAAAAGCAGTCCTCAGAGGGAAAATTCACTAGCATTGCAGGCCTTCCTCAAGAAATAAGAAAATTCCCAAGTAAACAATCCAACTTCATACCTAAAGGAACTAGAAAAAGAACAGCAAACAAAGCCCAAAGTGAATAGAAGGAAGGAAATAATAAAGATCAGAGTGGAAATAAACAAAATAGAGGTGAAAAAAATAAATACAAAAGATCAATGAAACCAAGAGCTGGTTCTCTGAAAAGATAAACAAAATTGATAAGCCTATAACCAGACTAATCAAGAAAAAAAAGAGAGGGTACAAATAAATAAAATCAGAAATGAAAGAGGAGAAGAGACAATGAACACCACAGAAATACACACACAAAAAAAAAAAAAATTAAGAAAATACTATTAGCAATTATACACCAAATTGGACAATCTGGAAAAAATGGATAAATTCCTAGAAGCATACACTCTTCCAAGACTGAATCAAGAAAAAACAGAAAATCTGAACTGAACGAGTACTATTAATCAGTAAATCAACAAGCTCCCAACAAACAAACCCACAGCTAACATCATATTCAATGGGGAAAAGCTAAAAGCATTCCCCTTAAGATCAGGAACAAGACAAAGATGTTTGCTTTCATCACTTTTTATAAAACATAGTACTGGAAATCCTAGCCACAGCAATCAGAAAAGAAAAAGAAATAAAGACCTCCAAATTGGAAAGAAAAAAGTAAAACTGCCATTATTAGCAAGTGACATGATATTATATAGAGAGAAACCCAAAGATTCCACAAAAAAACTATTAGAACTAATAAGTGATTTAGTAAAGCAGCAGGATACAAAATTAATATTCAGATATTGGTTGCATTTTTATACACTAATAATGAACTATCAGAAAGAGAAATTAAGAAAAAAATCCGAGTTACAATTGCATCAAAAAACAAACAAAACAAAAAAAAAACCTAGGGATAAATTTAACCAAGGAAGCAAAAGACCTGTACTCAAAACAACTTTAAGACATTGAACAGAGAAATTAAAGAAGATACAAATAAATGGAAGCATATACCATCCTTATGAATAGGAAGAATTAATATAGTTAAAATGTCCACACTATCCAAAGCAATCTATAGATTCAATGCAATCCCTATCAAAATACCAAAGGTATTTTTCACAGAAGTAGAAAAAATAATCCTAAATTTTATATGGAACCATAAAAGATTCCGAACAGCCACAGACAGTAATATTGAGAACGAAGAACAAAGCTGGAGGTATCACACTATCTGATACCAAACTATACTACAAGGCCATAGATAGTAATCAAAACAGCATGATATTGGTATAAAAACAGACACATAGATCAATAGAACAGAATTGAGAGCCCAGAAATAAATCTATGCCTATATGGTCATTTAATCTATGACAAAGGAAACAAGAATATGCACCGGGGTAAAGACAATCTACTCAATAAATGGTGCTGGGAAAACTAGACAGATACATACAAAAAAATGAAACTGGACTGCCTTATTACTCCACATATAAGAATAAACTCAAAATGGATTAAAGACTTAAATGTAAGACCTGAAACCATAAAAATTCTAGAAAAAAACATACACAGTAAACTCTCAGACATTACCCATAATATTTTTATTGATATATCTCTTTGGGCAAGGGAAACAAAAGAAAAAATAAACAAATGGGACTATATCAAACTAAAAATTTTTTCACAGAAAAGGAAACCATCAACTAAATTAAAAGACATTGTACTGAATAGAAGAAGATATTTGCCAATCATACATAAGATTAGGGGTTAATATCTAAAATCTATGAAAAACTCATGCAGCTCAACACCAAAAAAAAAAAAAAAGAGAAAAAAACAACAACAATTCAATTAAAAAAATGGGCAGAGGACCTGAATAGACACTTCTCCAAAGAGGACACACAGATGCCCAATAGACATATGAAAAGATGCTTAAAGGCACCAATCATCAGAGAAATGCAAATAAAACCATAATGAGATATCAACTCACACCTCTCAGAATGACCATCATCAATACATCAACAAGTGTTGGAGAGATTGTGGAGAAAAGGGAACCGTCATGCACTGTTGGTGGGATTGTGAACTGGTACAGCCACTATGAAAAACAGTATGGAGGTTTCTCAAAATATTAAAAACAGAACTACTGTATGACCCAGCAATTCCACTTCTGGGTATTTATCCAAAGAAAGCCAAAACACTAATTTGAAAAAAATATATGCACCCCTATGTTCACTGCAGCACTATTTACAATAACCAAGATATGCAAACAACTAAAATGTCCATCAATAGACAATTGGATAAAGAAATTGTGGTACACATATACAATGGAATATTACCCAGCCATAAAAAAGAATGAAATCTTACCATTTGCGACAACATGGATGGACCTAAAGGGTATTATGTTAAGTGAAATAAGTCACACTAATAAAGACAAATACCATTTGATCTCATGTGTGGAATCTAAAGAACAAAATAAATGAACAAACAGAACAGAAATAGACCCACAGATACAGAGAACAAACTGATGGTTACTAGATGGGAAGATTGGAGATCTGGGGGAAAAAGGTGAAGGAATTAAGAAGTACAGATTGGTAGTTACAAAATAGTCATGAGGATGTAATGTACAGTATGGGGAATATAGTCAATAATATTGTAAAAACTATGTATAATGTCAGATGGGTACAAGACTTATCAGGGGGATCACTTTATAAATTATATAAATGTCTAACCATTATGTATATATACCTGAAACTAACATAAAATAATATTGAATGTCACCTATAATTTTTAAAAAATGGTCATGGGGAGATACGGTACAGCATAGGGAATATAGTCAATAATATTCTAATAATTATGTACAGTGTCAGATGGGTAATAGCCTTATATGGATTATTACTTGAGGTATATAAATGTCTAATCACTATGCTGTTTTGTACCTGAAACTAATAAAAAACATAATAATTTTAAAAAGCCTTTTTGAAAAAAGAAAAAAAAAGACAATTTGCAAAATATTCCAAAATCAGAACCTAAACTTTCAAAGCAACAGTAAGGCAAAAGAGCATAAACCGTGTAGGGTAAATACTTTTTGTTGGTTTACTAATTTCTTCTAGATAACTGCCCAGAGAAATCCACTGCATATATATTGTGATTCAGATTTCCCATACAGTCTCAAACACACTAAGACTTTTTTACCTAAGAACTAACAAATTACATGCACACAATGTTAAAATAATGGCTTACAATGGCAACAAAATCCCAGAAAAATAAAGCATTAACTTTTGGAAAGGCCATCTAACACACCAATAAACACAAAAATGAAAAGAAAAGGTCATGAAAGCAAAACTGTAATTAAAGCAAGTGAGAAATTCTGATGCAGATCTGGCAAGGGAATGCTAAGGAGGACAGTGGCAGACATAATACAGAGACAACGTCCTATGTGCAAGTCAGTTAAACACCCAAGGTCTTCTGAAGAATTTATAAACAACTACAACTGTTTTCTTTGACGACCCATCCTGCTTCCCAGGGGCAGAAGATCCTGATTGTTCTCTTCACTAGCTGCCAGTTAATCAGCAGCTTAGCCAAAGAAAGGAGAACAAAGTTCACTATCCCCAAATAGGTCGTTATTTTCTTCTCTCCCTCCTCTTTCTCCTTTCATAAATTAAATCAATCTGTTGTTAGTTTTTCTCATACCCAATCAAATAGCTTGCTAATACTATCTATAAGCCTCTGAGTTTATGCTTCACCAAGACTGTCCTCCCTCTCTCCCTGTATCCTGGCAAAACAAAACTCTTAACCTCAAAAAAATTTCTGAAAACTAAACAATCCTCATCTGCTATGCTATCTACCTATTTCCAGACACAAAATTACTTTTTAAACCTGGCTGTCTGGTTCCTACAAACACATAAAATAAGGTACATTGAACATTTATGTCCCTAACTTTATACTGACACAAATTGCAGTTCTAAGAAAAGCATTTAATGTCCGTGTGTGACTCACAGAGACAAGAGACTAGGGATCAACATCTGCCACCACCAAAATCTCAGCTAATTATAAAATAAATGAGAAAACAGGAAGGACACTTTACCTATGAAAGAATGGTAGTATATAAATCTAGGTTCAAGCATTAGTTTTAAAAAGATGGGAACATTCAGTGAGAAATTCTGACCCATTTTAACTCCTTTTGAAACCACAAACAAAAGAATTTAGTTGAACTAAAACAGGATTAAATTTACTATGGATAAAATGATTTTCAAATGAGGGGGCTCAAACATTCAGAAATGTGGATAATTGTTAATACTGTTTATTGTCTAAGAGCCTGCAGATGCTATAACTATCATCCCAGAATTTCTTGACCTCTTTTCCTATCTTTTCTCCTGACACCTACAAAAACCAAAAACTACCACAAAATAATAATGCCAATAAAAACAAAAAAGATTCTAAGATTCTTTTTCCTTGTTATTTTTGTATTAATGGTGGCTTTATAATAACTAGAAAGGGTTAGGTCCCAGGTTTCAAATTTATCTTCTAAAAATACCTGTCAAGTAAAATAACAGCTTTTTAAGTTTATGTTTTCATGAAATAAGAAAACAACTAAGAGGGTGCTTTCAATATAAGACTGTTAGGCTCAATTTTATCATCACTAGATCTTCGTTTCCTTCAAAATGTTAGGGAGAGTCTATCATCTAATCTGCCGTTTTATAGAAGAAAACAATGCCTGTCTAAAGTGAACCCTTTGGCATCACGGTTCAAGACAAAACTGAAGATCTACCCTAAAATTTGCTGGTAGGAGTAAATTTTACCTATACCTAGATGGCTGCTAATATACATTATTACATAAAAATAAAGAGGGCTGGGAGGGAGATTAGATTTTAGAGTTCTGCTTCCCAGAGAATGGAACTAAGAATAAGGGAGATTCTTCTATGTGTTAGGTTCTCTGCATGCTCTCCCTAGAGTAGTTACAAACTGACCTAAATTTACTAGCAATGCTTACATATATCAACAAGGAAAGAGGAGAGGAAGATACGAAGATCAGAAAGAAGAGGAGAAAGAAAGGGAGAGAGGGACAAAGGCAGGGAAGAAGGAAGGAAGAAAAGAATGGAGGGAAGTTCATCAGCAATGCTCTATTAAGCCGGATAAACGAGGCCTCTGCAGCCAGCACGGGGACAAATCGGAATCTCTAAAAACATGCCACCCTAAATCACCCAAATAAACAGCTAGATTTCCCTGATTGTATCTCCCCATTGCCGGAATTCCCTCTGGGTGCCAGGCCCTCTGCTAAGCACTTGATTTGCATTTCTCACTGACTCCTCATAACAACTTTGCAAGGTGTTATTATACCTACTTACGGACTAGAAAGCTGGAAGCTAACAACAAAATGACCGTTTTTTAAAAGTATTCTTTCTTAGAATGAAGCAGATGGGAAGTTAAATACAAAAATACTAACCTCATAAACCTCTACTAGAACTTTTAACATGATCTGACTACAAAAGACTTAGCTATAGAGCAGGAGTCAGTACATTTTTCCCTAAAGGGCCAAATAATAGTAAATATTTTAGGCTTTGTTTATCATTTGATCTGCAACTCCTCCGTGCTATCATTACAGCACCACAGCAGCCACTGACAGTATGCAAATGATGAGCATGGCTGCATTCCAATAAAAATTTACCAAAACAGGCAGCATTTGGTCCACAGGTCATAGTGTGCCGACACTGTTTCACAACCAAGTTGTTCAATCACCCAACAATGTGATTTTGGTAGATCCAAGAGCAGGCAGGGCATAGACATCTCTTTTAGTGTCAGAGGAACCATCTCAGTAAACATTTACCTCCTCATCCCTAACTGGCTAGTTTTTTAAAAAATAATAAAGAGTCTACTTTTCAGGCTGTTTCACTGGAACTAAATTAGCATGTCTTGCTTAGAGTTGATGCATCAGGAGTAAAATCAGTGTCCGTTAAACAGAAACACCAACGCCTATACTAATTAAAGCATATTGTATTTTGAATTGGCACAGTTACTGAACTGGTAAAATTACCAGAGCTACAAAAATTAGCTTACACATTTTCAAGTCTAGAATTCAATAATGTTTAAAAGGTATCAAATAAACTTTGTTTTTCATAATTGACTCCATTATTTTAAACAAGCTCCTATTTTAAGTGTACAAATAGTCTTTCATTTAAATTTTCAAAGAGACAGTTTTATACTGTAGGAAAATAAATGAGCGAGGTAGAGGCTGTAAATAAATATACGCAACTGGGTGTCTAATTCGCTAAGTTTCATGAATCCTTTCCACCTCATTCCTCCTAAAATAATTATATTTAATAAAGAAAGATCCAAGTTAGGATTTCCCTTATCTTTAATTTCAGCCAGGCTCAAAAGAATAATCACTACAAAAGCCTCACCATATAAAGAAAATAATTATTAGCAAAACTAACTATGAACTTACTATTGTAAAGTATGAGTATGACTGCCATCTTTAGTGTCACCATAAACTTAACTTCATACATTGGTACCTAATATTATACTCTTTTTTCTGACTCTCATTCAGTACTCAAAGTCTAGTAGATGACATAAGACAAGATAGATCAAACCCCAGATACTATTCAGATTTTTGGGTTTGTTTCTTTATAATTCATAATACCCTGTGAAAGCCGTAAAAGATGGCAGAATTATTCAATGATTATGCTGGTTCATTACCACTACATGAAAGCTACAATTTGAAAGCCACAAATCTTATTTTTTGTGTTGGATTTCAAAGGCACCAACAGTTTTGATACTACTTTGTTCTTCCAACAGAATTTATAATAAAGAAGACTGTAAAGCTTCACCACATGTTCATTTTATCCATGACATCTGCTAATAGTGGGTTCTATTAACATCTAATACATCTTAGAGTGGTCTCACCCCATTATTTGTAAGTAAACACTCATTTAGGACTAAGACCAAGCTAAGACCTTTCCTTAGAAGGATCCAGTTAAGAATCCCATGATTCTCTGCACATTATATTCCATTTAATCTTGGACTGGCAATTGGGACTTGTTCAATTTAGAGCTGAGTCAAGCATCGTCTTTCCTCTCTGTCTGCCTAGCTTTAAATCAAGCTGCCATTCATAAGAATTTCCATTTCTTTATAGATAAAAATATATGTTCCTTAATTCTATTAGCTAAGATTAAATAAGAATCTGATTGTCAGAAGAACTAATAGTTAAACAAGGCGATAAGAAAACAATTTATCAAAGGACTGTCTCAATCTTCAAATTCAGTCGAGAAAGAAAGAGGAGGGACAAGGGCAACATAAAGGAAAACGTCACCTGGCTCGATGGAACACAAACAGAGATGAGCTCATGAACAGTACAGAAGACTCTCAAATGATAAACTAATTGCTTGCAAAAGAGCTGAAAAAGTAGAAAGAGAAATAACAGATTTCAAAGTAAAAATTATTTTAGAGAAGGAAGAAACCTACAAGATTATCTTAGTCTTCTGTCCACTTTTTAATGATGAAGAAACAGGCCCAGACATAATATCCCAGCTAGGCCTAGGGTCCAAATCTCCATCCAACATACCACAAAGCCTAACCTCTAACAATCACCAGCCACTCCCCTTTATCGCTCTCATCTCATCCCCGGCCAAGAACCTCCTTTCACTCCACTTCAGACACATTGCCCCTTGCAATGTCTTTGACACACCAGGCATACCCGTGCTTTAGGACTTTTATAGTTGCTGTTCCTTCAGCCAAGAGTTTTGTCCCCCTATGTACCAGGTTCTCTCCATCACTCCCTTCAAATCTTAATTCAAACACCACCATAAACTGAGGCCTTCACTGGCCATCCTATCTAAAATTGTAACTCCCTCATCATTACAATGAATATTTCCTATCCCCTTTTCCTGCTTTTTCTGTCTTCTTTGCACCTATATCAATCTTTAACATACTACTATAAGACTGGGTATAATATAGTATAATATCAGGTCTTATATTAATTTTTGCTCCAAAAGACACATTAGAGAGGTATTCATCTTTTGTTATCGGTATATATTGAGTATTACATTTTTAATAGTTTCTTCCTTTCTTAAAATGTGTGTGTGTGTGTGTGTGTGTGTGTGTGTGTATATATATTTTTTTTTTGGCACCCTATGTATTTACTTATCTTGTTTATTGTGTCTCTCCCACTATGTTAATTCTATTAGGATAAGGATTTTTGTATGTCTTGTTCACTACTGTACCCAAAACCTAGAACAGTAGGCAGTCATGGAAATACTCTGTTCCATTCCAAAAAATTCTGATTCAGTATGTCTGGGTTGGGGTCCAACAAGCTGCATTTGTAACACTCTGGGTATAAGATGACGACAGTGTGAAAAATAGTAATACGGAATAGATAATACAAAAAAGAGACGAAAATTTGCTAGAACGGCCCCAGTCTTAGGACCAGCAGAATCACAGTAACAATAATCTACCATAATCAGTAGTAACCTTGAAAAGTTCTGCTCTTTAATTATAAAAAGTAATTAACAATCTGCGATATGGGGAATAGTCAGTCACATATTGCATGGGATACATGTTTCAAAAAAATAATTCATTGTTTATCTGAAATTCAAATTCAACTGAGTGGGCGCCCTATATTTTCATTTCCTACATCTAGCAACCTTACCCCAGCATCTCTTCTCAACAATACAGTCAGAATGATTGAGTTGAAACATAAGTCACATCGTATCTCCTCAAAAACCCTCATTGCCACTCCCCATTGCACTCATGTAAAAGTCCTTACAAGTCACCATACCCCACATAAGCTATCTAGTTCCCCACGCCCCTGCTTCCCAACCGTGCTAATTTTTACCACCTATGACTCCAGTCCACTTCTTACTCCAGAAGCCACTGTGGGCTTTTTACTGTTCCTTGGATAGTAAGCTAGACGTGCTCCCACCGATTAGCCTGTTCCTTTTACCTGACATAATCTCCCTCAGGTAATCACACGGACCACTCTCTCATCTCCTTCAAGTCTCTGCTCAAATGTCTCATTTTCAGTGGGCCTACCCTACTCTAAATTGCAAACCCACCCTCACCTTCACCCTCTGCCTTATCCTAGACTACTTTTAGCACTAACATACTATGTAAATTAATTATGATGTTTATTATCTATTTATTGTAAACTCCATAAGGGTAGGGCTATCCCCCTAAGCACCTAAAACAGTAAGCATTAAATAAATATTTCTCAAATGAATAAATGGATAAATGAATGAACGAACAAACCTCCATTTGTTCCTCTGCACAGAATCAGGATTGGTTACTATATGATTCCCAAGGTCTCTCTTAAGCTTTGCCATTGTATGACTTCATGAAATTCCCTCTCTTAATACTTCTATACTAACATTTTAAGTTACAAGACTTAAAATTAGATAATGTTTGCAAGGTTAAAAATATTCTGGAGTTAAAGAAAGGATCATAAATTTCCTTGCAGTCTATTCCTAACCACCACTTTTCCCCAAGAAAATCCAATGTCATCTTCATTTTTCTATTGATCTCAACTCCAGAAAAATGGGACTTTCGGAAGAAAACCTAGTACAAAGAATAGCTATGGTAGGCTGCTATAAAAAAATATCACAGTACACTACCTAAACCTTTGAAAACTAAAGCCACAACATGGTATGAATGGGCTCATTAAAAAGAGGACAATATTTAAACCTGCTCCGAGCAAGATTACATTCAACAGGCTTTCAAATATAAAAAGGCTGCATAGGAATTTTGTTCTGAATTGGTCTGTTTGTTTGTTTCCCTTCCCTGAGCAGGATTAACAACATCTTCTTTAACAACATCTTCTAAAATTGTAAATTTAACAAACAGCAATTCCCTTAAGTCTCACGTTTTCTTCTGGTAAGTAACAGCGTAAGTAAAATTAAGGGTAAAACAAGTAAGATTAAGAAAAGAAAAACCTTAAATCCTTGGCCTGTATAATTAAAGAAAAAAAGTACTAATGCTCTTAGTAAGTGAAGTTTTCAAAAATCAGAGAAAAGATAGAAAGCCTTCCATCACCACAGTAATGCAGAAAACACAGAAAAAGATACTTCTAGACACTAACCCCTAAAAGTAGTAGTCATTTTATTTGTGACATCAACCAGCCACTTTTCCTTTTTTTGCCAGACCTAGAAACCTAACAAAACAAGAAGAACCTTCCCAAACCAGACAAAGTATGGCAGCGAATGCACCGAAAACAAACGCCAATTCCCTCAGAACGTCCTTAACTCTACTGCAGTGCAGGAAAGAGCATTTACAATTCTGATAGCAACGCTCGCACAGAAAAGCAACGCAGCAATCACAGGAATCGGATGTGAACAGAGTGCTTGATCCAAGCTTCATACTCGAACGCATAGGAGCCAAGCAGCTGGTTCTAAAACCCGTGCCTGCACGTGCCCTCTGCTCTGCTCCTGCCGGTGACCCTCCTACATTGCTCTGCTGAGGATTAAGGGCCCTTTTTATTCCTCAAGGAGATGTGATGGGTGAGATAATTGAATGAGAGAAAAAAACTGAGAGAAAAAATGAGCTGGTGAGAGCCAAGTTAGGGAGGAGGGGGGAAGAATAAGAAAAAAAAAAAAAAAGATGTTTTGTTAGAAAGATCTGGATAACTTCTTATGGGACAGAATCAGCACAGAAAATTCAAAGGATGTATAATAGTATTGCCACCAATATGTTGTAAAGGAAATGAAACTAAGAAGAATATAGTAAATCTAAACTTAGGGTAACTGTAATCTTTCTAACTCATAATCAAATTCTGCAATTTCCATGAATTAAGTCAGAGAAGGAATTACTGGCAGCAAGCTGCATTTTACCAAAAGAAACTTAAAAAGTAGACCGAAGGGCAATGAGGGGGAAACGCCCAGCCAATAGTTTCTTTAGAGCTTTTCATAACAGAAATGCTACTGCCTCTAATTGGAAATCTCAAAGCATGTTGTGCATAACGATTTCTACCTAAAACCACACAGAAAATAGACAGAAAAAGCAGTCTGGGCCTTTTTACCTATCTAAACATTATCTTATAAAACAGTATTTTTATTTTATTGTGTTGGGTGAGTAGAATATGGTGCCATGTGTCTATGTGATTATGGAGAAGGACGAAGAGCAAGTAAGGAGGTTGCCTTTAGAATCTACTTTAACACACGTCCACCCCTCTGTTACACAATTAATAAATAAATAAAAACACAAAAACACAAAAAACACTGCCTTGTCTTTCACTTAAATATTTGACATTAAGTTCCTTATTCAGTAGACTGAATTATTCTTATAAAAGACATCATAGAGGTAGACATACATATCTCAAGTCAATTAATACTATTAATATACATTAGTGGTTATCCATTAGCAAGTTTAACTTTATATTTTCTATAAAATGTATGAACCTTAAGGATTTAGATGACCTACTTAACCACAGATGGCATCCAGATCAGGAGTGAAATAAACAATTGGACTATATTCAAAAATATACACTACTATACAACAAATTAAAAATAAAGTTCAAAACCATGAAAAACCCACAAAGGTACCGTTATGATCATCACCTACAAAATGATGTTATAAAAATATCATTACCTTAACCCAGGTAACTTACATTTGTGCAACTAAATTTCACATAAATAGCTATTGCATTATACAGTATATTTCTAAATATCTCAGTTACCCCTTGAAGCAATATTTTAAAGTAAGAATCAATAATAATTTTTTTTTCCAAAATATTAACACCTTT
Source organism: Rhinolophus sinicus (assembly GCF_057876585.1). Classification (NCBI taxonomy): domain Eukaryota; kingdom Metazoa; phylum Chordata; class Mammalia; order Chiroptera; family Rhinolophidae; genus Rhinolophus; species Rhinolophus sinicus. The sequence continues at coordinate 121,276,099 of NC_142503.1, forward strand.
AAGGTTCAAAACCAGTTAATCTATTAATTCTATTGCCAAGTAGCAAAAAATTTTTTATTAAATGAAAATCAATGTTAATACCATATGAATCACATAAGTGATTACCATTTTTAGGATTTTTAAAAATAACTAACACATTAAAGGTACAATAGAATGCATGAAGAAGCCACCTAGGATTTGCTCAAGCGAGTGTGGGTAAGTTATTAACCTCACCAAACATCAGTTTTCTTACCCATAGAGATTAAGAAGATACTTACCTTACAGGATATTTTTGAGATTATAGAGCAGTGTGAATTTGTGAAACTTAAAGAATAGCTAACAATTATAGAGTACAATATGCCAGGCACTTCCTAAACACTTTATGTATGTTAGCTTATCTAATCCTTTTAACAAGCTTATGAGGTAGGTGTGTAATAATAGTTAATGAAGAAACCAAGGCACAGAAAGGTAAGTAATTTGCTTAAAGTCAGGCAGCTCTAAGTGCAGAAACTGGCACAGGAATCCAGGCCATATGCCTTCAGACCCCACAGGTAACCACTCCAACATGCTGCCTCTCTCGAATGAGACAAATTACGTCAAATTCCTCAGAAAAAGTCGAGAACCATGACTTCACTGATATGTGGGATATAAAACTGAAAGCAACAAAGGAACAAGACAAAGAAATAAAGGAACAAAAACTCATAAACACAGACAACAGTTTAGTGGTTACCAGAGAATAAGGGGGTACAGGGGTGGTGGTAGAAGAGGGTAAAGGGGGTGAAATATATGGTGATGGAAGGAGAATTGAATAGATGGTGAACACACAATGTGATATATAGATGATGTAATACAGAATTGTACACCTGAAATCTATGTAATTTTACTAACCAATGTCACCCCAATCATTTTTAATTAAAAAAAAATTTAGTCAAATTCCTAGCACAAAGTAAATACTCAATGTTAGTGTCTTTTCTCCCTTCAACCAAGACCTCTTTATGTACTGAAAGATGAAAAGTAAGCATTTATTCTCAGTGAGTAGTCATTTACCACACAAATCAACCATCCAAAAGAACATTATAGGGGCCAGTCAGGTGGCACAGGCGGTAAGAGCTCCATGCTCCTAACTCCAAAGGCTACTGGTTCGATTCCCACATGGGCCAGTGGGCTCTCAACCACAAGGTTGCCAGTTCAATTCCTCGAGTCCCACAAGGGACGGTGGGCTCTGCCCCCTGCAACTAGAAACAGCAACTGGACCTGGAGCTGAGCTGCGCCCTCCACAACTAAGACTGAAAGGACAACAACTTGAAGCTGAACGGCACTGCCCACAACTAAGATTGAAAAGCCAACAACTTGACTTGGAAAAAAGTCCTGGAAGTACACACTGTTCCCCAATAAAGTCCTGTTCCCCTTCCCCAATTAAAATAAATAAATAAATAAAATAACATTATAATTTTTAACCCAGGCATCTATGTAACATAAGCTTTGAGAATAACAGAATGATCCTTAATGTGCACTTACAACTTTTATCTGATATTGTTGGGAATATTTTTTGTTTTATTAGAGCAAGAATCATGTCTAGTTTAAGGTTTTAGATAACATCACTGTGAAAAAAATAGCCTCTACTAAATATTAAGTGACATATTTCACAGAAATTGGATTTAGAGTTTTTGGTATATTAACCAATTTTTAAATTATATAATTCTATAGATTACACAGAAGAGATAACACTCAAAAATGCAGTTAAGAAAATAAACAAAGGTTGATTTGCTCAAAGCCTAGAAGATATCTGGTTGAGCCAAAAGGAAATCAGTCATTGATTACAATGGATACTAAACAAGAAGAGAAGCATTTATTATATTCTGCTTGTTATTTTGTAGTTGTTGTTGTAGCTGCATAGACATCTGTTTCTTTGCTAAATCAAACGCAAGGTACTTACTATAGGATAACGCACATTAAAAAATCCAGTTACTGAATCCTTACTATGTGGTAGTCATTACGCTAGATACATTACATATATATCTCTATATTTCACAATAGCTCTGTGCAGTAGCTGCTATTATTACTATTATTATTATTATTACACATTTCACAGATGAGGAACCTGAGCACTGAGAGGCCACATGCCTTGCCCAAGTTCACACAGTTAATAAGTAAAGAGTTTGGTTTCATGTTTGCCTGAAACCAAAGTCCACACTTTTTCTTCCAAATATACCCAAACCTAGTTGTTTATCAGAATTACCTGGGGGGCTTGTTAACAAAATGGATGGTCAAATCCCAGACCTAAAAATACCAAGTCCCAGAGATTCTGATTTATTTAACAAGCTCCCCAAGTGATTTTTATGCAGCAAGCTTGCAATGGTCCTAGGGAAAGCGCTTAAAAACCACCATACTACCTCCAACTGCTCTATCCATGTTAGGTTTAGTGATTAGAAGGTAAGATTAGAGGGTCCTAGGCATCAATTTTTAGATTCAATAAGTGTTAATAACAGAGTAAGGACCCAAATCAATTTTAGATTAGAAAATACATTTTAATAAATGGCATCACCTTTTTTTCATTCACCACCAAAACCTGGAGTCATCTTTTATTCCTCCTTCCCTTCTCATCTGTTTCTTACATTTGTCTCCTCCTTTGCCTTTTTACTACTAACTAGAGGATATTAGCATCTGCAGACACTACTGGTTGCTACCCCGAGAACACCTACCCACACTCTTTCTCATCAAAGGCACAGCTCACCTCCCACTATAAAGGTGGAAAATGTCAGATTCTCTTCACTTTCCCAGCCTCCCTTGCAGCTATGTCACAATCATGAGATCCAATCCTAGTCAGTGAAGCTAGGGAATGGCTGGTGAAAATTTTCCTCCCTAACAAGAAAGCAATTGTAATAGCCTAGCAATTGTAATAGCCTCCCTTACATATAATCTAGCAATTGATTGTTCCTCCAACAACACTATTAATTTTACCTTTGAAAAGCACAGGTTTTATCATGAACTGTACATTAATAGAAAACTGTCTAATGTACCCCACTGATTACAAGACAAAATCCAAACTCTTTTACATATGCATCCAGTCTATCTTCAGCTGGATTCCCCACAAGCTATCCTGTTCCAAAATACCATACACTCTAGCCATACAGACTACTTCTCATTCCAAACACCTTATAATAAACTTCCTGCTACCGTGACTTGGCTCACATATTTCCTGCAACCCAGAATTCTCTTCTTTTCTGCTATTTTTCTACCTGTCAAATTCAACCTAGCCTTGAAATTATTGCCTCTGCTTAAAACTGGAATTAATTTCTCTCCACTGTGATATTAATATACTCTGCTTACACCCACCAACTGCTGCGCTTACCACATTCTTCCTTATAATGTATGTACCCTATTATTATATATCTTATCATATGTAAAGAACTATGTGTATCTGTCTCCCCCACAAGGCTGGACGCATTGTGAAGGTAGCACCCACCAGTAAACACGCTGTCTGGTACAAGATGGTCCTTGGATTGTTCAGTTGAATTTGTCCATAATCACTTTGACATTCTCAACTACAGTGTTTAGGACCCAAAAGGGAGGAAGACTGTATTTTAAAGGGAAAGAAAAACTGTAACAAAAGTATTTGGGGTCTTTGTGAAAATTATTTTTGTGGAACCTCAAAACCTTTTTGAACTAAAGGTACAAAATAAAATGTTGTAACTTTTAATTCCTAAGTGAGAACCAGAAAAACAATGTAAAGTCTCAGAAAATACCACTTGTTGTATATGCCAATTCATCTATACTCTCTTATGATTAAAATGACTTCTTAAATTCTGTCAACCAGTAAACTGCTGGGCTTCAATCTCATTATCATTTTAGTCCAATAGAAATACTGTTGGAAAACATAATTCAAAACCACAATGAGACACAACTTCACACCCACGAGGGTACTACTATAATCAAAAAGACAGAAAATAAGTATTGGCAAGGATGTGGAAAAATTAGAATCTTTGTACACTGCTGGTAGAAATGTAAAATGGTACAGCCACTTTGGAAAACAATCTGGCAGGTCCTCAAATGGCTAAACACAGAATTGTCAAATGACCCAGCAATTCCACTGCTAGGTACAGACCCAAGAGAATTAAACATATATGTCCATACAAAAACTTACACACAAATACTCATAGCAGCACTATTCGTAATAACCAAAAAGTGGAAACGACCCAAATGTCCATCAACTGGTGAAATGGATAACTAAAATGTAGTTATATATCTATACAATGGACTATTACTCAGCAATAAAAAGAAATGAAAAATTGAAACATGCTATGATATGGATGAACCTTGAAAGCATTACGCTAAGTGAAAGAAGCTAGCCATAAAAGACTACATATTGTATGATTCTATTACATGAAATGTCCAAAATAGGCAAATCTATAGAGACGGAAAGTAAATTAGTGGTTACCTAGGGCTTGGGTATCGGAGGATATTTAGGGATGATGGCTAAGAGGTGTAGGACTTATTTTAGGGGTAATGAAAATGGTAATGGATGCACAATTCTGTGAATATATAAAGAGCCACTGAATTGTACACTTTAAATAGATGAATTGTAAGGTATATGGATTATATCTCAGCAGAACCATTAAAAAAACTGCTTGGACTCCAGTCAATTATAACAATTATCAAGCCTTAAGCAAAGACACAGACTCACTAATAGGTAAAAACAGTATAAACTAAAAAGTATTATGCTTTTCTATGTTGACCAAAAGTTGACTGGAAAAGTTCAATGCATTTGCTGAATTTTCACAATCAGAGGCAATTCTATTGTATACCAAACTTTACAATATATACATATTATTTTTCAAATTCATTGAGAAAATGTATCTGCAATCAACTCAGTAGTACACTCAAGAAACCTGGAATGGAGGTCATTCCTGACTCCTCTCTCTCCTCCCTCATATCCAATCCATCATCAAGACCTACCAATTTCACCTCTTCTTCCATTTCCACTACAAATATCCCAGTCTAACACACCACCAGGCTCTCCTGCTTAGGGTACTGCAATAGCCTACATTATTACCCACTCCCCTTCACCCACTCTAACATCCCCTCCATTCTCCATATAACAGTGAAGTAATTTTTAAGCCAATCTGATCATGCCTATACCCTGCTTACAATTGCTTCCCATTGCCCTTCGGATAAATTCTAAAGTTCTTGACATGGTCTTCAAGGCTGCTCCTCTCCCTCTCACACTGACTACCACCTCGTTGGCCTTCTTTCAGTTCCTCCACCTCCCCCATGCTTCTTCCCATTCAGGGCTTTCTGGCACAAAGGTCCTTGCTCTCCAGGAGTTTTCATTCTAATCGGGGAGGGAGGGAGGAGAAGACATGGAAAGAGAGGATGATAGAGAGAGAGAGACAGAGAGACAGAGAGACAGAGACAGAGACAGAGACAGAGAGATAGATAGACAGACAGATGATAGATAGATAGATAGATAGATAGATAGATAGATAGATAGATAGATAGACAGACAGATAGATGATAGATAGATAGATAGATAGATAGATAGATAGATAGATAGATAGATAGATATAGATTAGATAGATACTTGTTTGAAGCTATAATTATTACCATGACAAAAATAAAACAGAGTAATGGGACAGAGAGTAACAGAGGTTGTAGGAAGGCAGATGTGATGAATATTCCTCCCTCGAGGAAGTCTTCCCTCAACTCTCAGATTAAGATCAGTATCCTGTTATACGCTTTCCTGACAACAGGATTTCTCCTTTGAGGCACTTATCACAAATTTAAATAAGCAACTTGGACTGTCTTATTCACCACTGTGTCTAAAACTCCTGGCAGAGTGTCTGACACATAGCAGATAGTTAATAAACACACTTTAAAAAAATTACTTAGGTTCTCCAGTTTCACAAATTGAGTCCTAAGACCACAGGCCATGTGATGTAATCAGATAACCTATTCAACTCTGCCAGAGCCAAAACCAAGAGTCCCCAAGAGAAACAAGAGAGGTTATCTGTCCCAGCCCCACTCCCCCAGCCTCTGCCACTTGTGATTTACTACTGTCTGTGTCATATCCCCTGCAACGTTTCATAAGACACGCACTTAAACAACAGCTGGCTTCCATCTTCCCCATCTAATCATGTATAAAAATAAAACATCATTTATATTATCACAATCCTTCCCATGGCAAATACGAAAATGTCAAAGCCCTCACTGAAAGACCTCAAGGAGAAGCAGCAGCTTTGCAGGGGAATTTTGTCAAATGCAGATGGTAGCTACTCAAGTTCCATTTATAGGATTTGTTTCTAAGCAAGTCTATTCTTTCCTGACTTCAATTTCATCCTTTAAAAATGATGTTTAGTAGACTCTCTAGATTTTCAAATTTCCCTTTTTCTTTTGATTACTTATAACATCCTTTAGTAACATGAAATCGAACCCCTTTTTTCTCCATGATGAAAACAATTTCCACTACCAGACTACTTTTGCAAAGATCTGATGCTCAAAACATGTATTGGTTATAATGGGGAACATTCTTTAAAAAGAATTGATATTCACAAGCTCTGTGAGATGACCACTGTAAAGACAAAATTGGGAGCTAATTGAGCTGAGCAGTTCTCATTAAATGGAGAGAAACAAATAATATAAGATTTGGCTCTTAAGTACTTGGTCAAATGCCTACGAACCACATTGTCCAGGGAAAGCCCTACCACAGTACTGTTGCAAACATCCCTTATTCCAAATATGTCCGCAACCCACCTCACCCCACCAGAATGGTCTGATCCTTCTTTTGAAACTTAATCCTTTGGAAAAGAAAAGAGACTGGCAGCCTAACTAAAAAGCCTCTGCTGTTTTGTTTCTTGTTTTAAAAAAAAAACACAAATACACAAATGTACCCCAAAATGTCCTTCTCCTGGATGAGTGCCACCCTTACTCATGCACAGCTGGTGTTTGCTCACTAAAATACTCCATTCATAAAGAAGCCCTGTCTATCCTATTCTCACTGGCATCTATTAATTTTCAAATTGTCCATGATAAAATGCTATGCTATGTAGCTTTTGGAAATAACCATTCTAGTCAGTACCCAATTCATCCTGACACAAATTATTTTTTTAATTCCTCAGAGAACTCCTAAAAGAACAAGGCTTACCACTATTTTAAGCCAAAGAAAGGAAGGGAATTCACTAATAAAATAACAAGCAGACAACCACTTAAAACCAATGTGCTATCCAGGGGTGTCCAAACTGCGGCCCGCGGGCCAACTGCGGCCCGCAATCCATTTTTAACTGGCCCGCAGCAAATTCCAAAAATATATTTAGTTTACTTAAATAAATCAGGTGAGGCAATACGTACTTCACCTCGAGTGAGTGGCCCGGCTGTTTGTGTATTTTACCACATATGGCCCTTGGTAAAAAACGTTGAAAAAACTTTGGACACCCCTGTGCTATACCAACTAGAACATTTAAAACCAATGTCAGTATTTTAAACTCTCTATAGGTTTAGCAACTTAGATAAGTCTTAGAATATACCAGGAGTGCCAAAAAATTGTATACACATGACTTGTATTCATCTTTTGTTATTGGTATATATTATTACAATTTTAATATAGCTTTTTCCTTTCTTAAAATGTGTATACATTTTTTTGTCGGCACCCTCTGTATGTATTCCTTCATCACAACATTAAAATGTACTACTGGTTAATAGACCATTTTCTCAAATCTACTCTGATTTCCCAGGTGATCTCATTCAATTCCACAGCCTTAAATACCACCTTACTCTGACGACACCCAAATTTAAATCTCTAGCTCCAACTTCTCTGAGCTCTGGATTTACCAACATATCCATTCAGGTGTCTGTTCAGTATTTTAAACTTAATAAGTGTAGCGAGAACTGATTTTAACCCCAAACCTCTCCTTCACAAGTCTTTTCCATCTCAGGAAATATCACTACCATTCACACAGTTGCTTAAACCAAACCCAGGAAACCTAAAAAGAAATGAAATTTTGATACATGCTACAACATGGATGAATCTTGAACACATTATGCTAAGTGAAATAATCCAGACACAATAGGACAAATATTGTATGATTCCACTTATATGAGGTACCTAGAATAGTCACATCCGTAAAGAATGAAAGTAGAATGGTGGTTGCCATGGGCTAGGGATGGAGGAATGGGGAGTTATTGTTTAATGCATACAGTTTCAGTTTGGGATGATAAAATAGTCTGGAAATGGACAGTGGTGATGGTTGTTCAACAGTATGAATGTACTTAATGCCACTGAACTATAAGCTAAAAATGGTTAAAATAATAAATTTTATGTAAGTTATTTTACTGTACAAAAAACACAAGGAACTATCTCTTTCCTTCACCATCCACATCTAATTCATCAGCAAGTCCTCCTGGCTCTATCTTCAAAATACTTTTGGAACCTAAGTACTTATCAGTACCTCTACCACCAAGGTAGATGACAGTCCAAGCTATCGTCTTTGGCCTAAACTCCTGCATTAGCCACTGACGAGTCTCTCTGCTTCCATCTTATCCCCCTCCAGTCCATGCTCTATAATGCAGCTGCATCTTTTAAAGAATAAATTAGATCATGTCACGGCCCTGATCAAAAATTCACATCATACTTAGAAAAAAGTCCAAATTTCCACCATGGCTTATAAGGTTCTGAATGACATGCCCTGCTTACCTCTCCCTTGTCTATTCTAGTCACGCTGACCTTCCTGCTGTTCTTGAAACAATCCAAGTTGATCTACCTCAGGGCTTTTGCTCTTTCTGTGGCCCAGTTTCTCAATTCATTTAGATCTCTGCTCAAAAGTCTTCAGAGAGCCCCCTTCCTGAGAACCCTAACTAATAGCACCTCCCACCACCTTCTATTTCCTTACACTGCTTTATTGTCTTTCATAACTCTTATTACTAATTAAAAGTATATGTTGATTTATTATATCTCTTCCACTACACTGTAAACTCCTTAAAAACAGGAACTTGGGCTTTTTTACCATTGTATCTTCAGGACCCAGAAAAGTGCCTAGCACGTGGTAGGTACGTAGTAAATACCTGAACGAATGAACAAAAGTATCTCTATTTGTAGAAGCACTGAGCATTATACCCTTCATTTTTATTTTATACAAACAGACTTTACTGGACATTAAAGGAAATCATGCTATTTGAAACAACCAAGAGGAAGCCTCAATCATCCAAGTTCCCATTTTGCCTTTGCAATCAGAGTCAGACCTTGAAAATGGAACAAACCTTGAAAATGGAACAATGCCATCCGGGTGGCTCACAGCACAAAAACTCTTCTAACAATGTGAATTTCCCCTCAACTTTTTTTTTTTAATTAACTAATTTTTAAAAAGACTCTTCTCTCAGCACCAGGTAACTCCTGTTCACCAATACCCGACTAAGGAAACAGGAGAGACTGTCACGGTTCAGACTTCTAAACATGACCTTCCTAACTTTAGCTTCCAACTGGTTATTTTGGAAGATGTACTATTAGGTGTCTATAATATCTGAATACTTAATTACCTTAACCCCTCACAGATGCTTTTAACTTTTATACCTTTGATGCCATAACTTAAACCACATTTCATTTGACAATGGTATGATAAAATAATACCCATGGCTTAGTTTCTATGACAAATCCCTCTCCATCACTAAGCGGGTAAATGGAAATTTGGCATTTGTTATTCCATTGCATATATAAGCACAGAGGCCAACAGACAAAAATCACAAACCAATGGAATTACGCCCATCCCAAATGACAGTTTTCATCGTTTCTTCGCTATTATACTCTTTAGCTGCATAGAATGTTTTAAATAGTCTAACAGAAATATGATAGATACCCTATACTCCTTCAAGTAAACTGCATTTTTAATCATTTTTAGAGAAAATACATACGTGAAGAACAGGATTAGATATGTTGGTCATCTTTTATTTAAGCCACCCCAAATAGACCAAAGAATAGAGCAGACAGAGCCTTGGTCAGTTTCCATGGTGACTGGCAAAGAGCCCCAATCACACTCCAGATAACATTCCAGCACAAATTTAAGAGCTAAAGGCTGTCCCCGGTTTTGAAGAAAACTTATGTGTCTTGTTCATTTCAGGAAAAATCTAAACTGAGAGCAACTCTATTTCCATGCAGGGGATCTAGACTGCATATAAAGACTACCTAAGTATAATACTATCCTACCTTAATTTAAGAATGTTACATTGTTTAAGAGCCACAGGCAGTAAAACCAACTTGTCATATATTGCTCTTAGAAAATCCTAGCTTGTTATCTGTCCTGACAGTAATAAAATCATCTTTGAAAGCAACAGTAGGATAGAGTTTTCCCTACCAGCTCAGCTGAAAATAGGTTGGTTATACTTTCTCACTTACTGAATTAAAACACGCTGCCTGTTCTCTTTAAGTGGCTGTTTACGATTTTTACATAAGTACAAAGGAGAGTTATATCCTTTTGGAAGACCAGCGAGCAGAGAGATTGTCTGAAGAAGCTTCTTAAGAATAATAGCTAAAGAACTATTTTAAACAGCAATCCATTTTCTGTAAAGTTGCTTAATGTGGTTAATTTGGCAAAGCATTTAAGAGATGGAGGAAGCAAGGACATGGGGAGAGGTTCGAGCTGCTAATCATTTTGTCTTATTACACCAACAATAAATAAAGACTCTTTAAAAGTTGTTTCCCTTTCATCTGAACGCTCATTGACCCATTTCTGCACAGCAGGGCTGACCCCAGCCCTTTCACACAGCACGCCTGCCAAGGAGGAACTATCACATGTCCCTGACCTAAAAGAAATAGGCTGGAACAAAATCTAAAATGTGAAATATTTCAAGGCCAAATTTAAAGTTTTAAAATGCCATAACTGAAAACAATACTGTTCTGATTTCAACTTTGTTCTCCATAGCCTTTAATCTTATCAAAGCTTGTGTTAAACCTAATACCCACTTCCCTAAATTGTTCTGGTACATACGAATAATATTTCAAATATAAATCTTGAGGTTTTCGTATATGTTTTAACTAAAATAAAAATGTTGAAGCACAGAATGTAAACTCCCTTATTTAAAAGCTTCCATAAGCATAATTCTCCTATGCCCAAAAAAAAAAAAAAAAAAAAGGCTCCTTGGTAATTTTATAGACATTTCAGAAAGCCCAGTAACTCATTCAAACCTTTGGAGAATTCCACCAAAGTGTAATCTGTTTTCAATCACTTAGCAAGCATTTACTGAGCAAATAACAATGGGTCAGGCAATAGTAGCAGATGATTTAATATGAAGTCCCTGACCTCGGGAAGCTACATTCACTCTTACGGCAGGAAATAAACATATGAACCAATAGAAGAAAAAGTGACATTATTTGAAAGGCTTCACAGAGGTGAAGTGACAGCCAACATAAGACCTGAAGAATAAAAAGAGCTAAGAAGGAAGACAGCCAATGCAAAGGAACAGTTGAAGCCAAGCCAAGTGCAGAATGCAAATTGAGGTAGAGCCCATCTTTAAGAACTAAACTCAGCAATTTGGACAGAGACCTGTATGAGGTGAGAACTATCCTATAATCAATATGAGGAATCATTATTAAACTCAAGATGGGAGAGATTCTATAGACCAGTTAAGAGGTTACAGAAAATCCTTAAGTGAAAGGTGATGAAAATCCTTAAGTGAAAGTTGATAAAAATTCTTATCTAGGTTCATAATAATGGAGAAAAGGAGATATTTCTCCAATAAAAGAAGGTCAGCACTTAGTGACTGATATAAGAAAGTGGGGTGGGATAGATGCAATGAAAGACAAGGATATCGAGATTTCTAAACAGCAGATCTGGTGTGCTGGTTTTAAAACATGGCCTCGTAGTTTTTGATATCCCGCCCATCCTGAAGTGAGGGCTATAGCTCCTCCCCTTAAATCTGGGAAGGCACATGAGTACTTCAATCCAGAATCTCACCTGACTACCAATGCTAGGTCACAGAAGGCCGTAAAGCTGCTTCCTTACTCACTAGGACACTAACTCTTGGAATCCTGAGCCACACGTAAGAAGTCCAACAACCCCGAGGCTGCTATGCTGTGAGGATGCCCAGGTGACATGGAAAGGCAAGCCACCAGCAATCCCAGCTGGACTCAGCCTTCACACCATCCCAGTCCAAGCACCAAGCATGTGAGTGAAGAGCCTCCAGACAATTCCAGTCCACCGTCATTTGAGTCTTCCCCAGTGAAGCTCCAAACATCGTAGAACAAAGAAAGCCATCCCTGCTGTGCTCTATCCAAATTTCTGTCCCATGGAATCTGTGATCATAATAAAATGTTTGTTGCTTTATATCACTAAGTTTACAGTAGTTGAAATGGGTGATGTTAACAAATAAGTGAATTATTACAGAATATGGGTTTTGGAGAGGAAGAAAATTATGGTGGTTCCATTTTGATCATTTAAACCTGACATATCTGTAGAACACCAAATGGAGATGTTGAATAAACTAGTGAAAATAAAGATCTGGATTTTAAAAAAGGAGATAGATGCTGAAGAAGCAGTATATGAAGACAAAAGAAGGACATACAAGTATGAGGGATAAACATAAAAATGTATAGGAATGGAATAATATGCAAAGTTCAAGAGAAAATTCAAAGGGTCAGAGAAAGAGAGAAGAATCAAGAAAGAATGCTGTTGTGAAAGCCAGGCCAATATTGTCTAAGGTGTCAGCACCTGTGGTCATCAGTGTCAAATGCAGCAGGAAATCAAGTAGACTCTAGAGAGAAAGGGAACAAATATGTGTGTTTGGCAGATAGTCGGTAACTAGGGGAGGAAATTCAATAGCGTAGTGGTAATAAGTCAAATGATAGAAGTTGAGAAATAAATGAGAACTGGGTAAACTGACACAGCCAGTGTAGACTACTCCCTCAAGTGTGGCTGTAATGGGAAAATAACAGAAGGTAGAGGTTTAAGAGGAACCTGGGGCTTAAAAAAGGTCTGCTGATTCATTCAGTGTGTGTGAGTAAAATGAGTAAATCCACAGACCAAGGGGAAGGAATTAGTAAAGAGAAACTGAAGATAAAACCAAAAGGAATTTATGTGTCAAAGTCCTAGAAAGGGCAGGAAAGGACGGATCAAGAGTCCTATTAGAGGTATCAGGTCTGATATCTCTTTCTCTGAGGCAGGAGGGTAAAGAGGTCATGATGACTATAGAAAGATATACTTGATAGAGGGAGAGAATAGTAAATTAAGTTGCCAATGAAAAGTCCATTTTCATGTTGGGTAGAAGGCAAGTCCATGTGCTGGGAATGAAGAAACTGGATGAGATAGAAGGTTTGAGAGTGGGAGAGATCTTGGGAGCATCTCTGGTAAATGAGAAGAGAAGTAGACTGAAGACATATCAAGAATCATCAAGTCATTCGGAGAAATAAAAAAAAAGTAATTCATTAGAAATCTAGTCATTCTTTTCATTGATTATAACTGATAATCCTCCATGCGTGTATATGTGTAAATATGAACATGTGTAGCTATCATAAATACTAAATATTTGCAAGAAAATTCATCAACTATTATGAGTATTTCTGTTTCTTATCCTAAAAGAAATTCTTAGTTTTAGTAAACTTTTGCTCCAATTACAAATATATTTTCTGGGTCTCTCCTCAGTAAATGTCAAAACTTGGGAATTCAAATGCACTTATAAAACATAATTCTTACCAAGAATTACATTTGAATTGATGGGGAAAAAAAGAAGCAAAAAAATAATGATTTTGCAACTGTTCCTTCTGGATCTTGCCCCGTATCCCCGCCAGCTTTAAAATATCTATACTTTAAAAACTGATAGTGTTCCCTTCCGCCAAAATGGCTAATCATAATATTGAAACAAACTATCTTTTCATAAGAAATGTATTTACTGTACATACTGCCACGCTATTTAAAAAAGAAAAAAAACACTAAGAACAGGTTAATTTAATATAGTGTATGTAATCCCTTTTACAATACTGGCATTAAAGGTGAGCTATGAACTTGAACTCAGTAATATACATGAGGATTTCCCATATATAATTATGAGAAACACAGTTTCATCCATATTTAATCCAAATTCACATCATAATTAATATTCCAGATTACAATATGTTCTGGCTGGCATGTGGAGTACTCTAACAGCTATTAAGAACAGCTCTTATTAGCATGTACTATACGCCAGACACTGTGCTAAGTGTTTTATATGCCTTATCTCCTTCCACCTTTAAGAGATAGGTACAGGAAAATGTCATACTGCTTGCAAAAGGCAGAGCCAGAATCAAGCCCAGGTCTCTCTGACACCAAAAAGCTAGACTATTAACTGCTATACATGAATGAAAATCACAGTGTTTGAAGTGGTGGTATTTAACATGTTCTGTTCCAAGATCATTGAACTTTTCAAAAACCTAAATCTTGAACTAAAACTTCCTAGTTTTCCCTAACATGATCACAGAACTTCAAAGGCTTAAGATAATCTTAATTATGTTTAAAGAACCACTAATAATAATTTGTGAAAAAAAGCAGTACGTCTGGAATCAATAAGTATAAAGACATTATGTAATCGTGGGAAAAAATAAATATTTTGAGATAAACGTCAATGGGAAATAAAATAACCAAAGAAACACAAACTCTTTGAAGATAATACTACTTCCTTTTCCATCTTTAAATCCAATTAAAATTCCAGTTAATGATTCACTCTAGCAATGGAAAATAAGCAGAAACTTAAAATAAGTTTTGCTGAAATAGTCAAGTAAGTAAAATGCATATCAACTTTCATTTTGAAATATTATTTACAAAAAGCTTTTATTTACCTACCAATAATAAAAAGTGATTTAGAACTTACTATGTATAAACCATTGTGCTAATCACTTCACATACAGTATCCCATTTAGATTTTAATTACTTCATTTGCTCTGGAAAAAGACATAGTTTAGCACTGAACAACTGTAGACAATTTATCCAACACCCAGAACTTGCCATATATGTGAAATATACATATATTCACAACCACTCTTCACTTGACATGTTCTACCGTCGTTGCCAACATTTCCCAAGAACCTATGTACCATCACTGGACTAAGCACTGAAGATTTTAAAAACGAACAAAACTAAAACCATTGCCCCCAAAAGGTTCACAGACTAGCATCTGAGATAAACAAGTAAACAAACCCTTTTAAAATAACATGGGAGTGTTAGTCCTTTCCCCTAAAGGATCAGAGCAGAGAAAATAGAGAGCAGGGATCACCTCACACAAGATCCATAATAAGGGTCTGAATAAGGCAGTGGCATGAAGGAATGAAATGAGAGCACATATCCTAGAAAGCTTTAAATGGAAGAAGCAGCAGAAACAGGTGACTGATTTAGAGATGGGAGGGAACCACATGACCCCCATAAGACAAAGATATTTATAGGAAAGAAGAAGAGTTTTGTTTTATACATGCTAAGTTTGAATACTTGTAAAGCATTTAAGTGGACATCTACAATAGACAGACAGGTCTGGTACGTAGGAGAGATATCTGGGCTAGGATGCGTTTTGAACAGGGCACATATGTAGTAACTGGACAGTGGAAAAAGATGGGAGCTACTAGATAAACAATATAAAATGAGAAGAGGGCCAAATAGAATCATGGAGTACACCATCTTTTAATAAGCACAAAAAGAACAGTATGTGGGCCACCCAGCTTCAGCAAGCCGTACCATTCCACACCACTCCTCAAAAAACAAAATGAAACAAAATCAAATTTTGCACATATAAGTGAAACCTGTCTATGCGCTCAATTCATCCATGTAGCAAACATTGATTGTGTATTTCCTAAGTCATAAAGCACCGTGCTAGCTGCTAAGTGCAGCCAAGGAGGAAGACAACACAGTTCTTAATCATAAGAATCTAGCTAAGATAGGAGGAGTAAAGCAGGTAGGTTACGAGCACAGGATCTAGGCTGGCATTCGAATCTTGGCTCTGCCATACGCTTCTTGGGTGACCTCGAACAAAACACATAGCTCCCAGGTGCTTCTGCTTCCATATCTACAACAGGGACCATAACAGCATCTATGCCCACGGTTGCTCTAAAGAGTAAATGAGTTCAGAAATGTCACGAGGAACAGGCTTGACACGTAGTAAATGCTCAACAAATGTTAATTATATTATTTGTTATTATAAAAATAACCAAAATGGCTGTGTGGCTGCACTAATAATCCAAATAAACAGTACCATTGGATTTTACAAGATGGACAAAGGACCCTCACTTGGCAGGAATTCAGGAAGCACTTCACTGAGCTGCCCCTTTGAACAAGGCTAGCTCAGAGAGTGCCACTGTGTGAATCAGAATGCAGCCTGCAGGTGCACATGAAGGGGAAGGGAGCCTGGATTTCTGTCATCCCTCAACCCCCTCAACAAGTATCCTGATGCAGGATATGACCAATACAGCCACACATGGCAGCTGAAAGACAGGACATTAAGCTGAAGAAAGGTGCAGAGAACACTCCAGCAGAAATGAAGAAGAAAGGCTGTAAGCTATCAAGAACATAGTATATCCAAACCCAAACTGGCAATAGCAAGTAACCCAGACTGACTAGAACACAGGGACCATTTAGAAGAAGAGCTAAACAGGAAGACAGAAGGAAGACAGATCATAGAGGATCTTGAATACCAGCAAATTCATGCAACAGTGACTCTGAGCAGGTGAGTAATATGGTTCCAACAGGGTTTTAGCAAGAGCAATCTGGAATTCCGTACTGAATGGATTTGAGCATGGACAGGTAAAAGGTCACTGCAGTGGTCTGTTAATCATCTGTGAGTTCTTCAGAGGCAGGGACTGTGTGTCTCATTCATTTCTGTATCCTCTAAACTGTTTGAGACAGAGTAGGTATCACTGTTTGAGGTATAAATGAATGAAAGAGCCAAAGAGAAGTCATGCAAGTCTTAATTAGAGTGAGAACAGTTGAAATAGAAAGATACATATTGGAAAAATATTGCAGAGACAGAAACAAGGATATTTTCCGGCTGATGAAATGTGGCAAGGATAGGGCAGAATCAATAAAGACTGTAAAATTGATAAGTACCACGGTACATGCACTGCATTACAGGTTTCTGTGCGGATCAAATATAATTATGTTCATGAAAATGCTCTATAAAATAAAAGCCTGTTTTGCTCTGGAATAAAAGCTAGTCATCTTGGACAAATACACCACTATATTTGATCTTGAATATATCTCATTATTTTAAGATATTCATCTTCCTTCTCTCTTCATTAAATTATAAAACCTTTAGGAGTACATAATTTGTCTACTCTGTTATGAAGTACAATATAATCTTATTAAGTGTTGCTTTAATTAACACTTTCTCACTCACAGAAGAAACTATTATTGAACCTAATTCAGCTATATACCACCATAATACACACACATGCAGATTCATACAGATATATACATACTACTTACACGTATATAGTACACACACACACACACACACACACACACACACACACACAAAACACTGTTTTGTGATGAAGTCTTAGTAGGTTTTAAATACCCACAATGCATGTTTATTTTTCTTTATATTCCCAGGGTGTCTAAAGGCTGAACTGAAATGAACTGACTTAGGAATCTCACATTGCTTATCAGTGTTTTCTGGTGACCTTTATGTTTCACTCTCACAATCTCAGTGCTGTTCTGTTTATTAAATTTATACTGTAGAAGAATGAGATCCATAATAAGCGTGGTTAAGAAGATAGAAAAAAGAAAAATGAAGAAATTTGATTGTCAATATGCATGAGAGTGGTGCGCCAGAAAGTGGTTAACAACCAACTCAGAATGGGGTGGGGAGCCTGATTTTCAGTATGTGCCAATTTCTGTGGTTTAAGTACTCCCACCATAGCCTATTTCAAGCTAACAACATGAAATCAACTGGTTTGCAGAATTCCTGAAAACTGGCTCTCACAAATGAGCATGAGCCAGCTCCAACACACCACTGGATGCAATATTTAGATGCATGACATACGTGATCCCAAATTCTGCTCTGCCATACTAACTTCTATATCCCCAAAGGAAAGTACTAAAGGCAAGGAAAAGGCGGGAAAATCCACACCCTATTCCTTTACGCCCCATGTCTCACCCTACAAAGTAGCCTTCTTTTGAACTGGGCATACGATCCAGCCCAGAAATTCCTCTAGTGTAGGCCAGTGTCATCCAAACTTTTCTGATCATGCACACCTATCAGTAAAGAATATATATCCTTGATATATGTTAATATATTTGTTTATAAATTATATTAGAACTATTATACTAATACAGTATAAATTATAAAGCATACATAAGGATGTAAAAGATGAAAATGAATACAAATAGAAAAGAAAAATTTGTTTCCCACATCGCAAAGGACTATCTTATATACCTCCCCCACGGTTAACACAATCCAGTTTAGACATTACAAAGGCAAACATTAAAAGTAAAATGAATAATTTAGGGAACCTATTTCCCCAAGGCCTACAACCTAATCTTCTTAGATCTTCCCATTCCAATGCTGAAAAAGAGCAAGCACCAAGCCATGGAAAAGATAGGAGAAAAGTTATTAGGTTGGTACAAAAGGTCATTGCGTCTTTTGCAATTATTTTTAACCTTTTAAACCGCAATTACTTTTGCACCAACCTAAGAGCGAGGTCTTAAGCAAAGTTGGACTAAGGAGAAGCAGGTCAGAGACCCATCTTACAATACAAGCTCCATGGAATTAAGACTCCATAGCAACGAATCACCAGGGAGGCTACAAAGACACCATCTTAACTGGAATTTTTAACCTCATAAAGCAACATACCTTAGCACCATGTCCCAATAAATGTCCTTGGACCTAAGTCATCTGTATCAGTTCAGGCACGTAGAAGGGCTGAGAGGAACTTGAATTTCCCCTAAAGACCTAACACGCCTTCTAAATAAGGTAATATTAATAAAATCTTAAGTTGGGAAATAAAGTACAAGACTACGCCAGATACATGTAAATCATATAGAACGGCTCTTCTTTTCTCTTACAGATTGTCCTCTGGCAGATCCCAGTTTAAGCCAAACAGCTGCTCCCTGATCAAAAACACTATTAATCAAGTATAAAAGCTATATAAAATTGATCTTTCTTATACATATAAATTAATTAAAGAGGACAAGACAGTAGCCAATCACAAAGTATTGTATTATGTCAGATTATCTTTGACTTACCACAATGTGCAGTTCAAATTTCCTGGCTTTCTTCTTCTTAATTTCTACACTAACTTTCTTACAAAATATCAAGAAATAAAAAACAAAAAACACCATCAGGATCACAGAATACGGAAGACCTTCCTAAAGAAGATTTTATAAACATGTTTAAAAACACGTAAGAATACTAAATGCTTTCCGAAGAAATGGCCAAGGAAAAATCTTTTTGCTTTTTCTTTCTTGTTGCCAATTTCCCTGTCATACGTACAAAGCATTAAAGATGAGGTTACCCTCATCCCTACTCCCTAAAAAAGAAAAAAAAGCAGAAAGGGAAAAAAACAAATTTCTGAGCTACTATCTCATCAAGACTATTAACAACACTTAACATGAAGAAATCAACCCCTTTTTAACTGTTCTTCTCATCCTTGATCCCTTATTACATACCGTGTTTCCCTGAAAATAAGACCTAGCTGGACCATCAGCTCTAATGTATCTTTTGGAGCAAAAATTAATATAAGCCCTGGTCTTATTTTACTATAAAACTGAGTCTATAATATAATATAATATAATATAATATAATATAATATAATATAATATAATATAATGTAATGTAATGTAATGTAATGTAATATAATATAACATAACACAACATAATATAATACTGGGCATTTGTCTTCACATTGTCTTATGACACAAAGCTTTGGTTAAAATTATAACCAAAATAAAGATCCCTATTCCTACAAATTTATCTACCTTCCCACCCACTGAATTTTCCGTTTCCTCCCTTCTTTAAGAAAAATGGGGTCCTGGGGGTGGCCGGATGGCTCAGTTGATTAGAGCACAAGCTCTCAACAACAAGGTTGTCGGTTCAATTCCCGCATGGGATGGTGGGCTACGCCCCCTACAACTAAAGACCGAAAACAGTGACTGGACTTGGAGCTGAGCTGCGCCCTCCACAACTAGATTGAAGGACAACTACTTGGAGCTGATGGGCCCTGGAGAAACACACTGTTCCCCAATATCTCCCAATAAAATTAAATTTTAAAAAATGGGGTCCTTTCTCCAGGGTAATTAAGTGCTCTAATAAAAATATTATTTAAAATGTATTACTGGCTCTCACTTCAAAAATGTTGCCTAAACATACATGGTTTTCTCTCTTCTCTTCCAAATGTCCTTTGAAACAAGAGAAAAAAATAGTTTACCACTAAATAAAAAACATAACCACACTAGGAAACAAAAAAGAGTGCCATCAGCAGGTTAGTTGTAAAAAAAACTCTAGATCCATGGTTCTCAAACTCTATCATGCACCAAAATCACCTAGAGGGCTGGTTAAAACACAGATTGCAAAACTCCACCCTCAGGATTTCTGATTTAGTAGGTATGGGGTGAGGCTCAAGAGTCTGAATGTCTAACAAATTGCCAGGTGATGCTGATTCTGCTGGTCTGAGGACCACATTATGAGAACCACCATGCTAAGTAAACAGAGATCGTTAAAAGGAACATTTTTTATTAATTCTAATTAGCATCCTCAGAGAGATTCAAACCAATGATAACAATCATTTTTAAGTGGATAGGGACAGCAAATGCAAAATAAGAAATAGTTCTGAAAAACTGGAAAAAATTTAATTGCTGAACTTAAAAAAAAAATTAGAAGGGCTAAGTAACAACTAAAGCCTTATATAGCAGTGTGAAAAACAATCTAAGACATCTTTCAAAACACAGAGTGAAAGACAAAGAAATGGAGAATATGACGGAAAAATTAACAAACATAAATGACCAATATCTACCTAATAGGTTTCTGGAGAGAGAAGAAACACATCATCACAAAAAGTAATCAATGAAGAAATTGTCCCTAAGTTGAAAAAGACTGAAGCGTTGGTACTGCTTGACCAATTTCCAAGCAACTAAAAAAATTTAAAGCCAACAACTAGATGTATATTTGTGACATTTCTAAACTTAAAAAACATAAAACTCTAAAAGCTTTGAGGGGAAAAACACAGGTTATTACAAAGTAATATGATCAGACCAGCATCAGACATCTCATTAGCATGCTAGAAGAAAATGAAATACTGTTTCCAAGGTTCAAGAGGAAAGTATTGAACCTGGAATGCTACATCTAGTCAAACTATCAAATATGAAGGGAAAATAAAGGCATCTTTGTTAATTCAATAAATAAGAAAACTGACTTCCTGTCTATAGTAGTTTCCTACTTCTACTGTAAGATATTATCACAGAAGTTTAAAATGGATTTCAAGGAGCTAAAATTAAGGTGTTGGCATCCCTTTTGGAAGCTCTAGGGAAGAATCTATTCCCTTGCCTTTTCTAACTTCTACAGGCTGTCTAAATTCTGTGACCAGCGGTCCCTTTCCATTTTCATTATTATTATTAAATGCAACCAGTACTTATGGCAGATTTTTTAGTTCCTTAAAGACATACAAATGACTAGGGCTACACTCTATATAGCTCCTGATAGAGTAAATGAAAATATCAATATGCTCTTTATCATCACCTTAAAAGCATTTCAATAAATTAATATTTCTATTAATAAACACCTACCGAATCATTTGCTGCCATTGCAAGTGCAAGGTTCACTGTAAGAAACAAAAAAAGTAATTAAATTTAATAACTTTCATTCTACTAAAATTCATTTTGCCTTGCAATATTTTCAATGTAATAACCAAAGCACAGAAATTTTTAATATATCTCCTTGTAAAAAAACGAGGACATAGAGTACAGAAAATTTAAAAAAAAAAAAAAGGAATATTTCAACGTAAGCAATAGATGCCTGCCCCAAAATTAACATTTTAAATAATCCATTTATAATGTGTTACAATTTTGTTTAAATAATCCACTTAGTTAAAAAAAAAAACAATGTTAATGGTATATACATTTTAATTATTTTCAAAAACATATTTTACAAAAAAATTATCTACCTTTTAACAAGTAAAATTGGATATGATCCTATTGCCTTTTAAAAATAAATGCTGGTCATGTAGGAATTCTAAATATCTAACTCACAATTACCCACATTTATGAAAGGCTGAACCACTGTGCAGAATAAACGGAAGAAGGTAAAAGGTAATGTGGTAAAAACATGTTCCCAAAACTGCCTATTGCTAGTGAATCCCAATGACATAAAAGAGGAAAGTAGTAAGCCCAAAACCACATTTAGCCCAGCAATAGGCATATTTTTAAGACTGATAAATAAATAGAACCTCATAGTATGGATCACATTTCCTTACAGAACAATGTTACAAATGATACCGAAATTGCTTCCTTTAAAGTAACTACCGTGTTTCCCCGAAAATAAGACCTAGCCAGACCATCAGCTCTAATGCATCTTTTGGAGCAAAAATTAATATAAGACCTGGTATTATATTGTATTACATTATATTATATTATATTATATTATATTATATTATATTATATTATATTATATTATATTATACCCGGTCTTATATTATACTAAAATAAGACCAGGTCTTATATTAATTTTTGCTCCAAAAGACGCATTAGAGCTGATGGTCCAGCTACGCCTTATTTTCGGGGAAACATGGTGAGAACATAGCTTTTAAGGCAGACCTGGTTGAAATCCCAGTTCCACCACCTTCTATTGTGTAACCTTGAATAGGATATTTTACCCCTCAGTCTGTTTCCTCCTTTATAAAATGAGCATAATTCCTATTTCATAATTGTTGGGAGAATTAAATGAAATACTGTATGTAAAGTATTTAACCTAGGGCATGGCATTTGAGAAATTAATTTTTATAAATTATAAAATAATTCTGAATTTCAGGTGCATCATAGGTTAAACATAGCCCAACTTTTAAACAGAAACCTTTAAAGAGTAATTCATTTTAATGTTAGGGTCTTCCTGCATTTACATAATAGAATCACAGAGCATGTTTGTAGTACTAAACAAATGTCATCACTTGAATCCAAAATAGCTCTAGCATACACATTCAAATGGGAAGTATTTTGAGATAGTTTGTGACAGGAATAAATACATATAAGGGAAAGAAATATAATACCAACAGAGTTACACAGAAATAACCTATTTCTAAGGCTTATGTATGCAGATAGAACTGTTATGAAAAAGAATAGGCCAGTTGTTTGGGACAGAAGGTATACTATTAACAAAGAAAACAAGCAAGGGAGGGACATTTACTGATGCACCTACTATGTGTCATACACTATACATTTTCTCATATATTTACCTATTTAAATACTATCACATTCCATGGCAATAGATAATCTTCTAACCAAAAACAATAAAAAGTCAGTTTTAAACAAGTGTTAGCCTACAGACCCAACAAATTATATTGTACAAAACCTAAAGAACTTATAGCTATCATCATGAAAACACCTTCCATCTTTAACCAGTCCAAGTAATCATAGAGCATGTAAAAAGATTCGCACCATTTAAAACAGGTAAATGTACTCTGACTTTTCAAAAAACAGTAAGAGGTAAATTCTAGAACCAAAGACTAAAAGAGATTCTAAATTTTAAAAACAAAGTTATCAAATAGATGGATTGTAGGCCCTTAGGGGAAAAAAAAACAAAAATGTGTAGGATATAGCATGAATTCATTAAGAACAATCACTAGTCATTTTTTAATAATAATATATTTTCTTTCAAATAGTAGTATAATAAGGATCTATTAGATTGGTGCAAAAGTAATTGTGGTTTAAAAGGTTAAAAATAACTGCAAAAACCGCAATTACTTTTGCACCAACCTAATATAACTACAATACTTGGCAAATCTTAATTTCTTCAAAACATCTGAAAAACTCTTCTACAATTAATTATCTTCAGGTCAAAATGGGAAAAACTGAGCTAATAACCCTGTATAGCTGGATTTGTAGCTAGTTGTACAACTAGCTACATCCAGGAATTACTAAACATGGCTTTAAGTCAAGACACAAGATCTCCAGTGACAGTCACAGACTTCTGTGCCTGGCTCTTATTTCAAAATGTTATTGATTTCAACGGAACTAGAGAATTTTAAGGTACATGTATGCCCCGACTTTAGGTTAATAGTCTGAAAAAAATCAAAATGTAAAAGATCTTGTCAGTCTAGAACTATGCCAAAATTAACAAAATGAAACATAATAAGGTAGTCACCTTTTAAAAATCAACTGCAAAAAAGATGGGTTGGATGAGACCTGAATTAGCAGCCATTCCTATTGAAATGACTGAAAAATTAAATGTGAGACAACAGTAAGACATGAGTTTATGACCCCAAATTAATAATACAAGTTACCTCTATTGAGTAGGATTGGGAGAAGTTAACCTGTTACATTATTACAC
Source organism: Rhinolophus sinicus (assembly GCF_057876585.1). Taxonomy (NCBI): domain Eukaryota; kingdom Metazoa; phylum Chordata; class Mammalia; order Chiroptera; family Rhinolophidae; genus Rhinolophus; species Rhinolophus sinicus. The sequence goes on from NC_142503.1 coordinate 121,300,546, forward strand.
TGGAAACATTTTTTAGAAAGAAAAGACTTCTTTGGAAAAAATTTGGAAATATATGGTTATCAGTCTTGGATGGTAATTCTTCCATTTCTGGTTGCATTCATTTATGGGTACTAAAGGCAGCATCTCAGTCAAAATGAAATCTACAATCAATTAAAAAGAGCCACACAAAAAAAATTCTCTGCTCCAGTATATAAATATAAAATATGTAGAGATTAGATGATATTTTAAATAATGACAACATTAAACCTTTTCAAGCATTTTCAAATATTAGATCTATATTGACTTTATAAATGCTGGAATTATATTAAGATTAAATAAAAAAGGTCACAATAATGTAAACAATTTCATTGCAACTACAGTTAAATGTACATTGATAAAAGACTGGAAAAGAACATCAAAAAACAGAAATAATGTATTCAAGTTACTAGATGTTTTAAAAATAATAACAGCAACCAAATATTAAGCACTTACTATGTAGGAGACACTGGGCTAAGTGGTTAGTTTAATTTGCATAACCATCCTATGAAACAGGTTATCATCATTGCCATTTTACAGTTAAGTAAACTGAAGACCTGACAGGCACCCTGACCGCCTTTTTCTCAGGTAAGGAGTCCTAGACCTGGCTATGTACCTAGTGTCCAAAATCTAAACTCCTCATCACTACCAACGCCTGACAGTACATAAGTAACCAGCTATTAGGAACTCCACAAATACTAACTTTTTTAAAAACAAAACTATAATTTTAATACCGTGCACTTGCCAGATGGCATAAATTCCTAATTAAGATTAGAATTAATATCCTATAGTACCTGCTGTAGTAGACTTTCCAACTCCACCCTTTCCAGAAGCCACAACTATAACTTGTTTAACACCTTCTATGGGTTTCTGCTTTGGAAGTCCTCGGGACATGATTTGTGTTCTTCTTTGTTCTAGGGTCTCATTCTCAGCGCCAGATAACTTTAAAAAAAAAGGTTTAAAATAAGCCATCGCCATTATCATGCTGTAAAAGTAAAAACAATTCGGGGTCTGTGATTAAGAGGGCTGTCTTTTGCAGTCTTATTCTGTTCATCTCCCGCTAGTTAGGCCTTTAGTGCTATTTGCTTACTGCCATTGATCACAATCATAGAGACAGATTCTTTAAGCTGAAACGTATCTGCCAGGATACCTTAATGTCAAAAATGGAAAGTAAATACGCTGCTTCTTTACGGAGTTAAATCCTCCACGTGGCTTCCTTCCCTTTAACCTATTTTCTAAATAAACCAACACTAAGAAAGCATGTGCAAGTCACACATCCATGTTCTGTTTCGTGTCCCTCCACTCCTCGGCCTGATCCTAGTGAGAGCCTGCCTGGAAAGTGGGAACGTCCTGCCGACTGGGGTCTGAGTCGCCAAGTGGGCGGGGGCCCACGAGGGACTTTGGCGAGCCTTTGACAAAAGGCAATGACAGGGCACCTGCAGCCCTGCCACCCCAGCATCTCCGTCCCGCCCTCCTCCCCCTGCCCTGCAGCACCACGGACCTGGCGCCGACAAACCAACACTCCGCTTCCCCCAAGCGGGGCACGGGCCCCGCCACCACCCCGCAGCGACACCCCACCAAAGAGCAGCAAACGCTGCCAAGACCCCATGGCGTAGAACGAGGAGCTCTGCCCAGCCCGGAAACTGTCGCGGTCGGCGCGGGGTAATGACGTCACCTGGCAACGCTCGGCTTCCTCTCCTTAGCGACTAGCCTCCTCTGAGTTTCTTCAACCCAGGAACCCAGCTTGTCGCAGTCTCCTCCGTAGCCAGGTACAGGTACAAACATTTTACAGTGTTTAACCAAATGTTTGTTTTTCTCTTTTTAATTTTGGACATAGGAGTTTAATTATCTGCTACACCATCCAGATGGAACTGTGTGGCAAATGGATAGAAACAAGGTTCATAAATTTAGGACAGTAGCAAGCATTTTTTTGACCAGTTTATGTTTAGACATTCACCAGATTGGACTATTTTTTAACATTTAAAGTAAAACTTTTTTACCACGATAAACAAAACAATGTATTACAACTGACTTTCAGAATTGCTCAAATTATTTTTTCAAACATGATTTAAACTTTTCTCACATTTCTTTAAATCTCAAATTTTCTTTGGCAATTTTATCCAAAATACTCAATTTTCCTTTTAGAATTTAGTTTGTATTTATATAACAGAGCATGCAAAATTGATTTTCATCAAGATACCTTTCTCTAAGCCCTAATGGTTTATATCTTCCCTTAAAAAATGTATAAGTATCTTTTAAGTTGTCATTCTCAAAGATATTCTGTACAAAAACATTATAAATTAAACACCTATAAATTCTTCATTTCTGTTGTGGTGTAGCAATTTATCATTTAACCCATAGTGGCCTATCAACTGAGTAAGGCTGAGTTTCTTGTTCTCCTCAGACATAGCTGAGTGCAACTCATAAAGCAACCACTGTCTACAGCTTCTCCACTTCTTTATTACAACTATAATAAATGAAACAGGTCACTCTTTGATGTCTATATTTTTACTAGTTTTGGCCTCCACAGAAGGTCTTCTTTCTCCTGAATCTGCTTCACCAATTTTGCTTTTTCCTCGTTTAATCCTTGTTTGGGAAGATTCTCATTCACAGTCATTGTGGAGATCACTGCAAGACCCAGTATCAAGTGATTTAAATTCACATGCGTTGATATTCTTGAAGGTATTTTTCAATTATATACTTTCTTTAAATTCACTGTCTATGTGTTTAAATTTTTCTTGAAATTCCAAAAATGACATTCTTCTGTTGAAGATGCTAGTTTCTCTGAAAACATATGATCGTTTTCTTCATTTTGTACTTCAAGATGTTTAACCACACTGTAGCAGGACTAAATGAAGATCTAGTTTTCCTTAACCATTCTCTAAGTGTTGAAATCATAGGTTTTTGTGTGTGTTTTTGAACTACTTGTATGGAGAGGTGGTGGATTGGCACAGGCCTGTGGAGTGCTAGGTAAAAATCACAGCTGAGTCTGAAGGACTTTCCCTCTTGAAAATGAAAACTTGGTTAACCTCTCCCTCCGCCATCCCCAGAGCAAAGAAAACCTGCACAGCTGTGGCAGTGAATGTTCCGGTTCCAACTGTGAAGGGGTTTTTACATAATTCTTCTCATTTGATCTCACAGAAGTCCTGGAATACTGTGTTTCCCCGAAAATAACACCTAGCCGGACAATCGGGTCTAATGTGTTTTGGAGCAAAAATTTATATAAGACCCTGTATTATATTATATTATATTTATTGTATTGTGTTGTGTTGTGTTGTGTTGTGTTGTATTGTATTGTATTGTATTGTACCCAGTCTTACATTATAGTAAAATAAGACCGGGTCTTATATTAATGTGTGCTCCAAAAACGCATTAGAGCTGATGGTCCGGCTAGGTCTTATTTTCAGAGAAACAGGCTAGGTAGGTAGAAAACTCATAAGTATGTCCTTTTCATTAGCAAGACAGTTGAGACTTAGAAAGTTTACAGACTTGACCTAACTGAAAAAAAGATAGAAATGATGGAACTTGAAAATGACCTCAGGTTTTCTCATTGAGCAGAATATAGTCACTTAACCACGGCTACTGTTTAACATTTTACCTTTTGTTTCCTGCGTGATCTGCAATAATAATCTGCTTCATGTTGATGTTTACTGCTGTGTTGCTGACAATTACCTGAAAGAGAAATTGGGGTGCTTTGCTAGGCTCAAAAAAGTTTAGCTAAATCAGAAAGCAGGTCTAATGAAGGAAATTTCACTCAAGAAAGAACTTACGTGAGTCAAAGCGTGAGGGAGGAGGTGGAATTTATCCTGGTGGAAGGAACAATGTCTACATCCAAAGCCAATGAGAGAGTGAAGGAAAAAGCTTTAGAAGAGAAAGCTAGAAAGCAGACCCAGCAAAAGGACCATTCAGGTTTCTAGGTTGATTTTAATTTCTTTAATTTGCTTCTTATCTATTGAGTTTTTGTATAATCATTCAGTTTATTTTGTTCTAATCTGATCTTTAATTTCCTTACATTTATTTCGGACATAACATATCAACCTCAAGAAATTATTGTGAGGATTAAATTAGCTATTACCAGCAAAATACTTTCAATTTAGTAAGCTCTGAAAAAAATTCAGTTCCTTGCTTTTTTTCCTCCTGTCTAACAACCTTATTGCTTCATACAGTTTTCTTTATCTTTCACTAGGTTTGACACGTTAAGCTTATTGTATTATATCACTTTCTTATTTTATTATTTTGTGATATGAAACTACTACGTGCCAAGCACTACACTAATCTTAGGGTTTTCAGCATTGATCCAGACATACTCCATCCACTCAAGGACTTTACAATACAACGAGAGAGGTAGAATAAGCTAGCAAACAATTATAGTATGGTATGATAAGTATACGGGAAAAGCACTGAGTGATACAGAAGTACACAAAAAGGGCACCCAGTTCAATCAAGGAAGACTTCTGGATAAGGTAACATCTAAGCTTAATCCTAAGTGTGGGTGATACATAGGAGTCACCTGGGAGAACAGCTACAGGGTTGTTGTGCAGAGGTAAGAAACAAACTGTTAATCACTGCAAATGATCTGTGTGGCTTCAGGATAGGATGTGAGATACTGGATTGAAAGAGATAAGGATGGAGGTTGGTAAAGATGAAGGTTGCCCAGGTCATGAAAGGCTTTAGACATCATGTAAAGAAATTTGGATTTTATCCTAAGGGAACAATAAAAGGGTTTTAAGGAGGAAAGAACATGATCAGATTTGTGTTTTAGGAAGAACACTATGATTACCCGTTTTTAAAAAAAAAAAACTGGATGGGAGAGGTAAGATCAGAGGCAGGGACTCCGGAGGTTATTGCAGTAATCCAAGAGACATGTTGAAAGCCTGACTTACCATCTCTAAATTTCACTTTGCTTATCTATAAAACAGACAATACCTAGGGTTGCTGTGAGGTTGAATTTAAAGTAATACATAGAGGGCCGGCCCGACGGCTCAGGCGGTTGGAGCTCCATGCTCCTAACTCCAACGGCTGCCAGTTCGATTCCCACATGGGCCAGTGGGCTCTCAACCACAAAGTTGCCAGTTCAATTCCTCGAGTCCCGCAAGGGATGGTGGGCTGTGCCCCCTGAAACTAGCAACAGCAACTGGACCTGGAGCTGAGCTGCGCCCTCCACAACTAAGACTGAAAGGACAACAACTTGACTTGGAAAAAAGTCCTGGAAGTACATACTGTTCCCCAATAAAGTCCTGTTCCCCTCCCCAGTAAAAAATAAAATAAAATAGTACATAGAGAATGCTTATCACAGCTTATCGCTAGTGCACATATTCATGAACTGTTAGCTAGTGTGATTATTGGTAGTTGTGTAGAGGTTTATGACATGGGCAACCAGATGAATGGTACTGACATTCTCAGAGAGAGAATGTAAGGGAAGGAACAAGTAAAACCAATGTTTGTAGAATGAATGAATCATTAATTTTATTTACCTTTCAGCAGATTAGGATATCAGGAGAGTAGTAGAGATGTCCATTGTTTCTTTCCACAACTGTTGCCACACACATACATACACACATTCCCATGGCCACTTCTCAAAAGAGTATTCTCCTTTAGTTCCTAAGAATTGATGTCGTCACTTCGTAAATTATATAACTATCTAACCATTATGCTGTACACCTAAAGCTAATTTAAAATGATATTGAATGTCAACTGTAATTGAAAAATTAAAAAACAGACATAAAAAGAAAGAATTGATAAGTCATTTGACCCCATCCTGATGGTCACTAATTGGATTAAAGATTGACACACAATCAAAATTGGACCAAACAGATTCTTTCTCCAGAGAAGTGAAAAAATAAGAAATATCACTCACTTAGTTTGCATTTGAACTGCTAAGGCTGAAGTGACTATTTTCTGCTTTGTGCACACAAAAGCAGAAAAAGCCAATGCCAAGAGAGAAGGATAAAGCAGATCATAAGAGATCATGTGTCCAGAGAGGGAAGGGAGAACAACTGCACTGATTCATAACAACCCTCCACTTCCTGGTTCTAGTCCATAGTAAGCTATACTTCCTGTCCTCAGGTCCATGAGATATATTTACATCCATCCAACAAATTCCCTTTCTGTCTTGGCTTAATTTGGGTAGGTTTCTGTGTGCTTGTAACTATGGTGAGATATATTTTGTAATATTTATCAAGGATTTTTCCCCAATAATTCCTTGTACCTCCCCATTTGGACAAACAAAAAAATGTTAGAGAAAAGAGATGGTTTCCTTGCTTTTGAAATTTGAAAGTTGGGACATTTTAAGAGAATGGGGGCAGCTCTTGCAAAGATAGTAGATTTGGAAGAACTACATGATGATATAAAAACATGGTTTCTTGTCTGTATAACTTAGAGTTACATTTGGCTGCAAGTAGCAGAACACACTACAGTTGCCTTGAATGAGTAGGGATACATTAGACTCATATGAAAAGTTCACAGGTAGACTATAGATCTGATGCAATGGATGCATTGTGTTATTATGTGACAAATTCATTCTTTTTTTTCCATCATCTTGGTGTCATTTTTGTCCTCTCACAGTCACAAAATGGTGGCTACACCTTTAGGCTTCAAAACTGTGTTCCACTCAGGACAAGAAATGCCAAAAATAAAGAACTTTCCCTAGTGAGTCTTTGCCTTTTTTCATTTGGGAAGGAAAGCCACACACACACACACTAGATGGACTAGAACCAGGTCACATGACTATCCGTACAAGCAAGAGAAGCTGAGAAATCAAGCACTTAGAGATCTCTAACCTATAGAAAAGAAGAAAGAAAAGGAGAAGGTGATTGGAAATAGAAACAGAGTAAGCTAACTCAGTATCTGTCCTAGACAGACTATTAAAATTTTCTGCAATTGTGGAGAATGAAAATAGAAGAAAAGTGAAGACTGACATACATGGGTTCTTATGCCAGATATCAATAGCTGGATAACCCAGTAACATTCTCAACCCCCAGTTTCCTTGCCATCTTCAACTGTAAAGGTTAGAAATCCATGTACTCACTTTCCTAGTCTTACTTGCTAATTCTGGACATAGTTCTGGGTATGTATGACGTTGTTCTGGACAATGTGGTATAAGGAAAATTTTCTGGGAGGCTTCTGAGAAAGCTTTTGCTTTTCTGATAGAGTGGAAGATAGTTGGTGCTACTTCTTTTTCCCATTTTGACTGTGGATATGACACCTGGAGATGTGGCAGTCATCTTGTGTACATGACAAGCACAATGGTGACAAACACAGTGACAAAAGCGAACAGCTAAGAGTAACGATGTGGGAGTATGACAGGAAGATGAATTCTTGGTTATATAGTTAAGCTGCTATGCCACTCCTGGCCTGCATCTCTAGAAATATGCTTGTGTGAGCTAATTGTTTTAATCACTGTTGGTTAGGATTTCTGTTATTTGAAGTTAAAATAATCTGTGCCTGTTACAGCTCCTAAGAAGGAACCCCACACACTCTCATGACCTCCCCCTGTTCACTCAAAATTGAGCCCCAGTGTGGAGGGGGAACAATGGAGCCCAAATCAGTTTGAGGGTGTGAGGACAACAGAAACAATGGCACCATTCCCAGACAGAAGTCAGGGTGCTGATAGTACCACAGAATAAAAATCGTTGAGTGTTGTGTTTAGGCAGACAGTATGACACTATCTCACAGGATTTGCCCCCTGCAAGGAGCCTCAGGAGTGGCTGAGAGAAAGCTGATCCTTAAGAGACCTTAATCTCAAGAATAAAGGAAGATTTGGCAACAATCTGCATGTTTAAGTACTGGCATCTCAAGGGATGCTAGTATGGATAGATAAAGACCTTGAGGATTAAATTCCTATGGACATCTGGACACTACGCAGGTATAACCCTGGTGGAATCTATACTTGACAAGATTAAGTTTCTACCACCCTGAGAGAAACTTATAAATAAATACTGAGCAAAACAAAGGAGATTCTTTTGCATGTCCCCTATTTAGGATAATATCTTTTATTGTTTTCTAGATAGGAACTGTTTGTACCTGCTAGATTACTCAGCCCTAAAAAAAAAAAAAAAAAAAAAAAAAAAAAAAAAAAAAAAAAAACCTAAAAAAAAAAATTATCCTCCTTAGGTGGCCAAGGACTCTGAAAATTCAGATCCCCACACAGAGTGGGGACATTCCCTGTCCTTAAACTCAATGTCAGCTGAGAACATGCTTTGCTCCTTTCCTCAACCCACTAAGGAAAAACAAGGCATAATGGACAGTTTCCTGTCTCTGTTGAATATACTAAATAAAACTCAGAAACGAGTGCCAATGCCTTCAGTTTAAGGTTGTTGTCCCCAGCTGAACCGCTCGTTTTGTCCACAGGGCTCACTGAAATGAAAACTCCACCCCATCTATGGGCTGGTCTAAATGACAACCCTATTAATTGGCCCTGCTTTGTCCCGCAGCGTGATTTGTTTCCAAGTCTCTCTGCTCATGACTAAGCATGAAACTGTCTCTCACCTTCATCTAATACAAATCTTCACATCAAAGTATAGAATAATTCTGCTTACGTGAATAGCTTCCCAATGAGCCGGTCTCTGCAGGAAACCTGGTATACGATGTTTGTGGATTTTCCCATATCAAAGACTTCGCTGGCCTTTCAGTACCTAAGCTCGCATAAACTAGTCCTGTCGAAGAAGCTCCCATTTTTATTTTAAAAATTAAAGCAAATGTATATTCTTAGACTGGATAGGCTTCCGGGAATATGCCTCCAAATGACTAAAAACTCACCTCTAGAATGAGACAGGTTGGGTTTCTAAATGCCAATATCCAAAGCTGGGTAAATCATAGATGATTTGACATTTGAATTTCTGATTTATAAAATTAAACTGAATCCTTGGACAAAGGTCACAGTGCTCGCATTATAGCTGACTATGGTTTCTATTTCATGTATAAAGCTTCAAAGGAGATCCTGTCCTGAATAGAAGACACACAATCAGAGTTTAGAAAAAGTATTTGTCACCCAAGGCAAATACTTGCTACGTGGCCTTAGTATTCCCATGATTTTCCTTTTTCATTTCATTTTCTCCAAGTATTCTTTCAGCCAAGTCCTTCCTACTCTTCAGTTCTATGCTAGAGATTAGAAGACGTTCGTTTCTATATAACTCTGCTAACACCTACCATGTTTCCTCAAAAATAAGACCTAGCTGGACAATCAGCTCTAATGCATCTTTTCGAGCAAAAATTAATATAAGACCTGGTATTATATTGTATTATATTGTATTATATTATATTATATTATATTATATTATATTATATTATATTATATTATATCATATAAGACCTGGTCTCATAATAAAATAAGACCAGGTCTTATATTAATTTTTGCTCCAAAAGACACGTTAGAGCCGACTGTCCGGCTAGGTCTTATTTTCGGGGAAACATGGTAGTACTTTATTCCGTATTCAGAGGAGAATTTCCCTGTGCAGTTTAAATAACATACCAAGGACAATGACAAAGCAGAGCCCCGTAAAGATACCAAACCGTCACGTTAGCTAAAGTGAAGTTCCATTTTCTTCAGAGGAAAGGAGCTAATGTAGATTTTTGTCTGTTTTCATGCTGCTACCAAAATGTGAGGATATCCTCTATAATCATGCGGCTTACATAATATCTTAGTCTACTTGGTGTTCTTGTACCAAATCTTGTCAATGTGTCTATTAACCTTTTCTATTTAGGATGTATTAACCATACATTTTGATATTATACATGATATGGCATAAATATTGCAGGCACAAAATTTGTTCATTTCATTTATAGAAATGAGGAACTACCAAATCACTATAATCTCTCAAAATGCATCTATATTCTCATTTAGAGCAATAGAGCAGAAATATCAACATTAAGGATTATAATATCAATTTACTCTAGGATAGACTGGCAAACTTAAAAGTATGAAGTTTATCTTTACCCTCGGCCTTCTGCACAGTGCTTAAGCTGCTTGAAGTATTCTAATTCATACCAACCAACCTTAGAGGGGCCAGTTTCCATGGCCTCTTCTTCTGCACCTTAAAAATAAAAATAAAATTGGATTTTCCTGACAACCCATGATTCAGGCTAATGAACTTACTCTCAATTTTATTAGAAGCCGTCTACTAACCATAACTCAACAACCCAAGTACTATTGAACTGATAATTACTACTCTGTCCCATCTTAGGCTTTTCCAGCCTTTGCTAGTCTTCAAAACAGATAAAAATCTTTTTGCATATAACATGTACATTTGGGGCATAATTGTCCTTAGTAATTTAATAGCCAGTGTTTTTTGACTCGGTTAGGAATTCAAAGAGGTCTTTTAATTACCTGATGAAGTTTTGTCAATTACTCAGTAAACGACCTTATTATATTAATGCCACATTGAATCTCTTTTACGAATATCTAATCATATGCAAGGATTTGATTGAGGCTATTTTTGTGGGGAAACATCCTGGCAATGTGCATTGAGAATGCCATTTTAACAGATACGAGTTACCGTTAACAAAATCAACACCATTTACTGATTAAGTACACCATTGGCTAATAAAATGTACATATATGAGTGTGTGTGTGTACACACACACACACGAACATCAGACAATTAAGTTCACGAACTCATGCTAGAAAAACTGCTACATACCTCATCGCTGAATATCACTAAGTCACCTTTGAAGTACTCCCCTTGGGAAGCTATGCACCAACGCCAGCACCTAGTCCACCCTTCAAAGCAATTTTGGAACTCTTTTTTCTGGAATGGCCATCAGAGCTGTTGTTGTATTACCCTTGATGTCCTGAATGTCATCAAAATGTCTTCCTTTCAATATTTCCGTTATCTTCAGGTAAAGAAAGAAGTCATTGGGGGCCAGGTCAGGTGAGTATGGAGGGTGTTACAATACAGTTATTTGTTTACTGGCTAAAAACTCTCTCACAGACAGTGCCGTGTGAGTTGGTGCATTGTTGTGATGCAAGAGCCATGAATTGTTGGCAAAAAGTTCAGGTCGTCTAACTTTTTCACTCAGCCTTTTCAGCACTTCCAAATAGTAACCTTGGTTCATTGTTTCTCCAGTTGGTACAAATTCATAATGAATAATCCCTCTGATATCAAAAAAGGTTAGCAACATCGTTGCAACAAGTTTGCGAACTTAATTGTCAGACAGCACATATGTGTGTGTGAATGTGCGCACATACGTGTGTTTGATTGTATTTTTCTCTAATGCTTTTCTGAAGTACAATTCTTTACCATTTTTCCAGGGTCTGATGTGAACCTATCTCACTTCATAGCTAACAACACTGGAGAAAGAACAGAATAGTGGAAGAAGAAAAGAATGTGTTTATACTCATGAGTTTGTGATACTATGTAGCTAAGTGAAAATTCTATTAAGCCATTCCCACCAATTCCTTCTGGATTATAGAATTAATTGAATACAATTTCTTAGTGAGTATCTAAGTGATCATCTCTCTCTTTGTAGCTTATATGTCATGTGTCAAGTTAATCAGTCCTTTTCCAACAGACTAAGATGGCCCGACAGGATCCTTTCACACCCCATGTAATCCCCTCCCCTTGAGTGTGGGCAGAACCTATAACTTGCCTCTAACCAATAGAACACAACAAAGGTGATAGGATGTCGCTTCTGTGGTTACACTGAATAAGATTGTAACTTTTAGCTTTCTAGGAGACCTCCTGGATGGCTTTGATGAAGCAAGCTGCCATGTTGTGAACTGCCAATGGAAAAAGCCATGTGTGGCAAGCAAAGAACTGAGGCCCTCAGTCTAACGGCCTGCAAGGAACCAAATTCTGCTAACGACCACATGAGACTGAAAGTGGATCCTTCCCAGTTGAGCTTTCAGATGAGACACCAACCATGGCTGACCCCTTGATTGCAACCTTGTGAGAGATCATGAAGCAAAAGATTCAGTTAAGTAGTGCCCAGATTCCTGACCCACAGAAACAGTGAGATAATAAATGTGTTGTTTTAAGTTGCAAGTTTGTGGTTATTGATTATGTAGCAATAAATAACCAATACTCAGTAACCCAGATGTTAATAAGAATATAGTCAAAGTATACTTTCTTATAGGCATTTTTTTTTAAAAAAATTGAAATATAATTGACATAAAACGGCAATTCTTTTTGCCATATGAAAAAATTTGCATATTTGTTAATAAATTAAATCTTTGGTTTATTCTGAACCTTTGTGGAGAGTTATTAAATGTTATTATTTGAGTACTAATAATTCTCTAATTTTTATAACATTAATTATCAAACACATAAAATATTATAATATTAGATATTAGAGAATAGAGACATAAAGGCAGTGAATTGAAAACTCTCTCAAACCAGGTTCTGTTTTTCTTAGTAACAGTTGAATTCACCATTAATAACAAATGGATTCAATTCTTAGTGGATGAAAATTTAGATAGTATTACAGTTCTACTATTCTGCCCTTTCAATGATCAACTAGTCTTCTCTTTAGTTATGTAAGAAACTATATTTGCAGCTCCATTCTCTGTCTGCATTAGCAGTTCATCATCATTCTTCAATAATGTAATTAATATGAATACAAGTATGAAGTATGCAATTTTTGTACTTAATGCATAAATAAATAATACAAACAATAATTTTCCAATGACACTCTAAATAACAGCTAACTGCGTAGATGTAAGTCAGCCCAATTGATAAAAGATGATTCAGTACATACAAAACATTCAGTTAATCAAACTGCACATATACCATATAGTTATCTACACCCCAACAAAAATATAATAATGCCTATTAGAATCTATGGAGACAATCCAAGTTAATGCTGCAGAGAACTCTACAGAATTTATCCCTAAAAAATATCTTCATCGACTCTCCATTGAACCATAATCTGTGCAATTCTTGTTATTTACTGAATCTTATATCTGGAAGACTTTCAAGCATTTTCACACACATTGTCCTGTTGAGGTTTCACAACTGCCTTAAAGTAGGCAGGGAAGTTATAATTAACCCTTTGTCTAGATCAGGAAATGGGGAGTCAGAGATGTTAATTTATTATTATTTAGGGCAAACTGTTGAAAGCAAAATGGAAATAGAGGTCTCTCATTACCTTTACAGGCATATTGTTGAAAACAATATTTCAACAATATTCCATTTGGGCTGGCTGTCATAGGAGAAGCCTGGGCAAAACAGCACCACCTCTGCAGGAGGAAATCTTGATTTCTACTCGACTACTTAGTTCAGAAAGCATTTCTACCTCCAAGCTTCTCATATAAATTTAGGCTTCATTAGCCTCAGTTCAAAGTAATTTATTTCAGAGACCCGTAAACATATTTAATGGCCTTCTCTTGAACTGTATTGAAATCACATTTTAATTTATAAGGTATTCAAGTTTTCATTAAAATATTGTTTGTGTCCCAATTATAATAGTTTATAATCCCTTTGCCCTTAGTAACTCCATCATTCCTTGAAATTCTATCTCAACCCCTACTTCTTCCATAAAACCTTCTCCAGTAATTTTATCAAATATTAATCTTCACCTTCCTTAACAATTGTTAACATTTAACAGAGCATTAATTTAAGGTACAATTTGATTGCTTTAATGTTATGCATTTAAGTTAGCAAAGCTAGCCTGTTTCAGGTCTCTCTTATACAACCTGCTTTCAGTTACAGTTCAATATTGCCATAACACAGCCAGACTTATTTAAAATGTGGTGCAATATTACTTCTATATGCATTCAGGGCACTTTATCCTAAATTTTATCCAACTTGGAACCTTATTACATGTTGCCTTTTACTGTTTTCTAATTGTGTCTTCTCTTATACAAGATTCTGTGGTTTTTGAGGACCAGAGCTCTATCATAATAATAATTTATATGATCTATACGTAGCCCAGTGCGAAGCACATTATAGGGCCTCAGAAGTTAGTAACTGGATAGCTATTATGACAGAAATGCATGGTGGAAATATCAGCAGGTAGACAGGTTGGAAAGTCTGGAATGTTATCAGAACATTGCCACTCACTAGTTACATGATTTTGGACAAATCATTTAACTCTCTATTTCTTCACTTACAACATGAAGAGATTAAATTAAGTATCTGCAGATTTATCTTCCAAGCTGATATTGAATTAAAATAAGAACTAAAGAGAACAAAGTGGTGTAGCTTCACTTTTCCTAAAATAATTTTGAGAAAAAAATCAAAGCAAAATAGTTTAGAGATGCTGTACAACAGGAAAAGCACATTCATTTATTGCCACCCTTAAATAGGGCCCAAATCAAAGAACTACATATGGATTTTTCACATTTAGCATCATTAGTTCCTCTTGGAAATGGCTTTTATTCTGTCTTTTGAAACCTAGACTTGACTAGGTCCTTGACCTTACATGCTCCAGAGAGTCTGCACCTCTAACCTCAGGTTATGCCAAAGATATTATTGTCCAAAGTCCCTTCTGAGAAAAGAATAAAAAAAGGAAGAAACACAGACTATTATAGGCTCTCTTCTGGCCTAGATCATGCAGGACTGATTACACCCTGTTTTTCTTCTTGACAAAATGTTAAAATATGTCAACAGAGGTCAATGCTGTGATGGCTTGTATGACACCCATTGAGTCCACTGTCTCTGAGCACAAGGCAGCCAATTCGTATGAGGCAGAGATATGGGACCTGTTTGGAGTCTTCTTTGCTAACCACCCTGACTTAAGAAGGATCCTGACAGACTGTGGCTTTGAGGTACATCATTTACAGAAAGACTCCCCCCTGTCTATTTACGTTGAGTTACGTTATGACAACGAGGTGAAGCGGGTGATGGCCAAGCCAGGGGAGTTGGCCCAAGAGTTCTGCAAATGTTACCTGAATAGCCCATGGGAGGCTTTCCCTGCCTATTGGCAGCCTCCTGCGAGTCTCAAGCTTTAAGCTGGAGACAAGACACCTGAAACCAAGTAGCTCCAGGGAAAGAATGTGAATACTAGAAAGCACCTTATATGTAATTCAGTGTCTGTGTAAATAAAGTCCTATTTAGAATAATAATAAAAAAATCAACCTATGTAGACATCCATTCCTAATACCTCAAATTAAATATATCAAATGTTTCTTTCATCATATCTAAGATCAATCTACAGATCTAACAAAATCCCAATCACAACCTCAAAAATTACCAAGCTGACTCTAAAATTTGTATGAAAAATCAAAGACCTGCAATACCCAAAATAATCTTGAAAAAGAGCATAATAGGAGGACTCATCCTCCTTATTTTAAGACTTACAATAAAACCACAGTAATGAAAACACTGTACTAATGACACGAGGCTCAACAAATAGATTGATGAAGGAGAATAGGGAGGACAGAAGTAAATCCACACTTTTACAGTTTTTTGTTCTTCAAAAAGGTGCCTAAAGTCTCTTCAAGAAAGGTACCCACGTGACTCTAACTCCCACTCCACATCATCATGTTGGATCATAAACCCAAACATAAATGTTGTGACTTAGGGGTAATCAAAAGTTTCTTAAATGGGTCATAGAACACAATAACCATTCAAGAAAAAAATAAAAAGTGAGACTTGATCAAAAGTTTAAACTTATGTTTATCAAAAAATACCATTAAGAAAATGAATAGGCAAGCCACAGACAAGAGAAAATATTCACAAAACATGTATCTGATTAAGACAGGTACCTAGAACTGCACGGTCCAATATGGTAGCCATTAGCCAATGTAACTGTTTCCATATAAATTCATTAAAATTAAGTCAATTAAAAATATATTTCATTTGCACTAGCCACATTTCACATTAAACATATTGGACTATACAGAAAATTCTATTGGACAGCATTGATCTAGAATGCAAAGGAATAACACAACTCATAATAAAAAGACAATCCAATTAAAAAGTAGACAAAAAGTTTGAAAAGATGTTTCATAAAATGAAGATACATAAATAGCCAATAACTACATGGAAAAAAGCACTCAACAGGGAAATGCAAGTTAAAATTACAATGATATATCAGTCACTACATATCCACCAGAATGCCTGAAATTTAAAGGAATGGCAAAACCAGATATTGACAAGGTTGTGGGGTGACTTGAACTTTCTTTATTGTTGGAAATTTAAAATGGTGTGATGACTTTGGAAAGTAGTCTGGCATTATACGACTTAAATACACAACTACCATACGACCCAGAAATTCCAGTCTTAGGCATTTATTTACCCAAGAAATCTGAAAACATATGTCCCACAAAGACTTGAAAACAAGTGTTCATAACAGCTTTATTCATAATAGACCCAAATTGAAAATAGCCCAGATGTACATCAGTAGAAGAACAGATTTTTAAATTGTTGTATATTTATAAATAAAAGGCAAAGAAAAGGAACACATATGCAACAAGATAGAAAAATGTCAAAAAAAATATGCTAGTGAAAGAAAACTAACACATGAGAAAACTATACATTCATGAAAGTGTATACTGTATGATTCCATTTATATGAAATCCTGGAACAAGCAGAACTAATCCAGGATAGAGAAAAAATTAGAACAGTGATTGCCTCTGAAGTAGGTGAGGGCAGGAATTATTTAGAACACTTTCATGAGTTTTCTGGAGTGATGGTCGTGTTTCATACTGTCTTAGTGGTTTGAGTTACCCTTGCGTATGTGTCAAAACTCAGCAAATATACACTTAAGATTTGCACATTTCACTGTATGCAAATTTTACATTTTAAAAACTGTATTGAACTCTAGTTATTGATACACATGCTGAAGTATTTAGGGAGAAGTATACTGATATCTTCAATTTACTTTAAAATGCATTAAAAATAAGATGGATTAACGATGGATAATGATGGATTAACGAGAGAAATGAATAGATGGATAAATATGTGAAGAGTAAGTAGAGTAAAAGTTAATAGTGAAATCTAGGTGGTATGAATAGATTTCCCTGTAAAATTATTTCACTCTAAAATTCTTCCAGCTTTGATATATGTTTAAATTTTTCATAGTAAAATGTTGATGAGAAAAAAGATATCCCATTGGAGGTCCCTCAAAAAATTAAGAATAGAATTACCATATGACCCAGCAATACCTCTCCTGGGTATCGTCCCAAAAAATCTGAAAACATTTATCCGTAAAGACATATGTGCTCCAATGTTCATTGCAGCTTTATTTACAGTGGCCAAGACATGGAAAAAACCAAAAATGTCCTTCGATAGATGAATCGATAAAGAAGTTGTGGTATCGTAAACCCAATGGAATACTACTCAGCCATAAGAAAAGATGTAATAGTACCGTTTACGACAACATGAATGAACCTTGAGATTATTATGCTGAACGAAATAAGTCAGACAGAAAAAGTAGAGAACCATATGGTTTCACTGATATGTGATATATAAAACTGAAAACAACAAAAGAACAAGACAAACAAATGAAGAAACAAAAACTCATAGACACAGACAATAGTTTAGTGCTTACGAAAAGGTAAGGAGGGAGGGGGATGGTAGATGAGGGTGAAGGGGATCAAATATATGGTGATGGAAAAAGAACTAACTCTGGGTGGTGAACACACAATGTGATATATAGATGATGTATTACAAAATTGTACACCTGAAATCTATGTAACTTTACTAACAATTGTCACCCTAATAACTTTAATTATAAAAAAAAAAGAAAAAAAAAGATATCCCAGGATTTCCAGAGACAGAATTCCAGGGTTAAATTTCCAAAATAAAAATTGAGACAAAAATCATGAAGTCAAAATCCTGTTTTCTCTTGCTCTTTTCCATAGGTTCAGCCTACAGGCTCCTGAGCTGTACTTCTCTAACTCATATTGGATAATTCCACCCCTTCAGGAATTCTGTGTTATCAAAAAGAAAATACTCAGAGTCCTTGCAACTACCATTTTTACTTAAAGCTCTGTTTTTTATCTCCTGTGCAAGAGAATAGGCAAGCTCTGACTTAGACTTCCTGGATCTTGGTAATCCCACCCAAATAAAAATGGGAATGAGAACTGACTAGTAATATTTTTTCCAAAAAATACAGTTAAAACAGAGAGTCAGGAAGAAAAGAAAATGATTTAAAATAATGTAGGCAATACCATTCATTCTTTAATAAAAGGAACCACTTAACTACTCCTTGGAGAAATGGCTGACTTTAGGACTGGGCAGGAAATACACAAGGTGAGCCTGGAGCGTATTGCAGTGCCAAAAAAAATAAGGAAATGCTTTAAAAAAAAAAAAAACTCAGTGATGGGGGTATGTCAAAGGGACACAGGACCCAACAGAAAGAGCTCCCAATGGCCAAAGCTAGAAAAACTTGATTAATAAAATAAAGTACTATTAGATTATAACCCAAAGTATATAATATGCATGAGTTTATACCAATATAAATAAATGATGAATAAATAAACAAATGGGAGAGGAGATCATCCTGAAAGAAATCCAAATAATTTAATGTAGATACTTCTCCCTCAAGGAAGTTGAGCATAACTCCCTATACCTTACATGTAAATAGTGACTGTCTTCCAAAGAGTATAATATGGAAAGGGTAGAGGGAACAAACTTTACAGTAGAGAAACCTGACAAACACCTCAGCCAGATGATCAAGGTCAATATCTACAGTGATAAGTCATGTTGATAGTATGTACCTTTTATATAATAAAACTTTGACTGGTCTTCATCCCTGGTTCCTGGAAAGGAAGCTCTATATACTTGGAATTTCCCAAATAATAGGAGTGACTTTGTTATTGATGAGCCCCTTGGACCATACCTGAGCTTATGCCAATGAGATAACTTAGGATGGAGGCTGGCCATGCTAGAGAGACCAACCGTGTGATTAGAGGGTTGGGCCTTTGAGCCAGGTAATATCAGCTCAGCCTGACCTCCTCCATGAAAGGGAGGTGTACTAGAGATTGAGTTCAATCAATCAGTCATGCCTGTGTAATGAAACCCCACCATAAAGGTGGAAGGGAGGGAGCAGTTACCAAAACCCAAAAGAAAATGGTGAGGAAGTCACTTTGAAAGAAACAATGGCCTTTGTTTGAGGAGCACTGGAATGGAGTTGGGGTGATAAATACCTTAATCTCCCTCATTCTCCACCCTCAGACCTCCTATCTGCTCCTCACTGCCCAAGCCTAACAAGAAGCCAGTGAGTATGGAAGCCATACGTGTGATCCATACAGGTGAGACTCCTGGGACAGAGAGCTGGTAAATGGTGGAACTAGAGGGACAAACAGAAGATATCTGGCACAGAGTTGAAGTGTGATAGCGTAAAAGAGCTAAATCCTCATCTACCACAATAAGTCAGTTTTTAAAAGTGATGAATCAAAAGACTGTAGTCTATGGATATTATTTAGCCTATGGATATTATTTAGTAGAAAAGTAAATGCCACACGAAACAGCTGCTAATGAACATTTCTGAAGAAGGTAACTACATGAGAAAAGTGCAGAGGTAGGAAAGTTCAAGGATTACTCAAAGACCAACTAACCCGGTTTGTTTGTACCATAAGGAATCTTTTATGGAAAAACGGGAAATAAAACTGAAGCGACACATTTGGGTCATATTGTGGCAGTTCCAAATGCCAAGCTGAGGATTCTGTATTTAAACAGTGTTGAGAGCCTCAAGTTAAGGGAGTGACATAATGAGAGCTCCAAGTAAGACTGGTCTGGTAGTGATATGTAGGGTTAATTAAAGCAACAAAATCCTAGATAACATGAGACTAAGTAGATTCTATTTCACAGTCCCAGTTAAAATTTTCAAGTGTCTAATTTATAATGGTAGCAGTGAGAATGGAAAGGGTGACATTAACATAAAAGATACTTGGAAAACCTTTGAAAGGACTTGTTTACTAAATGGATATAGGAACATAGGGAAAAGTCAAAAATAACTCCAATATTTGAGTCTGGATAAGCTGGAAAATAGTATTGCTAATAGGAAGGGCATTAATCCAGGACAGGAGCAAAGTTGGGGTAAAAATTCATTCAACCAATGAATTGAATTCTCACACATGCCAGGCACTATTGTAGGCAATGCGGATACAGCAGTAAACAAAATATGTAAAAGTTCCTGCCCTCACGGAGCTTGTATTCTGATGGAGGAAGACAAATAGTGGATAAAATAAGTGTTATGAAGGCTAGAGGTCCTATGAAGAAATCCAAAGCAGAAAATTGCAACTGCAATGTGTTGATGTTGAAAATGAGTTACTCTTTACTTATTTTTTAGAACCTACTATGTACCAGGCACTCTACTTAATGCTAGGGATACAATAGAGAGTTCCTCATGGGGTTTGCAGTTTATTAAGGCAGGCAATATAAACCTTTGTCAAAATTAACTCCAGTGAATCTGTCTTAAATGTCACATCACACCCCTGGACTCTATAATACCAGGACTCATGTGAAGACAATGAAGTTTTCTAAGGTTCTGCAAGCCAGGTCTATCTCTCCTGTTACCCCGAGGTCATGGATACTGACAGGGAATGGTAACAGCTACTGACAACAAGGAATATATGCAGAAATGAATCAGGTGAAATCATGAGCATGGGTGGGCAAGGGATGAGCCAAGAACATGAAAAATGTCTACACCTTGGGGACAAGCAAGAAGAAATGGAGCCAGCCAAGGAAATGGGGATATTGTGAGGAGACCTAGGAAAAGCAATCTAATACTATGCCACAGAAAGCAAGGAAGAACAGAGGAAAGGGTCAGCAGTAGACACTGGTGAGCCATTGGATTTAGAGACAAAGAAATCGTTGGTCGTCTCTAAGAAGGTCATTTCAATGAAGTGGTGGAGTTTAAAGGCAGAGGACAAGAGGATAATTGAGTGAGTGTGCGGTATAGAAGTAGCAACAATTTGTGTCTCCTGGAAGGACAAGAAACTGGCACTATCTCTGTCTCTCCCCAAATAACCTTGGCTAAGCAGGGGAAAAGACCCTCCTCCATCCAGGGAGGCCATCTCCTCCATATTATAGGGTGACCCATTCTCCCTGTAATCCCACTCAAGATTTTCCCATATTTAGCACCAAAAATCCCACATGTGGGGAAGCCTCTCAGTCCTGGGTAAACTGGTACTGCTGGCATCTGATATTCATATAGGTGTGGCACTTTGGTCAGGTTTTACATACCTGCTGGTGATGATTGTTTTAAACTATTTTATTGTGGCATAATTTACATACCATTAAATTTACCAGTTCTAGTGATCATTTAAAGCAAGCCTCAACCCAGAATCTGCATTAAAATCAACAAATCAACTGGGGAGATTTTAAAGAATACCAGTGACGGACCCCCTCCTCCCAACTCCCAGGGATGCCTGGGGCCCAGGTATTAATTTTTTAAAAGCAACCCAGTTGATTCTAATGTGTATCCAGGATTAAGAACCACTGGTTTAAAGAACCACACACAGTATCAATACTTCTCCAAGTTTTCAAGAAGGAGAAATGAAATAAGCACTGAAATGGGCATGATAATTTAGGCTTCTTAAAATGAGTAAGTATTTGCAAAAAGTAGGAAAAAAAGAATATTTCAAGTATTTTTTGTTTTGCAGTCTAGTGCCAAATTTGAGAACTTAGATGGATTTTTCATCATTTAATCAAAATGCAGTGTAGTAATTATCTTGCTAGGAAAATCATAATGTATGTCTACATTTTGCATGAAATCCTGCTTCTGATTACACTACAGTCCTACAAAATAAGAAAGTATAATTTTTAATTTTATACAGATGAATAAATGTTTCCTTTGGATGTGTAAAAGAGAATGTTTCCAGATTCAAATCTTTAGTCAGCATTCCAGCAGACTTTACATGAGAAAATATCATTGATTTACGCGTAAAATGAGATTGTCTTTTCTGTAAATGCATTATTCTCTGACTTGAAATCAATTAAAGATACCTTGCTATATCCACAGGAGACTCCCTAACCAATCAATGCTAATTCCAAACAAAAATGTTTTAGCATTTTAAAATTTTATTCACTAAGACACTGGATTGATTCATGATTGAACAGGACTGACATCCAAAAAGTGCACATTACTTGAAATTATTATTATATATACCCATGACTAGTTATAAGTGAAAAAAAGACCCTATCTAAAAGCTATTTTGTGATTAATAATAATACAGTGTTTATGAGTCAGTTTCCAATTTCAGTGAGCAAGAAATATAACTTAGTTTCTTTTTCTACAACTGAACTCAGTCTCTAGTTTGAACCTCATTCTGCCAGCACAAAGCACGGCATAGTCAGGCTCTGTTCTTAGATTCCTCAGTCATGGGTTTTATTGTTTCCTTGGGGCTTTGTCCTAAAGGCAGAGCACAGAACTTCAATACAAGTCTCACCAACATCTCTTTTTCCATTGCCTCCTTGCTGTCTCTCTTCTTCCAAGGCACCCATGGTAAAGAGCATCTATGAAAATCCCACAGCTAACATCGTACTTAATAGTGAAAGACATAATGCTTTTTCCCTAAGATCAGCAGCAAGAGAAAGCTGTCCATTCTTGCTGCTACTATTTTACATTGTCCCGGAGGTTCCAGTCGGGCAAGTAGCCAAGAAAATGAAATAAAAAGCATCCAGATTGAAAAGGAAAAAGGAAAACAGTCTGTATTTGCAGATGATGTGATCTCGTATATAGAAAATCCTAACAAATCTGTTAAAAACTAATTAGAGCTAATAAAATAATTCATTAGATTGCAGGATACAGAAATCAATTTTATTTCTCCACACTACCAATAAACAACACAATAATGAAATTAAGAAAACAATTTCATTTTCAATAGCATAAAAAAGAATAAAATGTTTAGGAATAAATATAATTAAAGAATTATAAGACTTGTACTCTGAAAACTATAAAACATTATTGAAAGAAATTACAGATCTAAATAAATGGAAAGACATCCTATCTTCATATATCAGAAGACTTATTATTAGGATGGCAATACACCCCAAATTAACTTACAGGTTAAATGCAATTCCTGCCAAAATCCTAGTTGGTTCTTTGCAGAAATTGACAAACTGATCCTAAAATTTATATGGAGATACAAGTGACCCAGAATAGCCAAAACAATCTTGAAAAAGAAGAACAAAGTTGGAGGACTTTCACTTCTCAATTCAAAATTTACTACACAGCTACAGTAATCAAGACAGTGTGGTACTGGAATGAAAATACAAATGCAGGTCAATAAAACAGAATTGAGAGTCCAAAAATAAGCCCTCATATTTATGGGCAATTGATTTTAGCAAAAGTGCCAAAGCAATTCTGTGGGGTAAAGAAAAGTCTTTCCAACCAGTGGTTCTGGGACAACATGACGTTCCCATGCGAAAGAATGAAGTTGTCCCCCTACCTCATACCATTTTTAAAATTAACTTAAAATGGATCAGAGACCTAACTGTAAGAGCTAAAACTATACACCTCTGATAAGAAAATATCGGAGCAAATTGTGACCTTGAGTTATGCAAAGCCTTTTAAATCATGACGCTATAAGAACAAGCAACAAAAGAAACAAAGAGATAAATTCATCAAAATTACAAACTTTTATGCTTCAAAGAACACGAACAAAAGAATGAAAAGACAAACCACAGAATGGAAAGATATTTTGCAAATAATATACCTGATGAGGAGCTATATATAGAATATATAAAGAACTCTTACAACTCAATAGTGAAAAGACAACCCGTTGTAAAATGGGCAAAGGGAAAAACAGAAACTCATTCATTGCTAGTGGGAAAGCAAAATGGTACAGCCACTTTGGGAGACAGGTTGGCATTTTCTTACAAAATTAAACACACTCTTTCTATGATCCATCAATTGCACTCCTTGGTATTCATCTAAATGAGTTGAAATACATGTCCACACAAAAACCTGCACCTGAACTGTTTCTTTTTTTAATTTTTTGCTTTTTAAGGCTTCTATTGAGAAATAATTACAAAACTTGAAAAGACAATACAAAGAGATGTGTCCCTTGAACCTTTCACCCAGATTACCCACTGACTCTATTTTACATAACTATAAAACAATATCAAACTCAGGAATTTGACATTGGAACAATGTTTCTGTGCATAGTTTTAGATATAAAACTATTCCATTACCACAAAGATCTCCCTCATATTACCCTTTTTAGACACACCACTATCTCTGTCACCCAGGATTCTTAACCCTTGACAACCCCAATCTATTTTCCATCTCTATAAAAATTCAACAGAATGCCCTTAAGTTCCATCCAAGTTCATGTGTCAATAGTTTATTTCTTTTTATTGCTAAGGAGTATTCCATGATATAGATGGGCCACAGTTTGTTTGGCCAGTCAACTATTAAGGCATACTTTGATTGTTTCCAGTTTGGGGCTATTACAAATAAAGTTACTGTGAGCAATCATGTATACATTTTTGTGTGAACATTAGGTTTTAATTTCTCTGGGACAAATGTCCAGGAGTACAATTGCTGGGACACATGGTAAATGCATGTGCATTTATTTTTTTATAAACTGCCAAATAATGATAGAAAATGGCTGTACCATTTTCATTCAATGAGTAATAATGTATGTGTGACCTCGTCTCTCCAGACTCTTATCAGTACTTTAGATGTTTGGGTTTTTTAAATAATTTTTTTTAATTTTTCAATTACAGTTGGCATACAATATTATATTCGTTTCAGGTATACAACACAATAATTAAATTTTACATACCTTACGAAGTGATCACCCTGACAATATTATTGATAATATTCCTTATGCTATACTTTACATCCCCATGACTATTTTTTTAACTACCAATTTGTACCTCTAGCCTACAGAACTGTGAGAAAATTAAATTTCTGTTGTTTAAGCCACCCAGTCTGTGGCATTTTATAAGGGCAACTCTAGCATACTAATACACTTTCCTATCTTATGAGTCTCTCCAAAGGAGAGTCCCTGTCATGTTCAACTTTGTATCCTTCACAAAGCTTTGAACATTAAAGGAAATTTTTTAGTGTTTTTCTTGTTATTATTGTTCCAAGATTTGCTTCAAATATCCTCACCCAGATGTAGACGATGAGGCCCTACAAGACCAAAAAACAACAACAGCAACATAATCAATTTTACATAATTTTATATAATATTCTTCTATGTGTTAGGTGTTTGATATATAATGAAAAATAAGACTGTCCTTACCCTCAAGGAATTTATTTCTAGTAACCTAGAAAGACATGTAAACCAATCATTGCAATACTGCTAGATTAATTCCAGTGATGGAGTTGGGGAAATGGGGAAATCACACATTAGCAGATATTTAAAGGCTACTTTTGCTCATAAAACTATCTTTACTCATTGGTTTCACTAGAGAAGCACGTGTCTTACCATCTCTAAGAGTACAGGTGGGTCAGTGGGAGCACACCAGCCTGTTCTGCTGTAGATCTTGCCATTCCAGGTTGATTTAACAACAATGGTCCCACTAAAAGTAGTCCATCCAGTACTACCTAGCACTACCCAAGTGTTTGGGCCATATTTCATGAGGACAAGAAAAACTCTTTTCTGGCTACAACAGCTCAAGTGGTGTCACCTAGTGTCTGTAAATCCATCATTGTAACATAGAGGCAAGATAAATTTAAAAAGACAACTATGGAGTGGCCAGATGGCTCAGTTGGTTAGAGCGCAAGCTCTGAACAACAGGGTTGCCAGTTCGATTCCCACACGGGCCAGTGAGCTGCGCCCTCCACAACTGGATTGAAGGACAACGACTTGGAGCTGATGGGCCCTGGAGAGACACACTATTCCCCAATATAAAAAAGTTTCTTTAAAAAATAAAGGAAGGAAGGAAGCTGAACTTAATAATGTATTAAAAAAAAAAAAAAAAAGACAACTGCCATATAGAGGAAAAACTGATGGTTGCTAGTTGGGAGGGGGTAGGGATGAGGGAGAAGGTGAGGGGATTAGAAAGCACAAATTGGTAGCCACAATATTGCCACAGGGATATGAAAGACAGTTTGGGGAATATAATCAATAATGTTGTAAAGATTTTTGTAGGGTGTTAGATGGGCACTTGTCTTATTAGGGAGACCACTTCATGGACAGCATAGGTACCTGACCACTGCAGTGTACACCTGAAGCTGAATAACAATAAATGTCAACTATAAATATATATATATATATATATAGTCATGGGATGTAGGGTACAGAATAGGGATAGAGTCAGTGGAATTGTAACAGCTATATACAACGTCAGAGGGGTAGTAGATTGGGGGCAGGGGGTTATCACTTTGTGAGGGGTGTAAATGTCTAACTATTACATTGTTTTGTACACCTGAAACTAATAATTAAAAAAAAGTAAGAAAGAAAATTAAAAAAAAAAAAAAAAAGGACAGCTGCCTTCCTGTGTAAGGTTTTGTTAGCTCAGCAGGAAGGGATGTTATGAAGACCAGAGAACCCTGAGGCTTGATGCTGTTGCCTTGTTCTGTCCATGTTTCTGCAGTTGTGTGTTTGGGTGATTTGGTAAAGGAATGGTTAGGCCAGAGTAGTTGTCATCCCAATAGAGAAACATCGTTGAAGACTTGAGTTTGCTACTAGCTAAATAGCACATTTTAGGCATCTATAAAACGAGAGGGTTGAGCAAGGTCATCTCAAAGGTCCCTTTCAGAATTCTATGTTTCTGTAATCAATAGCCTGACTTTTTCAAATGTGAAAAAGCCTCAAGAAACCTTTAATATAAGCTACTAGCTTGTTCATGCGCACTTACAATTAATTCATTCAGGATTATGTTACATAATAGTAGTAGTTGTACATGATCTTAAAAACTGATTTATTCTTGAAATTCATTTTATTTCTATTGCCCTTTGAATATTTTTAATGTTCCATTTTAAAGTTCCTCAGGCTATATAGTTCAATATAATATACTACATTAATCCAATATCTAAATATGTCACTGAGGGAAAAAAATGTATTTTTATCGATTCCAATAATGACGCTTCTATATAAAAATACTGATTTTTAAAGGAAATTTTCCTTGGGGGAAAAAAATGTTTGGTCTCTACTAGAAAGTAAATTATTTTGAAAACTAATAATTGAGGTATTCTTAAGATGGTAAATGCTTCCTTTCTTGAATGAGAATTACAATTCAGTGTTCATTTTATTATAACAAAATATCAGCTGAATTTCTTAATGTCAGCAAGCTTCTCCTAATGCTCTTAATTTTCACTGAAACTCACTCAGGCCCTTGCACGTGAGTGGAAATCTCACTAATTTCATGGTAAATTAGTATATAATTCAGATAAACTGTATTGATTTCAAAATGGAAATGAAGATAGATGGGGGGGGGGTTCATTCATGGACCTCCACTATGAAATCTGACATTAATGTGCCCCTTCCTTCCTTCTTTCCTTCTTTCCTTCCTTTCTTTAGCCCTCATTGCCTTCTCTCTCTAGCTCTCTTTTTTCTCTTTCCTTTCACAGATCCTTACCAAATAAATATAAAACTTATTTAGCTGTGACCCATGTAGTTCTATCCCAGAATTGTGTTATCAAATGAACACAATCTAAGAACAAAAAGCAGTTCAAAAAATAAGGCAAGTCCTTTACTTGTGTTGTTCAAATACCGAGAACACACACGCCTTAAAATCCCCTGTATTCT
Source organism: Rhinolophus sinicus (assembly GCF_057876585.1). Lineage (NCBI taxonomy): Eukaryota > Metazoa > Chordata > Mammalia > Chiroptera > Rhinolophidae > Rhinolophus > Rhinolophus sinicus. The sequence continues at coordinate 121,328,096 of NC_142503.1, forward strand.
CTCCCATCCACTATCCTCATACATCCCAGGTAGTCTCTCACTTCTGTTTGTACAAACCCCTAGAAAACTTTGCACCCAACCCTTGCCCTCTTGTTCCTTTTTCATGCTCCTTTTGGCTTCAAATTTTGTCATAAAAATTCAAAAGAATTAGGACAGAGGAAAGGCTGGTAGTACATGTATTAGCAATTTCTGTTCAATTACCCCTTCCAAGTATTTTATAAGGTATATGAAAAAGCGCAGACCCTAACTTTAAAAGTCTATAATCAAATGTGTATACTCAACATCTGTTTTGCATCTAGATAAGTCAAGTTCTATGCAAAGCACCATGGATACGAAGGTTAATAAGCAAGCGTGTCTGCCCTAGGGAAGTTGACAACGCATGTGGAAGTGGCCACATGGACAGATAACTATAATGCAATATGATAAATGCTAAAATAAACTTTACACAGAAAATACTATGGGAACTTGACAGAGCTTATTTAAAAATGGCTCACTGTCCAGTACTCTTAGTTAATGATATTAGCTTTTTCCTTGTTATAGACACTCCCATCTTGAATTGAAAACAATTCATCATTGTTTTCTCACTGTCCCTGCCTCTGTGCATACCTAGCCCCCAGAGTTTTGCAGCTTTATTTCTATTTCTAATAATATTATCCCAATATGTGGTGGCCTGGGGTAGGGATGGTGAGAGAGAAAACTGGGAAAAAAACAAACAAAAAAAAACTGGCCTTTATCTTCCAGAGGAAAGAAATTTGAAACTGTCAGAAACATGATAGAGTTGTCAGAACTACATGGATTCAGCTTTGTGAACTATGAAACATGTGGTCTGGTTTTCTGTTGTGTTCCGTATTAATATGATAATCACAAAAATTTTAAATATTTTCTAAAAGATTTAAAAAAAAAAAAAAAAGCCCACCACTATGTGCAAGTAATCTGTGTCTTTCCTGACAGTTTTTCTCACATTCTTCCAATGCCCATCAGATCTCACATCTGACTCCTGCAACATCTTCCTAAGTGGGCTCTGCTCCAGTTTCTCCCAATTCAAATCTGTCTAATCTACTTCTAGATTAATTATCCTAAATACTGCTCATGTCCCTCCATTTAAAACACTGCAATAACTCCCTAATGTCTGTAGGATAAAGTTAAAACTCTTTAGCTTCACATAAAGATTCTTGAAAATTTGGCCCCAAGCGATCATCTTTTTTCTTTTTACCCCCAACTCAACCATGTGCTCCAGTAAACTCATATCATCAGCCTTTCTAAGAAACACCTACTAATTTATCTGCCTGGCAACAGTTTTTGTGAGAGCTGCTCCTCCTCTCTCCTGACAACATGGTTCTTACAAGGCAACCCTGATTACCATTGGTGATTGAGCCAAGGGTGGTATCTAACCTAAGCTGACCCAATGAGTCCCTTCCCTAAGGAATTTAGAATGGAAACTGAGATAGCACAGGTTCACCGTGGCTGTCATTTACTGCCATGTAGACCAGAAAGAAGAAAGAGCTGATCTGCACTAAGAGATAGATATGCAGAGGAGAACAAACACAAGAGGTAGAAAAAAAGAAAGGACTATAGTCTTGATCCATTCTGTTTACCTGACCCAGCTGCATCCTACTCTTGGGGCCCAATAGTCACATATGTATTCATAATAATAAATTACTCCCTTTGCATAGGTTATCTTAAATGAATTCTGTTACTTTCATACCAAAAGAGTTGTTATTACTCTAATCACATTTGCATTTCAGAGAATTCACTCTGTCCACAATGCAGAAGGGGGAAGGGCATAATAAGAGAAGAGAAAAGAGGCAATGAGACCAGTCAGGAGCAATTGGAAAGTTCCAGGAACAAGATTTAGTGATAATAGGATGTGGAAACTGAGCAAGGATGGTGGGAATTGAGGATGACCTGAAGGCAGTATGACTGGGTGGAGAGTGGAAAAGAGAATACTAAAGAATTGGGGGGATGAAAATGAGCTTATGTGGAAGCAACTAACACCATTCCTAGGCCATAGTAGGTGTTCCAAACATGTCAGTGTCCTTGGTTCCCCCTCTTCCCTTATGTTTTGTTTCCCCTATTAAGCTATAACAGCTCCTATAGGGCAGGAATTATAAAATATACTTCTCCATTGCCTTTACAGTGACTATTCAAGTCCTGGCACATTGCAGACACTCAGTAAATATTTGTTGATTTTATTTTGATTTTATGCAATACCGTTTTGTTTTGATTGCTTATAATAATATATCTTATGAAGTAAATACTCAGAATAATGCTGTATAGACCTGCTTTTTTAGACAAAGAATTGAAAGAATGCTTTTCTCACTATAATCTTCTTTGATTTTGGAGTGGTCTTGAAAAAGTCTGAATTCTAATAGAGGATAATTTTCTTTTCAATGGGTAAGAAATAAATAAAATCCAGACCCCAAAAGAATAAGTAAATAAAGCTTTTCATTTATAAATAAGTACAAATCTGAGACTGCTCAGTAAACATCAATGCACAATACTTAAAAACAAATCTGAAAGGTGAATACAGAGGCTGACTCCTAACATAAACACAAGTTAATCAAAGCCAAGGACTTAGAATTTGAAACATCTCTTATTGTTGAATCTCAACCCCTATCTCAGATATAATTATAAAACTTTTTGGAAATTAATTCCTTCTTAATTCTCTATACAAAAAATTATTCTTAGGATTTCTGATCAAGATGGCAGAGTAGGTAAATGTGCTTACCTCCTCTCATGAGCACATCAAAATTACAACTAAACTATAGAACAACCATCACTGAGAATCGCCTGAAGTCTTGCTGAGCTGAAGTTCTACGACTAAAGACAAACAGAAGAATCAACCTCAAGACTTGGAGGAGAGGCAGAGACATGCAACTGGTTTTTAATGGTCACCTTCGTGCGACCATTAAAAATCGGGAGATATATCTTGGCTGCTGAGGTGCCCCCCCTCCAAAGAAGCAAAGGGTCCCAGTGGCACACCAGGCTCTCCAGCCCAGGGTTCCAGTGCCAAGGAAAGAGTCTCCATAAATTCTGGCTATGAAAGTAGTGAAAATTGTGCTGAGTGAGACAAGAGTGGCTGACACCTCCTGCGCTCCTCTTAAAGGGCCTGCACATGGATTTACTCACTGATGGACTCACTTGCTCTGAGTTCCAGTGCTGGGAGTGCTAGGGACATACCAGGAGGAACTGAAGTGTCTGGCTTTAGGGTGAGAGCTGGAGGGACAGCTTTCTCCTGGACAGAGGAGCTGTCGGAAACCATTGTTTCTTTGTTGAGCCCTGCCCCCTCCTGGTGTACAGACACAGGTGTCCATCATATCTGAGTTTCCATCCACCTGGCTAATACCCATTTATTTGCCCTGCCCTGAGATTCCCCGAGACCCCACCTAACTTTCAGTTACACTCAAGCCACTTTCAGTGGCTTTTCCCTGCAAATCACCTGTCTTAGCTCATGCTGCAGAGTGTCCTAAGATCTCTCAAAGGTTCACAAAACCCAAACAAGCAGCATCTGGCTTCAACGTGTCCCATACTTGTGGCTGAGTAACCCCAAGCTCAGCCCTACGGACAGCTGCCTTTGGTTCATGGCTTGGCCTCTCAAGGCACCTCCAAGCCCAGCACAGGTGTTGGCCATCTGTGGATTGGTTTATGGTTCATGCCAGGTGGCCCGGGGCAGGGCACAGGCTGCAGCTGAACTTGGCCTGCAGCAAGGCTCTTCCTAGGAGGACCCTGGGCTGGCAGGACGTGGCCAGTTTTGGACAAAGCCAGAGCTTCACCCGGCCACCTCCAAGGACAACACACCCAAAGGCCAGACTAGGCAGCCACCAGAGCCCTGCTAATCCTGCTCTGCAGGGTTAGCCTCTGTACTACAGCCCCTCCACTATAGTCACAGCCAGTCCTCATAACCAATTATCCCGAGGGTCATTCTCTCCCACTGATGTGCAAACAGCAACCAAGGCTCAATACAGCAGGAAGGTACACAGAACCCATACAAGAGACACACCTAGAGAACCCAGCTCTGGTGACTAGCAAGACTGTGCCACTGAGCCCCCCAGGACACCTACTACATAACGCCACTCTACTAAGACCGGGAGATACAACAGCCCTACCTTATACATAAAAACAAACACAGGGAGGCAACCAAAATGAGGAAACAAAGAAACAAGTTCCAAATGGAAGACTAGAACAAAGCTCCAGAAAAAGAACTGAACAAAATAGAGACAAGCAATCTACCAGAGGCAGAGTTCAAAACACTGGTTATAAGGATGCTCAATGATCTCAGGGAGAACTTTAACAAATAGGAAACATAAAAATGGAGATAGGAAACATCTTTAGAAAAGAACCATTCAGAAATAAAGAATACAATACCTGAAATAAAGAGTACGTTAAAGGGAATCAACAGTAGATTAGATGAAGCACAGGATCGAATCAGCAATTTGGAAGAGAAGGTAGCAGAAAACACACAATCAGAACAGCAACAAGAAAGAAAAAAAAATGGAATAGTTTAAGGGGTCTCTGGGACAATAGCAAGTGTACCAACATTCACATCATAGAGGTACTGGAAGGAGAGAGAGAGAGAGAGAGAGAGAGAGAGAGAGAGAGAGAGAGAGAGAGAGAGAGAGAGAGAGAGAGAACAAGGAATTGAAAACCAATTTGAAGAAATAATGACAGAAAACTTCCCAAACCTGGTGTAGGAAATGACATACAAGCCCAGGAAGCACAGAGAGTCCTAAACAAGATAAACCCAAAGAGGCCCACACCAAGACATAGCATAATCAAAATGCCAAAGGTTAAAGGCAAAGAGAGAATCTTAAAAGCAGCAAGAGAAAAGCAGTTAGTTACCTACAAGGGAGCCCCCATAAGACTGTCAGCTGATTTCTCAACAGAAACTTGGCAGGCAAGAAGGGACTGGCACGAGATAGTCAAAATAGAGGAAAAGCAAGGACCTACAACCCAGAATACTCTACCCAGCAAGGCTATCATTTAGAATCAAAGGACAGATAAAGAGCTTTCCAGACAAGAAAAAGCTAAAAGAGTTCATCACCACCAAACAGCATTACAAGGAGTCTTAGAGGGACTTCTTTAAGATGGAAAAAAAAGATAAAATATGTGAATAATAAAATGACAATAATAAATATCTATCAATAATTAGTTTTAATTTAAATAGATTAAATGCTCCAATCAAAAGATAGGTGGCTGGGCCGGCCCAGTGACTCAGGCGGTTAGAGCTCCATGCTCCTAACTCCGAAGGCTGCCGGTATGATTCCCACATGGGCCAGTGGGCTCTCAACCACAAGGTTGCCAGTTCAGTTCCTTGAGTCCCACAAGGGATGGTGGGCAGCACCGCCTGCAACTAAGATTGAACATGGCACCTTGAGCTGAGCTGCCACTGAGCTCCCGAATGGCTCAGTTGGTTGGAGCGCATCCTCTCAACAACAACGTTGCCGATTTGACTCCCACAAGGGATGGTGGGCTGCACCCCCTGCAACTAGCAACAGCAACTGGACCTGGAACAGAGCTGCGCCCTCCACAACTAATACTGAAAGGACAACAACTTGACTTGGAAAAAAGTCCTGGAAGTACACACTGTTTCCCAATAAAGTCCTGTTCCCCTTCCCCGATAAAAATCTTTAAAAAGAAAAAGAAGAAGAAGAAGAAGAAGAAGAAGAAGAAGAAGAAGAAGAAGAAGAAGAAGAAGAAGAAGAAGGATAGGTGGCTGAATGGATAAATAAAAAATTTTTTTGAAAAAAGACCCTTAGATATGCTCACTTCAGAACAAAAGACACACACACAGACTGAAAGTAAAGGGGTAAGAAAAATATATTTCATGAAAATGAAAATAAAAATTTAAAAAGCTGGGGTAGCAATACTTATACCAGACAAAATAGACTTTAAAATAAAGGTTATAACAAGAGACAAAGAAAGACCCAGTAATCCCACTTCTGGGTATTTATTCAAAGAAACCCAAGGGGATGTGTGTATCCATATGTTCACTGCAGCAATATTTACAATAGCCAAGATATTGAGGCAGCCTGGGTGTCCATCAATGGATGAATGGATAAAGAGTAGTTGGTACATATATACAATGGAATACTGCTCAGCCATGGAAGGGACTGGGTTCTTGCCATCTGTGGCGGTGTGGATGGACCTGGAGGGTGTTGTGCTGAGTGGAGTATGTCAGACAGAGAAAGATTGTTGCAATGTGATTTCGCTTATATGTGAAATCTAAAGAACAAAATAAACAAACAAACAAAACAGAAACAAACTCATAGATTCAGAGAACATTTTGATAGGAATGGAGGTTGGGGTGTGTGAAAAAGGGAAAGAGATTAAGAAGCACAAATTGGTTGTTACACAGTAGCCATGGGGATGTCAAGTGTAACATAAGGAATATAGTCAATAATATTGTAATAACTCTGTATGGTGTCAGATGGGTACTACATTTGTCCAGGTGATGGGAGAGGGGTTGGAGGACAAGATGAAAAAGGTGAAGGGATTAAGAAGTCCAAATTGGTAGGTACAAAATGGTAATGGGAATGTAAATTAAAGCATAGGGAATGTAGTCAATAATGTGGTAATAACTATGTATAGTGCCAGGTGGGTACTAGCCTGGTCAGGGGGATCACTTCTTAAATTGTACAAATGTCTAACCACTATGCTGCACACCTGAAATTGATATAAAATAAGACTGAATGTCAACTGCAATTGAAAAATTTTAAAAGTGGGGGGAAAAGGTAAAGGGGAATAAGAGGTCCAAATTTCCAGGTATAAAACAAGTCATGGACATGTAACATATGGCATGGGGCTCCTACTGGGCTGTATCACAATTATTGTGATATCATGATAGCATGGTACGGTGTCAGACGGTTGCTGGACTTATCATGGTGAGCACTTCTTTAGTATATAAATGTTAAACAACTATGGTGTATACCTGAATAATCTTTTTAAAAGATTATTCTTGCTATTCAACATATATTATCTCTATATATGTTATTATCTATATATAAAATATATTATTTGCATATAATGTATATTTCTATATAAAATCTAATATATATTATTTGTAGAGAGATAGTGTGCAAAAGTGGCAAACATATTCAAATTAAATATTTTAAACTCATCTTAACTAATTCCACTGCCATAGACATGTACAACCAACCCAAGAGAGTCATGACTGGACAGCTTTTATTAACCTTGACTGAAGAGGAGATATTTAGTCATGGTCCATGCATAGCTGATATATGTGGCCAATATACCTATGCAGACTCCTGGGCATTGATGGAAGAGGATGCAACCTGAAAAAAAACTCTCTAATGAGAACTGTAGGCCCCCCTATATAGAATGTGATCTGAGAGGTAATGACATGCCCAACTACCACAGTGCTCAAAATTCCACCAGTAGGGGCATTCTTTTGAGTTAAAGAGATTATCTCTAGGAGACTTCTGTTAAAATGTATGGATTCAGTAAATGTGATAAAGCATTGACCTACTAATACCTAAAAACACATTGTTGTGATTGCTTTGTTTTAATACTAGCTTACTAACATGTAACAGAGAACCACAGTTAGGCTCTATGGCCCCCCACCTACCTCTTTCAACCTCATTTCTTGCCATTCTCCTCTACCCAGCAGACTTCACTCCACATACATGACTGGTACATTTTCAATGCTTGAGGCTTCAAATTAAATGAGATCTCTCAGAAGAGCCTTCCCTCACTACTCTGACCAAAGTAGGATCCTACTCAGGAAGAGCTTTCTTCAGAGCACTACTAACAATATGTTATTCTTTTTCATTTACTTGTTTGTTATCTGTCTCCCCTTAGAAGCTTGAAGGCAAGGACCTTGAGTATATTATTCTCCATTGTAATCCCAGCTCCTAAATCAAGCACATAGTATCAAGCACATAGCAAAGGTTCAATAAATATTTGTTAAGTGAGTGAATAAGCAATAAAGTAATATAACATTTCTGAAAGTTGGCTTGGCTATGAGTGTCAAAAGACCTTAAAATATTGATACAGAGTGGTCAAATAATTCTGCTAGGAACATATCTTATGGAAATAATTGGAAATGTATGGATTTATACACAGAATTTTCATCACAGACTTGTTTATAAAAGGAAAAACTGGATCTGAATGTCCAAAAATAAGAAAAGTATTAAATCAGTGACATTTTAAAAGAATACTTAATGCCATGATAAAATGCTCATGATAAAATGTTAAATGGAAAAAGCATGATAAAAGAGTTTGTACAGTATGATCCCAGTTTTGCAAAAAGGAGAAGAGTATATATGCATTGAAAACAATTGTTATAAGTATCAATGTACCAAAATATTGATGGTGTTTATCTATAGTTGATAGATAAGTGATTTTTTATTATTAATGATATTCTGTATTTTTTTTAATTCTCTACAGTGAATATATATTACTTTTATTCATGGATAAAAACAATACAAGTTTAAATCTAAACTAGCACCTAATGTGTGAAATGCACTCTACTAATTACTGAAGGATTCAACACTTTGGAATGGTCAACACTTTTCCCACTCTCCAGAGGTTTGTAATTTATGACATCAGTAAATGTATTTACAAACCCAGATGGGAGCTGGAAGTAGGAGTCATCAGTAAGTCAAGAGGAAGATGGATGAAGACATAAAAATGATGAGGTGGGGTGAGGCAAGATGTGGCTCTCCAAAGGAGAAGAAGGGAAGCAAATAGGGATATGAAGGGACCCCAAAGATACACCTCAGCTGCTTTCATCTTTTCAACAAAGCTTTTCTGAGTGCCCACTGGGCCAGGTATTTGGCTATGCCATTGTCTCAAAGATAAATAAAACATGGCTGCAGCTTGCCCAGAAATTACAGTAGAGCAAGCAAGAAAACCAGTTACATTAGAGCTCGATCATATGATTATGTACAAGATGTTCTGAGAATATAGATAGAATGGCAGTGGTGAGAAAACACTTGCAAGAGAACACAAACTCATGCTAACTCCCAAAGAACAAAATACAGAATTCCAGACAGGTGAGACAAAACATAAGCAAGGTACAGAAGCATGAACTCTAACGGCTATTAGGATGCTTTAAGCTGCATGTAATTAGGACACCAGGTATCTGTTGGAAGTTAAATGTCATTTGCTCTGGGCTCCATGTAAAATGCAGTTGCCTACATTGACGTGATCGAAGTCCCTCCGCAGGGTGCTTCTGGGTCCCTTCACAATAACTGTGTGTCCCTCCGAGTGACGTCCACATTTTCTGGAATGTCCACCGTCCGATTGCTGAGAATGGTCTTCATCCTCAACGTAGAACTCAGTCTTCCTTGGAAAGAAAAAGGAGTGGCTCCTGGTTGACAAACGGTGGGGAAATAGAAAGGAACTGGCTACTGTTCGCACTATCTGTAGTCATGGACAGAGCACGATGAAGGGTGTCACATTGGGCTTCCGTTACAAGATGAGGTCTGTGTATGCTCACTTCCCCATCAACGTCGTTATTGAGGAGAATTGTTTTCTTGTTGAAATCTGAAATTACTTGGGTGAAAAATACATCCGCGGTGTTCAGATGAGGTTCCGTGTTGCTCGTTGAGTATCTCAAGCCCAGAAAGATGAGTTAATTCTTAAATATGGAACTTGTATCAAATTTAGCTGCTTTGATTCAACAAGCCACAACAGTTAAAAACAGGGATATCAGAAAATTTGGGGATGATAGCTATGTTTCTGAAAAAGGAGCACTTCAGCAGGCTGATGAATAATACCTAAGTTTTCCAGCTACAGAAATACCAAGATGTCAAGTGATTCCTCAGACTTATTTGTGATATTTTAAAGATGCAATAAAAGTCATGTATTGACTGGGGGTAAAAATAAAACGCAGTTGCCTAAATGACAAGTTTGCAAACTTCCCTGAAAAAGCCTTTATTGTGTAAATCCAGATGTAATTAATATTTACAGACAGACCAGTATGCCTCAGGTATTTCTATCTATTTCTTTTATACTCCAAGAGATTTAAAAAAGAAAAAAGCTCCTTCTCAGCACAAATAACATATTACGGTGCATTACTGCAGGTGGCAGCTGGTCTGGAGCGGCCAGACACAGCAGCAGATCAAGAGAGCAGAGAAAAGACTTTCTTTCATTTTTATCACCAGCCCTTTTTCTGGAAGGAAGAGGAGAATCAAGCTGATTTGATATATCTGGTACACAGTACAATCAATACATCACTTGTTGTTATGTCTCAGTCTTCCCTCTTTTGAAGGACATTTAAATTCAGTTTTGGGATTTTAATTCAGTGGGATTGTGTGGGCAAAGCTATGCATAGAGATGTCCTGGTTTCTTTCCCCTTTGCGTCATGCAATAACCTAGAACTGTCCTTAAGCTGAAGCTGGCAAGTCAAGAATCAGAGAATCTGCAACCACTGCCTCTGCTCTCCAAAATCATGAGCTCTTATGTGGATCATGACGATACATGAAACGATTGCCATAAACACTAACTAAATGCATATTTGGTAAATTTAAAAAGTAATAAAATATTTATAGTCTCCCAAGAGATCCTCTAGCCAACTTCAAAAAAAAAAATTTTTTTAAGTTTACTTTACTTTTAGACCTTAATCTAAAACTTAAATCCTGAATGTATTTTTACATCTTATTTTCAATAATTCAGAGTTTTAGGGAATAACCTATAGGCCAATATGCCAGTGTAATAGCTAATGAAGCAAGCTCATGAAGTAATATATTAAAATCAATTCAGTTAGCTTCCAGAGTAAGAATCTACTATATTTTTAACCTCTCCATACTTAGTATATTACATAATTCAAGAACACCTATTGATTGAATTTATGTCTAGCACCATTGCTACTGTTCTCACTATAGTTAGGGCCTTTATAATTTGTCTACATAGACATGTTAAAGAATATATATTTTCTATCCCCTGAGGATGATACAGAATATTAAGTTACAAGCGCAAAACTGGCATCATGTTCAAAACCAGAATACTCAACTGTCCAATTTGTCAACTATAAATTTATTATGGTTGATTGTCAATGAACAATCAATGTCTTAAAGGAGGAAATTTTCAAAAACAAGTAATAAAATTAATAAACAGACAAACTCTTCAAAGAAAGATAAATTAGAATAACAGTAAAGAACATTCTATTGGTAAACTATGATTACTGATGACAGGTTGTTTTAGCGTTTCTACCATATTATGATGTTAACACCCAATTTTTAATTTGAGGCATTGCCCCTGCCCTATTCCAGTGATCTTGGTGGGGTTGACAATCACAGTTGTCCTGTCCCCCTCCCTCCTTGGATGAACACATAGTACAGGCCTGATCAATCAGAGTCTTTCCCTGATACTTGAACAAAAGTGGGATATTCTCTCTTTCCACAGTTTTCACTGATGTTGAACCAACATAAACCTGGAGTTCCTTGTTGGACAACTTCTCCAGTTGCATGGAAGAAGTCTGTTTTCAGTAGTAGGAAAGAGGCCACCAAGAAGAGGAATGCATAGAGGAGATAGTGTAAGGGGAAAAAGAGAAAAAAATGGGGAAGGGAGAAGGAGATCTGACCTAGCAATATCATTGATGCCACTTAAGAAAGCCTAAAGTTGGTTCAAGCCCTGTATTTCCCTTGGTATGTGAACCAGTAAATTCCCCAGCCCCCCATTTTTTTGTTTGTTCAAACTAGTTTATGTTAAGTTTGTTATTTGCAATCAAAACTACCAGTATAGTCTCCCTTTCAATTTTAGTGACAATGCCCATTATTGTGGAGAAATAATTATGCATATATATTACTATTCAATTTTCTTTTGGTTTCATGTAATAGAAATATGACTACAGTTTCTTAACTAAATATGAATTAATTTACTCATGTATCAAGAATTTCAAAGGAAGGAGTTCAGAGGGGGTATAGACGTTCAAATAAATCACACTCATCTTCGGGCTTCCTGTTCTACGATCTTAACTTATAGCTTTCATCCTCCAAATTGCAAGAAGACAGCTCTACTGTCAATCAGGAAGAAAAATAAAGGGGGGGGGGGGGCGGGAGGGGCAAAGTGTGTGCTGGCTGGTTCCTTTTAATTAGTGAAACAAAACTGTTTCTAGAAACTCAACCCAACCCAACAAACTTTATAGACCATACCAGTCATATGGACATACCTAGATACCAGGGAGACCAAGGAAGTGAGATTTTTACAAGTTACATTCCTACCAAAGAAAGCCTTTATTAATGAAGATGAGCATGAATATTGAATAGGCAAATTCAGGGTTCTATTTCAGTGGCCTTATGAGTTGGTACAGTATTTGTAAAGCAATTTAGACTATAAAATATTCATACCTGATGATCTAATAATTCTGCTTCTGAGAATTATTCTGAAATAATTCAAAATATGAAAAAGCTTTAATTACAAAGCTATTCATATTGGTGATCTTAAAAATAGAGAAAAATCTGTATAATAACCTCAATATCCAAAAATAGGAAATTACTTTGAAATTTTTAGTTAAGTTTGCAGATTATGTATTGTACAGGCATTAAAAATTGTAGTTCTTGAGACTATAAAACAATATGTGGAAATGTTTTTGATATATCATTAAGGAAAAAAGACATGATTTTATATGTACTAAAGTTTTACATGCACTAAAAATTGCAAAGGAAAAATTACTGAAAGAAAATACATCAAAATGCCAACAGTGGTTTTATCAGGCAATTAGGGTTATAATGTATTTTTCTTCTTTCCTGCAGATTAATTGTTTCCTTTACTTTAATAATAAATTAACATGGTAGAATATTTATTTTTAAACCAATTGTTTTATCAGCATATATGTCAATTCCTCTTTGAAGTAGCTCTCAGATTTATCAGAATTCTCTGTAAGTTGAATTTTTCTAATTCTTTTCTAATATTTTCCAATATTTCTCCCATTGTTCAGCATAACACTAGCATAAAAATGGTACCAAATAGATATTTGTTGATAGATTATTAGATGCTTATTTTAAGAAGTATTAACAGTGTATTAAGAGTTCTCCAGAGAAAGAGAAACAATAGGACATATTTATAGAAAGAAAAAGAGATTTATTATAAGGAATTGGCTCATACAATATGGAGGCTGGCAAATCCAAAATCTGCAGAGCTGATGTCCCAGTTTGAGTCAGAAGGCAGGAGAATTCTCTTACACAGGGAAGGGTCAGTCTCTTGCTCTAGTAAGGTCTTCAACCGATTGGATGAGGTCCACCCACATGGTGAAAAGCAATCTATTTTAGTCAGTCTACTGATTTAACTGTGAAATCAGTTAAACCTCATCCAAAAACACCTCATAGAAACACCCAGAATAATGTTTGACCAAATATATAGACAATATAGACACACAATGGTCCAGTTGACATCACAAACATTTATAGACTAAACTAAATACATGTTGAACTAGATTTATGTCTTTTACATTATCTATTCTTTTCTCTGTTTTATGCTTGTGTGTTTATACATTTTGTGTTTCCCCAGCAGGACTTTACCTCCATGCCTTTGCTCATTTGGCTCCCTGCTCCTAAAGTACTTATCCTGTAATTAACACATTTCTAAATCCTAAATATCTTCGGGCCCTGCTCAAATGCCACATCTTCCATGAAGCCCTCTCTGATTTCTCCTGTCTTCACACCCCACACCCTTGACCACCCCCACATACACATCAAACTAAAAGTAAGTTTTGCTTCTCAACATTCATAGTGCCCTGACTCGGCTTCTTTAAAGCATGTCTCAAATCTACCTTGTTTTACAGATTTTTATGATCAGGGTTTTAGACTATACACATCTTGAGAAAAAATTTCATGTCCAATTTAGTCTTGAATCTCCTGATTATCTTACATCGAGTAGATGTTTAACATTTATTTGTTAAATTAATGCATTTTATACATTTTTCTTACAACTAAAGGAGTCAGTAATTTCTTGGATAGCAAATAATTCAAAGACATTTTCTAACGAAGTAATGGAGTTTAAGAAATTGTCTCTTGATAAACTCACACATACTGAGTAGTTTAAGATAAACACATCTTCAACTGGTTAGAATTTTCAGTCACTCTATAGCGAGCATGTTCTATGTATTTAACTATCATTTTCAGTCTTAATAGTCAAATTCACTTAATTCAAAGTAGAGAGAAATTGTTTTGATTATGATAGTATTTTTCCTTTACTTCCATTTTTCCCACCTCTGAAGTCTAAAGCAGTTAATCCTTTCATCATCCATCCTTATTAGATATGTTTATTTATTACACTTACTTTTTGGGCAAAGGCACAAGTCGAACAAAACTGTAATTTAGCTGGTCAACCATAGAACAACATGCTGTTCCTTATGCTTTAGAGAAGTCACATTACCTTTCTGTTACATTATTTCTACAGGATTTCATAAAGTTGACAGATCTTCAACAACCATCAGTATCTGTTAGTGCCTTCCTTGAATACGTATTTCACTACAATTAGTACATTTTACTCCTGGCCTTGAACTAATTTCTCAAATGTCAAAATTTCCAAAGCTTTTCTTGTTTCTCCCTCTAGTGGTCAATAACATTCATTGAAATAGAAAACCAGGCAAGGGTGATCTTAAATGTGGGTGAAAGGTGGGAATGAACATTCAATTTTGGTATAAAAAAATGTGAAATGTATCCTAATCTATTCTCATAATCTGAGAAGAGGTTAATTTAGGGTACAATTTCTTTAGATTCCACATGTCTACCATTAACACCCTTGTTCCCACCGAGGGGCCACCAAGTGCCCACAAGGCTGTGTACTGACTAGAACTTCTTACTGCCACAAAAGACCCTCTGTTCTACCATCAGCATTGGAGTTTTACAGACTTCATCCTTTACTAAACTTTGCCAGGTAGGAAGGAAATTGAAAAGAGTGGTTTTACCCTCAAGAAGAGGGTAATGACATTAGGCAATTTCTTTAGGCACATTAAGTCACAAGTCAAGCTGACTATGGAAAACTGTTAAAGAAATGTTAACTATAAGTAGCTATTGAACCCTAGTCTAGCAAATTTTGAGAACAAATTTCTAAGAATATCAAGAGCACTTTTTTGGAAAGGGCTACCAATTTTTTCATAGAAAGTAAAATGTAAGGGCCAGGTGAGAATAGGGAGTTGATCTACATAATAATCAGCTCTATCTGATACGGAGGCTGATTTCTTCTCCAGTAAACAATGTAATCATCTCCATTTGACGTCTGACAGGCACCTCAAATTCCAGATGAGCAGAACCGAACTCACCGTCTTCCCCACAACTATTCTCTTTCTCCTTGTTCTTGTCATTATTTCCTTGTGATTATCTTTTTCCTCTGTCGTCTCCTATGTTCTCCGCCATTGCCTCTCTCCAATCCATTGTCCACATTCCACGCACTTAAGTGGTATTATGGCCTGAATTGTGTCCCCGCTCCCAAATTCATATGTTGAAGCTCTAACCCCCAATACCTCAGAATGTGACTACATTTGGAGATAAAGCCTTGAAAGAGGTAATTAAGTTGAATTGAAGCCATATGGTGAGCTCTAGTTCAATCTGACTGAAGAGACACAGGGAGCACACACATACAGAGAAAAGACCATATGAAGAGGCAACAAGAGGAGGGTGTGGGGGGCAGAGCCCCAGAAAGTAGTTTCCAGGCTCTCGGCCTCACATAGACAGGTGCTGGCTCAGGTAGTAAATGGCCAACTGTGATTGCATAGCCATCAGCTGTGGCTAGTTGGCCGTCAGCTGTAACCAGTGAGCCATTGGCCACAATATAACTGCTGTGGCTACGCTAGCGGAGAGAGAGAAGAGAGGGAGAGAATGGGTGCTAGCAAGAAGATGGCGGCTGGGCTGGCAAGTGTGGATGGCGGTTTGCGGACAGTGTGGATCCAGCCTCCAGTGAGAGTATAGTGCCGCCAGAGAGAATATAGTGGTATGACTCCCCTACCTATGGCTCCGTGCGTGTTCCTTTTTGGCCTCACCATATCCTGCGTTCTTGTATGGGGAGCGGGAGCAGAGACCCCCAAGGCCGCCCCGCATGACAAATGGCGCAGCGAGCAGGGTCTCCCGCATGACAAATGGCGCAGCGAGCAGGGTATGGTGCCAGCCAAAGCTCTCCAAAAGACGGTGGAGCAGTTTGTGTGTATGAACACTCAGTCTCAGGAAGACCAGGAGGAGCAGCTGCCGGAGAGCTGGACCCCCGTGGAGGGGTGGGAGGACGTGGACGGTTCTCCCACCAGCACAGGAAAAGCCATGCAGCTGCTGGAGAGATGGAGCCCCGTGGAGAGGTGGAAAGATGTGGACGGTTCCCCAACCAGCACAGGCCGGAGAAAGCGAAGGTCGTTGCAGCCCTGTGGGCCGGGGAAGTTCCTGCTCAGGCAGCCCGGATGCAGGACTTATAGTCCCAGGAGGTAACCCTTGCTGAGTCCTCCGTGGGAGATAAGGGTGAGGTCAAGGTTGTCCCTCACCCCCAGGACAGCCCTGGCGAATGACTATGGACTATGGGTAATTGCCTTCCATCCCTAATTTAATGGACCGCTTGACTGTTTGTTTGGGAACTGTTGTTAGTGGAGCTGGGGGATATTTGCTTTTGTCTCTTGACTGGCCGCCATTGAGAATATGTAAGCACCTTGATTGTGAGTCGCTGTTGTTCCAGCAGGGTACCCGAGAGGCCCAGAGAGAGTGGCACTGCCCTGAGAGCCCTGGCTGTGTCCAGGAAGTGTGGCTGTGCCCACAGAGAGTGGCAGTGCCCTGAAAGCCCTGGCTGAGTCCAGGAAGTGTGGCTGTGCCCACAGAGAGTGGCAGTGCCCTGAGAGCCCTGGCTGAGTCCAGGAAGTCTGGCTGTGCCCACAGAGAGTGGCAGTGCCCTGAGAGCCCTGGCTGTGTCCAGGAAGTGTGGCTGTGCCCACAGAGAGTGGCAGTGCCCTGAGAGCCCTGGCTGAGTCCAGGAAGTCTGGCTGTGCCCTGAAGATGCCCTGGCTGTGCCCAGGAAGTCGGGCTGTTCCCAGAGAGAGTGGCAGTGCCCTGAGAAATCCTAGCTGTGCCTGGGGAAACTAGTGGTACCCTAAGAAGTCCAGGAAGTCTGGCCGTGCCCAGAAGTACTGGTGGTGCCCTGAGAAACCCTGGCTGTGTCCAGGAAGACAGGTGGTACCCTAAGAAGTCCAGGAAGTCTGGCCGTGCCCAGAAGCACTGGTGGTGCCCTGAGAAACCCTGGCTGTGCCCAGAGAGCCTGGCTATGTCCAGGATATTGCATTCACCCCCAGGCTCCTCGCACAGGTCCCCTCGCGGAAGATGCTTGTCGCGTAGATTGTGAGGCGAGAGCCTGTAGGGGTGGAGTGTGGGGGCGGAGCCCCAGAAAGTAGTTTCCAGGCTCTCGGCCTCACATAGACAGGTGCTGGCTCAGGTAGTAAATGGCCAACTGTGATTGCATGGCCATCAGCTGTGGCTAGTTGGCCGTCAGCTGTAACCAGTGAGCCATTGGCCACAATATAACTGCTGTGGCTACGCTAGCAGAGAGAGAGAAGAGAGGGAGAGAATGGGTGCTAGCAAGAAGATGGCGGCTGGGCTGGCAAGTGTGGATGGCGGTTTGCGGACAGTGTGGATCCAGCCTCCAGTGAGAGTATAGTGCCGCCAGAGAGAATATAGTGGTATGACTCCCCTACCTATGGCTCCGTGCGTGTTCCTTTTTGGCCTCACCATATCCTGCGTTCTTGTGTGGGGAGCGGGAGCAGAGACCCCCAAGGCCGCCCCGCATGACAAAGGGCGCAGCGAGCAGGGTCTCCCGCATGACAGAGGGCCATGTGCAAGCTGAGGAGAGAGGCCTCAGAAAGGAAATCAATTCTCTGGGCACCTTGATCTTGGACTTCCAGCCTCCAGAACTGTGGGAAAACAAATGTCTGTTGTTCAAGCCACCAAGTATGTGGTATTTTTAATGGCAGCCCTAGCAAACTAATACATATGATATCTTCCCCCTTTCCTTCCCAACACTCTTAAAATAAAATGTTCTGCAATTGGGCCGGCCCGTTGGCTCAGGTGGTTGGAGCTCTGTGCTCCTAACTCCAAAGGCTGCCAGTTCGATTCCCACATGGGCCAGTGGGCTCTCAACCACAAGGTTGCCAGTTCAACTCCTCGAGTCCCGCAAGGGATGGTGGGCTCCATCCCCTGCAACTAAGATTGAACACAGCACCTTGAGCTGAGCTACCGCTGAGCTCCCGGATGGCTCAGTTGGTTGGAGCACGTCCTCTCAACCACCAGGTTGCTGGTTCGACTCCCGCAAGGGATGGTGGGCTGCACCCCCTGCAACTAGCAACAGCAACTGGACCTGGAGCTGAGCTGTGCCCTCCACAACTAAGACTGAAAGGACCACAACTAAGATTGAAAGGACAACAACTTGACTTGGAAAAAAGTCCTGGAAGTACACACTGTTCCCAAATAAAGTCCTGTTCCCCTTCCCCAATAAAATCTAAAAAAAAAAAAAAAGAAAAAAAAAAAAGTACTGCAGTTAACATGGCCTATGAAGCCCGAGACGATTTGGCCATGTGCACATCTCCTGCTCCGTCCTTCTCCTAGCTCTGTCCTCTAGCCTTACTGAACTTCTCTCAGTTCTCAGTCATACTTGCGGCCTTCTCACAATTTGCTAGAAGTGCCTATCCCCCCACTCTCATTACCCACCTAACTTCAAGTTTCAGCTCAGATATCACTTCCTCAAGGAAATCTCCCTCACTACTGGCTTAGGTCAATTTTCTCTAAACACAGTCGTCATTATTTGCTTCATATCTCCTGTTTTGGAAAAACTAATGCAGAAGATCCACAATAGCTGAACCGCTCCTGTCTCATTTCCTTCTCTACCTACAGTGCCAGCACAGTATTTGACGCATAACAGACCTGCAATCAATATTAGTTGACCATATGACTGATGCTCTTTTTTAGTATTTGTAGCTACCTCCGTTGAGGAATTAAGACATCAACTGGCTTAGTCAGAGAAGCTACTGGGACAGTACCATAAAATCCCAAATACGCAGCCTTCCTTCCCAGCAGGCTCTATTGTCACTGGCATCCAGACCTCCTTCCCAAGAGGTGTAGTGCAAAAAATAGACCTCAAAGTTCCTCTCTTAGGCCCTGCCCCATGTGACTTAGCAGACACCACGCAGCTCAGCCGGCGGGATATGTGTCTATCCCAGACCGTCTGAGAGCACTTCTGTAAAATGGTATTCAGAGAGGAACTATGAACTAGCCTAGCAAATGCTACATGCAGTGTTTTGAATTGCAGCCAAGATAATTTTCAAAAATAATTCTTGGAATGTTAAAGGGGGTATTTTTAAACTAGAAATGGACCAGGAGGAACACATATTTTCAAATAGGAATCTGAAATGTTCATTATGTTCTGATAATCTTGCTGAAGTGGGAGGTCATTAGCTGAGTTTTGTTCCATAAGGAACAAACACAAACAAGGTGCTAGAAATGAAGAAATTCACAGAGATGAAAACTAACTTTCTGCTCTGAGAAGGCATCTCTTACAGGTTTTTCTTTCCTCTAGAGGTCTGCTGGCCTTCCAAGTCTTGAACCGGTATAGTACACATTTTCCTTTTCTAAAGAGCCTCAATATTTTATTATCTACCATCAGAGAAAGTCTCTGTTACCTTCATCTTCTATTCAGGTCCCTAAGCCGCCTTTCTTCTAATGCCTGCAGTGATGTCTGAGAGGATTCTCAGTCCTTATGTGTGAAGCAGTTCTGTGTACGTCTTACTTTAAAACAGCTGGAGACTTGCCAGCATGATGGTACCTGGCTAGCAAAGGACAACCAACAGGCTGATCATCTGAAATCTGAATTCCAGTAGCATTTTTATTCGGCAGTGGTTTTTAAATGACTACATGCCAGTTATGTTCACATATTTTATCTTATTTAATCCTCAAAATAACCTGTAATGGAATATTAAATACCAAATAAAATGATGGCATAGATGTATATTTATTGGCATATTAGTTTATTGGTATGGAAAACATTTATAACATATTATTAAATGACAAAATTACCAAACAGGATGTATAATGTGCTCTCATTTTTATAGCAGTATACATACATTTTTAGATATCTACACCACAGCAAAAAATCTGGTGAGTTACATACTTTTTAAAAAGCTCTTTAGAATAAATAAGGGACATCTGGAACTTAGAGAATCTAAGGAATAGGACTGAGGCCATATCTTATAAAAAACATACTAAAGCCAAGATTTGAATCCAGGTGTCTTTGAAGCCAAAGCTCCGAAGCTTATTTTTATACTTTGTTGGATTACTTCATTGGTCACCCTTTAAGTGGTGGCCCAGGGGGAATGCCTTATTTATAGAATAAGGAAATCTACCCCACACTTCCTAAAGAGTTCATAAAAATAAGATTCTGATAGCCAGTAGTAAACTCTTCATCTCCAAATTGATTTCTGCCGTAATGACTCCTCACGCGCACTGATTAAGCCATAGGAGGTCTGAGTTATCTTATTTTTTATATTGTCCATTTGCAGAGATTGGGAGAAAGATATAAATGAGCCACATTTGACCATGGCTTTCAAAAGAATATCTTAAAAGATACAGTTTTATAAACATAATTGTATTAAAATATTTAGTTCCATGCATCTGGGTATCTCTGGACCATTGATAGTGAGGTCATAATCTCACTCAAGAACCATATTACATTGTCCTAAGTTATTTCACTTACCTGGCAATAAAAATTTCTCATTTTCAACATGAAGATTGAAAAAGAAGAGGAACATTATTCCTAAGACAATGACCTCTGAATTCTAGTCTTTTTTTTTCAACTACAGTTGACATTCAATATTATTTTATATTAGTTTCATGAGTACAGTATAGTGGTTAAACATTTACATAATTTATGAAGTGATCCCCTCAATTAGTCTGGTACCCACCTTGCAGTAATATAGTTATTACAATATTATTGACTATATTCCCTATGCTGTACTTTACATCTCATGACTGTTTTGTAACTACCAATTTGTACTTCTTAATCCCTTCCCCTTTTTCACCCAGGCCCCCCAAACCTCCTCCCATCTAGCAACCATCAAAATGTTCTCTGTGTGGAGTGACAGGTTAGCTCAGTTGGTTAGAGCGTGGTGCTGGCTAGTTCAATCCCCACATGAGCCACTGTGAGCTGCACCCTCCTTAAAAAAAAAAAAAATGTTCTCTGTATCTATGAGTTTGTTTCTGTTTTTGTTTTGTTTTGTTTAGTTTTGTTTTGGGGGGGGTCCCTTAGTCCCCCCTTTTTTTATTTTATTAGTTTCAGGTGCACAAGACAAAGCAATACTTAGACGTTTATCATTTATATCTCTCATACTGTGTGAACCCCCTTCCCCCCATCCACTATCCCTCTAACTGTTTTGTTTTTTCCACATATACATGAGATCATATGGTATTTGTTTTTCTCTGTCTGACCTATTTCACTTGGCATAATTTTCTAGTCGTATATTATCTGCTGATAACTATTTTTGAATAAGGAAAGGAAGAGAGGGCACTGTGATACTGCCGAAGACACATAAAAGTAAAATGAGCTGTAAAAAGGCTGATTCTGCAGTCAAAAAACTTAAAGAGGACTTCCTGTCCAATTGGCAAACAAAATAAATATTTATCTTCAAGAAGCCATCTTTACTAGTTATTTTAAGGTCAAAAAGTGTGTTTAAAAATTGTCATTCTAGTTGCTTAGTTCTCATTAGTAGAAACCTAAACCAAGTTTAAAAATTATATCCCTCACTTGATTTGGAAATATCAAAATAATATATGTGGAGGAAAGTCAGAAACCATATTAATATTGCCTGTTCCATTTTAGTTTTAACATCCAATACTTAAATGTAAAATATTGCCTTCTACTAGGCAGTGTATAACCACTGTAAAAGAATGCATCTCTTCACCCATACTGTAGACCTGCACTGTTAAATATGGCAGCTACTGAGCACTTGATGTGTGGCTAGTTCAAACTGAGATGTGCTTTAAGTGTAAAATACACATCAGATTTTAAAAACCTAGCACAAAAAAAAAAAAGGATGTAAATTACTTCACCAATAAATTTTGTATTGATTACATGTTGAAATGATAATATTTGAATATATTGAGTTAAATGAAATGTATCATAAAAATGAATTCTACATACAGCAGGTCCTTGAATAATGTCGTTTCACTATAACTTTGATGTGATGCTATAAGAACTTAATTCTTGTTTATGTCAATTAGTCGATGGTAAAATTGGTTTCGTTACATGTAGTTTTGCTTAAAGTCGCAAAACCTATTGATGACGTTAAGTATGAGATTACTGAATTTCTTTATACTTTTTTTATGTGGTGTCTACAAAATTTTTAATGTTGCTTGCATGCTATTTCTACTGGACAGTATTGCCTTAGATTTTCACTTTTGAATAACTATATCCTGAGTCAGGAGTAAGAATATCAGACTTTATTCTTGTCTTCTTGGTATACCTTGGACTTACAATTTACTTTAAAAGAGGATCAAAAATGTGAAACTTTTTAAGTATGATTAACAAAATGGAGAGCATCAAACTAATGTGCTAGCCAGATTTCCTTCTGCCAGAATCTACTTTTATTTCCCCAAAAAAATCTTTCTCTGCCACCAGATCCCACTTTGCTCATACGAGTGGCCGAGGAAGTACAAAAAAATGAACACCCCCTAAGTGCATCTTTCAACCAATAACTGACAGGAGTTGGTATATAAATACCCCAGGTCTTTGTCCCATGGATAGGGTAACCCAGAGATATGTTCTCTATGCCATTATTCAGAGTTCGTCACTGGGATTAATTACCTACACCTGTATCTTATTTAATAATTCACCATTTATTTGCTGCTGCCCTTCCATATCTCCCATCCCCACTCCTTACCTGGGTTTCCTGGGGTCATTTTGCTAATTAACTACGACTTGCCCTTATAGTCTTCTTTCAGGGTCTGCTCTGACCTCTCACCGATCCATTCTCCACCTCAAAAGCTGGGCTATCTCTTTACAGTGCTACTGTGACCATATCACTTCTTACCTAAAACCTCTCATTGATTTCCCCACTGCTCTTAGGATAAAGACCATCCAATACCTTCGTTTCAAGTTTCTTGATGTCGATTCTAATGACTGCTTTACTACGTCGGTTCCTGCGCCACACTCTAGAGACCTTACCATCACCCAGAACTGCTACACCTTGAAAATCAAAAATTCCAATTTCCCACACTCTGACCACAGTTTCCTACACACATACAGACACTATCACTCTGCCAGCACCAGACCTCCAGGCCCTCAATCCCTCCCTTTCTCCCCATCTGTCAAACTTATCATGGCTTTGAACACCGCCTGTTTCATCTAAACCCCCAGAAACATCACCATCTCCTGCTCTCTTACCAGCACTCTCAACTCTGCTGGCCTCCTCTCCTGGTAGTGTTAGCTTGGGAACCATCAATATTTTGAATCTGCTTCTGCTTCTATACCCAAGATGGAAGTAAATATAACAGAATGAGCTGCCCAGAATTTTAAATTTGTACACGGAGGTGTTTTCTCCCTTCCCAGGAGAGCAGGCCCACAAGTGGCTCCTGATCTCAAAAAGACCCTTAACACAACTCAATACTGTTTATATGTCTCACTCTTTTCATAGGAAATGTTAAAACCTCTTCACTTTCTAGAACCCTCCTCTGTTCACTTTCAGCAGATTACCTGAATTTGGTTCTGAATTTGCAGAGTAACAAATCGATCCCCAAGGCCTTAACTCTTTCGCTCCTGTAGCAAGCCTATCTCTCCACCTGTGCTTTAAACCCCAAACCTTTCTCCCCCAAGACTGAACCTGAATCCAAATCCTTTCATAATCAAGATCTGGGAAAACTTCCCAGTCTCACCTTCTGCCTCTCCTCCAGATACATCCTACCTGCAGTTTCAGGAATGTTCTCCAGTCATGGATAGGACCTGGAGCCTGATGTGGTGAATGGACCACATCCAATAAGGCTGAGAGCAGAACCCAGGAGAGAGTCTCCTGAATAAAGCTGTGTCCTTGTTTCCAGGAATGCTATCATAACAAGGACCCTGCCAAGGAGAAGAATGCAAGTCATAAACTGTGGAATGAAGTTGAAAAAACATGAGCCAAATAAATGGGAAGACCAAATTAGGAGAACAAAAGCAGATAGGAGGTAGAAAGGGGCCAATATGGGGGAAACAGACATGGAGCAAGACATGAGTTAGGTCAAAGGTAACACAGCTCCTCTTAATTGCTGCACAGTTGGCTCCTTTGTGTCATTCCAATGCTATTAAATGTCACCTACGGAAATGCCTTTCCAACTACCCCATGTATTATCTCCCCTTATTTACTCATTACACGTCCATGTTTTAACACTCTGCATAGTGCTGTCATGCTAGCTGATATGTCTTTATTTAGTAGTTTATTGTCCATCTCTCCCCACTAGAATGTAAGCTCCACGAGAACAAACCTCTTCTCATTTACTCTATATCCTCAGTGGCAAGGACAGTGCTTCAGGTACAGTAAACACTTGGTAAATGCTAGATTAATGAACTCAACCTCAGGAGTGCTCTGCATTTTTTGAAAGGCCTCCAAGTAAGTCTGACTTCAGCCAGAATGGGAACCACTGGGCTCATAATTGCCTTGTTGTTCCCACTGTGCTGGGATGTGGAGGGTGGTGAGAAGTGATCTCAAAAAGTACAGAACCAGGCCCAGATGAGTGAAGCATTGCTCTCTTTTGCCAGGCCTTCAAGCATGCTGTTTCCAAGGCCTCGAATAAGCTCTCCTCACATTCAGTTCAGGTATCATCTTCTTTAATAACTATAAATACTAAAGGCATTAGTCTGAATTATTTACTTGCTTTCCCCAGTTTTAAAGACTGTCTGGCATGTGTTAGATAAGAAACGTTTCTTGAATTGCACTGCTCCAGCCCACTGGGCTTGCTGGTGTTCTCTGCTACAACATTCATTCTATTAATATTAGCTGGCATTTATTTAGTACTTACCAGGTGTCAGGTACGGTGCTAAGCCCTTACCTATAGTGTCTCATTTAATCCTCAAAAGAATTCTTCAAGAGGGGTTTGGGGGTTTTTTGGGGTTTTTTACACTTACAAATGAGGAGACTAAGATTCAGAGAGGAGATCTCTCTCTCTCTCTCTCTCTCTCTCTCTCTCTCTCTCTCTCTCTCAAGTAGCAGAGTTGTATTGTTTTCTATCCTATACAATCGTGTGCAATCACTGTATAGCCTATAAGTAGTGCATCAGTATTTTCAGTGTACATTATTTCTGCCCTAACTCTTTTATTAACTAATAACGGAATTTAGGACAAATTCTCAAATATCTCTAGGGGTCTTAGTTTCTTCACCTATAGAATTGAGAATTAGATGAAATTAACTCCTTGGTCTTCTCCAGCTCTTAAATTTATATGCATTTATTTAGTGACTTCCGGAAAAATGGCGGCGTGAGGAGGGCGCAGCTCACAGTGGTCCGTGGCCAATACGGGGATCGAACCAGCAACATTGGTGTTATTAGCATGACGCTCTAACCAACTGAGCTAACCGGCTACCCCAACTATGGCTATTCTTAGTGTTCTAATCATTAAACAGAATTCCACCTGCATGTTTGCTGCTACACAAATGTTTTCTGGGTGAAAGTATGTAAAATTAAATTAATATCAACATCTTCTTAAAAAAAAAAAAATTTATATGCATTTATGAGTTCCTAGAATTTCAAGGAGTTGATTCTGCAACACCACCTGCTTCTACATTTCTATGTATTTCATACTGTGTTTACATCAAAACAACATTAACAGTTTTCATTTCCATGAGTTGTTTTCTTGAAACCATCTGACTTACTTGAGATATGAAAAGTGAAACAGAGTCACATCACCAAAGCCACAGAAGTTACGTCTTCAAACACAGTCTGCATATTTCCCCACAGAGTTAATATCATTGGTTTAATTATCTATTAGAAGAAAATGCTTACTAATGAAAGTATTTCTGAAAAGACTTCTAAAAAACTTAAATTCTAGGTTATTTAATGATGGTACTAGCCCCCGTGCATATTGGGAGGAAAGAGTTAAATACTAGTCTCTAACATATATTTTTTAAATTTATTGGGGTGACAATTGTTATATTTGTTGTTTTTGAATTTTACTAATTGAAAGACTTGGAAGTATAGAGTGGAGGGGAGAGTAGGCCAAACCTGGCCCAAATCTCTCCCCTCCCCCCTTTTTCTTAATGAATGAAATAGCATAGGGCAGTGGAAGGAGCCCTTGGTTCTTTTTTTTGGTGAAAACCTACTGTAAATCACTGAACTTCTCTGTGTCTCAGTTTGCTAATACTGCATATTAGTGGGTCTGGACAAATAATATCTCAGGTTACTTCCAGATCTGTAAGTTAACCCAAAGCATATGAAAACCTGGCAAGAAGTCACTTTTAAAATGCACTAGCAAGTTTGAAAATGTATCCTTATCCTGAAGCAAAAAGAATCAGTTCTTAGGTTGAAGGTGACAGCCCCAGAGAATTAACAACAAAAACTTAAGTCTATTTTTAATAGGGCTACAGTAGCAGTGAAAGCTTTACAATTCTAACACAGACGAGGTAGCTGATTCCCAAGCTTCACCACTGAAGACACACAGCTGTTTTGATGTATTTTCACCACTGGCAGTGAAGAGATAAAGAGGAAAGCAAGCAGGAAAGAAATCAGGACACTAAGGTCAGCATACAGACTGATCCTGAAAAATGTCAGCGATGAATTAGAGAGAGGAAAATAGAAAATGTAGGACTCTGTCACTTCGAAAATGTATTACCAGTGTGGTAAGATTTTCTTATAATGAGATCGTCTTCTAGGATATGATAACCAACTCCACGTTCTTTTCAACCATTTTAATGATTGTACAATTGTACAAATACAAATTGATCTGCCTGTTAGTCTTCATCTTTCTGAACAAAATAATATTAATCTTTGGTTTGTCCTCATACATCTCATTTTAATGTGAACCTTAGTGTGTAAATTTTTCTTGCTGACCATTTTCTCACCAGATGGATTAGGTACCTCATTTCCAGATTCTGTTTTTTTTTCCATGCCTGATATATTCCACATCCCTTTGTACCCAACACCATGCGTCCATCTGCAAATGAACATCCTAGAATTGAGGCAGAGTGGGTACCTGGTAAAAGGACTTTGAATGAAATGGTAATTATTAATCAATATTTTAACACACAAGATGAGCTTATGATCCGTAAATAGAATAACTTTATGGGATTTTAAAAATGTCCCCTTAAAATAGAGAAATGATTTGAAGAAGTATTCATCTCTCTAACTCCACCTCTGTAGCATCTATTCCACAGAAAAGGGAACCCAGAAAGGATAAGAAGACTTCGCTGAGTATTTAAACAGTAGGTTCAAGCCTGGGGAGTCACACCAGCAAGAAGAAAGACAGATGAAATAAAAGCAGTGTCACTGATTTTTGCCTCTGTCCCTGGAGATAAGATTACTGACTTAGTGTGACTCTGGCCTGCCCAAGGCCATCTGATATGAAGATACAAGTCCAAGGTAAGACTCCCTGGGCCAGCATCCTAGTGCTATCATCCTGAATAGACTCTCTAGGCTTACTTCAGATGAGCTTCCCAAGGTTCTCGTGCTTCCCCACAGGAATACAGTGTCCCCAACGAGAGGGGGTCTTTCGGAAAGCCATTTGTGCCAAAGGTATCACAATAGCAAGGTCTCAAAAATAACTGTCAATCGGAGAGCCTCTGCCCCAACAAATGGACATTTCAATTTTTTTCAGAAATCCCTGATGGTACTCTAGAATTCAATAGAGAAGCTTTGTGGAGAAAAGAAATGTGGCCTGCAGCATTATAAGGGCAAAATGAGGCTCTTGCTAGCCTGAATATAACAAGTTGAGTAAAATAATAGCTAAACAGTTACTGAGTACTTAATATGTGCCATAAAGGGAGCTAAATGTACGTGATTTACATACATTGTCTCATTTAGCCCTCATAAAAACTCATTGTGATTTAGAAGGTGAAAGCGGCTCAGAGGTCACAGAGCTGGTAAGTGGTAGAAGGAGGATGGACATATTCTCCTATGCACATATACAAAGAGACCACACACACACACACACACACACACACACACACACACACACACTCACACATTTATCAGAAATTCTCCGTGGGATTTGTCTCTCTTTGTCTGCTATATCCTAACACCTATCCAGTTTCCACCATATTCATCATCTCATTCACATCTCACCTCCTGCTGCTGGTTTCTTCTCTCCATCCCACTCTATCCCAAATAGGGAACACAAGCTATTTTCCTTCAATTCCCCAGAGCAACTACCAACACAAGACAGTTGCCATTAATGAGAAGGGACATTACACCACGTCAAAGCATAGCAAGTGGATTTAAATTGAATCTTAGACATTCCTCCTTTTAAATCCTCTGTGTCATTTCTGCTTATCAAAATATCTTTTTGCAAATATATGGTGATGGAACTGACTGTGGGTGGTGAACACACAATGGGATTTATAGATGATATAATACAGAATTGTACACCTGAAATCTATGTAGTTTTACTAACAATTGTCACCCCAATAAATTTAATATATACATATTAAATATCTATCTATATATATATCTTTTTGACGCTTTCTTCTCTTCAAGCGTCCTAACCTTCTGCCGTTTTTTCCTGTGCCCACCTCTCACTCTTCCTCCTTCTACTCATGGTCCCAGGACCTTCCAAAAGCCTCTTCCTCAGGTTCCCACTCTTTCACTCACTGTTGCCTACCCATTCCATGTCCTTAAACTTCCCTTTTTAGTCCTAACACAGACTACTAAGGGAAGAGAACCACTGTTTTCACTTTGGAGAAAAACTTTACAACTCCCTTAGAAGGAAAAACTAACTTAAAGCAATTGTGGTTTTAATAGCAATGACTTTATTTCTTCTCTCTATATGTTGTTAGAATGTTTTTCCTTAGTGAAAGAAAAACACATCATTAGTAATTTCCATTGCTTTACCAAACTTACCAAAAACCAATTTGTTACTATGACTCTGTTATAATAGCTATTTTCCAAAACATTCTGTCATGCGGGGGACCCTGCTCGCTGCGCCATTTGTCGTGCAGGGGATACCGCCCACTACGCCATGTGTTGTGCAGGGAGTCCGGCGGGGTCTCTGCTCCCGCTCCCCACATAAGAACTCAGGACATGGTGAGGCCAAAAAGGAACACCCACGGAGCCATAGGTAGGGGAGTCATACCACTATAGTCTCGCTGGCAGCTGGGTTGTAGAAACAGGAAACAGGAGCCACACAATTCTCAACCCTCATTGCTCCGCTTGTAGCCTCAGCCACCATCTTCTTGCCAGCCCCCATTTGCTGCTAGCGTAGCCACAGCAGTTATATTAGTGGCCAATGGCTCACTGGTTACAGCTGACGGCCAACTAGCCACAGCTGATGGCCATGCAATCACAGTTGATGGCCATTTACTACCCGAGCCAGCACCTGTCTATGTGAGGCCGAGAGCCTGGAAACTACTTTCTGGGGCTCTGTCCTCACACATTCTCAGGTTTATATTTTCCATACTATAGGAACCATTATCTAAAAAATGGGACATTTTGGATGATGAAATACTCTGATTCATGGAGCATTATCAAAACACTACACATGAATTACCAATTTTCAAAGAAGTAACATAAAGCACTGATCAGGCTCCCCACCTGCCACAATGGAGGTGTGGTGGGAGGTGATGATGACAGAGAATCTTAACCTTCGTAAGCCTCACTTTCTTCTCTGTTTAAATACTTTCCTTTTTGAGATAAGAAATGATTTTCATATAAAGCTCATGGCATATAACAAATATTAGAT
Source organism: Rhinolophus sinicus (assembly GCF_057876585.1). Taxonomy (NCBI): domain Eukaryota; kingdom Metazoa; phylum Chordata; class Mammalia; order Chiroptera; family Rhinolophidae; genus Rhinolophus; species Rhinolophus sinicus. The sequence goes on from NC_142503.1 coordinate 121,357,922, forward strand.
AACTATCAGTTCCTTGACGTCTCTCCCTTGTTCCCCTCCCCAAGTGAGAAAGAACTGCTACTAGACTCTACAATGCTCTTTCCTCTTTCATTGATGATGCTGAAGGCACTTCATAATCTTATGGTGCTCTAGGGTTCCCATACTGTGGGGACAGAACCAGGAGTGCAGTTTCCAGGCTCTCGCCCTCACGTGGAAAGGTGCTGGCTCAGGTAGTAAGTAAATGGCCATCAACTGTGATTGCATGGCCATCAGCTGTAGCTAGTTGGCCGTCAGCTGTCACCAGTGAACCATTGGCCACTAATATAAGTGCTGTGGCTATACTAGCAGCAAATGGGGGCTAGCAAGAAGATGGTGGCTGAGCTAGCAACCTCGGATTGCAAGAGGCAGACGCCGCCAGCAAGAATATAGTGGTATGACTCCCCTATCTATGGCTCCGTGGGTGTTCCTTTTTGGCCTCACCATATCCTGTGTTCTTATGTGGGGAGCGGGAGCTGAGACCCCGCAGGCTGCCCCACACGACAAATGGCACAGTGAGCAGGGTACGGTGCCAGCCAAAGCTCTCTGAAGTGCGGTGGAGCAGTTTGTGCATGAGTCTGAGGAAAACCAGGCGGAGCAGCTGCCGGAGAGCTGGACCCCCGTGGAGGGGTGGGAAGATGTGGACGGTTTGCCAACCAGCATAGGCCGAAGAAAGCAAAGGTTATTGTGGCCCTGTGGGCTGGGAAGTGCTTGCTGAGGCAGCCCAGATGCAGGACTTGTAGTCCCAGGAGGAAACGCTTGCTGAGTCCTCTGTGGGAAATGAGGGTGAGGTCAAGGTCGTCCCTCACCCCCAGGACAGCCCTGGCAAATGACTATGGACTATGGGGAATTGCCTTCCATCCCTAATTTAATGGACTGCTTGACTGTTTGCTTGGGAACATATGACCATGTAGTGGAACTGGAGGATGTTTGGTTTTGTGTCTTGACTACCCGCCATTGAGAATATGTAAGCACCTTGACTGTGAGTCGCTGTTGTTCCAGCAGGGTACCCTGAGAGGCCCAGAGAGACTGGCAGTGCCCTGAGAGCCCTGGCTGAGTCCAGGAAGTGTGGCTGTGCCCAGAGAGAGTGGCAATGCCCTGAGAAACCTTGGCTGTGCCTGGGGAGACCAGTGGTACCCTAAGAAGCCCAGGAAGTCTGGCTGTGCCCAGAACTACTGGTGGTGCCCCAAGAAACCCTGGCTGTGTCCTGGAAGACTGGTGGTACTGTAAGAAGTCCAGGAAGTCTGGCTGTGCCCAGAAGAACTGGTGGTGCCCCAAGAAACCCTGGCTGTGCCCAGAGAGCCTGGCTGTGTCCTGGATATTGCATTCACCTCCAAGCTCCTCGCACAGGGCCCCTTGCAGAAGACGCTTGTCACATAGATTGTGAGGCGAGACCCTGTAGGGGTGGAGTGTGGGGACAGAACCAGGAGTGCAGTTTCCAGGCTCTCGCCCTCACCTGGAAAGATGCTGGCTCGGGTAGTAAATGGCCATCAACTATGATTGGATGGCCATCAGCTGTGGCTAGTTGGCCGTTAGCTGTAACCAGTGAGCCATTGGCCACTAATATAACTGCTGTGGCTACACTAGCAGCAAATGGGGGCTAGCAAGAAGATGGTGGCTGAGCTAGCTTGGATTGCGAGAGGCAGATGCTACCAGCGAGAATATAGTGGTATGACTCCACTATCTATGGCTCCGTGGGTGTTCCTTTTTGGCCTCACCATATCCTGCGTTCTTATGTGGGGAGCAGGAGCTGAGACCCCGCAGGCCAGCCCACACGACACATACGAATATCAGTTCTTGCTGTTAGGTGCTGAGTGTTAGAAATACTAGGTAATAGCATTTGCTATATATAATTAACTTATGGGAGAAATCTGATTATAGCTCCCCATGATTACTAATTTACAGCAGTTGTTGTTACTTTGATTATTCAATTTCATTAGCAATGTTTGCCCTGACCAAGTCTTAGTCAAGTAAAACTGATTCTACATTGCCTCATTAAAGAAGTTGTGCCCATCAAGAAGGGTTCGACTTCTGGTTAACGTCTAAATAGAAGATTTTTAACCACCTAAATTGATTACTTAACAAAGTCAAAACATCCATTTCACATTCGTTTCGTTTGTAGTATTTCCTTTTTTGATGCTCCGATAAATCCGTTATTAATTCCTCGTACAAAATGAAAATACAGACCTTAGGGGAAATACCTGATTTCTGTTCTTGTAGAAATATTATGCTTGCCATATTGTCAGGTTGACTGTTACTATGCAAACATTACTATTTTAATTTCTATGTTTAACCTTTCTTTTGCTTCTTTTTTGTTGTTATTTTTAGTTTCTCACTCCACGAGTAATTATGGATCTGATTAACTCAACTGGTTACCTGCTCAATGGCTCTACCTTAGTAAGAAACACTCCTCACATTCCAGCTTCTGCCACAAAAATGATCATTGTCCTTTTTTTGTTCACATCATTTATAATTGGTACTATTACCAATGGTTTCTACCTATGGGTGCTAAAATTCAAGATGAAAAAGACTGTCAATACTCTATTATTTTTTCATCTCATTCTCTCATATTTTATTTCAACATTGATTCTCCCATTTTTAGCCATCTCCTCCCTTCAGAACAATCACTGGAGTTTTGGAACTATCATGTGCAAGGTCTTCACTAGCATTTTGTATGCAGGAATGTTTGCCTCTGTTTTCTTCCTCTCGGCCATCAGTGTTGATCGTTACCTTGTCACTCTTCACCCAGTGTGGTCACAGCTGCACCGAACCCCACGCTGGGCTTCCAGCGTCATCCTGGGAGTCTGGGTCTCTGCCATTGCCCTCGGCATACCCTATCTGGTTTTCAGGGAGACACATGATGACCATAATGGAACAGTGACCTGCCAAAATAACTACGCTGTGTCTACTAACGGGGAAAGCAAAAATATGCAAACATTAAAGAAATGGATTCACGTAGCCTGTTTCATCAGCCGCTTTTTGCTGGGCTTCCTTCTGCCTTTCTCCATCATCACCTTTTGTTATCGAAGAGTAGCCAACAAGATGAAAGAGAGGAGCTTAGTTAAATCCCACAAGCCCTTCAAAGTCATGATGACTGCCATTATCTCTTTTTTTGTGTGTTGGATGCCCTACTATGTATACCAGGGTTTAATTCTCACTAAGAACCAATCACTGCTTTCACAGTTGACGCTGATACTTGCCGTGATAACTACTTCTTTCAATACTGTCTTTTCTCCCACACTCTATCTATTTATTGGGGAGAACTTCAAAAAGGTTTTCAAGAAGTCCATTCTTGCTCTGTTTGAGTCAACATTCAATGAAGATTATTCTGCAGAAAGGACACAAAACCGAAATTAAGATTTCTACATTTAAATTTAGGGTCCCAGAGCAAACATGAACTCTTAGTTACATCACCAGGTATATATCCTCTGATTTTGTATAATATAGTCCCTGTATTAGAGAGATATTGAGGCTGTATACTATAGTTAGATCTATGAATATTATTAAAAAGGCTGAAAGAAAGTAAGCAACAGGTGATGTTACAAATGTAATTTTTCCCCTTTTTTTATTGTGGTAAAATATATACAGTTGACCCTCAAACAACACGGTTTAGACTGTGCAGGTCCACTGATAGGCAGATCTTTTTTCAATAAATACATACAGCACTGTTAATGTATTTCCTCTTATGATTTTCTCAGTAGCATTTTCTTTTCTCTAGCTTACTGTATTGTAAGAATAGAGTATATAATACATATAACATTCAAATATAGTTAGTGTTAATCGACTATGTTATGGTAAAGCTTTGGGACAACAGTAGGCTATTAGTAGTTAAGTTTTTTGGAAAGTCAAAAGTTATACATGAATTTTTTGCTGCAAGAGGAGTCAGCAACCCTAGCCCCCGTGTTGTCCAAGCATCAACTATATAACAAAATTTGCCATTTTCACCATTTTTAAGTCTAACTTTCAGTGGCATTAACTACACTGACGATGTTTGCAACCATTATCACTATCTACTTCCAGAATTTTTTATCACCCCAAAGAGAAAATCTGTACCCATTAAGCCATAACTCTTCATTCCCCCTTCCCCTACCCCCTCACATAAACTCCATTCTACTTTCTGTCTCTATGAATTTGCCTATTCTAGATATTGCACATGAGTAGAATCCTATACTATTTTTCCTTTTGTGTGTGGCTTATTTTCCTTAGCATAATATTTTTAAGGTTCATCCATGTCATTAATATGTATCGGAACTTCATCTTTTGCTTGAGTAATATTTCATTGCATGTATATACCATGTTTTGTTTATCCAATCTTCTCTTGAGGGATATCTGAGTTTTTTCTACCTGTTCTCTACTGTGAACACTGTTGTACAAGTATCTGTTTGAGTCCTGCTTTTCAATTATTCTGAATCATTTTTAATTACTGAGTCATATGCTAATTCTGTTTAACTTTTACACAGCAGTTTTATCATGTTACATTCCTACCAGCGATGTACAAAAGTTCCAATTTCTCCACTTATTATTTATTTGATATTTTGTTACTTTATTATTATTATTCTCCACTTATTATATTCCTTTTTAACGTACAGCCATCCTAGTCAATGTGAAATGGTGCAAATGTAATTCTTTTCTTTTTTTTTTAATTAAAGTTTATTGCGGTGACAATTGTTAGTAAAGTTACATCATACATTTCAGGTGTACAATTCTGTATTACATCATCTATAAATCCCATTGTGTGTTCACCACCCAGAATCAGTTCTCCTTTCATCACCGTATATTTGATCCCCTTTACCCTCATCTCCCACCCCTCACCCCCCTTACCCTCTGGTAACCACTAAACTATTGTCTGTGTCTATGAGTTTTTGTTTCTCATTTGTTTGTCTTGTTCGTTTGTTGTTTTTGGTTTATATACCACATATCAGTGAAATCATATGGTTCTCTGCTTTTTCTGTCTGACTTATTTCACTTAGCATTATAAACTCAAGATCCATCCATGTTGTCACAAATGGTCCTATTTCATCTTTTCTTACCACCGAATAGTATGCCACTGTGTATATGTACCACAACTTTTTTATCCATTTATCTATCAAAGGACATTTTCATTGCTTCCATGTCTTGGTCACCATAAATAAAGCTGCAATGAACATTGGAGCACACGTGTCTTTATGTATAAATGTTTTCAGATTTTTTGGATAGATACCCAGGAGAGGGATTGCTGGGTCATACGGTGATTCTATTCATAATTTTTTGAGGAACCTCCACACTGCCTTCCATAGCGGCTGCACCAGTCTGCATTCCCACCAACAATGTATGAGGGTTCCTTTTTCTCCACAGCCTCTCCAACACTTGTTACTATTTGTCTTGTTGATATAGCTATTCTAACTGGGGTGAAGTGACATCTCATTGTGGTTTTTATTTGCATTTCTCTGATGATTAGTGATGTTGAGCATTTTTTCATATGTCTATTTGCCATTTGTATGTCCTCTTTGGAGAAATGTCTCTTCAGGTCCTCTGCCCATTTTTCAATTGGGTTGTTTGTTGTTGTTTTTTTGTTGAGTTGCATGAGCTCCTTGTATAGTTTGGATATTAGCCCCTTATCAGAGGCACTGTTTGCAAAAATCTTCTCCCATTCAGTTGGTTGCCTCTTTAGCAAATGTAATTCTTAACCTCTGACTTTTACTTCTATAAAAATATGAATTTCTAAATACCATTAGTATCCAATGATCTGAATCCTCTGTCACAGAATCTTCTGCAAATATACATTTGGACACTGATCCCTCTTTGTTTAGACAACACCTAAGTTATTTCATTCATATAAACACTATTTAACATGGATATGACAAGGCACTCATCTTGTCATATCCATGTGAAAGTATAAAGATATTTATACTTTAATGTTGTAGTATAAAGAAAATCTTAAATGTCTCTTTTCAATACCTAGAGATTAAGCTATGCCAGAAATATGAGACTAAGACAATTATAAATGTTTTTAAAAATCTACGTGTGTAACATCACAGTATATTTAATTTTAGAATAGCAATAATAATATCAATTTGTCTTCCCTGGTTTTCAAGTTTTGCTTCAACTTTTTGCAACACGTGATAGCACCTGAGTTATATAAGGCCATGTACTATCACTGACCTATTACCTTTAGTTATATATCTATCAGTTAATAGATAGCCATAGATAGGTAATTCGACTGATACAAAATGGAGATATTTAGGCCATAATGCACACTCAGTCCCTAAATATTCCAGCTAGCTTTGCACAAACCATTTCAAACCACAGGCATGTATCCTATTCAGAAATCCCAAAAAATGGATGATATTACAAGGACTTATAGAAAGAAAGGGAAATCACCCTTCATTACTAGCTTTTTATGGGAGGAAAGTAATAGTAATTTGATGTCCTAGAAATCCTGCTAATTGACTTGGTATCACGGCTTCCCCGGACAACAGGGGGCTTGGTCTCTCTCACTTTAAATATGAGGGACAAAAAACTTTGGGTAGATGAAAACTTTCATTGGTGGCCTGTATTTCAAGCTTTTGGAGGCTGAACAGTTTCCCAGAGAGGGACTAATGGTCAGGCCGTGGCTCTGAGTGTCACTGCCGCAAGAAGGGCTGGTGCTTCTTCTCTTCCCCACACTATCTCAGATCCTGACAAGCCCACTGAAGTTTACAATGTAGGACTTGAGAAATAAAGTTATTGAATGGAATTTAGAATTTCTTTGAAACAAGAATTGTGCTTTGGAAACCTCGCTGCTACAGAAAGAGCCTTTTGTCTCCCTCAGAACCTGCTACAGTAACAAACAAGGATATGCTCTTTCCCAGCTCTCTATAGATAGTAAACTCCTCAAGAACAGAAAGAAGCCTATCAATCACACTGTTTCTTTTCTATAATACGATACACAATTGTCACACGGGGCGACCTGCGGGGTCTCTGCTCCCGCTCCCCACATAAGAACGCAGGACATGGTGAGGCCAAAAAGGAACACCCACAGAGCCATAGGTAGGGGAGTCATACCACCAGTCTCACTGGAAGCTGGATTCACATGACGTGCAACCTGCTGTCCGCTTTTCTGCTAACTGACTGACGACTCTCCTCGACTCCACTCCCCAGGGCAGCCGCAGCAGTTATATTAGTGGCCAATGGCTCAAGGGTTACAGCTGATGGCCAACTAGCCACAGCTGATGGCCATCTACTACCCGAGCCAGCACCCTTCCACATGAGGCCAAGAGCCTAGAAAGTGCTCTCTGGGGTTCTGTCCCCACACTCCACCCCTACAGGGTCTCGCCTCACAATCCACATGACAAGCGTCTTCCGCAAGGGGCCCTTTGCAAGGAGCCTGGAGGTGAATGCAATATCCTGGACACAGCCAGCCTCTCTAGGCACAGCCAGGGTTTCTCAGCGCATCACCAGTCCTTCTGGGCACAGCCAGACTTCCTGGACTCAGTCAGTGCTCTCAGGGCACTGCCACTCTCTCTGGGCCTCTCAGGGTACCGTGCTGGAACAACAGCGACTCACAGTCAATGTGCTTACATATTCTCGATGGCGGCCGGTCAAGACACAGGAAGCAAACATCCACCGGTTCCACTACATGGTGGTACATTCCCAAGCAAACAGTCAAGCGGTCCATCAAATCAAGGATGAACGGCAATTCCCCATAGTCCACAGTCATTTGCCAGGGCTGTGTGTTGGCCTCACAATGTGTGCCCTCTCCACAGGGCGAGGGCTCCAAGTCCTCCCCAACCTGGGGGTGAGGGCCTCAGCAAACTCTTCCCAGCCCACAGGTCAGCAACGACCTTCGCTTTCTCTGGCCTACAATGGTTGGCAAACTGACCATGTCTTCCCACCCCTCCACGGGGTCCAGCTTTCCAGCAGCTGCTCCTCCTGGTCTTCCTGGGACTGAGTGTTCACATGCACAAACTGCTCCACCGCCCTTCAGAGAGCTTTGGCTGGCACCGTACCCTGCTTACGAAACTGAGCTTTTATACGTATAAACTGCTCCATTACCTTCCGGAGAGTTTCAGCCGACACCACACCCTGCTCTCTGCGCCATGTGTCATGCAGGGTGCCAGGCAGGGTCTCAGCTACCGCTCCCCACACAAGAACGCAGGATATGGTGAGGCCAAAAAGGAACACCCACAGAGCCATAGGTAGGGGAGTCATACCACCAGTCTCACTGGAGGCTGGATTCACATGACGCGCGACCTGCTGTCCGCTTTTCTGCCAACTGACCTACACTCTGACTTCCCTCGACTCCACTCCCCAACATAGCCACAGCAGTTATATTAGTGGCCAATGGCTCAAGGATTACAGCTGACGGCCAACTAGCCACAGCTGACGGCCATCTACTACCCGAGCCAGCACCTTTCCACGTGAGGCCGAGAGCCTGGAAACTGCTCTCTGGGGTTCTGTCCCCACAACAATTGATATCCAGTAAAAGATATTTAATAAAAATTGAATATGAGTGATCACAATATGTGACTTGAAAAACAACTTTAGGAGTAAAATAATAGGATGGAAGGAGACTTTTATTTAACAAATATTTAACAAACATCATACCTACCTTGTGCTTGGACATGATTCCAAGTGTTTTACAAATAGTAACTCACTTCACTCTAAAACACACACACACACACACACACACACACAAATAGTAACTCATTTAACCCTACAGCAATTCTATGAAGTAAGGGCCACATTGTTATCTCTATTTTATAGACTATGAAACTGAAGCCCTTACTCAAGGCCATAAAGTAAGCAATCAGCAGTGACACAGTTGTAAGTGTAGGCACTCTGGTGCTAGAATCCATGCTGTCAACCTCTACACTCACTGCAGGAAGTCATTGCTAGGAAGCAATGAGCCTGGGCTTTCAGCCCAGATCCACAGACTCTGTTCATTTCATCAGATCACATTCTTGGCTGCAAAAATCAGACAGAAGCGCCTAGAAAAATGTCAGGATCCACATACAAAGTGGGAAAAAAAAATAGCATTGAACTTGTAATCAGGAGATTTGGGTGGTGGCCTGGCTTTGCCTCTAGCTTGGTGATTTATTTGAGACAGGCTATTCATACTTCCCAGGCCTCAGCTTCCTCATCTATAATATGGGGATGTCTCCAAATGAGATTATGGATGTGAGATCACTTCTAAAATATAAAACACTATACAAAAATAAGATATTATTAAAAGTTGTTTTTAAGAAGTCACTTTACATGTTTAAGAAAATAGGGTGTAAACTTAAAAGAACTCTCACAAAATGTATTTTCTTAACTTCCCATAAAACGATGGTTAACTTCTAGAAAATCTACTTGTTATAGTTGTGTCTATCTCATCAACCTCCTCACTATTGTGACTTCTTGGGCCCCAAGAGGTTTGTAAACCAAGGATTAGTGGCTCTTCTTTGTGGAACTGGTGTGTGGAGACAGTGTTTCTAAGCAGTGTGCCTATTAGCATCCAATTATATAAACTTGCTTCATTACATCGGTATCAGACTGGTTCAAGGAGAGAATGGTTAGAGATACTCATGTTTCAAATGCCAGTCAAGTTCTTTCCTCCAGAAATGACTCCAGGTTTTAATGAGATGAATGGGTGGCCCAGCTGCTAACACATGTGAGAAGGTTTGGGGTATAAGGTAGGATGGTGTACACAACGCAAATCTGATTCCATCTCCCTGAGAAACTAGAGGGAACAATTATTTACTAGTATAGTTTAAGTATCTGGCATTGTGGTGGGCTCTAAAACTGCAATAGTGACTAAGACACAATAGCTGTCCTCAAGGAGCTTAAAGTCTAGTGTGGTGGTTCTGAATTTCGTTCCCCATTATAATCATCTGGGATACTTTTTAAAAATACTAATGTCTAGGCTTTACCCAAACCAATTAAACCCCAAATCTCTAGGGGCAGGACACGAGAATTTGTATTTTTTTTTAAGTTGTTAGGTTGACTCTAAAGTACAACCAGAGAAGAACACCCCTGTTCTTCTCTGTGAGAAAGAAAAAGGAGTAAAAACGTCATTGCAGTACAGAGGAATAGGTGCCATGTTTGCAGTTAAGAAACAAAAGTCCCCAACCCAGCTGTCACCAGTTACAGAAATTTTCCTGGATGAGTCCTGCAGAACAGCGTTACGTGTATAAAGACAGGGAAGGACAGTGCAACAGAGAAAGCAGAATTCGTGACAGTCCCAGGGGAAGAGAGCACAAAGGTCTACAGCAGCACTACCCAAACTTGAATACGCATATGACTCACGTAAGGATTTGTTAAAATGATGATTCTTGAGATTCTGCATTTCTAACAGGATCCCAGGAGGTCCATTGCTGCTGGTCCAAAGCAAGAAAAGAGAATGATTAGAGCACAGGTGTGAGAAGCAGGCGTGGCCAAGACCAGCTGGAAAGGTCAACCAGGCTGAGGTCCTGAAAGCCCCTGCTAAGGAGTTTGGACGTGGTCCTTGACTTTATCCTGGGGGCATTAGGGAGCCACTGAGTCATAGAATTCGTTTTGCATTTTAGGAGGCTCATTCTGGCTGCTGTCATGGAGAGGTCAAAACTGGAGGTGAGTGGTCAAACTGGACAGTGGTGCCATCATGCAGGTAACAGGTGATGTGGCCTGAACTAAGACAGCGGAAGTGGGGACAGAGAAAAGTACCGTCTTGTCTTGTAAATTCTGTTGGTTCAGAGATGGAGAAAGAGGAGAAAGGGAAAAGATGAGGATGATTCCTGTATCAATTAGTGTTCTTGGTTACAAACAGCAGATTTCATTCTGCCTGGCTTCACCAAAAACTACTAACGGATATTAAGTAGCTCACAGAATTGTTAGCATGGCTGTAGAAACATTCAAAGCTCAGATCCCAGCAACAGTACCCAAAATATGCCACAAAACTGTCTAGATCAGGACTCTATTGCTGGTGTTCTCTATTTTAATAAATGGTACCAACTGCTACTGCTGCTGCTGCTGCTGCCACTGAATCCAAAACACTCACAACTTGGTTTTATGCAACTGCTACTGCCACCAATGCCACTTCTGGATCAGGTCTTGAATCATCCTGTGCCTGAAAGCTCTGCCAAAACTGACATCGGGAATAGGGAAGCCTGTTTTTTCACATTGCTCACTTCCAAATTTAATCTAGTTTAAGGGTACCTAAGAGGCATACCTGCATCCTAGCTGCAAAGGAGACTGGGGAGCTGAGTTCTGATTTCCACGCGGGAGAGAAAAAGGATTCCCACAGTGTGGGAATTTCCCCAAATATAAAAACTATTCAAAAAATGATGATGTCCATTGAATATAACCTAAAAAGCTTTTTGGAGTGGTTAGCTTCAGGAAGAGAGGCAAAATAAGCAAAATTGCATCGTGTGAGAAGTGACTGGGAGGTGAGAATCCAGAGGTTCTGAGAGCAGCAACTATTTTAAACTTAGAGCATTAGGGAGTAATTCCCCCTCCTTCTTCTTCCCACAAAAAGTAACTCACACATTCTACCAATTAGAGATTAATTTGTGTTAAGGGACATTATTAAAATGCAAATATGCCTTTTAAGACAGTTAAGTTTCATTCACAAGTTAATGAAATTGCTTTAATCAGCTCACACCCAGCAGAGTGCAGCTAAACACAGTACTTAGAATGTTAGGCTTTTGATTGTGGCCTAGAGGAAGGAAACCTTATAAATTGAAGGTCAATGCTCAGTTGAATTTTGGAGACTCTGAAGACTCTGGAGACTACTTGTAATATGTGTAGCAGGTCCTCAAACAATATCATTTCATTCAACATCATTTCATTAAAACATTGATGGAAGCCATGGAACTTAACTCTTATATCAATTAGCCTACGATGAAGTTGGTTTCATTATCCGTCGTTTCATTTAAAGTGGCAGAACCTATCAACAATGTTAAGTGAGGACTTAATGTATAAGGAAATGCTATAAAAGAGAAAAACGGAAAGGTATTCCGGAGAGTCAGTTGCTGACTAAGAAAACATTTGCCTTGATGTGGTATGGCCCTGAAAATCCAGTTTATGCCAAATTGTTTGGGCCACAGATCTTATCTCCCCTCCAGTTAAGGCCAGTCACCTCTTTAGTTTAGTTCAGGCTTTCCTAGAGATGGTTCCCCTTCCAAGTCCTGTCCTTCCCCTGTGGGAAGGGAAATATCACAATGGTGGGAACAGAAATAGTTTTTCTAATTCTTCCCATTGTTTCCCTTGTCTCTTCACTAAATTCTGAGCTCCTGGAGGATAAGAACAGCATCTTATTCCTCATATATTTCCATCACCTAGCTTAGTGTCTGGCATGGTAAATAAACATTTATAACAATTAGCTAAATACATGGATGCCATTATTAATTAATTCTGGAGTTGGAATGTCTCTGTTTGCAAGATCTTTACAATGTCCTCCCTCAAGCATGCTGAAGATCTGTATTCCTTTCGCTTCACTTGCCAAGAGGAGCAAACAATCAGGGGGCTGCCATCTGATAATACTGCTTTTCCTTTTCCATCTCAAGCAAAATGAATTGAAGAGTTAGGTGAATATGAACAATTCATTATTGAAATCTCTATTGTTTACTTACTTCCTGCTGGAGTCAGTATGAACTTAGGTAAAACACTCAAAGACAATAAAAATGGATCATTATTTTTTCTGTATCTAATCAAATCTGATTCCAAGTCCCTTCCCCCACAGTCCAAGAGATTCCTGGGGAGCTCTATAGACTTAGGTCCTTAGTGGCCCCCTCTAACAGGCTTCTTATTCAAGTCTGCAAGACCTCTGGAAGTCAATGGCTCCATCCCTTCCTTCCATGCAAGTTGAACTGTGTAGGGGGCATTTTCACCACAGCTAGGATCCCAGCAACCATTCTCCTCTGATATCTTGCCATGTCACCAGTAATCCGGAAAAAAAGGGGGTAGAGCTCAAGGATCTTGATTCATCTTACACTGATAACTCACTAAGGCAACCTTCATCTATCTAAATGCTTGGAGAAATTAGGGATTTCCATTAGAAATGTTAACTGCAGCTATATCTTTCTTTGTCTCCCCAGCTGTAATTTTCCAACAAAAAGAACACAAAAATGTTCCCACTGTGATCTTTAAGACCTCTTCAGTCCGTGTGCCAGATATCTCCTGCTTGCCTTCCAGATCCACAATCAAGCATTCTTTACCCTGCTTTCTGCCCTAGAGGCCGGAACATCAAGGCCCAAAGCTTCCTGGCATTTGGTTGGATTTTGCCAATGGGAAGCACTGGCAGTAAATGGAAGGAAGACAGAGAATGGGGTCAGGTATTTATTTCCCTAGCGGCCTACGTAAAGGGTCACCTGGAGCTGGCTGTGCTCCTGGCACAAGGTCAATGCCTTCTCGTAAGGGTCTGCCTCTGGATTCCATAGTCTCTTTCTCCCTTCAGAGTAATCATGAGAAAAACATCAAATTCCAATAAAGCAGTACCTGACCAGTACTCCTCAAAACTGCCAAGGTTATTAAAAACAAAGAAATTCTGAGAAACTGTCACAGTCTAAGGGAACATGATGAACTAAATGTAATGTAGTATCCTGGGTGGGATCCAGAAAAAGAATTTAGAGAAAAAAACTAATGGAATCTGAATAAAGTATGGAGTTTGATTAATGTACCAATGTTGGTTCCTTAGTTGTCATGGACATACCATAGTAATTTGAGATGTTAATAGTAGGGGACATTGGGTACGGGGAATATGGGAACTCTCTGTACTATCTTTGCAAATTTTCTGTAAATCTAAACCTACTCTAAAATTTAAAGTTTATTTAAAAAGAGGGGAAGAGAGAACTCAAGTCAAGTAAGAATGCTGAAATGAATTTACAAATGAATGTAAAACTGGCAAACCTGGTCAATATCCACAGAGCAATAATCAAATTTTACATTTTTATGAACAGGAAAAATTTGCTTACTGTCAGTATTCAAAAAGTTAACTTCTATCTCTACAGAGTTGTGAGACAGCCTAGTCAAAGACAGCCTATATAGACCTATAGAACCGGGTAATCGCCAGAGACTCCAGTATTCCATTAAAGGGATATCTAAAAATATCTTTTGCCCATTTCAAACTATTTCACAATTTTTTCTTACAAAGAATGTAGGTGTCAAAATTATAAAAAGCCCTTACAGGGGCGGCCAGATAGCTCAGTTGGTTAGAGTGTGAGCTCTGAACAACAGGGTTGCCAGTTTGAGTCCCACATGGGCCAGTGAGCTACACCCTCCACAACTAGATTGAAGACAATGAGCTGCTGCTGAGCTTCTGGAGAAGCAGCCGGATGGCTCAGTTGGTTAGAGCCTGAGGTCTCAACAACAAGGTTGCCCGTTCAATTCCTGCATGGGATGGTGGGCTGTGCCCCCTGCAACTAAAGATTGAAAACAGCAACTGGACTTGGAGATGAGCTGCGCCATCCACAACTAAATTGAAGGACAACTACTTGGAGCTGATGGGCCCTGGAGAAACACACTTTTCCCCAATATTCCCCAATAAAATTTTTTTTTAAAAAAGCCCTTACAACACGATGGCCTGACTTGACAAAACAGCCAACAGAAGTAGACAAATATTCACAAGGTAACACAATGTTTTGTTAAGCTATCACAACACTATGAACTGAAAACTCAAAGCTCAAGATAACTTAACAGCCTACACTGAAGAAACCCTACAGACTGCGAAAGATTTACATCATTGCCTTAAAGCTAAAAGCACTTGTTATATTATGTTGCCTAAGCAACATACCAGCAAATAGTACAGTAATAAAGTAAGACTTGAAAAAAAAAGCAAAGTGATCACAAGAACAATCAATATCGAGTTCCAAACTAAATTCCATACCCTACTTGGTTGTACAAATTATTCATGTTAAAAGTAGACTCAGCTCTTAGGTGAGAAATGTCATTTTCCCAGGCCTCATACTTCCATATGGAAGGGCTTCAACTGGATTAACACTCATGCCCTCAGTTTCTATCTCTGTAAGAAGAGGCTCCATGACAAAATATATGGTTGTGGTTTGGAGCATTTGCCCTTAGACTTTTTATTTCAGGCTCTTATTTAAATCTGTTTGTTTCTTCTTTCTTCAGTCTTAATGCATGTGGAAATTGTCTTGAAGCAAGAATTCATTCACGTGGGTCTTTCACACCTCAGTTAGATGCCCTGGTAGAAGAGTGATTCTCTCATAATAAATTAGTACAGAGACTTCTGAATATGATCTAGTATCCCATGCTTGACCACAAGGGAACATTTGCTGATCACATTTCATGTGAGAATTTCCACTCCATGTCACAGCAGTATTTCTTATTATAAATGAATAAATCACTATTCTGGTTCTATCTCAATTCATGTGCATTTCAGTTAGTGTGAACCAAGTTCTCAGAACCTGATCACCTCCCTAAGCACTGAAAAAAATAAATATCTGAGCTTTGAAGTGGAGGGGCCTAGATTTCTTCTAGTCTTCCCCCAACAAGAAAATAACATCTACCTCTTCCAGTTGCACTTCTATTAATTAACATAACCCTATGTAAAGTCTCATATAAGAGACTTGTTTTAAAGCTAAATCTTAGGAAAAGCTCTGCTTATTCCAAGAACTATGAAACATTATAATTCCTTTCTCTTTCCTTTCCTCTTTATAATCAGGAAGCTTAGTATCAACTGTAAAGGATCTTTTAGAAGTAGTTCTCAAATGTTCTGTTTGTGAAATTCTTTTGAATGTTAAAATTTGGGACAGCCAACTTTAATTAATTAAACAAGTTCAAACAACTTTAAATAAATTATTGTATCATCTCAGAGGGACTAGAATGCATACATAACTAACCCACTATCCATATGATCCCCTTTCAGCACTGTAGACCTGTTTGAGAACTATTCCTGACCACACAGTGATTTCTTGTGAGTGCTTTAGCTCTAAAACAAGCCTCTTACATGAGACTTTACATAGGGATATGTTAATTAATAAAAGTGCAACTGGAAGAGGCAAAGCTCTCTGATGTTCTGGTGAACCACCATCTTCCTCTTACGTTCCGGTGAACCACTTCTTCCTTTCTTAATGCTTTTGCTTTGCCTTTGATTGACTTCTAATTTGAAGGAAACTGTACACATTTCATCTCAACATTATGTGTGATGGACATAATGTCTTATAACAAAAATTGAAGTTGTACATCTGTGAAAACTTTGCTATATACTGTATCACCTCAGCATTCCAGTTAAGAACCAGTCTTACATAGATCAATGGAACAGAACAGAGAGCCCAGAAATAAATCCATGCCTATATGGTCATTTAATCTATGACAATGGAAGCAAGATTTTACATTGGGGTAAAGACAGTCTATTCAATAAATGGTGCTGGGAAACCTGGACAGACACATGCAAAAAAATGAACCTGGACCACCTCCTTACACCATATACAAAAATAAATTCAAAATGGCTTAAAGACTTAAATGTAAGATCCGAAACCATAACATTCCTGGAAGAAAATATAGGAAGAAACTTTACAGACATTACCTGGAGTAAGATTTTTATTGCTATATCTCCTTAGGCAATGGAAGTAAGAGAAAAAATAAACATGTGGGATTACATCAAACTAAAAAGTTTTTTCACAGCAAAGAAAACCATCAATAAAACAAAAAGGGATCCTACTGAATGGGAGAAGATACTTGCCAATGATATATCTGATAAGGGATTAATATCTCAAATTTATAAAAAAAAAAAAAAAAAAAAACCTCACTCAACTCAACTCCAAAAAAACAAACAACCCAATTAAAAAATGGGCAGAGGACATGAAGAGACATTTTTCTAAAAAGGACATACAGATGGCAAACAGACATATGAAAAAATGCTCAACCTCGCTAATCATTAGAGAAATGCAAATAAAAACCACAATGAGATACCACCTCACCCCAGTCAAAATGGCTATCATCAATAAATCAACAAACAACAAGTGCTGGCGAGGATGTGGAGAAAAGGGAACCCTTGTGCATGCCCTGTTGGTGGGACAGTGATTGGTGCAGCCACTATGGAAAACAGTACGGTGGTATCTCAAAAATCTGAAAATGGAACTACCTTATGACCCAGCAATTCCACTCCTAGGTATCTATCCGGAGAAATTCAAAACTCTAATTCAAAAAAATTTACGCACCCTTATGTTTATTGCAGCACTATATACAATAACCAAGACATGGAAACAACCGAAGTGCCCATCAGTAGACGACTGGATTAAGAAACTGTGGTACATTTATACACTGGAGTATTACGCAGCCATAAAGAAGAAGGAAATATTACCATTTGCAACAACATGGATGGACCTAGAGAACATTAAGTGAAATAAGTCAGACAGAGAAAGACAAATACCATATGATCTCACTTATATGTGGAATCTAAAGAAAAGAATAAATGAATGAACTAATCAGAAACAGTCTCAGAGACAGAGGAAAAACTGAGGGTTTCTAGATGCGGGGGGGTGGGGATAAGGGGGAAGGTGAGAGGATTAGAAAGCACAGTCAGTAACCACAAGATTGCCACGGGGAAAGGAAAGTCAATTTGGGGAATGTAATCAACAATGTTGTAAAGATTTTGTAGGGTATCTGATAGATACTTGTCTCATTAGGGAGACCACTGCAGGGATGATGTAGATGCCTGACCACTGCACTGTACACCTGAAGCTGAAGCTGAACAGTAATGAATGTCAACTATAATTTTATATATATATATATATATATATGTGTGTGTGTGTGTGTGTGTGTGTGTGTATATATTTATATGTATAGCTACAAGAAGTGGAGTACAGCATTAGGAATAGAGACAGTGGAAATGTAATGGCTGTGTCAGAGGGGTAGTGGATGGGGGGAGGGGGTTGTCACTGTATGAGAGATATAAATGATAAATGTCTAACTATTATATTGTTTTGTGCACCTGAAACTAATTTTAAAAAATGAAAAGAAAAAAAAAGAACCAGTCTTATTTGTTTTTTATTTTCCCCATTGCGACTTACTGACATAGTTCTGTTTTCTTTACTCCTAATGCTGTATTCTTATACATTTTAGTATTTTATTGCATATATGTTTGAACTTCTTAAATTCTTTGTGGAATGAGACTAAATGTTTAAAAAATAAGCATTAATAAAATACAGGAAGATAATACTACTTTCTTTTTGGTGCCTACTTTCTACTGCCCTCTGCAGGTAGAAGGAAAGAATAGTGAGCCACAACCTATTACTGTAATACCTGCAGTAATGTCCAGGTAGGTGATCCTTACCCAACAGGAAATTTAAAGTAATTGGTGATCTTTGAGACGTTGACCATTACCAACCAGAATCCATCTATTCACAGGAAGGATTTCCCAATTTGCTAAAATCCCTTCACTGTGGAAAGATCTCTGGGAACCATGTACCCTATTTTCAAGAGTCCTTCCTATCTCCTTCTCCCATTTACAAATGGACATCAAAGTCCTCTTATTCTGGGTCAAGGCTCAGGACCTCTATGTCCAAGTTCCTTCCAGCCCTGTAAAAGTTGAGCCTGGGAGTGAAAGAGAAAAGAGACTCAATAGTTACAATGACATGAAGGTGCAGACAGTGCAACTTGTCTGCGCTCTACAGACAAATGCCAACAAATGTAGGAACCCCTGCAATGCAGCAATCAGAGATAATGTGAGATTTCGCTTTTTGTTTTTACAAAAAGTGTAAGGCAGCTGCAAGATAACCAGCAAACAGGCAGCTTAATTTTGTGTAGAAAGAGCTGTTGATTACACATGGATTATTTTCTTCCTTTACACTACTTTGTATGGATAGCAACAGTCAGTGATGTCATCTTCTAAAGCAACAGACCCGAATGTATAGGCATATTGTGCCAACTGAGCCCAAATCAATGACCTGGGTAATGCAATCAGGGTAACACTATTATTCCTCATCAAAATCCTCCAAACCCACAGAAGAATAATGCTAATCTGATGCATGTTTGAGGAATACTTTATGTGGGAAAGAAAATCAAACCCTTGTTTAATTTTATTTACATTCTAATACGTACTTACAGGAAACACATCACAGAATTTAATATCATATGTGCATCAGAATATGTCATTTTATTTTTGTATTAGTTGCAAGTTAAAAAGTTTATTAACAATCACACACTTTCTTGGATAAGAATATTTTTAGCGAGGATGTTTGCTAAAGGATTGATCTCTAAATGTGTGTTCACATAGCATACCAATAACCTTTCCACAACTGCAGGTTCAGAATGATTTATTGCATTCCTGACAGAAGAGGCAGCGTTGTTTTATTGTCTGGGGTAAGGAAATGTTTGAAAGATTTATAGCTTTTCGTTCCTTCTTATATTTTGTTATTCAATTGATTCATTCTATTTACCTATCTTCATAATGGGCGTAATATGGACTTAAGCAAATTTAAAAATTGGCAACGTCTGGAAACTTAAGATTCTGAGCTGAAAAATGTTTCTTTACAAGGTGTGTAGGTAAGAGATCCAACAAGTCTTTTAATTCGTTTAAAAACAAACACTGATAACCTTCTACACGGTTGGGTAGGTCCTGTGCAGGGGTTAATACATTGAAGACTGTACAGCCGGGTCACCCGAAAGCCAGGCAGAAGCTCCGCCCACACGGGGGCGGGGCCACGGGCTATCCGGACGTCCCTCCGCCGCGCCGCGCCGCGCTCCATCCTTGCTGCGCGCTGCCCAGCCTGCGCGGCGCGCGGCCTGAACCCGTCGGATCGACGCGCAGACTAGAGCCATGGCTGAGAGCGGCCGGACACCTCAGGCTCGGGCGATCCTGCAGCAATGCCTGCGCGCCCGGCTGCAAGTACGCCCCGCCGAGGGCGACGCCACGGCCCAGTGGGTGGAGGTAACGTCGGCCCCGCAGCTCCCGTTATCCTCCGGCGTGCAGGGGCGTTCGTTCCGCGTTGTCTCGCTGGCTTGTCCCCCGCCCCCGAGTCCTCCTGCGAGCCGGCCGCGTGGCACCTAGCAAGTGCTCCGGGTGGCGCGGGACTTCCGGCCAACCCGCCCGACGCTGTCCACAGTGGCCTGCCTGGCTTCTCCTGTCTCCTCAGCCCTGCAGCGCCGTGCCCAGCTCCTTCCTCGAACGTATTCCTCCTGAGGAAGAGCATGTCCCCTGCTTAGGACCGCGGGAATTTGAACATCCTCCCACCAGCTTCCTACCTGCGCTCGGTGTACTTTAGACCTAATTGCACCAAGACCTCTTCCTTCAAGAGCAAAGGCTTTGCCACGCCCTTCGCATTGCTGTGCTGGGATAGTTCGAACATGTAGATTAGATTTGTTGCAAACATTCGAGATCTGTTTTGATTGTTGTAAACATTTAAGATTTGTTTTGACTTGAGCTCCAGATCCCTCGATTTCCCAGTTACATTGACTTCAGCTAGGTCTTAGTATAGAAATGAGATTTTCCACGAAACAATTCATTTTTTCAAGGAACTTTTAAAAGTTTGACTTATCTCCAAATGGAAATACAGGCCAATGCTTTTATAATAACGTCTTGTTATCAAACACATTTCCTCCAAAGAATTTAAAACATTTACACCGATATGATTTCCTACTACTTGCATATTTGCCATTTTAAGACAGCCTGCCCCCAATCAATGCAAAAACAAAATGCTCTGTGAGGCCCCTGACTTATTTTTGGACTAAGATGAAGAAAAAAGCTCATTCATAAGACTTTTGGAGGTACTCAGGCACTTTTAACCTAGAAGCACCTCATTCACTCATCTTACCTACTCCTGTTTGGTCCCCAGTCTAGCATTCCTTAACACAATCGTAGTATTTTACGTGCTACCCATAAACTAGAATATATGGATGATCCTTCTTAAATCAGAACGTGGTATCCTCTGCTAACTTAGAAATATTTATAACCATAAACGTTCCTATATTTCCCCCTTCCTAATTCTTTCTCAAAAGTCCATATTTCTTTATTTTTGTTAAAGCCTTTTTTTGAGGTCTTGATTTCTCTCATATTTTGAAATTGTATTCTTTTTATATTTGCAATCTTATCCAGAAAATTTCCTATTTTTATAGTTGCCTCGTGGGACTATAAATCTCAAACTATTAATCATTTAAGTTTCTTCCCACGCTTCTTTATCTTTTTATATTTTTCATGTCACATCTCCTTATGCAAAATCACAGATATTTTATTGCAGACTTCCAGACGATCATTCTGTGTTTATAAACTTGAAAAGCTATTTCAAAGCTTTCCCTTCCACTCCCACAGATGGTTAAATTAGTATAAAGAGATAACAAAGTAAATTCCTTCCTGTTTCTCAAGCATTCTCTTCCCTATTATTAAAATTTCTAATTTTTTGAAAACATTGTTTTAATTGTCAAAAGATTTGAAGGTTACTTTGCATTTTCTTAGTTTCATTCATTTAGAGCTTTGCTGTCACAGGCTCATGTTTTTCTTCTTGAACTTTTTAAAGTTATTGTGAGAATAATCTGTACTTTCCTACATGTTTGAAGTGTTTTGTAGCAAAAGAAGCTACAAGAGAAGTGATTCTGACTTGAAGAGGGGAATGTGTAGGTCACACTTAAGATCTATTATTGGAATAAACTAGAAGAAAATACCTTGATGAGGTAGTGTGATGAATGTAAAGAACAGGTGTCTATTTCTGCAAATAGCTACTTAATTATGACATTGCAAGTGTCCAGATATGAATATGCTTGGGATCTTGGCTTGTGCTGAAATAATCCCAGTGGAGAGACCTGTGAGAATGGTACAGATAGCTGTCATTCAACCTGCCAGCCCCTTACTATGAGTGTGCATTGGAGGCCTTTGCTTGTTCCAAAAGCACAATTGTAGTTTTTAAAAACTACTTATTTTCTTTTTTTTTAATTTATTGGGGTTGCAATTGTTAGTAAAATTACATTGATTTCAGGTGTACAATTCTGTATTACATCACCTATAAATCCCATTGTGTGTTCACCACCCAGAGTCAGTTCTCCTTCCATCACCATTATTTGATCCCGTTACCCTCATCTCCCACCCCCCACCCCCCTTACCCTCTGGTAACCACTAAACTATTGTCTGTGTCTATGAGTTTTTGTTTCTCATTTGTTTGTCTTGTTCTTTTGTTGTTTTTGGTTTATATACCACATATCAGTGAAATCATATGGTTCTCTGCTTTTTCTGTCTGACTTATTTCACTTAGCATCATACTCTCAAGATCCATCCATGTTGTCACGAATGTTCCTATGTCATCTTTTCTTACCGCTGAATAGTATTCCATTGTGTGTATATACCACAACTTCTTTATCCATTCATCTATCGAAGGACATTTTGTTTGTTTCCATGGCCACCGTAAACAAAGCTGCAATGAACATTGGAGCACACATGTCTTTATGTATAAATGTTTTCAGATTTTTTGGGTAGATCCCAGGAGAGGGATTGTTGGGTCATATGGTAATTCTATTCGTAATTTTTTGAGGAACCTCCACACTGCCTTCCATAGCGGCTGCACCAGTCTGCATTCCCACCAACAGTGTATGAGGGCTCCTTTTTCTCCACAGCCTCTCCAACACTTGTTACTACTTGTCTTGTTGACGATAGCCATTCTGACTGGGGTGAGGTGATATCTCATTGTGGTTTTTATTTGCATTTCTCTGATGATTAGTGATGTTGATCATTTTTTCATATGTCTATTGGCCATTTGTATGTCCTCTTTGGAGAAATGTCTCTTCAGGTCCTCGGCCCATTTTTCAATTGGGTTGTTTGTTTTGTTGTTGTTGAGTTTCATGAGTTCCTTGTATATTTTGCATATTAGCCCCTTATCGGAGGCACTGTTTGCAAAAATCTTCTCCCATTCAGTTGGTTGCCTCTTTATTTTGTCGATGGTTTCTTTTGCTGTGCAGAATCTTTTAAGTTTCATATAGTCCCATTCGTTTATTTTAGCTTTTAATTCCATTGCCTTTGGAGTCAAATTCATAAAATGTTCTTTGAACCCAAGGTCCATAAGTTTAGTACCTATGTTTACTTCTATGCAGTTTGTTGTGTCAGGTCTTATGCTTAAGTCTTTGATCCATTTTGAATTAATTTTGGTACATGGTGACAGATAGCAGTCCAGTTTCATTCTTTTGCACGTGGCTATCCAATTCTCCCAGCACCATTTATTGAAGAGGCTGTTTTTCCTCCATTGTATGTTTTTAGCTTCTTTGTCAAAAATTATCTGTCCATATTTATGTGGTTTTATTTCTGGGCTCTCAATTCTATTCCATTGGTCTATGTGTCTGTTTTTCTGCCAATATCATGCTGTTTTGATCATTGTTGCCCTGTAGTACAAGCTAAAGTCAGGGAGTGTGATACCTCCAGTATTGTTCTTTTTCCTTAAGATTGCTTTGGCTATTCGGGGTCTTTGGTGGTTCCAAACAAATCTGATGATTTTTTGTTCTATTTCTTTAAAAAATGCCATTGGGATTTTGATGGGGATTGCATTAAATCTGTATATTGCTTTGGGTAATATGGCCATTTTAACTGTGTTGATTCTTCCAATCCATGAGCACGGAATGTCTTTCCATTTCTTTGTGTCTTCTTCAATTTCTTTCAAAAATGTCTTACAGTTTTCAGCATATAGGTCCTTCACATCCTTGGTTAAGTTTATTCCTAGGTATTTTATTCTTTTTGCTGCAACTGCAAAAGGAATTAAAAACTACTTATTTTCTAGGTAAACAGGTGTGAGTGCAGAGCTGCAGTTATATTTACATAGAAGACAATTTAGGTAACACATAGATTCTATAAGATATTATTGAAGTTAAATGCACCCAACAGATAAATTGAGTTCCTATTATGTAGAAAACAGTCTGTAAAGTGCTTTGGGAGTGAAAGTGTAAAATGAATTTGCTCTAGCCCTTAAGTTTATTTTTACTTACCCATTTAATAAACTCTTACATAATTCTTACTTTGAACCAGGCACTGTTTTAAGCACCTTACAAATATTAACTCATTTAATCTTTATAATAGCTCTTGGACTCAACAGAGTACATCTGCAAAATAAAAAATTGAATGATTCACTCAGCAGTAAATCAAACTCATTTACCAATTGTCTCTTTTCCATATAGTCTCTATCTTATAAGAACTAATAAAGAAATATCCAAATCATTATATAAAATAAATAAGCTTATAGTCCTGGTAGCAATCCCATGATGTAGAATTTAGCATCATAAATGTAATTTCCAAAGCCTAATCACTATGTTTATTTAAAGCATTAACAATAACAAGAAATAATTGGACAGTTTCTTGGAGTTTATTGAAATAGAATCAGGCCCTTATTTTCATGATCTGCAAGTAAGTGGATAAGGAGGAATAAAGAGTGATGATGTCAAAGGCTACACCAGTCACACTGTGGCTTATCCATCAGCCATATAAGGTATAATATGAATTCATTTGGTGTGGAACAAATGGAGTCCTGCAAACTAAATGTTTCTAAGTCCGTCAGCCTTACTTAGGGGAAAGGAGGCTAGTTTATAGTCCCAATATTTTTGTATTAGAAGTAAATATTTGAAGGTAAAACTTACAGTCTTCACTGCTTTTGGCTGTATTTGAAACTTAACTTTTGAAAGATGATAACTGAGGTGATTGAAATTGAAAATGATTTTGTGTATGATGTAAATCAGTATTGTAAATCAATATTGTAAAAATTTAGTTCTCCTCTTTTGCATTCAACCTCTATAACAGTTGTGAAATGTTATTCACTTACTCTATATAGAAGTTCCTTTCTAATCTGAGCTTGTTATGGTGATTTATCATAGGTCCAGAGAGGATTAGTGATCTATGTGTGCTTTTTCAAGGGAGCTGATCAAGACCTTCTTCCCAGAATGGGTACGTGTTTGATGTTTCTTTTTTAAGAGTGAGAATGTATAGCAACACATAGATGAATTTCCAGGAGGTGCAAAAGGCACAATCTTAAATTGTACTGGTATGCATGTTGTGAAGGACTTAACTCTGTGTACTGTTGTGGGTTTTAGCGATTTGCCTATTCCAAAGTTTAAAGTAGGAAAGTGTGGTGGAATTCTTTTAAAACATCTGCAGCATTTTAGATGGCTTATAGAATGGTTTAGAAGAGTATATACACACATACAACACACTGCTATTCAGCCAGGGATACAGAAACTTGTTGGAAGCAGGGTGGCCACATAGGGAGAAACAGATGCTGCATTTCTTAATACAGTTTTCTTACCTCCCAGAGTCCCTAATGGGCATGTAGGTGACGCTGTGTGTGTACAAAATGTGGGTCCCTTCAAATCTGGGCAGCTCAGGTTTGCATTATTATAATGGAAGAATTTACATTAACCATTTATGCGTTTCTTTGTAGGCAATGTGTATAAATATAAGGTTCAACTGATTCTTGAACCAAGCTCAGTGTCATCACATCTGTACCTCTTCCAGGGGCAAAGAAAGCAGAGTCAATGTTCAGGCATCTCTGAACAATACTGCGTGCAGCTTTCCAGTATCCAGGATAGTCCAGAGCACTGCACATTCTTTCCGATAATTACATAGGTTCAGATATACCAAATCAAATCATATACTATCTCAAGACAGTATATGATATAATGGTTATGTCCAAAAAAAAAATGCCTGAAATAATGGAGCCATCCCGAAGATTGGAGACAAGTTATATTCTCTTTATTAGTAAAGGACAGCATCTATTAGTTCGACTAATGTGAAATATAAATTACACAGATGGGTAATTGAAGCATGCAGAAGTTAACCTAGAAGAGCTTCAAGTAGTGGAACTCAAGGGTGAATAGCCCAGTAAGGAACAGCTTGGACAGAAGGCTCCTAGAGGGAATTTTATGCTGAGACATCAAACATGTTTGACAGCTTGTCAGAGGATGAAAACTAAACTTAAGAAAGGGCCTACAATAGCTGAGGATGGAAAGCCAGTTACTAATGGTTTAAAATTTGAATTTGGGGGATAATAGGGAACTTTGAAGGGTTTAAAAGAAAATGAAATGAGGGCTCCTATTATAGAGGATGATTTCCCAGGACCTAATGCATGGGTACTGGACATTCTGTCCATTTTCCTGAGTTAATTATTTATTAACCGTAAAAAAAATACAGTAGAAGTCTTCAATAACAGGAAGAGAATTTTTGTCATTGTGACTTAAGACTGACTTCGTAAAGTTGTTTCATATATTTTTAAATGGATCTTAATCATAATGAGATGAAACAAACCAACCACATCCAAACTGTATTTCGTTACAGTAATTAAATCCTGTGTGCTTCCATATGTCTTCCTGACTTCACGTAGAAGACATGTGTAAGATGGTGGTAAATTAAAAACACTGAGGAGGTCCACCTTAACTCTGTTAGTGGATAGTCTAACACGAAGCTTGATGTGTCATGATTCTCAGTAAAGGACTGACTCTAGGGGTGGCCGGTTAGCTCAGTTGCTTAGAGCTCGATGCTCGTAACACCAAGGTTGCTGGTTCAATCCCCACGAGCTGCGCCCTCCACAACTAGATTGAAACAACTACTTGATTTGGAGCTGATGGGTCCTGGAAAAACACACTTAAAATAAATAAAAGATTTTAAAAAAATGTTTTTAATTGTGACTTTAAGAATCACATTCTGCTGTTGTGAGTTATAAGCAAATAACTCCATCTATTACTGGTAACATTAGCTTGGACTTCCTTCTATTCCAGGAGGCAAAGTAAGCCAGTGTGATGGGATTCTCTTAAACCCTACCTTGTATTTATTACATGGATTCAGATCTTTCCAATCAAATCATGTCCCCTTGGGAACATAACAGCCAATTATATCCATAAAGTCTGAAATAGTATGGCTAACATAGAGATGTGCAGAATCTTCTTCAATTCATCTTCAGTATAATTGGACTGAGATCCAGGGACCTGTCAAAGCTTAACTTCCGGTATACATCACTAGAGGTACTTGATTGATAACCTGTCTTAGGATCTTTGAGTTTCCAGCATGCCATTAATTCATTATATCATTTTAATTCTACTTACATTTGTATTTGTAGTATGTTTAATTCTACATACTGATATTTGTATACCAACAGCATTAAGTGAATTCTCAGTTATAGCCAGTAGAGGGAGGTGTGCTTGGAAGTATAAATTGTACTTAACCTCTGGCCTATTATTCCACAATTGCCTCCTTAGTCTGTTACTTGCGTGAGGCCTGGATAGCTACATAGTGACTTCCATTGGAATGAAGTGCTCTAGAGAGTTAGTTTCCTTAGAAGCAACCAATAAGGACTGCTGGCTATAGCAAAGTCCTATTTGTAACAGAGAATATTAGAGGTATTAGTTATTAGTTAAGTGAAAATTGGTAGTATTTAATGTATAGCTTAGGAATTCATTTGGGTGTTCACCGTGGAGGTTTTTTACCAGGTTAATTCTGTGATTTGTAGAGTGGAACAACCATACTGAATCCTTACTAATGTTTACTACAGATCCTGTAATAATTGAAACCATTGACTACTCCTGACTACCCCACCAGAAAGCATACCTTTTCAAGCCAAATTTTTGGGCAGGAGTGTGAGGTTTATATAGTTTCTTTTACCATTTGCCCTCTCAGGACTATGTTTACAAGCAGAAGTTATTTATACCCTTTATAGAGGTAGAGAGTCCCTAAGGCTATTAATATTAGGCATTTCTTCTGTTTATTGTTTTGAAAATGGCTAAAGTTGAGATGTAAAGGTTTTCTACGTTTACATTTTTAGTTAACATAGATATTTATGATGATTTTTATATTAGCTTTAAGAATATAATTTCATAAGTGCCGTAGAAATAATACCATGTCTTCTTGTATGTATATGAAGATAAGGCTAGTAACTCTAAACTTTTTAATTTACTTTTTAAGTTGTAACAATGAGTTTCTGATAATTCTTGCTTTCACCTTTACTCTTCTCCCCTAGGTTAGATTTGTAACATTATTAGACCATATTTATAGTGCCTCTGAAGTTGTGAAATTGTAAAATCAGCTGGTTTATAAGCAGACTGACCCCAGAACCTTTGTCTTAGCTTAGAACTCTGGGCAACTAAGTTTAAAATGTAATACATGCACTAAGATTTTCATTTAATATTCTTTCTTATAAAGCAGAATTTGGTGTGAGGAAGATTTATCATGGTCTTTTTCTAATGAGATTTTCTTATGAAATATAAAAAGGAACAAGAGGGCAAAATCTTCTCATGTAGCCCCTGGGACAACAATATTTTGAGGTTCCAGTATAAGTTAATTTAGGCCTTTCTGGATGAATAATTGTTAGATCTTACCTGCCAACTCACATTTAAATCATTGCCGTTTTCTGCATGAAATTTGCCTTGTTTTTCATGTTTAGATAATTTAGCTAAGTGAAACAGTTTAAAATCTAAACAGAGACTTTGGGTGAAAAGCCTGAGCTGACAAACTGGGTTTTAAATATAAGATTTGTTGACTAGAAAATTGTTGGTTTTCTTCATTTTTTTTCTTTGTTTTTCACTTCAAAATATTTTCTCTTTCTTCCCCACCCAGTTAATACATTGTTAAATGTGAAATTAAGTGAAACAGAAAATGGCAAGCACGTCTCTATATTGGATCTACCTGGCAACATTCTTATCATCCCTCAAGCCACTCTTGGGGGGAAAGTAAAAGGAAGAAATATGCAGTATCACTCTAACTCTGGAAAAGAAGAAGGGTTAGAACTTTATTCCCAATTTGTGACTCTGTGTGAAAAAGAATTAGCTGCTAATGACAAGTGTGCCGAAGCTGGGGTTGTGGTTGAACATGGCACTTATGGGAACCGGCAGGTGTTAAAACTGGATACCAATGGACCATACACACACCTCATTGAGTTTTGAAAATTAAAAGTTAGTTTCTACGGTTGTTTTGTGGTATTAAATGATCTGATCTGTAATTAGATTTTCTTCCCCTTTTTGAATGCACTAATTTGCAGCATTTTCAGACAAGGAAATCCTGAGTCCCATCCATAACTCGGCAACCTACTAATTGGATGACTTTGCCAGGCAGGTAAACTCTAGATCTCAGTCATCTCTCCTTCTGCTTTCCCCTACACTTCGGCTCGAAATTTTGAAAACTGCTTTCTATTCACTTTATGGTCATTGTGGAAATGTTCTTAGAGAGCTGTATTTAAATATTTTACAATGAGTTTTGTACAATCAAGAAAAATATATTTCTTACACCTTCAAATGTATGTAGTATGTAATAAAAATAACTGTTTGTATTAAAATTAGGTAAAATCCAGCACAAACCAATTATAATTTTGTCAGTTTTGTTTTACTATTTGTCTTCTATATTTTGAGTGAAAGAATATGCAATTTACTATTCCTTTTAATATCTATGAAAATGTAATATAGAAATGTTATTGGGCATTATAATATTACTTTCCAGGGATATCCATATGCTTTAGAATATTTTAAGAGTCTTTAGTTGAGATAGGAACAAGGGATGGGGGATTAAAAGATTTTTTTTTTTTTTAAGATTTTATTGGGGAAGGGAAACAGGACTTTATTGGGGGACAGTGTGTACTTCCAGGCCTTTTTTCCAAGTCAAGTTGTTGTCCTTTCTATTTCAGTTGTGGAGGGTGCCGTTCAGCTTCAAGTTGTTGTCTTTTCAGTCTTAGTTGTCAAGGGTACAGCTCAGCTCCAGGTCCAGTTGCCGTTTCTAGTTGCAGGGGGCAAAGCCCACCATCCCTTGCAGGAGTCGAACCAGCAACCTTGTGGTTGAGAGCCCACTGGCCCATGGGGGAATCGAACTGTCAGCCTTCGGAGTTAGGAGCATGGACCTCTAGCCGCCTGAGCCACCAGGCCGGGCCAAGATGTTTTTATTTAACATACCAATGGGTTAATATTGTTTCTCATTTTTGTACCAAAACAATGTATGTTTCATTTTTATCTTTGGTTTTTAAAAGTTACTGCTTCATGATATTAGTGTTAGTTCATAATTTTTTAGCAAGTTCTTTTCTTGTTGAATTAGATATTGCTATAAAATGAAGAAAAAGGGAAGCTTTCTATTGGAATTATGTGAAAAGAAGCTCACTTGCTCATTTCCATGCTATCTACTTAATGATTTTGAGCTAGTGCCATTTTTTTTCTATTAGTGAATGTTTCTGTCCCCTCCCCCATTCATATGTTGAAGTTCCCGTGTGGTGGTATTTGGAGGTGAGGCGTGTGGGAGGTAATTGGGGATAATGAGGTCATGAGAGTGAAGCCCTCATGATGGGATTAGTGTTCTTCTAAGAAGAGACACTGGAGAGCTGGCTTGCTCTCTCCCCATCGTGTGAGGATGCAGTGAGAAGAGGATGCAGTGAAAAGAGATGCATCTGCAAGCCAGGAAGAGAACCCTCACCAGAAACTGACCATGCTGGCACCTTGATCTTAAACTTCTAGCCTCCAGACTGTGAGAAAATAAATTTCTGTTTAAGCCACCCAGTATATGATTTTTTGTTATGACAGCCCGAGCTGACTAAGAGAGTGACATAAGGTAGACAGCTAATCAGGTAGACTTTTCAAAGGCAAGTGGAGAATATATAAGAAATTGGAACAATGCAATATATAGATGATGTATTATAGAAATGTACACTTGAAACCTGTATAATTTTACTAACCATTATCATTCCAATAAGTTAATACATAAATAGAATAATAAAGAAATTGAAGGAATAAAGGAATCAATAAAAGGTAATATTCCATTTTTGCAAACTCTTCTGATATGATTTTAAAAGATATTTTAAAGAAAAAAGACCAAATGATGAAGAAATTAATTTAAACAAATATCTTAAGTAGCTGCTGAAAATTCTTTATGTCTAATAATTTCTTCAGTTCTGTGATCCTTAGATACTTTAAATTTTTATCACAAAAATAATCTTATTTTCTCTATATTCTTCCTGTACTATTCTATTTTGGAATAGAGAATCAATAACTGGCTTGGTAATGAGCTCTTAGTCCTCAAGTTTTGCTTTATTGATTCACAATACACTTATTGAAATGTAATAAACTATTCATAAACTTGCAAAGGACCCAATTTTCTCAAAATTTCTCCAAGGAGGTGTATATGTCTTTCAAAAAGAGTATGTGTTTCCTGTTTTAAATCATTTTGATTTTGTGTGTAGGTGAAATGCTGACTCACAGCCCTAGATTGCTATTTTATAGTTCAGGCAATTCTCCTTTAAAAAAATTTGCTTGAGGTATTTGTGGAGAATAGCAGTTTCAACTACATGAAGGGTTATTAAGCAGAAGGGAAGGTGACACCAACTTTGTTTCATTTCCAGAGAAGT
Organism: Rhinolophus sinicus; assembly: GCF_057876585.1. Classification (NCBI taxonomy): domain Eukaryota; kingdom Metazoa; phylum Chordata; class Mammalia; order Chiroptera; family Rhinolophidae; genus Rhinolophus; species Rhinolophus sinicus. Next base: position 121,389,139 of record NC_142503.1, read on the forward strand.
TATCTAGCACAACAGGGAAAAGGCAGGAGAAATGGTGGATATGGAAATAACCACACCTTGTTAAAACTGGTTAAAATGGTAAATTTTATTATGTATATGTTGCCACAATAAAATAAAATAAAAAAATTTAAAAAAAAGAACTACCTTGCTTTTCTGTAGCTCTTCTGGTCCAAGGTACTCAAAGAACCTTCAATAAATATCTCATTTTATCTTCACAGTATATATAGAGGCTAGTGCTATGGAAAGTCAAATAATGCTTAAATAATTTTCCCAAGATCACACAATAGGGAGGAATAATTTCAATCTTCCTGACTTTTCTTGTAATGAGAGTTGTTAAAATTGTAGTCAATCTTGATGAAGGCATAGCATCTCCCCAGTGTTGATCATTTGAGAAAAAGCAGCCAATAGATTGATTTATTTACTAAATTAGGTGGCAGTTATAAAAATAAGTCACAGGGATTTAATGTGCAGCATAGAAACTATAGTTAATGTGACAAATGGGTACTAACCGTGGTGATTACTTCGTAATGTATATAAATGTCTAATTATATTGTACACCTGAAACTAATATTGTGTGCCAACTGTAATTTAAAAATAAATAAAAACATTTTTAAGTAAATTAGGTGGTGGTAGGGTCGCACCTAATGTAGCTGCCTCTGTTTTTCTAAGATCCTAGAATATTTTCAATTAGAGTATCATTTGGTTGGTGCAAAAGTAATTGTGGTTGAAAAGGTTAAAAATAATTGCAAAAACCACAATTACTTTTGCACCAACCTAATACTATTTTATTTGTCATTTAGAGACTTCATGGATTCAGTTATAGAAAAATACTTGTGTGAGACACAGACTACCAATGACTGCTTTTAATATCTTGAAGATACTCATACAAAGTAAAATCAAACAGACTTGTGCCATTCCTTCACTAATTCAAGTCAAAAGAAAGCATGCCATTTATGAATAATATCTGTATTAATGATTTATTGACTCCATAATGAAAGAAATTTATCAACTATAAGGATCAAATACTATAGAATCCTATGCCACTTGTTTTGGAGATGAAGTCATATTGGTATTAAACATGCCAAAGTTTTACTATTTATGATTAACATTGCAGAGGACCTGATATGTTATACTTAAATTTATATTGACAAACCGACATGACAATGAAACTAACAGATCTAGAAGTGCCTTACCTATTAATTTATTGAAATAGACTAGTTTCTGAAGAACTACTAGAAAAGTAATATTTAAAAAGAAAAGTAATATTTTTATTCTGAAGCCACACCTTGGTGATGACTTTAACTGTCTATTTTCATAATCCCTTAATTATTCTCATTCCTCCTACTTCTCCTATCTCTAATTCTTTTTTGCAGACCATCTTCAAGATAATGTTCCTAGAACATTAACTTTCCCCACGATATTCCACTGTTGAGAAACTTATAACTTTTTTTATCTACAGGGCAAAGTCTAAACTTCTGAGGTTGGCATGAAAGTTCTCCATACTTCTTAGGAGTGAATAGAATCATGCAAGGAGGACTGGGAGGACCAAAGTCAGAATCTTGAGAAAACGTAACGAAAGGGCAACATACAAGAGGCCAGAGGACACTACAGTAGTCCCCCCAGTTTCACTTTCTGTGGTTCAGTTACCTGTGGTTCAACTGCAGTCCAAAAATATTAAATGGAAAATTTCAGAAATAAGCAATTCAGAAGTTTTAAATTGCGTGCCGTTCTGAGTAGTGTGATGAAATCTGAGGCCCTCCCAGTCCACCCCACCCAGGACGTGAATCATCCCTTTGTCCAACGTATCTACATTACCTGCCTGTTAGTCACTTAGTAGCCATCTTGGTTATCAGAGAGACCATGTTCACATAACTTATTATAGTATATTTTTATAATTGTTCTATTTTATTAGTTACTGTTAATCTCTTACTGTGCCTAAGTTATAAATTAAACTTTATCAAAGGTATTTATGTATAGGAAAAAAACCTTTTTTTTTTTTTTTAACTTTCAGTACTATCCGTGGTTTCAAGCATCTACTTGGGGTCTTGGAACATATCCCTCATGGGAAAGGGGGGCATTGCTGTAATAGTGACCAGAGAGGCAGAGAGAACCAGAAAAATGCATTCTTAACAGAAGATAGTTTTCAAGATGTAAAAAGTGACAAAGTCGATGCCAAGTAATGAAAAAGATTGCATAACAAAGACTAAGGAGAAGTCTCTGGGCCTAGCAGTTAGGTGTTGTTGAGCTTATGAGAAATTGGGCTAATATTTCAATAGTTAGTAGAAATAGAAAAGGATTCTTAATCTTTTGTCCTAGGACAGTGTGTGTCAATGTGTGCTGATGAACCATCTCTACAAGAGTCACCTGAGGAGCCTAACATTTTAATAAAATGCAGTTTTCTGGGACCATCCCAAACTTACTGAATTAGAGTTTCAGGAGTTAAAAACCTATCTACTCACCAATCTCCCCCAGGTGATTCTCGTGTACTCTAGACTCCCAGAATCACTGTCAGAATGAAGGTCAGACTTCTAAGGCCAGTATTATAGGTTTATAATCTGGCTCCAGCTCAACTTTCTAGCCCCTTCTCCCACTGCTCCTCTATAAAAATTCTCTAGCATAGCTCTATTTATATTTTTCTTAGATCATGCAGCTACCTAAGTTGCCCTCTGCTCTCCTCTAAATCCATCATCATTCAATAGCTCATGTCAATACTTCTGCCCCCACAGTAATTTCTCCTGCTTCTACTTTCCTCGGCATCCTGGTTGTCCCACTCTTGACAGTTGTGATGGGTCTTAATGACACTAAGTATTTCAGCTTTAATTTTTTTATGTTTCTGTATCTTGACTGCAAGCGTATAAATAATACTGAGCAGAGACAATAGTAAGCATACATAGTATAATTTTTTTATCTCCCACAGTTACTGCCATAGCACTGTGTATATTGTCCAAGCTCAATAATTCTCAGTAAATATTACCTGAATTAATATGGACATATGTCAGTAGCCAGAATACTCTTGATTTTGGTGCAGTTATACCCATCTTCACATATAGATTTCTTTGCTGTTAGGAATAAAGAGAGGTTGGAATGTGCAGGAAACAAGTTTAATACAGCTAAATACCCCCTGCTTTAAGTGACATCAGAAAAGTTAGAGACAAACTAAAACAGATTTTTGAGATTCAACACAAATGTGAGCATTGCTGGTTCTGTTTTATTATATCAGGTGGTCACTTTTACATTGTCTTAAGGTTCACTCCATAGTGTCTTTCTAATATAGCATAACTGTGTAATAGCTCTGTACCTTTAAAAGGTATATAGAACACAAGTCATTCCTAAAATACAGAAGGGAAGAACTATTTCATTCAAGAAAAGCTGTATTTGAGTCCTTTTCAAAATAAACTTTTTGTGAGCCAAATAACAATGTCTTTATTTTATTTATAAATGTGAATTTTGATGTAAGATGCTTTATTAGTCCCTTCTATATTTAATACAAAATAAAGCAATTCTGTGGGATGCGTCACAGATAGCGAACTTCGTGATAAATATGACCCTACTTTTTACTGGGCTTTTCCATTGAATGAATTATTTGCACTGTGTTAGCCAGCATTTTTCTCTTAAGAAGCTTAATAAAATTTGACCTATTACATCAGCTATTTTTCTGAATGTGAAAAGATCAATTTATGTAGAGAATGCACCATACCCTATGTAACAGTATCTGAGAACCATTAGCTAATAGTCATAAACAGCTGGGGTTGGGGAAGTAATTGTGGACTTTTTTTTGAAGAGGAATTATGGAGCTTTTTAGACAATATCTATCCCTACTAGTAAAAATGCTGTCCGTGGGTCCAACTTTGAGATGTTGTTTACTTAACCTTGGGCTAACATCGATCTACTAAGGCACACTTTCTACTCCAAGCAGTCTTTTATCTACTTTGCAACCCCAAGGTAAGTCTCCTCATGAGTAGATGTAATCACCTTCAAAGTTTAGTTTGCTCAGTGCCTGGATTTTCCTTTCTCCTGATTACATCCAGCTAGTCCTCATGGCTTTGATTTCATTGTATGGATACTTGCTTTTTTTAAACCGATGTTGAAAGTGTTCTGACATTTTCTGATTAATGAATCATAGATAGTTGCTCTCCAGTTAAGGGTTGTTTTCCTGCATTTCACCCTGGACCTACTGAATCAGAATTTCTGCTTCAGAAGGGACCTGGACATCTGCATTTTAACAGTCACTTTTCCTCATCTATGACTCTTACACAGACTCGCAACTGAGAACTGATTGTATAAGTGGTAATACTTCTGAACCAAGAGTCAAGAGGCCCTTGTTAGAGTCTCAGCTTTCCCATGAACTGTGTTACACTACCCTAGGGTAACTCAGTCCCTCCAGGAGTCACCACAAAAGGGAGGGATTTGTGTTAGACAAATCCTAAGATACCCTTCAGCTCTGTCATCTTGTGGAACTCTGAAAACTGAATCCCGTCCATTAGAAGGAGTTAGTTAAATTTAACAGAGGAACTGGAAAAACTGTTCAGGTTTTTATCCATTTAAGCTACCATTGTCTCTTTGAATTCAACTAGTTATGTGAGTTACATCTTCAAAGTAACTAAATTCTTCTTGCATCTCATGAGTTTGCATTTGGTTTTTTAAAAAGCTGAAGCACAGAATGAGCGTCAGACATTCAGTCAGCCCTTTGCCATCTCATAGCTCCATGTTTCCTTGGTGATTCCAGCGTTCATCGTCTGCCAGGTCCACTTTGAGTCATTGCCACTTGGCATTCCTTTTGCATTGTTGATAATGACCTTTTCTTCTTCTTTTCCTTCTATAAAGAAAGTGACTCATTTTCTCAGGGTTCTGAGCTGACAGAAGTTACTGCAAGTTTTAAAGTTGTACTTCCTAGCAAGAGAGAAGCGTCTCATTGTCTTCAGCAATGATTAAATTTTGTAACTTCAATCACCTTGGTGTAGGGTAGCGTTTTTTTCCATTATAAATCTAGGCCTAATTTTAGTTTCAAGATGATTTCAGAATATTATTTTAAGTGTTACTCAGTATTCTTGGTGTCAGCTCATAAATAATAATAAGCATCCATATCCTCCAAAAAGGTGTGTTTTTTTTAATCTTTTTCTTTTCAGCGATATTATAAATTTGCTAAACTTTTCCAAAGATTTTTTTGGCAGTTTCTTACTTACTGAGGTCATATGATCAGAATAAAGTTCATCCAGTATATAGCCCATATATTTGCATTGATCCTAAAATATGTGCAGGACTACAGTAATGATATATTAATTCCTTATTTTCTTGTTTTCCTTGATATTTTCGTTTAGAAACTAGAGAGAAAAATTATGCAAGCATTTCAATACTGGGCCACTGATACTCTCAGTTTAATTAATATTTGAGCTTATTTAATAAACCAGATACTTACTACCTGGGCATTATAAGCAAACAGATAAGCATATTGCAAGGTACCTACCATTAAGCTTATAACAGTGACTCATCCTGAATTTCACAATAATTAGTAGAAAAAAATATTGGATTTTAGCTTTCCTAGGAGTTCTTTGTTAGACACAGTCAGAATTCAAAAGGCATAGTCTTTGAAATAAGAATTTTTTGGGTGGCCATTTGGCTCAGTTGGTTAGAGTGCAGTGCTCATAACACCCAGGTTGCTGGTTCGATTCCCACATGGGCCAGTGAGCTGTGCCCTCACAACTAAATTGAAAACAATGACTTGAAAAATTTTTTTTGAAGAATTTATTTAGAATATACTATATTTCCAGTACTGGGAAACATAGGGAATAAAATGATAAAATATGTTCCCTTTCTTTGTAGGTCCATATCTTTATGTATTTCAGGAGACAGAGAGATTGGGGCAGGGAATATGGACATTTGGACATTAGCTGCATTACGTGATAATTAAAGTCACCAAGGTTAACAGTATGGTGGTGTCTCAAAAATTAATAGAACTACCATATGATCTAGCAATTCCACTTCTGGGTATTTATCCAAAAAAAATTGAAAGCAGGATCTCAGTTTGCACACTCATGTTTATAGGAGCATTATTCACAATAGCAAAGAAGTAGAAGCAGCCCAAATGTCCATCAAAGGATGAATGGAAACAAAATGTGGTAGATACATACAGTGGAGTATTATTCAGCCTGAAAAAGAAAGGAAAATCCTGTTACATGCCACAACAGGGATAATCCTTGAGGACATTATGCTAACTGAAATAAGCTAGTCACAAAAAGAAAACTACTGTATCATTCCACTTACATGAGTTACCTAGAGGAATCAAATTCATAGAAACAGAAAGTAGGATGGTGGTTGCACGTGTTGCAGGGAAGGGGAAATGGGTTGTTGTTTAAAGTGTATAGAGTTTTAGTCATGCAAGATAAAAAAGAGTTCTGGAGATCTATTCCACAACAATGTGAGTAGTTAAACTACTGAACTACACACTTAAAAAAGTCACCAAAGTGGATAACATTGTGTAAGAGAGTGTGTAGAAAAGAAGTCAAGCAATAAACAGCAGAAAGCTGAATATTTAAGAAATAGGCACATTAAGAGATGCCTTCAAGAGACTGACAAAGGGTGGGAAGAGAAGCAGAAAAATTAGAAGAGAGTGATGCCATGTAATCCAAGAGAAGGGAGACTTTCTATTCAAGTAGATTGTGAACAATATGCAATATGGAAGAACTTTTAAAAAGCCATTGAGATTTGACAATTAGGAGGCCACTATGAACATTGTTGAGTATGGGTTCCTTGGAATTATATAAACCAAATATCTTGGGGATTGAATGGGACTTCAGAAAATATAGTAGAGGTAGAAAAGTCTTTCAGGAAATTGATGATGAAGGAAATTGAAGAGCTGTAGTTTTTTGTAGGAAGGGAATTTTTTTTAAGATGCAGAAAATCTGAGCATGTTTTTAGAGGAAGAATAAGTAGAGAAATTGAAGAAAGAAGAAGAGAGGCTTATGGGGCAAACTTAAGGAGCAAAAATCCCATATCAAAAGCATAGGTAGTGGGATGCTTTTGGAAAACTTTGGGTATCCACTGAGATGAGAAGAAAAGATTGCTGAGTATAGGATGAAAAGGAGAGCTGTAATGGAGTTTAGACATCACGTCCTCTTTTTTGGTGTAAAACTTCAAGACTTGATCATCTGGGAGAAAGGAAGATGGCGTGGAGTAGTGGCTGGAGGACAGTAGTGAATGTTTGACATACCCACTTTAGGAAAGGGGTAAGTGAGCCAACTAGCTGAGGCTAGAAATCATAAATAATGCAGCAAATTAGAAGACACCGTTACACAATTTTCTTGGCAGCCCAACAGCAGATCGGAAAAAGCAGATGGTTTGGGTTGATCCACCTTCAGAGATTGGCAGAAGAGATGCAATGTGTTAAGGTCAATGGACTGGAAGGAAAGCTAGTAAAAAAAGTAGTTAAAACAACTGACTTCATAAACCAAACTTGACAAGGAAAAGATAAAAAAATAAAATCAGCAAGAAGATAACAGACTAGATAAGGGACGAGGTCAAGAAGTCTAGTGCTTTTTAGAAGTTGGAAGGGCAAGTTCAAAGAGAATTAGAGTAGAGGTAGAAAGATTAGAGACTGCTCACGGCATGAGATCTGGGCATAGAGCCATTATGAGTGATAAGATCTAGGATGAGGACCTGGAAACATGTAGCTGCAGTGGAGGGTGTCGAGGAATATAAAGGCTTGTATGTTGAGATGACCACCCTATTTGAACACTAAAGGTAACCCAGAATACGACTCAGAACAGAGAGAAATACCCATAACTCTGTGTCCAAATCTTTAATCACTGTGAGAGTGTGATCTGAAGGTGAGCGAAAGGCAGAGATGAGGATGGGAAGAGTATGATGTTTCAAGAGGATGTGAACTTCAGAGGAGCAAAGGAGAACCGTGGTCTGAAAACCCTGGAGAGCCAGGGAAATGTCATCTCCATTTCCTGGTTGTGAAATAGGAATCACCCTCACTGAACAGGACCTGTGAGGTCAGGAGGAAATCGGGTTTTTATTATGACAAAGAGATCAAAAAATTGTGAGGGAAAGGTGAACAGTATAGGAAAGTCTTACCAAAAAAAAAAAAAAATGATGGTATTTTAGAAGATAAAGTGGGATTAGTAGTTGAATCAGCAAGCTGAGCTGTCTGGGAAAGAGGGAGCAGAAAAAAGAAAAAGTGACTAGAGAGACATAATGAGGGAAACGGCATTGAGAAGTACAGAGTTGCAGATAGGTGAAAGAGGAAATGTGAATGGAATTATAATGCTAATTTTTAGCTGAATATTGTTTGTCATCAGAGATGAAGTAAAAGAAAGAGAGAAGGGATTTTAATATAATTGAAACATTAATAATGCCTGAATACTGTTTGGAAGAGATAAAGTTAAAAAATGGTAACATAAAATGAAAACACTAAATTTTTCAGATTGTTCAGGAGAGATGAAAAAATGGACATGATCTGGAAACAATAATATTAGTATAACCTCTCCTTTAAAGTTTTAGACTTCAGGGTTAAACATTTTGTCCTGGGGGAGAACATCTAGGCATCTTCTCCAAACCCAGCTTTCTCCAAGTATTTATCTTTCAGGATTGGAAATACATTGAGAGCCTGATCTGTAATAACCAAAATTCAGTTCCAGTTCACACCATTATATAATAAGTTCACCCCAATAATTAATAAATTTCTTATTTATTATTCATGTATAATTCACATGCCATAAAATCACCACTTTAAAGTGTGTAATTTAATGACTTTTTAGTATATTCACAAGGTTGTACAATATTGTTGTGTCTGACTTTTTTTTTGGTAAAAGCAATATAAACAATTAGGAATATTGAAAAGAAAGAAATAAGCCTGTCATCTCATTGTTCAAACACAATTATTTCATTTTTATTTATTCCCTTATAATCTTCATTAATAACCACACATATATTTTAACACAGTTTAGTTATAAAGAGATTTTATATTTTGCTTCTTAAAAACTTAATATTTTATCATAAAGAAAAAATTTTTTTTTTTTTTATTTTGATGTCAGTGAGTGTAAGGGAGAGGAAGCAGACCAAAGGAGAAAATGTGTAAGTCAATAACATATTATTAAGATGAGCAAGTATGGCCTATAAATGGATTTGTGCTCTGGTCTGTGAATGCCTGTAGGCTGGCAAATTGAATTCAAGAGTAAATAATTCTATTCCGTATTATTAACATTTTTCTTTTTCTTCCTGATCTATGACTCCAGCTCCACTGATTACCTTAACCATATTACATGGTTAATTTAATTTCTAGCTATTGTTCATACTGGTTAGTTAAATAGCTGCATTTAGACAAGATTCTTTCTTCTAAGTTTGTAGCTAAACAAGAATTTTGACATATGAACTAATTTTTATTAGAATTTACTTCAAGAATAATGTGGCCCAAAGACATTAATAATAGATCTATACTCATAAACACAGTAACTGATGTTTTTCCCATAAGCATTTTTTATAATACTGTACATAGTTTTTCCTCATATATGATAATTCAGCAAGAATACTATTTATCAACCAGGTAGTTTTGCCCTTTTACTGGGTAAGTTCAATTTCTTGAGCTAGACAAATCATCTTTAATTATGAATTTCACAATGAAATATTTGGATCTTAATATTATCGTATTATCTTGCATGATTGTTATTCCACTATATTTAATTTTTAAGTGGATGATCATCCATCATCAGTTTTTACATTCAAATGGCTCCGATTGGTAAATTAGGTTTTGATGGAATGTCTTATCTACAACTCATAAAGGATGAAACATCCCTAAATCAAAGCACTAAATTATTTTCTTAAATTACCCATCTACAGGTGAACAGTTTACTTGCCTAAAGAGTTTGCAGCCCAAGTTGAGGGTTTGTGTAATATTTAGTAACATAGACCTCCTCCTCCTCCGTCCTCGCTCTGGCTTGACCTATCCTTGGGTTTTGGCTCATGTTTAGAACTGAGCTGCTAATATTAAATTTTGCTCCTTCACTTTGATAGATTGTTTGTGATGAATTTGGCTTGTGATAGTATTTCCTGTGGTTCCCATCAGGAACTTTCTGGCACGGAAAAAATTGACAAGCTGACCAAGGACACTCTTCTAATTCCTCTCAGCCCCACTTTTATTGATTCCCCCACCTCGTTCCCCCTTCCTGGAGTGTGCTCTGGATTCCATCATCCAGAGTCTTCCTTCTAAGGCCACTGTGGGTTGGTTGCTGCCCAATCCTCCCCCTTTCCGTGGAAACCTTTCTGTTATGCTGCTCACTTCTTCAGGATCACATCCTCCCTATCTTCCAAAGTGAAAACTTTATTAAAGGAATAATCCAGAAAAGATCTCCAGTATATTCTCTCCAACCCCAGGTTACAGCATCTTAACATTGACTTCCTAAAGTCTCCTTCCTTGTCTTTTTTATGAAAATCAGAGGAATAATTCTAACCACAAGCCAGATATGAGGAGAAAGGGGTATCAGAGCAAACTACAGAATCATTTCAGGTCCTTTTCAGTCTTTGCCAATTACACGTAACTACAGTTGGGAATAGCAGGGGTTTAACCCTCCCCTCAATTCATGTGATTGAGTGCCAGCAATGTTATAGCCAGGAACTGATGTTAGTATGGCCAGTGGTAACAAAATTACTATGAATACAAATTTGATGAGTCCATGTGGGTATGACTTTGCTTAGACATGTGAGTAACAGCTGAAAGAAAACCAAATAAATGAAAATAATTGTCATATCAGGTGGAAGGATTATGTTTTTATTTCCTTGAGTTTAAAAAAGTGTATTTTCAAGTTGCTGTTAATAATAACATTTTACGATAAATATATGACTACATGCCTGTCAAAGACATTTAAAGTGTTGTTAGTTTAACATATTTTATACAGTTTTGAGTACATGTGGTACTATCATGATATGGAAAATGTATCAGACAAGGACTCAGAAGGCCTGGTTTTGACATCTCACTTCTGGACTCGTACCAGACATGGACAAGTCACTTAGCTATTCTGGGCTTTGGTTTCTATTTCTTTCAAATAATAGCTACTTTATTTATTTTAAAGAGATTTTTGTAAGAACAACAGAATGTTTGAATTTTAAAATTGGAGGACATCTTAGAGACCCTCTAATATGATATGTTCATTTTCCAGAGGAAAATTGAGGCCCAAAGAGGTTAAATGACTTGCTTATAAAATATATGACAGCAACTATGGAATGAAACCATGAAGTTTATGTACACGTAAAACACTGTATTTCTTACCTAATCAGAGAATGAGGAATTGGAAAGGACCTTAGGTGTCCTAGTCAAATATGAACATATTTGCAGTAATTTCTTATATAAAGTATTATCAAATCCATAGCTGTGGGTCTACGTTTGCTCAGTATTCCTGCTTAGAAGCACCAGCCCTGAGTTTAACTGCTTCTTTCAAGGTTAGATGGTCTGCTATTATTAACTTGCCGTCATGGATCAAGATCCATGCCGTGTTGTAAGTACTTCTTGGCTGACTGTTTATAATGGTAGTTTCCCAGCTGAAGAAAATCCTACCCATGGCCAAAAGATCTTTTGGGAAATTTAGTGCTAAAACCTGTCACAGATTACAGTGAGCTCAGCAGTACATTGAAAAATAATGCTTGCTAGACCAAAGTGTAGAAAACTGTATCACAATGGGCCAGCAGATCTGTTAGAATGTGGTATCAGTGTTTCTTGGTTTCATATCACATTGAAATCGACATGAACTTGCTACATATATATTCTAGTCTACTCAATGGTTTCATCAACATTGAGCAACCTGACATGACTGGAGTGGATCACTTATGAAAAATATCCAGAGCTGCATTTCCCAAAGTCTGCTCCAAGGAACACTAGTTCTAAAAAGATATTAGTATGCATTCTTTTTAAAAAAGATATTACAGGAAGACCCAATATGGCAGAGAAGATAAATGCTGTGTCTGCCTCCTTCCATGAACACATTAAAATTACAACTAAATTATAGAACAGTCAACCTGGAGAACCATCTGAAATCTAGATGAACAGAAGTTCTATAACTAAGGATATAAAGAAGAAGCCATATTGAGACTATTAGGAGGGGCAGAGATGCAGAACGAGCGGCCCCAAACCTGTGTGTGGTGGTTGAGAATGGGGAGGGATATCTCCACCATGGAGGTTCCCCCCAGAGGAGCAAGGGACCCCAGCCTCACACCAGGCTCTGCAGCCTAGAGTACTGGTGCCAGGAAATGGAGCCCCCACAGCATCTGGCTGTGAAAAACTGCGGAGATTCTGACCATGACAGTGGGACGGAAGGCTGTGGGAAACACAGACATCCTTTTAAAGGGCCCATGCACAGCCTCTGTCATTCACGGACACTCACCCTGGGCTCCAGTAGAGGGACAGTGACTCATGGGGCATCGGAGACATACAGGGACAGACTGAGTTGTGTGGCTTCTGATCAAGGACTGGAGGGACAGTCGCCATTTTCCCTGTGTGGAGTCCTGCTCCTGTGCAGCCAGCAGGTGAGCACAATCTTTCCTGTGTTGAGCCCAACCACCACACAGCCAAATCTGAATCTGAATTGGTCTGATGAGCTCCGCTGGGACTCCTGCCCTATGCAACTCGTCCAACACCACAGGCACTTTCTTGGTGAGCAGACAGCCCTGCCTGTATTGCACTCTTTCTTGGAAAACTATGAGGGTCTGCAGGCCCCAGGCGGGTGGTGACTTTCCTCAGTGAGCTCTGAGACTTTTGCTGAATAGCTTCAGGCTCAGCACTGGCACCAAACCAGAATCTACATTAACCTGGTGAACACAACTCTTCCCACCATAGTGACTCCCTGAGACCCAGACTCACCCAACTTGTGTACCACAAGAGGCTCTATCAGCGGCTGAACCTTAAGGGAGCCAGCAGCTGGCAGCAGGCCTTAGGGTGTTATAGCTTTTTGCAGACATACCCTAGGCCCGGTCTGGTGGTAGCCATCTTCAGTTCCCAGCAAGACCTCTCCCATGCGCCTCCAAGTTTAGCACAGGCAGCAAACAACCGTGGATCACTTTGTAGCTCCTACCAGATAGTCCTCGGCCAGTCACAGGCAGTGGGTACCTGGGTCTGCACTGGAGCCCCTCCCAAGAGGCCCCAGAACCAACATACTTGGAGGGTGGCTTCAGACCACAGCAGAACACCCCCAAATTAGCCCCCACAAGCATCACACACAAAGGGTGGTCTCAAAAGGCATCAGAGCCTGCTGGGGCAAATTCACTCAGTGTGGTAAGCCGCCCACACAGCACCCTGTAAGCTGTGGACATGGCCAAACCCCCACAGCCAGTCAGCCAGAGGGACAATCCCACCCATTGACTGGCTCCTGGATAAATAGCTGCATCCAGGTCCAGGGCAAGATGAACCTGGAACATCTTACTGTGTCAGAAAGTAAGGGAATGCTCAAAGAATGATGCAGGTGTGCCAAAAGAGCATGGAATAGTAAAATGTTAATGTAGAATATGGATGGTTGGTACATAATACATAAAACTCTTTCAAATTTTCTGTATTTTAAAAATGTTTTATAATTAAATATTACAAAAGTCTTTAACACACACACAAAGACATAGAAGTCAGTATAAATGGGGTTCCCACTGATCAAACTTGGGACAATTTGAACATCAAAACAAATAATGATAGAAACAGATTATAACCCACTAAATAAAACAGGAAACTTTGAATTCATACTGATATAAATAAATTGAAAGTTTGATGAGAAACAAAATACTTAGTTTCATAGAATCTCCCCCACAAAATACTTACTAATTACAAAGGGGAAAAAGTAACTTTTTTACAGTGGAGAAACCTGGCTGACACACCTTATTAAAATAAACATCAATGAGACAAATTAAAATCATGTGCCATTTGATAGAATGCAATGAGAACACAGCATCACTTCTGTGAGAGTCCTGTCAAAGACACCTACCCTAAATCTAATCATGAGTAAACACCAGACAGATGCAAAGTGAAGGCCATTCTCTAAAATAATTGGCTGGGTAACTTCAAAAGTGTCAAGTATATGAGAACAAAGGAAAGACTTGAGGAAGCGTTCCAGATTACTGGCAACTAAAAATACATGACAAGTAAATACAATGCTTGATTCTGAACTGAATCCCTTTACCATAAAGAATATTACTGGGACAATTGGTAAAACATATCATGTAAATATTTTGATTTTGCTAGTTATACTATGACTATGTAGTAGAGGGTACTTATTAAGACATACACACTAAAGTATTTAGGGACAATGTAGCATTATGTCAATAACTTAAATCTCGTAGTTCTGGGGAAAAAATGTTCTTTGTACTATACTTGCAACATTTTTGTAAGCTTGAGATTGTTTCAAAAGAAAAATTTAAAAATTACATTCAAAATGCTGAGTATACTGGAAAAATGCACTTAACTTGGAGCCAAGAGGCTGTTTGTCCCAATTCCGACAGGGACGCAGTGTGTGATCCTGGGCAAGTCACTGTACCTTAGGCCCGGGAGGTAGACCCTCCAAGGCTCTCTAGGGTCATTTCCACCATCTACACTGTGAAAGAATTTCAATCTAAAATAGAGCCAGAGGATACAAAATGGAGAATCTCAGGCGTGTGCCCTCAGTAAGTGAAAATTTAAGGACTAACAAACTGATTTCCTGTAAATGTCTGACTTACAGAGAACTGGAAGTGTTGGAATTTTCTTGGATGAGGGGAAGTTGGTCAGAAGTTGTCTCATATCAACATTGGGAAGTTTTTTCCAAAGGCATGAACAGATGACCCAGGTCGGGTTGGTCTTGCAAAGTGGGCTGAATTGAGCTTTATTTTTGTGACCGGACTGGTTTTTTCTGCTCAGAAATTTTCAAGGCTAGTTTATTTGTTTTTTGGCCTTACCTGACTCTAACTGAACTCTCCCGTCTTTACATTCCCTGCTCATAAACAACCTACCCCAAATTCTCAACGGACTCAACTGTAGCTTGCTTCAGTTTGTTTGTGCCAAACTGCAATTCCTCTGCTATTCCCGAATAAACTCCTTTTGAGCTTGCCTCAGTTTACCTCTTAGGTCAACGACACTCACAGCATTCCCTGCATGAATTTCTCCAGGCTCCAGTTGTATCTTAACCTTCAGATGCTCCAATACCGCCCCCAAGCATTCTGGACAGCGATTAAAAACAGACAAAAATAGTTGTGGTCAATATCTTTGTACTGCAAAGCTGCTGCCCTGGCCGCAGCTTGGGCCAGTCTCCCCCATCGCTCTCTCGGCGGTGGAACAGTCACGCCTGCCAGAGTGGGCGCTCGATGGCTCGGCGGCCGGCTGGCGGGGCCTCGGATCGCGGCGCGGCGCAAGGCGCGCTCCCAATCTTTGGCTCCCGCCGCGCCGGGGGCTCCGAGCTTTACGACTCCGCCCCGCGCGCGCCCCTCCCGCTCCGCTGATTCGCGATCGCGGCGTCTGGCAAGTCCCTGCGCTGCTGAGGAGCCGGTGTCGTGGCGAGACTAAGACGGGCGTTGAGCGGAGGAGGACCCCCGAGTGCAAGCAGTTGGGGATCCCGATAGTGGAGGCGGCTCCGGGCGCGAGTGGACAGTGTCCAGGCTGCCTGCCGGCTGGGAGGGACAACGCACCGGGGCCTGCACCGTGAGTTAAACGGCTTGGGGACCCCAGAGTGGTCGCGAAAGCGGAGTATCGGAGGAAGCTGGTCCCCGGGTGCGGGAACAGGTCGGGGGATTAGGTGTTATGGGCGAAGGGGCCGGAGCCCACCGAGGAGGAGCGGAACTGAGCGCGGGCACTGCCCGATGGCCAGTGGGTCCGTTCTTCCTCCTGGGCTCCGGGAAAGTCTGTTTCACCCGAGCACAACAGGTAGGCGTGGACTCTGCCCGCGGGCGGGAGCCCGGGACTCCGGGTTTGCGGGAGGGTCGGAAGGTCGGAGCCCGCGGTGCCGGCGCGCCGCTCCCCGGACCCGCCCTGGCGACGCCCGCCGGGCCCCAGCCCAGGATTCGGGCGAGGTTCTCCCAGCGCCCGCGCCCAACTCTCGAGGTGGGTTTCAGAGGACAGCCGTGGAGAGTGGATATTGCCTTCTACGTGGAGGACTATTTCCAGTCCTCCTCGCCAGGAAAGGAAGTCTTTGCTGGAGTAGCATTTGCGTAGTGTGAGGAAGCGTTTCTTCTTCTCCTCCTCTTGGTCTGCACAACGTCATTTCAAGTGATTATAAAGTCTTTGCAAACTTTATAAAGCGCTTTATGGTACTTAACTAATCACAGTAATGTATACCTTTGTCAAGTTAAGATTTTCGGAATTGTCAAGTCAGATAATAGTAGTCAGAAGATTGGAGCTCCTTCATCAAAAGTCATCATAGTACTTTGTTCTCGATGTGCATTCATTTATTCAGATATTCAGCGCATTTTTTATGCAGGCTCGGCGCCCTTAAGGAACTTACAGCCTAGAGGAGACGTCAAAAGGAGGGGAAAAGGGATTCCACAAGTACTGTTCAGAAGCAGGATCCTTAGATCTGGGCATTAAGTGGATGGGGACAGAATTGCTCTGTTTCGTTTCCCAAACATTTAGAAAGGAAATCTTGATGTGATTTTAGATCAGCATTGGAGGAGAGATTTCTTACAGTTTAATAGCATCGATTTTTTTTTTTTTTTTTTTTTTGACAAAATGGGTAAGCAGGCAGGGTTTATAACAGAATAGTGACAGTTGGAAAAAGCACTGGAGGTTGGATTTGTCTTGGAAGTCAGTTATTTTTTATGGATAGCAATAGTATAGGAAAAGTCTCCTGTCCTGACAGGAGACCTGGATTTTAGCTTAAGCTTCTCCGCTATTTATTATTTATGGATCTTAGCTCACTTTTCTCTTCCTTTTGCTTTATTTACTATTGTATCTGACTTTAGTAACAGAAAATACGTAATCCAAAGTACCTTAAATTTTTGTTTAATTACACAGGTAATGAATATATTCTCTGAGGAAAAAGCTTAAGTACTTTTATCTTTAAGCAATGCACATTTCTTCCATCCAGCTTTATTTCAACAAGGGGATTGCGGCAATTTATAACTTATGATTCTTTCTTAATTATCTTATCAATTAAATGATTAAACTCTGGGTTTGTTTAGGCCCTTTCATATTCTAAAATTCTTTTATTTTAAATCCTGGTTAACCAGTTTAATGACATCTGCGTTTTTTAAAAAAACACACATTTTTGAGTCTTTGGCGTTTCATTAATTATCCATAATAGTATAGTTGACAGGTTTGAACAGTCCTTGAATGGGACCATAGTCCTCTCATATAAAAAGCACTTCTACTCTTTAAGGAGATTACAGAAACTATTATTAAACTTTGTTTAAGAAATGAATTAACTGAGACCTAAGGAATTACTGAAGATTTGTTTATTTAATTGAATCCCTTGTCTAGTTCTAGTGTTAAATTATTTGGATTAGACAAGAAGTCATCAATTGACATCCTGTAGGTCAAATCCAGCCTGCTCCCAGTTTTTGTAGGTAGTTTTACTGGAACACAACCACACTCATTTATTGTTCATGGCTGTTTATGTATTGTTTATGAGTAATTATGATAGAAACTGTATGACTCACAAAGCCTAAAGCCTCTCTGCTCCTTTACAGAAAAAATTTGCCAACCCTGGACTAAAACTCTAAACTCTTAATCACTGAATATGTCAGTTTTAATTGTTAATCTTGCTTGTTCATTATTATGTCAGGTAAATTGTAGGATCCCGTAATTGCTTCTGGATTCTAGATATGTAATGATGGAAGAGGGACATAGGGGTTTTTTTTGTTACATTTACCTGGTATAAAGTTTTTTATTTCAACAAGCCTAACCTTTTGGAAGGCTAGAAAAAGGAAAAGATTTTTATATGTGTCTCTAACAACTTTATAATTTTCAGTTTTAATTTAGATCTGGTGTGAAAAGTTTTTTTTATTTTTATTTAGTAAACTCTCTTTGTAACATATCATTTGTGGTGTGTATCAGAAGTTACAGCTACTTTTACTCAAAACGTTTTTATTTTGTTTTTTACATGACTCCAGTGACATAGTGGTTGATCAAAAGATCAGACAGAAAATTATTAGAAGTGTAACTGTGAACATGAAATCAAACATTTATCTACGCTAAGACCCAAATGGGAAATGAGAACTCTCTAAACACAGATTGAAAATGGATTATGTATCCACAATCATGCTTAGGATTTTTTTTTAATAGTAACAACTTAAAAGATAATTATTTCTAGAAAAAAGCATAATATAGCCATATTAAAATGTTACCAGCATAAGAAATTGGAGCTAATTATGTGACAAGAAAGAAGGTAAATTTGTGGGAAGTAATTCTAAATATTTAAAGATGAGCATATACTATTTCTGATCTTAAAACCATGGTATGGTTCTAATTTTACTAAATTGTTTCACATAACTCAGTTGTACTTATTGTCCAGATAATACTTCTCTGTTGGTAACTATTCAACAGCATCTGTCAATATCCTTTTCTGTTGAATTTTTAGGCTTCTCTATGTTGAATATATGCATGTTTTTGTGTATATATGCAAAATAATACCTCATTTCTTCAATACATTTTTTATGTAAGCAAAATTATCAGAAAACTGAAATTACCCATTGAAACACCACAACATTTTTTTTTAAATATTTGGGAAGAACTCTGAAAAGAAAAAAAGAAAAATATATATGGGTAAAAATCCCTTAATCTTAATTTCAGAGTTCAAAAGCTCTGAAAATTTTTTTTCTTAACTCATTTAACAGCAAAACATGACCTGGAATGATATGAAGCTATTTGTGGTCATTATTTATTTCACCTTATATGAATATGATTATCTTTTGCTACAGCAATATCATTGAGTTTAATTATGACGTGCTGCCCCAGACCACTTGGGGGTTAGAGGTGGTAATACATGATATGTTCACTATATTGCTTGGGCCGGCCATGACAGGGGTAGCCAGAAGGCAGACTAGTAAGGGAGTTGTTCCGGGGAGCTGTCCTTGCAAAGTTAAGAGGCTAGCTGGGCGTCTAGCAGGGAGTGAGAAACAGCGTCTGCCAAAAAAACAAAAACAAAAACAACCCTCAGGTAGGACTCCAAGAAGGCCAGGAATGTATTATAGTTCAATTCTAGGCTAGTTATTCCAGAGGATATGTTGTGAATTAGAAGTGGGGACCATGAGGAAAGCCAAGATGTCAGACTATAGTGCAGATTAAAGGTGAATCTGTGAATGCTAACCAGGGTTGTACGAGCCATGAACAGTTAGAAGGGGGAAAATGAGGGGATTCTAAAGCAAGCAGGGTCTAATGGCTAAACTAGGAAGTTGTAGGTGGCAAATTATACGAACAGCAAATACAAGGATAGAGTTATTTTGAAAACTTGAGCAGACTTCTGGCCTCGGCTGTGCTGGGGGAATAATGTAGTATCTTGTACTTTGCTCTTATGCTAAGTAGACCCATATTGCCCTGCTTTTTAAAATATCTGTATTAAATAGTATTTTGGTCACTTCCATCACTGATCTGCTCTGCTTCTTTCTCCATCAGTTTCCTCCTTCTATTTTAACACAGTGCTCTAGTCCACCCTAGCTAGAATCCCAATGACTAGATTATTAGTTATGTCTAAGCTAAGAATGAACAGGCTTTGAGGGATCAAGACACTGTCAGTAAAGTTCATGATCTTTGAAGCAACTAATGCTGTGTATTGTTTGGGTTGTTTTTTTAAACAATTGTTTTGTTTTTACTTCTTGTAACTAGATTCTCAAGTAAAGGAGGTTGCTTAGATGATGACTTTCAGATGATTGAGGTTAGAAATATAAGAAGAATAAAAGTTCTCTTAAAATCTGCCTTATGCAATTCTTAAATGCCCAGAATGAAATCTCTCTTCCCAGAGGAAAGTGAAAGAGTTGGTTTGTGGAATGAAGAGAGAGAAAAATTGTCAAAAATAGCCAAATACTGAACTAACACTGTTGGAACTTATTGATTTACTGTCTGGTTGGAAAGGGTCTTCTGGAAGTTGATGTCTCTACAAGACCTCACACTTTAACAAAAAGCTTCAAAGTACTAGAAAGGTAAGAAGAGGGTGAAGTGATAAAAAAGAGCAAAGTTAGAAGGATTAAATGCTTCAGCGGGCCTGGCAATAACTGTCAGTAATAGCAGCAATTGGAGACTATATGAAGAGGCTGTATGAAGTATAATAGTTGAAGGAACAAGGACATTGAAACTAGACAGATGTAGGTGTTACCTTCTTTCTTCCACTGAAATATCATCTTATCCTTGGACAAATTTCTTAACTCATTACATCAACTGTAAAATAAGGATAATAATATCTAAGTTTCAGTGTTAAGAAGATTAAATGAGATAGTGAGTTAAAATGTTCTAGTAAGTAAATCCTGAAAAAAAGTTAGTTCCTTTTGCTGTCACTGCATTATTAGAGTTAATTCCTACTGCTCTGTCCTCCCCCCACCTCCCAACACTTCCTTTTACCCTTCCGGGGTTTCATTTTTTTTAATCTGGAAGGAGAATTGCCAGAAATGGCTAGACTTCCATTGGGGCCCCCATTGGCAATCTCCTTCAGTGAATCTAGTTACTGCCATTCATCCCATCCCTAAAGTAATCTGCAGTACTTTGGGAAAACAAGAAAGGAAGGCAAAATAAATTACATCCTCGTTTCTGGCCCTTTCTTACCCCAAATTATAAATTTCCATGTAACTCTTGTTTTTTTCTTATTCTGTCCTAACTTCTCTGTCCTATAGAATGTGCTATCCATCTATTCTTCGAGCTGTATCTGCAGTTCCTGCAGGTTTGTATTTTGCAGTGGTGAGAAGAATCATTCTTGCCATTCACAGCATGTTTGTAGGAAATATTCTTGGAATCTTGGGACACTGAATGTATTTTCCTTATATATTAAAATAAAGTGTTAGTGCTGTGCCTGGGGCATGTTACAAGTTAGAGTTTTGTGTCTGACTTTGGAAACATGGATTAAGTTGATTTTATGGGAATTTGTATTTAGAATTCCAAAAAATCACATTTTAAAATGTATTGTGCAACAAGATGTTTTTTAGCTCAGAAAGTGTGATGTGAAACTTAATTAAAAGTATGAATAACAAATTCTTACATGAATTGATAAATCTTAACTATACGAGGTTAATTAAAACTATCTTTTCTTTATTCATACTCTAGGAGTAGCTATGAGAAGATTCTGTCTGCTTATAATTAGAATTCTGAATTAGGTAATTTGATCCAAAATATTGATCAGAAATGGCCACTTTCGGGGGTCAAATATATGGTGATGGATTATAGAAATGCACACTAACCAACGTCACCCCAATAAATTTAATAAATAGATAAAAGAAATGGCCACTTTTAAGTAGCAGTGTGATATTGATTTGTTACATATTCTAATAAAAATCCTAACAGTATGAACAAAAAAATTTAAAAATTTTTTTGATTTACAGGAGTGTTTAATGATTAGTATTTGAAAGATTGTCAATATCAATCTAGAACATTAATTTCACAAGATTCCCAGCAGGAGAAAACAAAGAAAGGTAGAGATAGGGGAGAGGTCTGTAGTGAAAACAGTACACATTACCATATTGCATTTTTGGAGACCCTCTAAGAAAAACTGTTGATTGGCATTTCGCAAAAGAAATCGGATTTAGATTCACACACACACACACACACACACACACACACACACACACAGCATATATTCTCATTCTTTGGAGCTCTTGTTCTGCAAAACACTCTTTAGGAAACACTGCTTTACCTATGGGGTGCTCTCTTAACATGTAAAACTTCTGCACTTACAGTTTTCATACTTACTATTTTTAATGAGCCTAATATTCTTTGAATATGTCTGTCACACTTGAACCGTTTCTCTAATATTGGACTTGCAAGTTTCCAGTTTTCACTTTTATAGTGCTGTAATCAACCCTTATGCTTCTGATACTTTCCTTTTTCTTTAGCATGACTTTTCAAAAGCTGGATACTTTTTTCAAATGGTTTTGATATTTTTATGACTTCTGATACACTGTATTTTCCAAAAGAGTTGAACCTGTTTGTACTGTTACTATAAAACTGTCAGCTTTTCTAGAATTTCAATATTGGCCATAAAAGTTTTTATGCTTTTATACTTACAGATTTAAAGTACATGTAATTTTGAACCATTCAAACAAATTCTTACTGCGCTGATGTCATATTATACACGTAAGGTTTAAAATATTAACTAAATACCAATTTATGTTTAGGTTTGTTATAGAGAATTACACTAAGATTAAGTTAATACCAAATAATATCATAGGTTTGAATTTTGTCATTTTCCTGTTTTCTCAAGCAGTTTCAGTAGCTATGAGCTTTTCTAAAAATAGTATCAAAATAAGTATTTCATAAATGAATTATGGGAGAGTAGTGGGCACTAATCAGCTATTAAAATCATCTATGTTATCTAGTCTCAGTATTTATCAATTTAAGTGCTAGTACGTATTTTATGGTGGTAATGTGAGGATTAAGTGAAAAGTTCATTTATCACAGCACCCCAGCCTCCAGAGATTCTGATTCAGTTGGTTTAGGCTCGACCTTGGTATTTTTTTTAAAGCAACCAGAGCTGACAACCTACTTGTCTATATTGTTATAGGTCTGTTATTTTCATATGCTTAGTAGCTTCCTTTAATTTTAACAGTTTACCTTCATCTGTGTTGTTCTCTTTGCTGTTTTCCCAACACTCAACACTCATTTTTTAATTGACCCTTATCCTTGGAGGAGTTGGGAGATGAAGCCAATTTTGTGATTTACGGAAAGATGTAGGGGGGACTAGAGAGAGAGAGCAAGCCCAAATATTAAGTAATACTTCCCTCCATGTCCTGTTTATTCCACGCATTTTGTCCCTTACACCTTTTTCTTAATTGAAATGTCCCTTACACCTTAATGTCAAAAATGCTGGCTATTGGCTTTTGGGTGTCATCCGCCCCACCCCCCCCAACCCCCCCCCACCCCCCCCAAAGACTTCCTAGCCTTGAGGAAAGAAAATGAACTTTGTCAAGGAGACCTGGGTTTTTTCTTAGCTCTATTGTTTACTGGGATCTTAATAGTTCCTTCACCCATAAAATGGGGACCGCTAATGCCTTCCTTGTGATGATTAGCCATACAAGTTAAGCACTTAGAAAGTTCCTGGCTCTGTGAATAACTACCATTGTCATTTTGTGATTTGGGAGGCAGTTGGGAAGGTGAAAGGCATAGCCATGAACTACAGCAGGCTATACATGTGTGCTCCCTATTTGTGATGTTACCAAGATGATACTGACAAATGGTATTGTGAATTTAAAAGTTAGGAATTTAACAGAAATTTAGTTTATTTATTTTTTTTAAAGGGAAAAGAATGACTTCGTTTTACTGCAGACAGATTTTATGGTTGTTGTTTTTTTCCTTTTTTTTTAATTATTAGTTTCAGGTGTACAAAACAATGTAATAGTTAGATATTTATATCCCTCACAAAGTGATAACCCCCCCTCTTCCAATCACCTACCCCTCTGACATCATATATAGCTGTTACAGTGCCAGGAAATATTCCTTATTTCCTTATGCTGTACTCCATATATCACTTAGACTGTGTATGATGGGAGCGGGGTGGGGATGAGGGAAAAGTGAGGGGATTAGAAAGCACAATCGGTAACCACCAGATTGCCACGGGCATGTGAAAGACAGTTTGGGGAGTATAATCAATAATGTTGTGAAGATTTTGTATGGTGTCAGATGGGCACTTGTCTTATTAGGGAGACCACTGCAGGGATGACGTAGATGCCTGATCACTGCACTGTACCCCTGATGCTGAATAATAATGAATGTTAGTTGTAATTTAATACATATACAGTCACAGGATGTTTATTGGTTTTTAAGGGTTTCATTTGAAAAGTTTTTAAATCCCTAAAAATTTGGACATTAGGGAGAGAACATTACCCATAATGTTACTACTCTAATAATCATTGTTAAGATTTTTGAATTATGATTTGGAAAAATACCAGGAGCATCTCACAGTCTAAGTGATGGCTAGAAAAGCCAACCATTGTTTTAAAAAGCATACATATAATAATGGAAACAGTGCTATACCAAGAGGAGACAGTACAAGAATAGGGGAATTAATCATGAAAGGATTCCGGAAGGGAGTGATTTTTTTATTTTTAGTTGAATTTTAAAAGTGAGTTTATTGTAGAAAGAAGCAAGATATTTCAGATTCAAAGATGGAATAAAAACAGACATGGTTTTTAAATCACAAGATAAAACTGTATTAAAGAACTCTACAATTACAAATCATTTGCTTCTATATCTAATACCCTAAAACCAGTAAAGTATAGTGGTTAAGTGTGTCAGCAAACCAACTTTAGGACTAGGGGTATTTAAAGTATAGTAACAAAAAGACTTCATTTTCTTTCTACCAGGGTCAGCCCTCCTTAGGTAATATCTTAAGTATGACCTAATCCTCTGTGTAACTTGTGAGTTCCTGTTTTGTAACCTACAATTTTGGAACGCCTGAATCACAGGTCAAAGGAAATCTTAGGTCAGGATAAAATGATCCATCTTCTTTTTAGATTAAAGCTAATTACTGTTTTGTTTTTGTTGGGGTGTTGTTGGGTTTTTTTTGTTTGTTTGTTTTTAAAAGTTTGGATTTTGAGGTTTATGTATGTTTCCTGAAGTGTTGGAGATTCTTGAGAGGGTTTGTTTTGGTTTATTTTATGCTTTTTGAACAAAATGAGAAATTAAAGACCGGAGGCTCAGTTGAAGCTGTTGTGATACCTCTTACAGAGTTGTGAGAGCCTAAGAAAAGTAATTGAAATTTAAGTATGAGACATATTTCAAAAACTTAGGCACTTGATACATTCTGGAATTAGTTCCATTTACTGCTTAGTGGCTTATTCATTTTGTAAATTGGTCTTTTTGTGTCCTGGAAAGGAAAACTAACAAACCAATCCAACAAACATATCTTATTTCGTGTTTGGTGTTCTCTTTCATTATTTGTGATTTTCCTCTTTTTACCTCCACAAAATGATGTAACAAATCATTTTAAGAAACTGAAATGACCAAAAAGATTAGGAAGACGTTTTTTCCCCCATAAATTTTAACATATATTCCCATCTGTACCAAAATAGGGCTATAAACCCTAGATAGAGAAAATTATGTTAACACATTCTATCGGGACTCGCCAAGTCTTAGCTTCATTATGCCTCAGTTTCCTCATCTTAAAATAGGGCTAATAAAAATAGCTGCCTCATGGACAGTTTTGCGAATTATTTAAGAAAATATAAAGCATTTAGAGTAGTGCCTAGACTATAGTAAATGGTGAATAAATATTAGCTTCTGTCAGAAATAATAGCTGACATTACAGTGGGAACAGCAGTTTTATGAAAATTTTTTTCAAATATAACTGTACTTTGAAAAATACATTGCCATATGTTTATTTTTAATAAACTAATCACTTTGTAATCTCAACAAAAAATAAAAATGGTAAGTTAGAAAAAGAAGCATTCTTCAAGTATATATAGACATAGGTTGTAATTATATTAAAATGTACAATAGGTTGACTGCATTTGTAGTTGTCGTCATAACGTGAACCCTCAGGTAAGAGCAGGAACATCTGTTTGCAAAAGGCATTTGCTTCTTATTGACAGTGCGTGTGTGGAGATCACAAGTGCATTTTAGACTTGGGGGTTTTAGATGTGGGATTAGCAATGTGAATTGTCTCTTCTTTTAGGAGTAATTTATATGAGGAATGTATTGAGGGCATTGGAGATAACTTTATGCCCTGCTTATGATCTCAAGCTTTTTACTGAATTATTTATTACTGCATTGTATTAGCTATTTTGCTTCTTGATAGCTCATTTTACACCACAATATTGCTGCTGCCTAAGGAAAAAAAATGCCTCTTCAGCTGTATTAATGACCTCTAAAAAAGGTAATTTGATTCTTAAGATAGGATATTGACTTGCCCTGGTGGTTACAAGAAATTTTCTCTGATACTGAGGTTATTTTTTTCCCTCCTCACAATCATAGATATTGAGTACAAACTTGCTTTTCACCTTCTATATACTATGTAGGTTTCTTACAGAAACTGTATTTCTAGCATTTATTAACTTTGTCCTTAATTGTGTATATTCTGGTCAGTTCACTTTGATAATTAAGAAAGGAAGAGAGACTTATTTTTGTTTGTTTGTTTGTTTGTTTTATTGGGGAATATTAGAGAACAGTGTGTTTTTCCAGGACCCATCAGCTCCATGTCAAGTTGTTTTTCAATCTAGTTGTGGAGGGCGCAGCTCACTGGCCCATGTGGGGATCGAACCACGACCTTGGTGTTATGAGCACTGCGCTCTAACCACTGAGCCAACCGGCCGTCCACCGGTGGCTCAGCTCCAAGCTCAAGCTGTTGTTTTCAATCTAGTTGTGGAGGGCACAGTTCACTGGCCCATGTGGGAATCGAATCGGCAACCTTGTTGTTAACAGCTCCTGCTCTAACCAACTGAGCCATCCGGCCGCCCGAGAGTTTTTTTTAAACAAGCTAAAATTCATGTTGTCTCTGTAAAAGTAAATTTGTTAACACCACTGTTTATATTCTTGTTCCTTAAAATTGGCATTTTCTGAAATTAACCTAATGGCTAAAGCTGCACACAGGCTTGAGGAGACAGTGGTGGATTGATAAAAGCTGTCTTTTGGCCTCTGAGGCAAAATATTCTAGATTCATAGTCAGAATCTGGAATGTTGGCCCAAGCCAGAGGATGCAAGTAAGATAAGGAGTAGAAGTTGAAAACTTAAATACCCCTAGAAGTTGGCAAATAATGTAAATGAATAAGGCAGCAGGTGGCAGTGGGGCCTGGATAATGCCTGCTCCTCTTCGATTCAGCCATTTGTTGCTGCATGGGGGTATGGATCCAGATTTTCATGCAAAATCTTGTGTTTATATGTTAGTAACTCATTTTTCCTCATACATTCATTGCAGGCCCAATTTGGCTAACAGGGTACAAGTTTGTGAATAGTGTCTTTTAAAGAGGCTCTTTTCAGTTATATAATAATTGTGATGATTTGATATTCTAGGTAATTTTATACCAAACCAGTAAACTCTCTGGGAGAAAAAAAATGAAAGAAAGAAAAACCTTCCCCGTGTCTGATTTTCTAATATATCTTCACTTACTGGCTCCTCTATAAAAGATTAAGATTTGTTTAGGGGAATATGAACTTTGTGTTTTAAATGTTTTAGTTTAATTACCTCTAGCAGTTTGTCTGTATTTCTGTGCAGTTCCAATGATCTGTTTCTGTTTAGTTGGAGTTTTATTTATAATGTATCAAATGTAGTGTAGATACATTAATGAATAGGAGTACTTATTTTTATGTATTATATATAGGGCCTTCTCTGTTGTTTAATGTTCTTGGTAATAGTTGTCACTCCTATAAGTAGTACTAATTTTTTTTTTTAAAGCCAGCTTGTGTGTTTTTTTAATTTCTTAATTTTTTCCAACTTATTATCATGATGTTTTAAAAATACGGAAAAATTGAAGAATAGTAAAATGATCACTCACCGACCACCTACATTCAGCTGTTAACCATGTGAAAATTATTTGCAGACGTCATGCTGTTTTACTGCTGTATACTTGAGCATGCACTGCCTAAAAGTAAAAGAAATTCCATAATCACAGTGCCGTCTTATAAATGTGTATGTGACTGTGTATGTATGCACATGCTTATATGTTATATAGGTACATGTTCTGGAAAGGAACTCGGGTGTGCCCAGGAGATGCTCATGAATTTAAAGAAACAAAGCAAGACCTCTTCTGTCTTTAGTTGAGTTTTTGCTACAACAGAAGTGAAGGCTACATTGGATGTGGGTCAGAGAGATAGGATCTTTATTGCTACAGTCCCTGGACAATGTCCATCCAACTGCCTTCAAAAACAGGAGTTTGCTTTCACCACAGGGCTCACAAAGATAAGGAGACTATACTAGTTGAGATGGGACTCTTCTTAAATCTGCTAGCCTCAGGCTGGGGGAACAGATGCTAACGGAATGAGTCCCTCTGCTCTTGGTTTGGATCTCCAGGTAAATGACCGTGTGTACCTAAGCAAAGGCCCACAGAGATGTCAGGTTTTACTATAGAATTTTAGTAGGAGGTCCGGATATTTGGTCATTTGTTAATGTGTACTCATCACCCATTTTTCTACTACAAGGAAAACTGAAAATCTAACATTTGAGTAGTCTAACTTAAAATGTTCATAATTTGAATGGAATGTCTCTTCTGTTTAGCAAGTTTTTACATATGAATGTCAATGATGCTACTCTGTTTTGCCTGTCTGCTCTCTAAAAAGGAGTACAGATACAATGGTGGATTTTGTGTCAGTGTAAACAAGTGTTTAGTATTGAGATTTTCCCAGCTTCACCCCTAGAGTTGTTATAAAAAATGTCTCCATTTAATTATGCTTTGTGCTCTTATGTGTAAGATTTCCAGTATTATGATTGCCTGCTTTTTCACTCCTTTTAAAATGTTATTTTTCTCTATTTATATATATATATATATATACATATATATATATATATATATATATATATATATATGTATATATATTTATTTATTTTATTTTATTTTTTTTTTCCATAGGTGTGTTGACTGAAGTTTAATGAGAAGAATTGTGACCAGTTAGAATTTTCTGCAAGGAATGGAATTAGCTCATAGCTTATTGCTGAATGAAGAAGTGTACAATCAACTAGGTGAAGTTCAGAAGGCAGAGTTTATTTTTGATTGGTTGAGATATTTGGAGAAGCTCTTGCTAGCAACCAGCAGGGTGGGTATAATTGCAACAACTGTTTTTTATTTCTGTTTTTTTTAAGTACCTGGTAATGTTTAGTTCCTTGGTTCGCTTTTCTGATTCTGTCCAGAATAACCTATTAGCTTTCAAATGTTAGACCTTTATAATTATTAAGACTGTGTAATGAAATGTTACAAGAAGTTCTGTTCAAAAAAGCAGGAAGAAATTTGCCAGTATTTTTGATGTTACTTAAAAATGTATCAAAAGCTGAACAACACACTATATTGTATTAGATTTTATTTTTATTATGTTCTGCACCTTGTATACCTCCATATACGTGAAGCCCTGGTGCAGGATAGTGCTGAATGTCATGGGAGTTTCACTTTAAAAAAAGTTGTGGACTCTTAAAGGGGAATATGAATTGAAGAGTCTTTGAATAAACATATTCCCTCTTAAAAGCTTGTGAGATGGGTTTTAAAAAAGAAAACTAATCACTCATACCCTTCATCTACATTCAGCAGTTGTTAATACTTTGCCATAGTTGATTGACCGATTAATTTACTGAGCCATGTGAGGTGGTACTTTACTTCTAAAGACTTCTGCATACATCTCCTAAAAGTAAGGATATGCTTCTACATAAAAACAATGCCATATGGAATCCAAAATGGTGCAAAGGTACTGTTCGTGGAGACATTTAGAATTTAACAAAAGACAAGAATCCGTACACTAAATTAAATACTTATTTGTGGAAGGTTAGGTCTTAGTGAACCCCTGAATACCATTACCACTGTAATCATAGTCTGTATTCCTTTTTCAGAGAGCAGACAAGTAAAATGCAGTAATATTATTGGCATTTAGTTGCATAAGCTTGCAAAAAGAAAATTGCACTAAATTAAGAAAAAGATCTGAGTAAAACAGGTAACCATTACAAGGTCATCTCTGGTGATAGGTTGTAGGGTGCTGCATATGCAGATATATATGGGGTGGAGGCTTAATAACTAAGAAGCTCTATTGAAATACAAATTTGCTCTACTTTTCACACATAAGAAGAAAGATATGGATGAGACAGAGCCCCTGTCCTTGTTCACAGACACACCAGTATATTGTTGCCCCGAATGTTTTGTGGAGATACCAGCAGGACAATAAACTACCTGTTCAGGTGATGTGATGACAATGCCACTAACTTATTTACAATTTTTAGTCAGAATAATTTTGCATTTTTCTAGAGCCTTTTAGTTCTTAAACATATGAAAAATGTTAAAGGATTATGTTGTAATTATGTTGACTTTGAATTGTTGTTTTGTTACCCTCCTCCTTTCCAGAGTGATGTAAAGGAGAAACAGAAGACTCTTGTTGAACAGCTCCTATCTTTGTTGAACAGCTCCCCGGGGCCTCCTACCCGCAAGCTCCTTGCTAAGAATCTAGGCATTCTTTATAGTATCGGAGATACATTCTCTGTTTATGAGACAATCGATAAATGTAATGATCTTATTCGTAGTAAAGATGATTCTCCAAGTTATCTTCCCACTAAACTGTAAGTTAAATATTAAAACTGAACATAAAACAAAATAGTGCTTCCTTGTTGTATCATTTTTATAAATAACCTTAACTACTTGATAATTATTTTGAAACTGAATACAAATTGTTTTATTCATTTTTTTTAAATCTGACTTTTTAAAAATTCTGACATTTTCCTGTTGACTGAGAAACAGTTCTTTAAAAAAATATTTTAGACATATTTGAAATCTAGATTTGGGAATGAAAACTGTCTCACTAAAATTGTAGCAGTTGAATGTTTAAGAAAAAGATATTTTAAATTCTTCATGTTTTGGATGTTCTTTTGGTTAATTATTAGTTATTAATAGTGAAAATTAATGATAAATAATACAAAAAAAATACTCTTGTAAGCTAAAATTAACAGCTTAGTTTCTTTATAGTATTCAGTTCATTTTATCAACTGTTATTTTAGAGAAGTCCATTTGCTGTGTATGATTCCACAGTAGTGATTTTATAGAAATTATTGTTAATCTAATTTTTAGCTTATAACAATGTATTTTCCAGTAGTTTTCAGACTTCAAGCTTGATGAAAACATTATTTCGTGTTTTTCTTATCTTTTATCTTTAAGACCTTCTTTGATTAATATGTAAGAATTTCGAGGGAATGGAATCTTTCAATTGAGAGTTAGATTAATTAAAGATACGAGTACGTCTTTTTAAAATTCTGGTTATTGAACATGTAATTATTTGATACTCACTTAGGTGTCAATCCTTAGAATTTAACAATGGAGTATATTCTGGGAAATTTTAAAAGTAAAATTAAATAGTCACCTTTACATATTCTAAGTATTTTTTATTCTTGTTTTTTCATTCATGGCTAATTTCTAATTTAAATGTTTCAGTGCTGCTGTGGTATGTTTGGGTTCCTTGTACAAGAAGTTGGGTAGAATATTGGCTAACACCTTTACTGATACAGTGGGGAATATTCTTAAAGCTATGAAGAGTGCAGAGGTAAGTAACAACAAGTACGACCAAGGAATAAAAATAGTATTTTTATAGGTTTTATGGTTTCTTGAGCCAATAAAAGAACTTTACCTATGACAGGAATACATAAGTATATATAGGTATAAATATATTCATAAATTAAATATTTCTGTGTTATGGCACATGTATACTGAATTTTTATTAGAAAAGTAATAATGTGATAATATAATTTCGTGTATTCAGACAAATCCAAATCGGCAAAACTAAAATATTTCTCTGGTAGGCCCATCTCTGTTCCCTCTGCGCATGTCAGCTTTTCCATTTGATTCTACTAAGTAGTGCCAGAGCAAGTGTTTGTCACCAAGGACCCAGATACGTAGTTGGTAACTACTGTATACCTAATGGATGGATTAGTATTGTACCAGCCTCAGAAGGGAATAAGGACATAATCAGGATGGGAAAAAGCATGGAGAACCTAAGTCTGAGCAGGATCTGGATGACCTTTTAATTGCCAGAGGAGTGTACTCAGCGTTAGTAGCCTCATTCACTTGTTGGCATCATTACCACTGTGGAACACCCTTTGTTTTTGCAGCTGTCTCTTCTTTGACTTCCAAGATACTATAACCTCTTGCAAACTATAGCTTTACTATAGTTTGAAATTAGCTTGAAATTAAAGCATTTGTATGTTTATATATCAAAAATTTTAATCTATGATCCGTGATATTCAAGGATACCTCAGCACTTTTAACTATAAAAACATCACACCAGTTCCTGTTCTTACTTAGAAAATCAGTCTAGAAGACAGCTCTGAACTAATTATAAAAATGCTGGCTAGTTACACATACCTTTTTTTAAAATGTACCAAGATGGGAAAATTCCAATGTAAAATATGTTAAATTTCAAGAATGTGGCTGATTTAAAAACTTTAAGGAGAAGTGAAGTCTGTAACAAAAAGTGGTGAGAAAATCTACTCAGCAGATCATTTCTCATCAGTAGTTTCCTAAAAGATTGAAGAATGTGATTCAAAAGAAAGATTGTTAACATCCATAAACATGCTTTCATTTGAAAAGAGATGTCTGTAAGAACTTTTGCTCACTGAGGTATGGCCACTTTAAACTTTTATTCTGCCTGACTCCATTAGTCAAGCTATAATACTTTTCTAGGTCCCATGGTTAACAGAGGATTACTCTTTAGGTCTCAGAAATGTTAAGCTATTGCTAACTATTTTATTGTTTCACTATTTTTTTGCCATTATGAATTATTTGATCAGGTAGCACGTTTCGGAGATGTCAAAAAGGATTCCCACCTTTGATACATACCCACCAGTGATACACAACATTTGAAATTGGTATAAAAGAAAGTTCAGAAGTTTCCTATTAGAACCCATTTTGTTATGTCCACCTGTAATTAGTCACTATTGTGCTCCTTTGAACAAAGATAAATTAATAACATTACTATGAAAATAATACTTGATGTGGATTTTTATCTCCAACTTACCTTCAATTGCCTTAGCTCCCTGGGATCTAGAAATCATTTGGGGCATTTAGTAAAACATCAGTAATACAAACAGCTATATTTCTTGAGTATTTATTATGTGCCAGGCTGTGGTGAATGTTTTCCCCACAGGCGCTTATTTATTTTTCACACTGGCTCTTTGTGGGTCATCTTATCCTCGTTTTATAGTTGAAGAAATAAGGAAGAACAACTTAAAGGCACATAGATACTAAGAGTCAGAGCCAAGATCAAACCCAGGTCTTTTAAAACCTAAAGCCTAGATTTTTAACCTGTGAGTTAAACTGCGTGGACCAATAAATGATAAAGTACTAATAGGTATAAAATCTGTTGAGCATTTACTGTATTTCAGGCACTGTTCTAAGCGCTTTACATGAGGTAACTTTTGATTCTAGGAACAACCTGAGATGTGGGTACTATTACCTCCATTTAACAGATAAAGAAATAGATTTGACCAGTCAATGTAGCTGTCAGACCCTGCATTTCACCGTGTTACCTCATTTATAGCAACTATTTATTGACTGTTTAACAACATGCAAGCTTTGTGCTATGCACTTTTGATATGATTTAATTTAATCTTCACACCAACCCTGTGAAATTTGTATTGTGTTGAAATGTAGTATATACAAATAACAGTTTTCAGATAGTAAACACTTCATAAAATAGCAACTGTGTTGCTATTTATCAGTGTTTCATGATGTCAGAATGGATTGTTTAGAGTGTACAAAAATCTGACTATTTCTCTATGAGATAAATTTCAGTGCTTAATGCTGTTCTTCACAGTAGATTTTTTTTTTTTCTTTTCTCTTTGATAGTCTCAAGGTCGATACGAGATTATGTTGAGTCTGCAAAATATAGTGAAAGGACTCGGAGCTGCTGCTACACCTTGCCACAGGGATATTTATAAAGCTGCTAGATCCTGCTTAACAGATAGGTCCATGGCCGTTCGTTGTGCTGCTGCAAAGGTAAAATGGGCTAATATGCAGAATTTCTAAACATTAATATAAAGAAAATTAAATCAGTTTATCCCTGTGAAAACCCTAGTAACAGCTACATGATCTTAGAGCTGCAGCTTTGGTAATCAACTAGGACTATCTCATTTTAACATATAAGGAAATGGAGGCCCAGAGAGTTATATGAATTTCCCAACATTCTTCAAGTAGTTAGCTGCAAATTGTTGGAAGGTAGTGAGTTCAAATTATCAGACTAAGTATTCCTTCTGCTCTACTGTGCTTCCTGTCTATAAATGTATAAACTAAAATTCACATGTAAGATTTTGTTTTTATCATGCCTTGTTAACATAGTTAGACAGTGCAGTAAAGTTGTTTATGTTTGAATTATTCTCAGAATTGCTTATAGCCAACAGATTGATTCTAAAGACATTTTTCACAGCCTCCTTCTCCCACCCTTTGTGGACACATTCTTTATATAATATAATTTTTATGACTTGTAATAAGTATTCATTTGTTGTCCCTGTAATTATTTAGAAACTTTGGACTTGTGTATTATTTTTGTTAGATTTTGTTAGTTTCTACAACATAGATCTGAACCTGACATTTACTGTCTTTTGCTGTGTATAATATGCTCCCATATATAATGCACACCCGTGTTTTTGGCCCAAACTTTCAAGGGAAAAAATCTTTTCTTTTAATTTTTTAATTCAAATTTTTATTTGTTTACATTTAGTTACTTGTTTTTTGTATTATAAAGGAATTTTAGCATTTATTTTTTATTGTGGTACGAGAAATTTTCATGTAACAAATAATTACAAAACACAAGAACAGGTACAAGTTACAAGAAATTTTATGTACCGGTAACAAATTTACGATATTGACGCATCATAGAAGGCCAAGAACTCTTTGTCGTTGAAAATTCATTTTAAGTTCAACAAAACCAATTATCGTATTCCAGCGTATTATTTTGCATACGGATATCGTCATTGATTTCTAGAATTACACTTTTAACTCATAAGCATAAATAAAAGAATTTAAAACATTTATACAGATACGGAATTAGTCCTCTCCTTGTATAATGTACATCCTTATTGTCACCTCACAAATTTGGGCAAAAAAGTGCACATTATACATGGCAAAATATGGTATGTTTTGTTTTTCATTAATTTCTGTTTTTCCGCTTGAATAGTGCCTCCTTGAACTTCAGAATGAAGCCAGCTTTATGTGGACTACAGACCTGGACAGTGTGGCTACACTATGTTTTAAGTCCTTTGAAGGTTCCAATTATGACGTGCGGATTTCAGTTTCAAAGCTCCTGGGAACAGTGTTGGCTAAAGCTATAATTTCTAAACATCCAGGAGCAGGTAAATTCGTTCTAATTATTTTCAGAATGTCTTCTGTAATTTTTTTCCCAGTTGATTTAAACAAACATGTAACATTACTGCTGCCCATTATTATTTTTTAAAAGAGGCAGAATATCTTATAAATCAATTTTAGTTTGTAAGCATTGCTCTAGGTCCTAAGATTTCATTTTGAAACAATTCAGTAAAAATTTGAGTGGGGGAAAGAAAGAACTCTTGAAGAAATTTGCTTTATTCAGTCACTGTCTTCCCATACATTGTGGGTTCTTTGTTTCGCTTTTTGTAAATAAATGATAATTGTTATCCAATAAGACAGATGATCTAAATCTTGAGAATTTTTTTAAGCATCATGTATCTGACTACATACATTTGGCTTGCCATTTTTTAGGTTGATATAAGGGAGCAAATAACATATTTGAAATTTACTATATTTGGACAATTTGCTTTGTGTTAGTTTTTGTTCCCCATTTATACACTTCTAGTCAGTGAGAAAGGATAGGGTATTTTTGCAAACAGGTGAGTTTGCCTGTTTAATCTACAGTGTATATAAAACATTGCTGAATAATTGAAAGCTTGCTTTGTTATTCTGTCTCCAAAGAATAAACAGTCTCACACAAATGAAAATGTGATTGTTCTGTACAACCTTCTCAAACATCTGCAAACCAGGAGTTCTGGCATCACCTGGGAGCTTATGAGAAATGCAGAAACCCAGGCCCCACCCAACCTAATAAATCAAAATTCTCATTTTAACAAGATTTCTAGATAGTTTGTATGCACATTACAGTTTGAGTAGAATTTCTCTAGAAATTGTTTGTTGTTATTAAAAGGAGGATTCTGTTTTTTTTCTAATGCCAGCGTCTCTCAACCAGAGATGAGATTGGACAGGGAGTATAGCATATCAGAATCATCGGGGGAACACTAGCAAACTGTGCAGTCCTGATTCTCTAATGAGACCCATAAGTTTAAAATTTATAAGAATTTTTTATTTTCATTGTGGTTCTTCTAATCTTGTAATTCAGTAATTCTTTCTAATTTCTGGTAGAGTAGGGGGTAGGGTGGAAGGATGGATGTGAAGAGAAGCCACAAAAAACCC
The DNA here is from genome assembly GCF_057876585.1 of Rhinolophus sinicus. Taxonomy (NCBI): domain Eukaryota; kingdom Metazoa; phylum Chordata; class Mammalia; order Chiroptera; family Rhinolophidae; genus Rhinolophus; species Rhinolophus sinicus. Next base: position 121,425,313 of record NC_142503.1, read on the forward strand.
AGACCAGAAAAAAAAAGTTGTTCAGGGCATTTAAGAAGTTGAATCTTGAGCCACCTAAGAAATTGAAATTATAAGACATGTTTAATCAAACTCTCTTGAAAATGGGAATTGTACATTTCTCTAAATGTATCATTAGCATTAGCACACACAGTTGCAGTAAAAACAAGCAAAAATGTACAACTGCATAACACATGTGAATAATATTTAAATGTATACCCTCCTATAATAGCACTAAACTGATACCAGCATTTTTGTAATCAGACTAAACAGAGTGAAGAGTCAGCTTCACTTACACTAAAAATCTTTGGCCTAATCTTTTGTGAGGAATTCTCTCATCTTGCCTCTCTAAGTTCTAGCTTTCATTATAATTCAGTTTTTATTTTTGTACAACTAAAAAATGATGTAGATGTCATGATAGATTTTTTTTTAAGTAGGGGATTAATGGTTAGCAGCATACTGCTTAAGAATTTGGAAAACATGCAGTGGGGGTTTGTACATTCAGCCACAATATGCAGATTATGAACTGAAATGATTTTCTTAGTAAAACTAACAGGCTTCAAATGGATGGTATATTATGCCAGTGCATTTAAAAAGCAGGAATTGAGTATGACATTCTCCTCACATTGAGATAAGTTGCCAGGAAATATGTAATCTCTTAAAATTGCTTCTTGATCGTGAGCCTCAAGTAGGTCCTTAATGGTGACTGGCAGACATACTATGTATATTTTCCTAGTCCGTTCACTCTCCCACTTTCCTGAGTGACTATTTTATACCTTCTTCCCCCATCTTACTTTGATTTTTAGGCCTATCTTCCATAGGCTCCCCTACCACATCTTCACACCTTCTAGCATCTGTACCCATATACTCTGATTTTCCCACTGTTACTCAAGATGAAGCATCCCATCTTGTATTAAAGCCACACTTTCAACATATATTAGAGCTCATCCTCTCACTTGCTGAAGAACGTTGCTCTAGGAAGTGTCTCCTACATCAACTTTTCCCTCTATCAGATTATCATTTACCAAAAACATACTTTTGTTTCTTCTGTTTAAAATAACTTTTTTCTTGTATCTTCCCTAGCCAGCTGGAGCCCCATTTCTCTTCCTCCATTTGCAGCAAAGTTCCTCAGAAGAGTTCCTGGTACTCAAACTGTCTTTAGTTTCTCTCCTGCCATATCTTTCAAACCCACTTCAATTTGGATTTTCTCCAAATCACTCCACCGAAATTATTTTTGTTAAGGTCACCAATGACCTCCACGTTCATTTATTCATTCAACAAATAATATTTATTGAGTGTTTATAATGGGCCAGGATCTGTTCTGAGCATGTGGGATATGTTATTGAACAAAACAATAAAAGCCCCTGCCCTTTTGGAGCTTATATTTTAATATTTAGCCAGCAGGCAGCTCTCGGTTCTTACTTGACTTTTCAGCAACATTTAACTCAGTTGATCCTTCTTATCCTTTTCTTTTACCATCTAGGACCTCATGGTCCAAAAAAGTTTCTTTGGTTTTCCTTCCTCCTCACTAGAAATTCCTGTTCAGTCTTCTTCGATGATTACTTGTCTTTCCATAGAAGAGGCCCATCACCTACTACTTGGTCTCCTGCTCTTTACATGTGTCTTGGTGATCTTATCCAGTCTCATTGCTTAAATACCATGTATATGTATTTCATGGAATTCCTGAATTTATATCTTTAGCTCAAACTTCTCTCCTGGACACCAGACACGAATATCCAGCTGCCCCTTTGCCATCTCTATTTAGATGTCTATTTGATGTTTCCGATCAACTTGTCCTAAAGTGAAGACCTCCCCTCCCCGACACATACCCTTGCTAATCTAAGTTGAGGACAACTCTGTCGTTCCAGGTGTTCAAACCAAATTTGTAAAGTCACCCTTTACTCTTCCCTCTCACACCAAATGGCTGTTCTACTTGACAATCTTAAAACATATCCAGAATCAGGACTCCTTGGAGAAGTGGCTAATTATGGGGTTGGGGCAGGGAAAGTCTAGAGATGGTCTTGGAACATCTTGTGCCAAAAAGTAAAGAGCTGTCCAGTTTTCTAAAGACACTTCCACTGGTCAAATCCAGGACAGTATTAGAAGAAAAATTAGTAATGACAGCAAATTGATAGCCTATTAAATAAAAAAGGAATCTGTGGGTATATGGATAACTGATAATAAGTACATACTTACTGAAAATAAGTAAATAAAGGAGAAGGGAGAGCTCTTTTTTTCCCAGTGGAATTCCAACTAATAAAAAGAGTGATTGTTAGGTAATGACCTTTTTTGAATTATTATAGTAACAGTATATGCGGGTAGGAATCCTCAGTGATTCTTGGATGAAAGTGCGATGGATTGTAGGATATTTATGCCATCTTAAAGTTTCACCACACAGGTAATTACAAAGGGAAAAATGATATTTTACAGTGGAAAACTTGGCAGACATCTTATTCAGGTGTTCGAAGATAATGTCACCAATGCAGGGGCAGACTGACACCAAGCCTGACAGTGCCATTTGATGTGCATTAAGAAGGCTTCCAGCATTACTTACTGGAGTTCTTCTGCCAAAAATTCTGAGGAAGTACTAGCCAAACTCAAATTGAGGGCTCTTCTGTAAAACAACCATCCATGTATTCTTCAAAAATGAGAAAGTGGTAAGGGAAATATAGTGAGTGTAGGCGATGGGAATTTATTTTACTATTCTTGCAGCTTTTTTGTACTTTTGAATTTTTTCTAATAACAAACTTAAAAATACTTATGTATGTATATTCAGACACCCCTCTACTGCAGCCACTTTGATCTAAGCCACCGTCACCTCTTGCTTGAATTACCTAATTGCTCCTAATGGGTCTCCCTACTTGTTCCTGTCCCCCCCTCTGCAGTCTCTCAGCATAGAAGCAGAGTGACCGATTGTATCACTCCTCTGCTCAGGGTTCTCCACTGGCACCTCACTTTACTCACATCCTCATAGTGATCTACAAGGTCCTATGTCTTCTGCTCTCCCCATCCTCACACCCTGGCCTACTGGACCCCATCCATTGCTCTGTCCACAGAGCTCTGCTTGAATTCACTAGGGATCGTATCCCTCCTTAAGGCTTTTTTGCGTGAGCTATTTCCTCTGTCTAGAACACGTTTTCTGCAGAGATCTGCGTGCCTGATTCCCTCACTTATGACAGAATTATGTTCAAATGTCACCCTTTCAGTTAACGCTACATTGACTATTCTATTTAAAATCCCAACACTTTCCCCCCACCCCTAGCATTCCTAACCTGCCCTATTTTTTGCATTGTTTTCCATCACTGCCTTATATACTATATGCTTAGTCATGTATTATATTTGTTGTTGTCTCCCTTCCTAAAATTTAGGATCCACGAGGGAGCGGATTTTGTACTCTTCACTAATATTCTCTCCCAGAGGCCAGCATAGATTTTCGTTTGTTTCAAATGGTTATCTCCTCTTGAGGTTTAGGATTAGATTTTTTTGTTTATAACTTTGATTAATGGAAGTTTATTTCTCCGCTATGTATGACTCAAATCAATAACGGGTCAGAGTTCATTAACCTCATTTTTTCAGAAGAATGAAATGGAGAAAATGGGTTGTTTTTTATTATTTTAAGGAAGTAGTCCCTAGATATTCACAGGGAGAAACTCAGCTATGTCAGACTGAAGATAGTCTTAATCATTCTGCCCTAATCTCCTAATTATTATAGCCAAATGGTCAACTGAGTAGTTTTAGTAATATTGAGCTTTGATTTCTTCAGACACTGGCGGTATAACAAAAGTTGTACTTGCAGTTGAGAATGTTTTTTAAATTTTTTTCAGTTACAGTTGACATTCAATATTATTTTATGTTAGTTTCAGGTGAACAGTTCAGAACTTTTAGAAGTAGGACATGGTGGTTACTTTATATAAGTTTTGTTAAGAGTTATAGAGCATTTGGAAAAATAAAATTATGATTTTGGCATTTCAAAGAATTCAAAGCATTGTATTTTTATTCATGGAGAGCTAGGGCAGTTTATGTTTTCCCTTGTTTTAGAATACCGTTCGCCTTTTAACTTCTTTGAGGAAAAGAGCAATAGGGCATAATCTCTCAGTGTCATAGACTTTAAGAAGTCATTGACATGATACTTCAGAGTCCATTATTTGATCTCTGAACCCTTGTGTGACTTTGTGTGTAATGTTCTGTAAATTTTGCATTTTGTTTGGATTTTTAGTTTGCTTTTATTTCAGTTAACTTTCTGGTCAAGATCATGCATTAAAATTTAGTCTGCAAAATACGAATCACATGTTTTGTTTTGTTCTTTGTTATAGCAACCTCACGTCAAAACGTTCGCAGAGTATCTCTGGAGGAAGTTCTGGAATTACTAGGAACAGGGTTTCTACGTGGGAGTTCAGGATTTCTTCGAGTCAGTGGTGATATGCTGAAAGGAACCAGTTCAGTCAGTCGGGATGTTCGAGTTGGAGTTACTCAGGTTAGAATCACAAATCAGTATTTAAATATTATTCTCACTGGCCTGTCATGAAGGTTTTAGGATCTGTCTCCAGGCAGAAGTGATACTATGCAAGGTCATCACTTATACTCTTATATTTATAACTATGTATGACAAGGCCAAAACACTTTTTAAAAGCTCAATTACAAATAAGAGAACCTTGCTTATCATAAACAAAGCCAACTAAATAGGCTTAAAAACCCACAATGTTTTTCTGTTCCTAATAATGGGATATTTTTGTTTATTTTCTTTGAAACACAAACATTTTTGTTTATTTGTTTCTAGACCTCGTGCTTTCATTTGTCTGTGGTTTGACATGGTTTCCGTTGTGTGCTTGTACAGTTCAAGTTTAAGCTGTTAGGTGCATATCATTCACCACGGACAGTATTGTATTTCCATTTTACATGGTTTCAGCTCCTAAGTAAAGATTACAGCATGTTATCTACTTAAGTGCTTAAATTCTTGGTTCTAAACAAAATTTAAAAATCTGAACCCTGGGAAAAGCATATTAGAATAAAACAAAACAGGTCTCTGCATTCTTTCCTTGAATTATCTTGTTTTCTAAATGCTATTACAGTTCAAAGCAAATGTGTATTTTTTAAATTCACCTATGTCCTCATTGTTTTATACTGTATATTAGACTTCATGAAAATGTAAAATGTCCCAGTATAATTGTAAACTATGTGTTTTCAAAAAACAGATTACATAGACAACTATCTTTGTATCTCTGGAGTAAGATAAACCATTAACTTTCTTGAAAATAAAGAGCAGGAATTCATCACTATAAACTTCCAGGTTTCTAGAACTAAAGTCTCTTATTAGAGTTACGATTTTGGAACCCAGTTAATTCTTACAATGTGTTCACATGTTTGATTTAGGTTTTCTTGTTCAGAAAGAGCTTGTTATGAAAGAGCTTGATTTCTTTGTTCAGAGAAGCCAGGGACACGTTTTACATATTAGCTGGTTATGCTGACGATCCTGAAACTTTTCAGTCTGACCAAAATAAAACAGGCAGCATAAATGAAATCTCAGTTGAAAGACTACAGACTTCAGTTCTGGCTTAATAAACAAACAAAAAAAATAGTACTGCACTTATATAGCTAAAATAGCTGTAAATGAGGAAGGAGTAAAAGAAATACTAATAAATTTTGCATATTTTGTGGAAGAGAAAATATTAATATAGAATTGAAATTATTTCATTGTGAAGATAAAACTCCTTTCTTTTTTAGGCTTATGTGGTATTTGTTTCAACACTAGGAGGAGCATGGCTAGAGAGAAATTTTGCCACCTTTCTTTCTCATGTCCTAAGCCTTGTGTCACAGTCGCACCCCAAAGTCACCCAAACTCAGATTGATGCTGTCTGCGGTCGCCGTTGTGTTTCATTTATCCTTCGAGCTACTATAGGAAGCCTTGGAGAAAAGGCTCAAGTTGCTGCTGCCAAGGATATTTGCCAGGCTGTCTGGAAGTTAAAGAAAGTTGTGGGTATGGATCTGTTCAGACCATCTGTTTTAATAGTGCTAAAGGAATTGTCCCTTTGGGAAAGCTAGACTGTTACATTACTATATTAAAATAAAAAACTCTTTAGTAACAGACATCAGTTGTTTTAGGGTAGTCAATATATAGATGAGACATAAGTTACCTATTATAACTTGGTAATCACTATTATATATATATGTACATATCTTAAAGGCTGGTGATAACAGTTCATCAGTATTCATAATCTTCCTATAGAAGTTGATACATTGTTTTTGAAAGAATTAGTTTATCTCAGCTCCTATACCATTTTAAGTCTGCTGTGCTTGTGTATCAATAAAATTATAGTATTTATTTTAGTTTTCCATGAGTTCTCCCTTTCAGTGCCACTTGCTAAAAGAGTAATAAGGGATCTCTGGTCAGGTTGCTTGAACCAAATCGTTTATGTTAGTTCAGTTCTTTGTGGATGCAGGTCCCTTTTTTAATATTTCAGTTAGTGCCATAGGGTTTCATACAGATCAAGTGGAGGTATTAATTTTTGCCTTTATGCTTTTCGTCTCCTAACACTCACCCCTATAACATATTTTAATAAAGCAGTGATGCAGTTAATTCTTCTACTTCTATCAGATGCCATGATGAGTGATGGTAATTTAGAAACCCGGCTTGGCTCCACAGATGTAGCAGCCAGCCAGCATATGCTGATATGTGCTTTACAAGAACTTGGGAATCTCATTCACAGTCTCGGCACCACAGCTGCGCCTTTGCTGCAGGATTCAAGTACAGGTATCTGTTGTTGTGACTTGTTTGAATACCTCGTTTTTACTTTTACTCTACGCAACTGTTTTCCAAGGAAGGAAATCTCCCTCACATAGCTTAGTTATTATAGATTCCACTATAGATATGTTAGAGATGTTTTGTGGAATATATATGATCAAGATTATTAAAAATAAGTATGTATATGAGGATTGTTTTGCTTTTGCAACTTAAGGTAGTTCTCTGCATCTCTCCCCTATCCTCTAAGCCCCCTTTCTGGAAATAATTAAGATAATGAAAAAACAGAGAAGTAAACCTGAATCCATATTTCTCATCTGCAGTGAAAACATTCATTTCTATATGTTACAAGTAATTCACTTCCTCAAAGGTCTTTTCAAGCAATCTCTATTTGCTTTCTCTTTTTGAAAATTATTTAATCACTTTGAGAGATAATTCACATCATGTAAAGTTCACCCTTTTCAAGTATACAATTTGGTGGTTCTGGTATATTAACAGAGTATCTAATACCAGCAGTATCTAATTTCAGAATGTTTTCATCATCCCCAAAATTCCTGCACCCATTAGCAGGCACACACCATTTCCCTTTCCCGTAGCCCCTGATAACCACCAATTTACTTTCGCTCTCTATGGATTTGCTTATACTGGACATTACTTGTAAATGGAATCATACAGGATCGGGTCTGTTGTGACTGACTTTTTATTTAATCACTTAAAAATTATTTTTAATGGCTTTTGTCCTTTGATGTACACATTTCCTGTGGACTGAAGCTTTACATTATATTTTGTTTGTATTACATACTATTTAAGTAGCATACATATTATTTAAGTAGCAGTCAACATGAACTGTTACATGTTTTGATGCAGGTGTATGCTGAATTGCCTTAGACTTTTTTCTTACTGGTAGTGGTAGTCCAGTCTTCATAGTTAGATAGTAGTCCATTGAGGACCTGGCAAATCCTTGAGTTTGTTTAACATTTTGCTCTCAGATAAGAGCAATATGGTAGATAGAAAGTATACTAATTATGTAAATAAATGTGCCAGAAGGGATTTAAAAACAGAATGGAGCAAAGTATAACATTTCTTCTCACAGTGCTTTTGTTATTTATTGACAATTTGTAAGTGCTAGTACCATTAACAGTGATCTCAAGAAAAAGTAAGCAAAACTTTGTCTTATTTAGGAAATAAAATTTTTCTTTTGTGTACTGACTCAATTTAAGCCAGTTTTCATGGTATATATTAGAAGAAATCTTGGATACAGAATGTTATTTGTAATTATTTATCACCTATTTTTTATTCTGAGTTAGCTTTTGATAAAAATATATATTATATCCATGTGGCTACTTATTCATTTGACTATTTTATGGCTGAGTGAGCTTTATCGTGCAGCTAAGTCGTTTGTGTTTTTTTTGTCTTTCCAGGCATTCTTGACAGTGTCATTTCAGTTATTGTTCACCCTAGCGTTTCTGTTCAACTAGCAGCAGCCTGGTGTTTACACTGTATTGCTGTGGCATTGCCTTCTTACCTAACACCTCTTTTAGACCGCTGCCTCGAGCGGCTTACTGTACTTAAGTCTTCGCCCGAAGCAGTGACTGGCTTTAGTTTTGCTGTGGCAGCTTTGTTGGGAGCAGTGAAACATTGTCCTTTAGGAATTCCTCATGGAAAGGGCAAGGTAATGATACCATTCTGCACATACGATAATGATGTAAGTTTTTCCTGCAAACATCATAGTCGTCCTGTGTATCATCCAGTCAGAACCATGCAGGACACATTTCTGAGCGATCAGCTGTACTACTTAAGTATTAAATATTACCAACATAATTACTGTGAAAAAGGAAGGGATGGTTAGATAATGTCTTATCCACACTTAAACAGTGTGCTTTCTGTTAGCAATAGCTCCATTTAGTAACAGAATTTGTTCCTCAAGGCTTTATTTTGCTATGTATTTAGCTTTGCCATAGAAGTACATTTAAAATTGCATTGTAAAGGACAAATAGAGTTGCAAAAGAAATCTTAAACTTCATTTAATAATTTTATAGTTAGTGGCACTATTAGTGATATTACTCTGAAATTACATATAGTAAGATAAAGTAACTTCATGTTCTTAGGAACCAGGATTTTCCATGTTGAAAAAAGAGCCACAGCTGTAGAATTAAGAAAATAAAAGCCCCATATGTTAAATCTGAGTTGAAAATATTACTATGAACTTATAATTCCTGTTATAATTCCTGTTTTTTAAAACATGTATATCCTCTGTCCAGTGAAAAGACTTAAAAGCAATGACACTAAGTGGTAACCCCTGGTGACCAGAGTACGGCTCTCAATACCATTTCCAACTGAAAAGGAAATTGGGCTTCATGGAGGAATGACTAGTTCCAGGTCTGGAGCAGGAAATGCACAATATAATATAAGGCTGGACTATCTTGTCATGCCAGAAAGCAAGGAAGTAATCAAAGATGAGTTAATATAGGCATCAAAAATAATAATAATAATAATAATGGCAACAGTGGATTGAAACACAGTAAATATGTAAAACCCCATGAGTTCATAGTGATACTAAAAAAAAAAAAAAGTCCTCCCCAAATTACATTGCTACCCAAAAATATGGTTTTCTGAGTAAATTTAGTGCTTTTGAATATGGCACTTTCAAACATAAATGATACAGAACCTAGTAAATAAATAACCCAGTTTTAATGTACAAAGAATTTTGAGGAGAACTAAAGAAAAAAATTTTTTTTAATTTATTGGGGTGACAGTTGTTAGTAATAATTACATAGATTTCAGGTGTACAATTCTGTATTACATCATCTATAAATCCCATGGTGTGTTCACCACCCAGAGTAAGAAAAAGTTTTAATGAAATGTAAAACTTAAAATTGGCAAAGCAGTGTCGGAATTTTGTTTCTTTGTGAATAGCTAGGAATTGTAAGTTGTCAGAGAATACTGTTTTACAGTGAAAGCACTCATAACCTGGGCTTCACACACATATAAGTATTTTTTTTTTTTAAATACACTACTATTGATTTCTTTCTCATTGTCACTGCTGTGTCTTCATTAATGAACATTATGGTATATCCTCCACAATGGAGGCTTTGCAAAAGAACATGCCATTTCTTTAAAAGTTCTTAAACTATTTTGAGTATTGCCAGCACCATTTGAATAAGGTGATTGACGACTATGGGAGGTGATATTATTCATTTAAATTTATTATTTTAGTTATATTCTAAATTAACACATCACATCTTGCTAAGCAAAGAATTGCCATTGCGTGTATTTAATATCCTCAGACCTTACTAGTTTAGGCAAACCAGATTGGTTGGTTTTATCCTCATTCTTTTTGAGTGTTATCCATTGACTATGTAAGCTGCAGGTAGTCCTAAGTTAGTAATGAGTTGGTTAGTTGTTTTAAAAATCCACTCGCCTTCCACTTTAGAAAATTTACATGCCAGCTCATAATATGTGCTGCTTTTCGGGAGGTGATTGGTAACAGAGATGTTTTTTCAGACATGTTAGATACCTGTTTGCCTTTTTACTGTGTAAGCATGCATTATTCATAAATATGAAACATCTGGTTTTCCTCTCACTTGTTTTGTAACACTGCCTATTTCATAGACTTAAAATATAACCCTTTAATGAATCCCACTCTACTGTGAAACTTACTTCAATATGAGATTATTTTTAATAGCTAGGAATTGCAAATTGTCAGAGAATACTGTTTCGCAATGAAAGCACTCATAACTTCTGTAGTATACTGCCTCTGGAAGGACTGGTGTCAGCCACTTGGGTATCAAAGTGGTATGCAAAATTTTGAAAAGGGAGATTCCTATAATGAGACTTTCTCTGGTAGTTGCCTAAAACTACAAATTCTTCACAGCTAAACTTAAAGCAGTTGTACAGTGTTGTCCTATATGCTCTGCAAAGAATTATAGGATTGCTGTATACAACCTAATATGCCAATATTTAACCTTGAAAATTTACTTTTTTTATAATCTTTATGACATTGTCCTATGGTATAGACTACATGAATGACCGTCCTTTATAATTTACATTTATTATATGTAAGAGTTAATTTTTCAATAAATTATTAGTTGCTGTTATTTGTCCAGTAACCTATAAACTGATATGCTTTTATTTTTTCCTTGTTCTTCATAAATAGATAATTATGACATTAGCAGAGGATTTGCTGTGTTCTGCTGCTCAAAACAGTCGCCTTTCAGCTCAGCGCACACAAGCTGGATGGTTGTTGATTGCTGCTCTGATGACTTTAGGTAACAGTCTTGTGGAAGGTTTACATAACTATGAACTACCTTGTGTTTTCTGAATGTAAAATGTTGTCATGGGTGCTTTGACAAGACTAACTTTTAATACGTACCAGAATTGAAATAGCCACACAAACGTTAGTCCCCTAGGAAGCCATATACTTATTCCATTCCTCAAAACGTTTTCAGATCTCTTTATTTGAAATTCTCTTCAAGACCAGTTTATGAACCTTAAGTAGGATAAGCCAATTTGATCGTCTTTCAGGCATAACTTTGAATGACTGTAGCTTTTCCAAAAATCATTCATATCCATCTGCAGGGGAAAAAAAATTTCTATAGCATAAGGATAGGCGAGAGAACATAGCAGAGCCTGTGAATCCATTTCTGTAATTGTGATAATTGGTAACACCAATAAGATAGTCACAGTAAAGGGTTAGGGCTCATTTAAATTATATTTATTAAAAAATCAGTATTTATATTATGGTCAGGACTGTTATAGTTATATCCTATAACTTTGAAACTCAATTTTATTACTTTATTAAACCAATATTTTAAGTCTCTATAGTTACATGGTTTATTGCGAGGATGTAAAACTAGCTGGATTTAACCAATAAATCATTTGGACACCTATGAAGTTATTTGATCTAAAAGGTGCTTAAATTAAAATAAGCAATTATAAATGAAGAACCACTTTAAGTAATGTTCTTGAGATGATTAAAGAGATTTATTGGACTAGATCAGGTTTCAGTCTATGGGCCAAATTTGCTTGCTACCTATTTTATACAGCCTGTGAGCTAAGAATGGTTTATACATTTTTAATGGTTAAAAAAAAAAAAAAAAAAAGACTATTTTGTGACATGAGAATTATATGACAGTCAGTTTTCAGTGTCCATAAATAAAGTTTTACTAGCGCACCACCAGAATCACTCAGTTTACCTATGATCTGTGGCCCTTTGGCTCTACAGTGGCGGAATTGAGTAATTGCATCCGAGACTGTACGGCTTTCAAAGCCAAAAGTGTTTATGTTCTGGCGCTTTATAGAAAATGTGTGTTGGCTCCGGGCATCAGTCATCATTTCACAATGTGGTGGAAATAATGTGGTCAAGCTTTTATTTGCTTTTGGCTGCATGTTTTATGCCTGCCATCTGCCATATTGATATTCTTGAGAAATAAACTCTAGTATAGTATTTTCTCAAGAGGAAAATAAACTAATATTAATGTGCAAAGAGTGTTGAATTAGTCTTGTTTTGCTTTAGGAGTTAGCAATGGCTTCTTCCTAAAAAACAAGCCAGAAAATAAATGGAGAAATCATTTTATTTTAACCTACAAATTGCATGCATAAAAAAAAAGATTGGTTTGCAGTTACCAGTTCCTTTTGCCATTAGGCTCATCTCTTTAATGTGCAAATTAGGCAATTTTTGAATGAAAATTCCATAATGACAATCATTATATAAATGCTTATCAAGAGTCAAATACTGTTCTATATATAAACTCATATAAGTCTCAGAAACTGTACAATGAGGTAACTATTGTTGTCATCTCCATTTATAGATGAGGAAATTGAGGCACAAAAAGGTTAATAACTTACCTGCAGTTACACAGCAAGTGAAAGGAGCCAGGATGTTGATCTGGGTGGTCTCTTTCCAGACCTGCTATGCTGCCATACTATAGAAGAAAAACATGCAGTCAGCAGAACATGAGAATAAGAAGTGGGGAGTACTTATAGGAGATTTTTAAGATAACACCAGAATTTTAAAGAAAATTTGGAGAGAAAAACTGTAGGTTTTGTTTTTTATACTTTTTAGTTGTTTTTTTTTCCCCCTCTTAACTGATAATGCTGGCAAATAAAATACTGTCATTGTACATTGCCTTTCATTACTGGCTTTGTATATTCATGATTCCTTAGTTCATAAATGATGTTACTCAGAAATCTTTTTTAAAAATTCCATTCAGATGTATAACATCTGATATTTGGCCTGGAACAAGTAGCTATCAAAACTTAGTGTTACTCTCAGGATACAATGTTATTTGTTACCAAAACAGTAGTATCTTGCATTTACATGTTACATTACAGTTTTTCAGACTACTGTAAAGTGCGCTACCATTTGGATCAGACATACCCTTGGCAACAAGCAATTCAGGTGGTACTGGCTTCATTTTATAAATAAAAGAAACTGAGTCTCAAAGATGTCACAGCCGTAATGGAAGAGCTGATGCCAAAGCCCAGACTTAACTTTAGTTCCTAGTTTTTCCTCCGTGTACTCCAGTGCCTTCAGATAGTAACTCATTCAGTAGTATATTCGTTGGAACTAGAAGGTAGGAGAAGGGAGAAAGTATTACAATGGTAAGTTAAAATATGTTTATTTTCAGAAGGAAGTTCCTGCTTATTAATAGAGTTTTAAAGAGCAAGCACTTTGGGTTCTTTTATAAGTGATGAGTTGAATAAATTACAGGTTCTGCAGTTGTCAGTCATCACCTTGCTCGCGTTCTGCTGTTGTGGAAGTGTGTCTTTCCAGTGTCTCCTAAAGATCTAGAAACAGAAAAGAGCCGAGGAGACTCATTTACATGGCAGGTCACCTTAGAAGGACGAGCTGGTGCGCTCTGTGGTAGGTTTTCCCTCCCTCTCCTTTGCCTTTTCCACTCTTGAACTTGACTCACACTGATATATTTAAGAGGTGAGAAATCTGCTTGTGGTGATTTTTTTTTGTAATTGAGTGTAATTGATTCGTTGGTAATTATAGCAAAAGTATAATGTAATAAACCAAATTGAAGAGTTCTAATCCTTAGGTTGATGTGTGTTTTATTAGATGCAATATAGTCGAGTAATGCCAAGACTGCTTTGTCTTATTTATGGTATTTTTTACTCTTAAAAAGGAAAAATAATTTGAAATTATTCTTGAAACTCAGTCTAACTTTAAAATACTCATTTTGTTCTATATGTGAAATAACTCCTTATAAAAACTTACGTGTTTCAGGTAACATCTGTAAAAGCCTAACATGCTGATTAAAGTCAGTGTGGTTCCGCAGAACTAGTGTAGAACTGGCAAACTTGAGGGTCTAGGCTAATTTATTCTTCTCCTTCTGAGCTCAAGGGCTGAGTAAAACTCCAGGAAAGAAACGTTCTATTAACTTGGTTGTTGGTCTCTTTTAGTAATTCTAGAAAGATTTTTCTTAGTTTCGTTAGAGGTAGAAGAAACTAACTTCCTTTCTATACTAGAGTTTCAAGACTTTTTGTTTGTTTTTAGCACATTTCTTTATTCCGCTAATAAAAATGCAAATGTTGTAACATAATTGAATGCTTTCTTCATGGTTCATTACACTCTGCCAAGTAAAAGTCTGTTCTATTTTTCAGCTGTCAAGAGCTTTGTTTCCCACTGTGATGATCTCCTTACTGAGGAAGTAATTCAGCGTCTTCTTCCACCACTTCCTTGTGCTGTGGATTTGCTAACTCAGTAAGGATCTGCTATTTAGATTTGATAAACATTTTTAATAGCCATCAGTTACCCTTTGATTATGGAATATCTTTTAAGTACAATAATAAGGCCAAGTTGCTATGGTTGGTGAATGTTTTTCCTTTTTCAGAGAAAGGCAAATATTTAGTTACGTGATTTTTTTTTTTTAGGCTAGGATCTTGAAAGAAAATCACATATTAAAAGGGAAGGAAAGTTACTTGGTGGATAATGTATCTTCCATACAGTCAGATTTAACCAAGAAATTAAATGTTAAGCCTGTTAACCTTTTCAGGTATGCATTTTATTGGTTTGTTAGTGCTATTCTGTGTTCGTAAGAACCAGATGCTTGTTAAAAGTTTCAGTTTTTTGTTGCTGATATTTTTCATACGTTTGAGTTATACATATATGATAAGAAAACATAGAGAAAATCCAACATATGTCATGAGCACTTGTAATTTCCAAATTAATAAAATGTATAGTTTAGAGAAAGTCTTTCCGAAAAGTATTTAATGATGTAACATTTTATAAAAGCGTTATAATAGAATGACCATCTGTGAATTCAACACAGCTAGAGCAGGGGTTAGCAAATGTTTGCTATAAAGAGCCAGATAGTAAAATTTTAGACTTGCGGGCCATATAGTCTCTGTTGCACCTACTCAACTCTGTTATTTTAGCTCAAAAGTAGTCAGAGATAATCTACTAATGAATGAATGTATCTTGTTCCAGTAAAATTTGACAAAAACAGGGTTGGAATTAGCTACCCCTGAAATAGAACATTAATAATACTATTGAAGTTATCTGGGCTCCTCTCTAGCACCATTCCTTCTGTCTTCCTTTAGAGGTAATCACTATGCAAATAAATTTTCTAGTTGTCATTCCCTTGCATTTTTAAAAAGTGGTATGTATATATATATATATATATATATACACACAGTACATTGGTTAGTCTTGCTTGGTTTTGATCAGACAAATGGTATACTTCAGACTTACTTTTTCTTTAACTCAACATTATGTTTCTAAATTTCATCTATGTGTAATTTGTTCATGCATCTTCGTTGCTGTATAATAGTGTGTGAATATACAGCACCTTATTCATCTTCCTGGCAATAAAATATAGCCAAATTATTTTCCAAAATTCTTGCCTATTTCTACCAATAGTATATGTAAGTACCCTTCAGTAGTATATGTAAGTACCCTTCGATCCACTTCTTCACTAACACTTATTCGGACATCAATTCTCACCCACCCTATAAGTATAAAACACTCATTTATATATGTGATTCCTAATGGTTTGTGTCTCTTTATATATTTATTGTTCCTCAGTATTTCCTCTTCTGTGAAATCCCTATTCATGCATATATTCACCTGTTTTTAGGTTAAATAGTTTTTTAATTAACAGACATTCTTAATTTAAATGTCAAATTTATCAATCTTTTACTTTTTAGTTGGTACTTTTTGTCTTTCGATTTTAAAAATCTTTCTTAATTCATAGTTATGAAGATACTTTCTTATATTCCTCTCTAAAATATTTAAGGTTTTGTCTTTTACATTTAGTCTTTAATTTGTCTGGAATTGATTTTGTGTTCGGGGTGAGGTAGAGACCAATTTCATTTTCTTTTTTAATATGGATAACAAATTGTCCCATACTTTAGTAAAAAAAAATAAAATCCATACTTCCAGTTCTTGCCATTCACCTCTGTCATGTATTATTGTATCATGTATGTATATATATATATATATCTTGTTTCTTTGCTCTCTGTTGTGTTCCATTGGTGTGTTTGTCTTTATTTATAAGTTTTAGTTTCTGTTAGAGCAAGCTGTTTGGCCTTATTCCTCTTTAGGCATAATTTGGCCCGTCTTGCACTTTTGATTGTCTCCTATTGAAATTTTAATTGGAATTGCCCTGATTTTATAAATTTGAAAATAACTGATATTTTTATAATACCTATAAACATACCTCTCCTATTATTAAGGCATTTTATAAAAATTTTATAAAATTTTTTCTATATAAAAGTCTTAACTGTCTTTTTAAAAATTTATTCACAGGTATTTTTATTTTTCATCACAGTTATTAGTATTTGGGAGTTGGTGGGTGGGTGTGTATAATATCTTTATTGCTATTATATAAAAATGTAATTGATCTATCTACCCACCTCTAAACTCTCCTATATTAAATAGTTGTTTGTAGATTTTTTTGGATCTCTCCTTTTACAATTCTTGCTCATTTATTCATTCATAGTCTCTCTCTCTCCCCTAGTGTGCTAACTAAATAACTGCCATTTAAAACTGAGTGGAAGTAGTTAAAGGGAATGCTTCTTGTGTTTCACAAATAAGAATGATGTTGCTACAGGCTTTTCGGTTAGATATTCTTTATCAGGTTTAGAAAGTAACCTCTTCCTAGTTGGCCATGTTTTTTTTGTGTGTGTGGTTTTTTTTTTGTTTTTATCATGAATGGGTTTTGATTTTTATAAAATGGTTTTAATATGATAAATTTCACAAATTTTATTAACCAATTTTTTTACTTCGTTGCATTCTTGGGATAAGTGGAGCTTGAAAAATTATCTTAATTATAAACTTCTGGATTTGGATTGCTTATGTTTGGGTTTTCTTTCTTGTACTGCCTTAAGTTTTCGTCAAAGTTATACTAGCCTCATACAATGAGGTAGGTGAATGTTTCATCACATTCTGTGGAGGAGTTTACATAAGATTGGAATGATGTGTCACAATAAATAAATTTTGTTAGCAACTACCTATCTGTAAAACAGTCTAGACCTGGTATTTTCTTTGTGGGAATATTTTTGTTTATATATTTCATTTCCGTAGTTGTTTTGACTATTTGAGGTCTGGTTTGGGGGTTTGCTTTGCTTACTTGTTAGATTTTTCCAGGAATTATCCCAATGCATGTTTACTTCAAATTTTTAACAGGAAGTTGTTCTTAATATTTATTCACTTACCTTCTTAGTCTGTGCTATATCTATACTGTTGCCTCCTTCATTCCTGATAAGTTTTCATTATGCCATCTCTTGATTTTTTTGCTCCATCTCATGAAAGGTGTATCTGTTTTCTTAATCTATACAAAGAATAACTTTGCTTATGTAGCATTTCTTTTCTACTTCATTAATTGTTGTTTGTTATTACTTCTTTCTGCTTTCTTAAATTCCTGTCCTACTTCTAACCTCTTAATTGAATGCTTATTAGCTCATGGAATTTCTCTTCTCCTAATATAAACTAAGGCCATAAATTTCCCTCTTAAGGTCCCAGTTGCTGAATCCTAAAAGTATTAATACATATTTTTTTCAGTTTTAAGTATTTCAAAATTTCATAATTTTTTTGAATTATTTAGAAGTATGTTTTTAAATTTCTAGATGTATGGAATAGTTTTGGCTTATGGTTTTATTACTGACACTTAAATTGCATTATAGTTAGTGAATATGATCGGTATGTTACCTGTTCTTTTAAATTTGTTGAGACTTGCTCTATGACAAATGTTTTTTTTTA
This sequence comes from Rhinolophus sinicus, assembly GCF_057876585.1. Taxonomy (NCBI): domain Eukaryota; kingdom Metazoa; phylum Chordata; class Mammalia; order Chiroptera; family Rhinolophidae; genus Rhinolophus; species Rhinolophus sinicus. Next base: position 121,443,255 of record NC_142503.1, read on the forward strand.
ATAAGTTCCATTGTTCCATCTAGCTTCACTAATTTTTTTTTGTGTTTAACCTACCAATAATTGAGAGTAATGTGTTAAACTCCCACTGTTATACTGGGTTTATCAGTATTTCTCTGTCATGCCATGAGGTTTCTACATACTCTTAGAACTATAGAGACAGTATTTCTCCAATGTTCCATTAATTTTTGCATTAATTTTCCATTAATTTCTCTATAGTTCCATTAATTTTTTTCTCTATATTTCCATTAATTTAATCTTTTATATTTTGAGACTATTTAATTAGGTACACAGATATTTAGAATTATAGCTTCCTGATGAATTGAATCTTTTATCATTTTACAATAATTCTTTATCCTTAATAATACTTTTTTATTAAAGTCTAATCTTTATGATTATTATATGTGTGGTATGTCTTTTTCCATATCACAATTTTTTGGTGTGTCTCAACCTGCATGTAGTTGGAGTTTTGTTTTGTTTTGTTTTTTAATTGAATCTTAACAGTAACTGCTTTAAACTAGTAATTTGTGGATTTCTTTATCCAACTTGGTGTATAGTTTGTTGGATTCATGCTTTTCAGTAGGTCTTAAAAAGTGGCTCTTATCTCTTCAAGTATTGCCTGTTTTCCATTCTCTTTAAACCTCCCTTCTGGGGTTCTGATTAGACAAATTGTAAGTCTTTTTGTTATGTCTTCCATGCCTCGTAAATTTTTTCTAATATTCTTTCCTTTTCTCTCTGCTGCATTCTGGATAATTTCTGCTCTCTCTTCCATTTCACTAATTCTCTCTTCAGCTGGGTTTAATTTGATATGCTTTTGCCTATGCCAGCACTTGGGACCATTTTAACCCACTTAAAGAGACCCCACTGTATCACCCCTTCGTTACCATGGAAATGAGCTCAATTAGCAGATTCATGTGTTGGTGTCAGCATTTGTGTTCCCACTCTCATTTCAGCTTATGTTTTGTTTCATGCATTTTTATGTTTGTTTAGTTGGCAGACGGGAGTTGGCCGTGGAAAGGTCCCTTTCTGCATGCCTAACAATGCAAATTATCTTTTATCCAGAATCTAAGTGTAGTCATAGCAGGAATGCCCTTCAGAGACTCTAATCTGCACTCCTAATAGAAGCAGAAATCACTATTTTAGGAATACTTTCCTAAATTCTTACTTTGTTCTATTCATCTTTTTTTCTTTAAAAAAAAAAAGTTAACACAACCCTCTGAATTCTGTTATATTTATTAAGCCAAATGAATGTTGCAGGATTTTTTAACATCTTGTTGATATGATTAAAGTAGTTTTCATATATCAGCTGTAATTTTCTCATCTGGCTTTAGAGAAATACAAAAACGCAGTGGATTTATTCTTAACTTCCATAACAAACAAACAAATTCTACCCAGGTTTCTAATGTTTTCTGTACATTGTTTACTAAGCTGAACCGTATAAAATGGGACCAACTTTTTTTTAAATAAAATGATAAATCAGAATATAACTCTTTTTTTCTGGAAATTAGAAATAGCAAACAGTAGTTTTCTATTTAGAAAATACAAAGGAATAAACATTGCCAGAATTTCTTAAGAGTATGTAGAAACCTCATGGCATGACAGTTTAGTGGATTTAGTGTCACAATAAAAGTAATTCCATTGAATGTCTCTGTTGTTAAAAGAGATGAGCCATACTCCAGTTGATAACATAGTACCTTGCAAAGAACAATAATCCTTTAATAAATATTTGTTAGATAAGTGAACATTGGTAAAATGTATTAATATCAGTAGTGAGAATAAACAGAAGATAAAAAAAAAAAGTACATGAGTACATGAAAGTGAAAGAACAGAGGGAAGAAAGGACGTGCTAAGAGATTTTGTGAATAGAACTTTTGGGGAAACGTGGACTCAGTTTGTGTTTTACTAAAAGAGAATTTGTTTTATGACCTTGTGTATTTTGATGATTCATTTTTACTTGGTAATGGCATTCCAGATCAAGTTTCTAAGAAACACCTGGGTTTTTCTCTAGTTATCTGTGTCTCCTGTTTGTTTCTCTAGCTGATTTCTTTTCGGTCATAATAAACTTTAGTTTTTACAAATGCCAAGTTGTAAAATTTGGAATTTAGTAATAGTTTTATTTTCTAGGCAAAATACTTATTGCCTTGGAAATCTAAGTTGATTTTATAGTTTTGTTTTATGAAGTATGGTAGAAAAGATAGAATGATTCCCATGTGTGACATTTGTAATCCCTCTTATAACTTATAATCACACCTTTAAAAAATAGAACAGCTCTAATGATCACTATATGTACGCTATTTTATGTTTATATGTCAACCTGTTCAATATTTGTACATTGTTATAGAACTTACATAAGATATACTTTCTCTTTTATTTTAAGGCTTTCTTCAATACTAAAAACATACGGAAGTCCTTTGAAAACACCAACATTAGTTTATAGGCAAAGGCTTTATGAATTATTGATTTTATTACCTCCTGAGACCTATAAAGGTATGTGCTTTAGTCCAAAGTAATTTACTGTTTGTAGCTTTTACAGTGCCTGGAAGTAATACCTGAATGAATGAATTATATGACAGTTGTGTAGTGCCCTGTTTCTAAGAAGTTTAGGGAGTTAAGTCTTAACCTTAGTGTTCACCATTTTATAGTAAATAAAATACATTAAAGAAAAAAACTACTTATTCATGTGTTACTTTCTTTTCTCTTCTGGAAAAAAAAGTATATAGTTCCACTGTGTGGGAAAGAATGAGCCACAGAAATTGGTCTTGATTCTACTCCAAGGCTTTGTACAGAATATATAACGCAAATCTGTTAGAAATGTGGCCATTTCTAGTTTCCTCTAGAGTGATTATTATGTGCATTCTGTTCTATTCCATTCTTAACTTTGCCCAGACAGAAGTTTAATATTGAACTACTGAGGTATAATTGATTTTATAAAGTTCATAATGTAGATTTTGCTGTTATTAGGCTCAAACATGACTTTGAATTACTAAAATGCTGCAGTTGGTAAAATAAACTTGCGCATTTTAAAATTAGTCCTAAAACCTTTCTTGTAAATTTAAAATACAGTTTTAAGAAAATACATTGCTACTACTGCTGAATAACTCAAGATACTTGTTTTAAGAGATGAAAGTTGAAAATGGTCTCCAATGGGAACTTCCATATATTTTTAATCTTAATAATTTTTAGCCCACCATATTAAATTGATTGCTTCTTCAATCTACTTCTTTAAAAAAAAAATACTACATTTATTGGCTTGTATCCTTATTCTGCAAATAAATGCAGTATAATATATATCACATTAGTTCAAAATATTAACTTATAACTTCTGCCTTGGGTTTTATCATTTACGTGAGTGGTATTGTTCCCGCTGCCTCTCTTCTGGGTTCACAAATGTACCTAGCAAAATGTTTGATATAAAAGAAGCAATTAGCCTATACTTCTAGAGATCTGAAAAAAAATGGGTCCATTGCCATTTTTCAGAAACTATATCCAAAGAACCTTTTCTGTATGCCAGGCAGTGTGTTAGCGATTGTATATATTACGTTAACTCTTAGATGACTTGAGTTTGAACTACATGGATCTACTTATATGGGGATTTTTTTCAATAAATACTGTAACTGTATTTTCTCTTATGATTTTCTTAATATCACCTATTTTCTCTAGAATACAGTACATACTGCATACAAAATATGTGTCAGTTGACTATGTTATTGGTAAGGCTCTTGATCAACAGTAGACTATTAGTAGTTACGTTTTGGGGGAATCAAAAGATTTATACAAGGATTTTTGATGACACAGGTGTTGGCACCATGAACCCCCACATTGTTCTGTGGTCAACTATTATCTCATTTATCTTAAAATGTTACTATCCTGAGCTAATAACATTTTCCTCATGTGACAAAGGCATAGAGAAGTTACAAAATCCAACTTAAGAATTTACAGCCAGTAAGTAGTGGAATGAAGATTAAAACAGAGATCTGCTTCATGCTTGCCTATCTATTTGTAAGTACAGTGGTGCCTCGGTTTTCTAACATAATCCATTCTGGAAGACCATTCGAGTTCTGAAACGTTCGAAAACCGAGGCACAGTTTCCCCATAGAAAGTAATGCAAAATGGATTAATCCGTTCCAGACCTTTAAAATCAACCTCTAAAACTGCAAATTTAGCATGAATTTTACTATCTAATGATACCATAGATCTATAAAATTTACAGCGTTCATAAACCGAAATGTTCATCAACAGAGACGTCCGAAACCCGAGGTACCACTGTAACCTACTAGAGACTTAGTAAATAGTCAAAGCTTGCTGATAGGTCTGACTCATTCTATGTTGTCTCTCAATATAAAAGTTATAAAAGTTACCTGCTAGATACCTAACAAGAGGCTTAGAGATTATTCATAATAATAGTTATACTTGTTCTTTGGGATTTGCTATATAGTCTAAGTGTTTATGATTACTGAACATGTATAAGATAACTGTTAATACGCTTCATGACTTAATATAAATGTTACGCTAGATGCTAAAAACAGGAAAATGAGACAGAAGACAAAACTTGGTCTGATAATTCACAGGATAAAAATGATCCAGAGTGTTTTTTCACAATGAGGGTCATAAGACCCGACTGCCTTCTATTTACCTGCCCTTACCATTTTGGAAAAATTTGGCCTCAACTCAGATCCCATGGTTGTGGTATTTCCCCATCCCCAGTGGTCAACAAGATGGTGTTGATACTGAGATTTCCTAGGAATGAGCCTTCCTAGTGCTGTGAGACCACACTATCTGACCAAACGGCTGTCATCACTGTGTCCTTTGGATGTATTTATAACCAACACTGGGAACTGTGGATGAAAAAAGGGGTTCTATGGAAAGTAACCTCACAGGGTGATCTGATCATAAATTCCTAACTGGGCAGGTCATGGTGGGTAGTCATGCCCCAGGCCTGTAACTTCTTTAGTTAAAATTTTTAAACCAGTCCTCCTGTCTATTCTTGTGCATCTAGGTTAGCACACCTTTGAAACACCAAAAGTAATACCCATAGAAGGGGGTATTAACCTTCAAGAGAGCACATCATCTTGTTAACTATCCTGTAACCCAGTCCCTGCATTGTTTCTTCCCACCTTCATGTCATCTTCCTCAATTTGAAATGAACTACATAAAAGAAATTGCAAAACTGTTATTCTCTGGAGCATTTGAGATCTTGTTCCCTGGCATACATGTACGTCGTCAGTTTAGCTCAAATAAACTTAACAAAATTTTTTTTTTTAAGTTTAGAGATAATTTGTATGTTTTATAGCTCAGATGGCTGTTAAGTTCTGGCAAAAACAATTACCCTCAGACTTGTCAATTTTTACCATAGTACTTTGAAATCTATATTCAACTACAGATGAATATACTGATTTATTTTTCAACTCTTCCTTAAACATTTACGAATACCAGAATATCAACTTAAAATCTATACAATTTCTTCTGATAAATGATAATATTAAGTCTACCCTTGAAGGACTTAAATTAAGAAGAAAAACAAAGTATTTTAATGTTTTCTCTGAATTTAAGTTTTAGAATGCAATCAGGTGACCTAAAGGAACAATGAACATACAACTAACTGGATAGATTTTAAATCGGTTCCAATGTTCATTGGGAGGCAAAGTCAGGAATTAATATGAATTTCTTGAAAAAAGAAAATCTGCATTCACCTTCCTTGTTTTTTTCAAGTTTATCTTCTTCTAATATGACTTAAAGAAATAATTTATAGAAAAGTGAAAATATGTATATATTAATACTTTTGTTTCAACCAAAAATAATAATTTGCCATTTCATGTCTGTCTTTTTTCTATCTTTACAACTATGAAAATAAAAATTAAGGACTTTTTCCTTAAGGTCTTTTGATTTTTTTTTTAAAATGATAGTCTATTTTATAGATTTATGTAATGTATATGGAGGATAGCAGTCAGAACTTTACCATCAGTACCGTGTTTCCCTGAAAATAAGACCTAGCCAGACCATCATCTCTAATGTGTCTTTTGGAGCAAAAATTAATATAAGACCCAGTCTTATTTTACTATAATATAAGACCAGGTCTTTATAATATAATACAATAATAATATATAATTAATACAATATAATATCATGTCTTATATTAATTTTTGCTCCAAAAGACGCATTAGAGCTGATTCCCTGTCTTATTTTCAGGGAAACACGGTATGAATTGGCTTGGTCCCCAAAACAGAAACAGTCCAAAAAAAGAATCCTCTCTAGATCCAATTCCCAATTTACAAACATAGAGATGATAGAGGAACAAATTAAACTACACTGTGTGGAGGCGGTTGGTATGATCATAAAAATTAAGACTGTAGAAACTTATGCAGAACAGATAACTTCATTTCTTCAAGTATGGTATAGGGAGTGGGGGGTAGAGAGAAGAACTTTAGATTGAAAGACTTAAGATATATCAACTAGCTACAGCATATAGACTTTATTTAGATCTCGATTCAAACATAAAAGCAAACAAACAGGCATTTGAGACAATGAAAATTTGAACACTGAATGGGTATTTGTTTAGTGGTTTTTAAAACATAATATGATAATGAAATTATTTAAAATGTCCTTAACTTCAGTGATACACAATGGAATATTCATGGATGAAATGATAACCTTTCTCGGGTTTGCTTCAAAATAATGTGGGGAATGGTGAGATAGTGGATGGGGGCAGAGCTGGAACAGTATTGATCCGCCTGGTCAAGCTGAGTGACGATCATACACTGGGCAGCAGTGAGTTGGGGTGTCATAATACTATTATGTCTGCTTTTGTATATGTTTGAAATTTCCCATATTAAAAATATGTCTAATGCTTATGAATTTTTTTCAGGCTATGGTTTATGTTTTTTGTATCCATCTTTTTTATTCTGTTTTGGTACTCTGTCATTTTATTTTAAATGATGGTAATATTTATTCAGTATCAAAAGGTTTACATACACATACTCTGAGATGTCTTTTCAGTATACAGTCTTAGAATTGCGACCAGCACATAGTTGAACCATTCATTTGTAGGGCATTTTTCAAGGAGGAGCTATATATAATCTTGGCTGTGGTAGATTACAGTTAACCAATATGTAGGTTAAAGTGAATCTAGGCTTTTTTAACCCCATACACTAATCAGTTAACTGCTATTATTACTAAGTTGCTAATTGTTCTTTTTTTTTCTCTGACTCCACAGGAAATCTCTCTGCTATTCTCAAAGAGCTGGCTGCTGACTTGACTGCCCCTGATATACAGGTGGCAGCATCCACATTTTTACTTCCACCCCTCTGTCATCGGGATGATCTTTTGTTATTAAGTCCTTTGCTACAAGAGACTGATCATAGGTTTATTGAGGAACAGGTGTGGTAATTTTTCAATAACTCTTATGTTGATTCAATCTGTGAACAGTGATTTTAAAATGTTACTATGTAATTTTTTTTTCTTTTAGCTCCTGCTATGTAATGGTATTGCTTGTGGAAGTCTCGAATATGACCCTTACTCTATTTATGAGAAAGATGTAGAGGGAAATTCAGTGCCTAAGCCCCTACCTCCAACACTATCACTTATTAGCTCTGCAGTCAAGCTCTTTGGAGTTTTATGTGCTCACGTGGGAGAAGCTCAAAGGTAAACCATCTTCAGTAGTTCACTTATCCTAAAATGAATAGTTGACTTATCCTGAAATGTGACTGGTAATTGGTTCAGTGAATGCATAATAGAGAACTGGTGGATAAGAAGAATGTTGTTAGAAGTTCTCAATATATAAGATTTCTTACGGATGACAGATGAAGGTGAGATACAGGCTCTTGTTTACTTATTCACCTGGCTAATACATAATAAGAAGTAGTTGAGTTAATAGTTAAATGATTGAATTAAACTGAAAGCTGATAGACTCTATTGTGGATACAATACTATACCCACAATTAGCTTGTCGCCTAACTGAAAATACAAATGAAAAGCTCAGTGACACGAGAACATCGATTTATGAGCTATTGTCACAAAGAAAAACACTGGTTTTCTGCTTAGCCTAGGTCTCATAGGTTTCTTACTTTGGAGGCTTTCTGGAGCCGTTCTGGTCCAGGGGTTAGTCTTCAGTTTGATGGATTTCACTTCACTCAAAATGAACTTTGGTTTTGAAAACTCAGAGGTTGATAATGATTTCTCATTAAGAAGAACAGTTTCTTAGCTGATAACTGCAGATAATACCTTCCTTGGAGATGAAAAAGCAATACTCATATCTACTATCCAGAAAGTTCAGTATTTATCTGAGATACTAAATGGAAAGTGACTCTCTCCCAAAGGCTTTGCTGGTTAACTATTTATAGACTATTAGTTATCATCATTTATTCATAATTCTCTCTCTGTCTCTCTCTGTTTTTGTCTCTCTCTCTCGTGCATGCATGTTTATTCTCACACTAGAACAACAACAAAACATTTGAGTAGATCATAGCTTTTATATCATTTTATCCAGTTATGTCTTCAGGAGAATACCAATTAGGTAGGGACTTTATCTTGGTCTCTTTGATGAAGATGCACAGAAATATTTGAGTCTTGTCAGCAACAGATTTCTGAAGCAAGTCATTGGATAATTTACTTCCAGTCGATAGAAAAGTGACTAAAACTTATGTTGATTTTTAATAGCTTCATGTCGTTTTATTTTCAATGATGGTAGTAATAAGATATGCACATACATGAAATGTCTTGTCAGAGCTTTAATTTCAAAAGATGATGTTTTTCCCAAATTTATTTTTGTAGCCTATAGCTCCCTGTATATACTGTATCTATAAAGTTATGGTTTTAAGATATATAAGACAACATATGACTAAATTATAAATGAAAGCTATAGCACTAAAAGATGAGAGGAAAATCACAGTGGTCTGGAATATTCAAACAAGAATTGGTGGAGAGAATGAGATTTGAACTAGTCTATAACTGAACTATTTTATAGAGCATACAATTTAAAATAATTTGAATTAATATAGCAGTAACTACAGTAAATGAATGGGTGGTCTTGTGGGCAGAAGATTTAAATTAAGTATGTTCTTATATAGTTCCACTAACTCTTTTTTTGATAAGTCTAAGATAAAAAGTAAAAAAGAAAAGATTATACTTGCAAGCTTTCTTTTTTAAAAATTGATGTTATTACTCTCCTGGAGAAATTTTTCTTTCAGATTTATTGTCCAATTGTAGTTTCAAGGAAGTGGTTTCTTGTTTCTGTTGTTTAAAATGTGCTGTTTTGTTTTTCTTCCCCCACCTGGATTAAAATAATACATAGAATGAATATTTATAAGAGGGGAGGTTTTGTTTGTTTTAATAAAAAAGGTTGAGACCTGGTAAAAGCAAAACATAATGTTTTGTATTCTAACTGAATAAAAATAGTAGGCAGTAGTAGGCTGGAGATTTCTAAAGGAAGTGGTCTGGCAGGATCCCAAATAAGAAAGTGAGTCAAAAGCAACAATCAGCCATCTCCAATGGGGTGTAGTTAGAGGACCAGAGAAGAGCAACTACATCGATAGGAAAGTTGTTTCTAATTTCCTGTTATCCCAGATAGGATACTTCTTTAAAATGGCAGACCTTTCTTTTGGCCACGTTTTTGCATTTCTAGAGAAGAAAGGTCTTTATCAAAGTATATTTAACCACAACTGTATACTTCAAAATGTTTTATTGTTATTGTGGTTAGCTTTGTTTGAATAGTTTAAAATAAACTCTTATAACGTGAGATTACCCGAAAATTGGAAATAGATTTTTTCATATCTTATTTATACACTGAGAAATTGAATTGTCTTTAAATCAGTTGATTCTCTCTACTTTGCCTATTGGATTCTAAAAATAGGAAAACCTGGCATTGGTAATTTTAAAGCACTAAAATGTTTAAAGTCCTACAATGTCAAGATTACTGATTTTGTGCATGTGTTGTTTGTGGTTACTTTTAATATATATTTTTTGCACCTAATTGCAAAGAATGAATTGTTTAATTTCACCTGAAGATTGTTCCACTCTTGACTGCACATTGAAATCACTTGGACAACTTTTTAAAACATAGGGTCTGATTTAACATTATGGTATGCATGCTATATTGGGTATTGAAATTTTTAAAAACTCCTTTTGGATGTGCAGCCAAGGTTAAGAACCACTGCTATAAATGCTGTAAAATGATGTCGATAGTGAGTTAATGGAGAAAGGAAAAGCATATGGTTCTCAGTACTAAAATTTTCATCATTATACACCCTCCCTGAAAGTATAAAGTAAATCAGTGTTTTCAAATGTGTGTTTTCTGTTTACTCACATAACAATGCATTTTTATTTCATCTAGGCTTAAAACTTTGTTTCAGTATCTAATTTCGTCCCAAACTGATAATTGTATGTTATAATTAATAGTACTTAGGAATACCGATTCAGTATTACTGAAAACAGGTCACCTCCATCTTCCTGAAGATTCAGAATTTTGGGGGGATCTCTGTCAGGATTTGGGGGAAAGTATAGAGAAAAACATTTTGGGCCCTGTCAGTCCTGACTATAGTTTTTGGCCCATGAATGTGGGCAAGAAATAGTTCAGGTCAAATTTAATTATAGTATAACAAAGTTCTCAAGCTCTAACCTTCTATGTTTTTAGTACTTTCAACATGATACAGCTTCATTATAGCAGATGAGTAGGATATGATCTAATAATGATGTTTTAGGTTTTTAAACTCATGGGCCTGACCGTATGGTTATCCTCAGTTTCTCTGTTGTCACATTTACCCTCAGTAGTCTTCCTGAAGGGCAGTTTGGGCATAAATATGTTCTTGAAACAAAATGCTTTACAGATGGTCTTAAAAAACAAGCAGAAAAGAATTTTATATGTAATATATGTAGCATGTTATTTATATTAAGAAAAATTAGAAATGTCCTAAATATCTCAAACTAGGAAATTGGTTGAATAAAGTATTATGTTGCCAGACTATATAATGTTAATAGCTATTTAAAATTATTTCATGTGATAGTTATTAAAATAGGGATAATGTTTAGGGAATAAAAAGTTACTAATAAAGTGTATACAGTGTAATCCCAGATTTCTATAAATGATATTCAAATGCCTGGGCATGGGGGAGAGAACTAAAACAAAGATGCCAAAATGTTAATGGCAGCTCTCTCTAGATGGTGGAATAACAGGTAAATTTTCTTTTTCTTTCACGTGCTTTTCTGAGTTTTTCAAATTTATTTTGATGAGCAGAATTAACCTTGAAATAAGGAAATACTCTAATAAACAGAGTACTTAGAGTTACTGTGGTTTTCCCAAAATTTTAGTGATTTACCACAAATACTAGAGAGGTGAAGTTATAAGGTTCTATGCCTGCCATCAAGATAGTTCACAAGCAAAAAGATAATCTTAAACTTATTTCAGTTTTCCTGATTTAAAGGGAGAGAAAGGGGAGAAAGGAAATACAAAGTTTGGAGACAATGTTCTTAAACATTGGAGAAATTGGTGGGGGAAAAGGGGTGGTTTATTTCATGGTTATATAGCTTTAATCTCAACATAAGGATTTAAGGGCTGTATGCTATAAGGATGAGAAAAACAATTCACAGAAGATAAATAGCTAATGAACATATTCAACCCCAGACCAAAAACAATATGTATATTCATCATAGCTGACGTTGTTAAAAATTGGAAAATTGCTCTCCACCAGTAGAAGAATGGTTGAATAAATTGTACGTGTGTAATATAATTTGGCTTCATGAAAGTTACCAAAGAATAAAAATGACTTGAAAAGTGCTAAAGAGGTTATGTTAAATGAGAAAAGCACAATAGTTAAAATTGTGTTACATATAGTATGATCCCAAGAACATTTTTAAAGTATAGTTGGGGGTTCAAAGGGCTGTGCTGCTTCTCATTAACTATAGGCAACAGCACTGTATTTGAATCTATTAAGTCCCCTTATTAAGAACAAAAAGTTTATGCAACTTCTGAGATATCCTTTGTTTAGAAAATAGTTACTAAAGTGGCTGAATTTGCTTTTAATTTTTTTTTTTGGTTTTGATTTTAGGCTTCTTATATTGGAACAGCTTTTGGATAGTATAAAGCACACAAAAGGAGCTCGTCAACAAGTAGTTCAGTTGCATGTCGTTTCTTCCGTTTCTAGTTTCTTGAAGGTAATTCTATTTTTAAAAAATTCAAATGTTTGCTTGATTTTCTTTTTTTAAATGTGTGGTCAGTTAGATAGGTTGAAGGAAGGTGTTTTTAAAGGGCTGTTGCTTTTTTATTTCCCTGTTTTTCTTACTCTCTTGATGAAAATGTTTTAGAATTTATAATTTCCCTTTAACTTTTTCTCCATGTAAAACTTGTTAGTCAGATAATTTTGGCTTGGAGTCATGCTTTAACCTACTGAGTCAAATATTTTAGACCAGTAATTGGCAGACCATTGCCAATGGACCAAATCTGGCTCATAGTTACATTTATGACTTGTTTCTAAGTAAAATATAATAAGCTTCATTGGTCATATATTTTATGGAAATCCCTATTAATATTCTTCTGAACACTTATATACTACAGTTATAATTAATCACCATATTGTGCCGGGAGATTTACAATTCTAAAGTAGTTTGTGAGAAAAATCAAATTATGTTTGCACAGCGTGGATTTTTCATGTTCTGATTTTTTTTTTTTAATAACCCAAGTATGAACATATTTGGTTAACCAGAATATATATTCCAAATTGAATAAGAAAATTAACTACAATTGTAAGTTTGGATTGTTCTTTATATATTTTAGTATGTGGCTGGCTCCAAGAGAAATTTGGGTCCAGAAGAAATCAGAAGACCTGTCCTAGCATTAGTGATGGGCGCCTTAGAAAGTCCCAGCCCCCTCTTGAGATGTGCAGCTGCAGAGGCATGGGCTAGGTTAACTCAAGTGGTTGATGATGGAACTTTTACTGCTGCATTAGCTCAAGTTAGCTTTGACAAGTAAGTGAATTTCTCATTTAATGCTTTTGGGCTATGTGTCAAAACTGGGTATAGCTTGTTGATTTGTTGGAACTAGTGAAACTTCATTCTGAGAGTTAACTAAAGAGAAAAATGTACAAATGTGGATACATTAAAATAAAGGAGAGCTCTTTCTAGCCTGCTGTCTTGGAACATAAAACTATTACTATTTGGCTTTAATAAGAGAAACATCACTATTTATATGAGTGACATAATTGGCCATAAATGCCTGCCCTGTAAAATTAGTGTGTATTTGAGTATCTCTGAAAGAATGGAAGTTGTTTTTGCCTATGTAATCAATAATAATGTAAAGATTTTTTTTTTAATGTTTTTCTTTTCAAAATACCTTTCGTGTTATTTCAGAATTATTTTATCAGTTAACTATAAGTATGTTTCTAAATTTTGTAAATACTCATACAAAAATTTTGCCTAAGTGACAGTATCGTGCAATAGTTTTGTTTTGGTGATTACTATTTATTTTTATTTCCATAATTACAGACTGAAATCAGCAAGGGACGTGGTTACCAGAACAGGACACTCATTGGCTTTGGGATCCCTACATAGGTATTTAGGAGGAATCAGTTCTTCTCAACATTTGAATTCTTGTGTTGGAATCCTTTGTGCTTTGTCTCAGGACAGCACTTCTCCTGATGTGCAGGTAAGTGCCCTATGTGATACCCTCCTTGAAGTTCATGATTTGCCGATCATGCAAATTACGTTTTTCTTGACCGTTAGCAATTTGTAAATTATTCCCTCCTCATAATGAATAAATATCAAGCCATTTTTAACCATGATGGATTTTTAAAGTTCAAACCTTACTATCTTTATTTCATATTCAGAGTGTCTAAAGTTAAGTTCAGTACCTCTTCTGAGAATGAATTTCCCTTCCATCTTAATAATAACATCTACTATTTTGTAGCACTTAATAGGTACCAGCCGTTGTATTATGTCCTTCTAAACAAACTAACACATTTAATCCTCACCGTAATCTAATGTGTATATTCCCATTTTACAGAAAGAAAACTGAGGTGTATAGAAGCTAAGTAACTTGCTCATAGCTAAAAAGCTAATAAATCATGGAATCAGGTTAACACAAGTCATAGGATAAACCCATGTTCTTAACCACTTTATCGTATTGTTGGGTATGTCTTACCCATTTCTGTCAAATCATCATTCTCCTGATGTTTTAATCAAATCTTGAATGATTGTTACTCTTCCTGCTCTTTTATTCCCCTTAAATGTTTCCCTTGTATATCCTTAATTATTATGATAATTACCTAGTCACTTTATTTTTAGGTTCTTTTCAACTCTCCTTAGATGTGAAGCCAAATTTGTTTTCCTGAAAGACTTTCATCTTGCCACATCCCTACTGAAAAGCTGAGGAAACTGCTTATTGCTCCTTAAATCAACTTCCCATTCAGGTCCCATCAACTGACTCAGGAGCTTTCTCTGTTATTACCCCAAAGTACTGGTATTCTCCTGTAGGTGATCTACCTACTTTCCTTCCATACCGTGTCATTTTCATATCTGCACTTATATTTTTCCTATTGCTCTTCTTCCTTACTATTGGTATCTGATAATCCAAATTTTGTAGTACTCTAAGATCCAATTTAATCACACTCTTGTCAACCTTCAACTTCCCTAACCAACAATTAGGTTTCATTCTTTGAATTACGGTATTACGTAATAGTCTCCTCTATATCACCTAATACTCAATTTGAGTTCATTTATGCAGTATTCCATTCTTTCATTCTTCTTTTAGTACACTACTTTTTGCTTCTATTTATTATATTCTCCTTCAGGAAGTCTCTTCTGAATGCACATACTTTTACATTGAATACTTTTTTGTTGATTAATTTAAATGCTTCTTTCCATGGCTTCTAATGTGATCAGATCTGACTCTTCTTGATTGCTGCTGTTTTTCACTTAGCAGTTCATTTTTATAGCATTTAAAATGAACATGCATTGATTCTTATACATCCATTGATAACAAGGGTAAAACTTTCTTAGTTGATTTCCTAAAGAGAGAATTTTTTGTATACTTCTTGCTATAGAAAGTTCAAATATAAATAAAGGTAGAGAGTATACTATATCCTTATAGACCCATCATCCAGCTTCAGTGGTTATCAGTGTATGGCCAGTCTTGTTTCATTTAAACCAGAGTTGGCAAACTTACTCTGTAAAGCGTCAGGTAGTAAGTTATTTAGGTTCCACATGTCATACAATCTCTGTCACTGCTCAATTCTGCCATCATAGCGGGAAAGCAGCCATAAATAATATGTAAACGAATGAGCATGACTGTGTTTCAGTAAAAGTTTATTTATAAAAACGGGGGGGGGGGGGGGGGACCGGTCAGCTCAGTTGGTTATAGCATGGTGCTAATAACACCAAGGTTGCCGGTTCGACCCCGCATGGGCTACTGTGAGCTGTGCCCTCCTTAAAAAATAAAAATATAATAAAAACAGGTGGTAGACCAGATTTGGCTCAAAAGCATTTTTTATGTTTAATATATAAATATATATTTATATATAAAATACTTATTTTATAAATGTGTTTATTTTTATATATTTGTAAATGTATTTATAAAAGTGCACCTGTCATAAGTGTTCATCTCTGAATAAAGTCTACAAACTAAATATACCATATAACAAGCACCTAGATCAATAAACAGAACATTTTCAGTACCCCATACACTGTTACGTTCTCTTCTAGTTACTACTTGTCCTGCCAAAGTAACCACTATCCTAATTTGCAATAGCATATGGTAGTTTTGTCTGCTTTTATATTTTATATCAGTGGAATCATACTCTTTTATGTCTGGCTTTCTCCAACATTGTATTTGAGAAATTTGTCCATATTATTATTGCATGTAAAGATTTTGTTGATCATTTAAAAACTTGAATTTTCATTCTCTATATCAATTAAATAAACAATTTTCAAAAAACTAGATTTGGTTCAAGATGTTAGCTAAAGAACCAAACATTATCTTGAAATTCTTATTGTTGAGATATATTTAAATATACCATTCTAAATTAAATGACTGTCTCTCAGATATTTTTTACTAGATATTTAAAGAGAAATTTTCTTAAACTCTTAAAGTTCCTTTCTTTTTCAAAATTAGTAATAGTATACAAATACTTTACTTTGCCATTACTTTATCACCTGCTTCAAGAAAAGAGTAACTCATTGTGTTTTACATTTCCTAATGCTTATACCATTTAAAAAAATTTTTTTCCTGTCTTCACAGACCTGGGCATTACATGCTCTATCTCTGATAATTGATTCTGCTGGCCCACTCTATCATATGCATGTGGAACCTACCCTTTCTCTTATTATGATGTTGTTGTTAAATGTGCCTCCTACTCATGCTGAAGTTCACCAAAGTCTTGGTCGTTGTTTGAATGCCCTTATTACTACATTGGGTCCAGAGCTACAAGGTATGCATAGCTGTTTTTGTGATGTCTTACATTAAATATGTACACATAAAAAGGAATTCAATTTCTATTACTGACCCAATACTTGTCACTGAAATGAAGTTTAGCAGAATGTTCTATTCAAATATATGGGCAGAAGGTTGAGAGTACTCTTGGGAAAACTTTGAATCCTGGACGATGATATAATAGAAACAGAAACTATGAGTCTTAAGTTCCACCACTACTTAATTGGGTGACCTTGGGAAAATTCTTACATCTCTGGGCTTTGGTTTTCTCCTCTGTCAAATAAGGGAAAAGTTGAAAAGCCTTTTTGATTGGCATATACTAGTAGGTGCTCAGCAGATTTTCTTAAATAAGTACCATTCAATCTGATTTCTCTCCCCTTGAAAAGACAAGGAATACTGTATTTAGAAAGATTAGATATGTCCTAAAATTGCTTCCCTTAATTAAAATGACAGACATGAAGTGGAATAATTTAAAGAACTCGTAATCTCGTTTAAGAAATAAACGGCTAAGTCCAAAAACTCAATGCAAATTATGTGATGTTAACATATGAAAGCAACTCGCAGCTAATATAAGCAGGACTAAGTTTATTAGCAATTTCTAATTCTACTTTTCATGAAAATTTGGTAGAACCTACAGATAGTCTTGGGTTTTTCTTTGCCTGATGATATTTGTTGCCATAAACCTTTTAGACTAAGAATAACCAATTATCATCTAAAAATCTTTCAGCTGAATTATCCCTGCTTTCATATAGGAAATTTACTTCACAGATCCTTAAATTTAAAATTGGGGTAAAAGGGGCAGCCGATTGGTTCAGTTGGTTAGAGTGGTATTCTCGGCAACAAGGTTGCCGGTTTGATCCCAACATGAGCCACTGTGAGCTGCGCCCTCCACAACTAGATTGAAACAACTACTTGACTTGGAGCTGATGGGTCCTGGAAAAACACACTTAAATAAATAAAAGTTTTTAAATAAATAAATATAAAAAAAGTTGAAATAAATAAAACAAAATTGGGGGGGGTGGACATTTTAAGCCCAGTAATATATATTTAAAGAGTAATGATTTTATAGGCCAATTATTAAAAGCTTTCTGCTTTCATTTTAGGTAACAGTACTTCAGTTTCTACCTTCAGGACTTCCTGTCTGTTGGGTTGTGCAGTGATGCAAGATAACCCAGACTGCCTTGTTCAAGCTCAGGCCATCTCTTGCCTTCAGCAGCTTCATATGTTTGCTCCACGACATGTCAACTTGTCTAGCCTGGTCAGCTGCCTCTGTGTGAGTGTAGAATTATAAATTAGTCCTTGGTTTCTTTCATTGGAAACAGATTATTTTAATTATTCTCTAGACTGTACAATAGCTATTTTTCCTAAGTTCTAGTCTTTTTTGGGAATTGGGCAATTTTTATATAATCACATCTTAAACCTCTCACATATTGATTCATTTTTCTCCCGTTAATGTTGAACTTAATATTTGAAATATTTATTTATTAATCAGTAAATATATATTGGGTGCTTAAATGTTCCAGATACTGTATAAATGCTATATAGGGTGTGGAAAATTTTATGTGGTAATCTTTTTTCTTTTCCCTCTTCTTTCTTTACATACAAAATTCTTTCCATTCCAGATTGGCACCTAACATTTTTCCTTAATATTCTAGCAGCATATGCATCAATATCTTGGTTCTAATGTGTCTAATGAATACAAGAGGTGGTTCATAATTATCAGTGGTTTAAAGATTTACCCTGAGCATCACCAGTTTCTATTTGTACTTGCCTTAAAAATTGGTACATTTGGAACAAAAACTGTCACATTGCTTTTTAACATTTTGTGCCCCTGCAATGTTCATAGCAAACTCCCAATATTACTTAATTTTATTACTTTATTTAGATAGACCTTTCATTTTCAAGCTTGAGGCCAAATATATAGCATTTCAGACCTTGCAAAAACCTCAAACATCATTAAAAACCAGTCTTCTCAATAAAAAGATAAACTGAGGACCAAAATGTCAAATAATTTGACTAGGAAGTGTTAGCTCTAAGTCTAGAATCCAGGCTTCCGAACTCCTCGTTCAGTCCTCATTTCGTTCTTCTGTTCTGACTGTGTAGTTACGGATAGCTCTTATCTCGGTTCTGCCATATCCTAGTTAGGTGGTCTTAGGGAAGTCCCATAACCTCTTCCAGCCTCAGCTACCTGTCTACGAAACACAAGGATTACTCAAGATGCCTCCTGTAAAGGCACTTTAAAACCACTTAATAAGTAGTAGTTGTTTTTATTTTCTTAGCGCATAACTTAAACATAGATTATGTTACCTTCATATTGATTTTAATCGTCATAATTATGTAAGACTCTTAAAAAGAGGCTGTGACTGACTTATCTGATAGAAACTGATTCCTGTCTGGGTTAAACATGTATTAGAGAAATAGCGCTTACTGGAAAAGGATTTTACCTTTACTACTCGACTTTTCCCCGGGAATAATACTCTTTATATTAGAGGAACCATCACCAAAACGCATTATTGAAAAATATTTACTCCTTTACAAGTTGGCTAACTTTCACTCTCCACTTAAATATAGTGATCCTGCCTTTTTTTTTTTTTTTTTTTTTTTTTTTTGTAGTAGGAAATTTCCATTAATAGCCTTCTAAAATTTATTTTTTAACTTCACATGAATTTATTTATTAGGTAAAGTTTATTGAGAAATAAAGAACAAGATTAACTCCTAAGTCATGGTGATTTAGATCTGATCAAACTCTAATATTACTCTTTTCTTTTCCTAGACAAAGGTTACATGTGTATAAAGAACAGAGACTATTACCAGATTTTTCTTTTGAGCACATTCAGAGCAATTGGGAACATTGGAAGCGACAATTAACACATCTTATTCATGTTACTCATAATATTTAAGCTGTAAAATGTGTTTTTTTCTTATACAGAAATCATATTCAAAAATTGCTGTTGCTGTAGTGTTAATTTTGTGTCTTAATATTTTGGTTATTAAAGCTTTTCTAAAGTTATTAGATTGGGTTTATTATATTTTAAAGTATTCCCTGTAGTAAAGAAAGCTTTTGCTTTCCTATTTAACAACTTTACGATCAGGTTTTCTTTTCTACAAAGAACTTAATTATTTACCACGAAATGTCTTCATAGTAATTGAAACTCTCTGTTCAGAATACATTCCTTCATTACGAAAAAATCTTAACTGGAAAAGGCTTTCTTCTAACTGCATGCTGTTTAACTTCTATTCTGAACTTGGCCTTAGCTACACTAGCAATTCTGAGTACTCTCAGTTTTAAAAGTTGGCTTCCAAGAGCAAAAAAATCTATAATTAACTTGTGATGAGCTAAACCTTTAACTTTGTCCCTTGCTGGGACACCTGTTCATGTGAATGCAATCCAGATCACTCCTCTCTCGCTTGTGTCTACTTGATCTGGTTTTGTTACTGAAAAGAGAAGAGAGTCCTAAGGAAAACTTAATTACACAAATGCACATTTTTAAATAATTGTATATTTTATATCTTTACATCTTGAGTTGACTCTTTTCAAGAACTTATAGCTCAACTCACATTTTAAGTTGGAAAATGAAGTTTTTATGATAAAACTAAAGCTAAGCCAATGTTAATGATAGCTCTATCAACATTTATATTTTACTGCTTAGCTGACTGTTATCAAAGACATACTAGTATTTATATTTTTGGTTTTGTCGTGACCAGTCTGTCATTTGTTTTTGTGCAGGAGATCTTGTTGGATAATTCTGTGTTGGTAGGTCCCTGACCCTCAATTCCTAACTCCTAACTTTTTTGAGGTTTGCAGTGCTGTTTCTTTGTGTCTTTTTGTTGTTGTTGCTGTAGATGTTCTTGTTTTCCTCTGCATCTCTGTTTAAGCTAACCATTACTGCAAAGTCCAGCATGTTACATGGTGTTTATTTAATACCAGTGTAAGCAGATCCTCCCTAAATTCTCCAGCTGGTGCATTCACTCCTTGCACTTAATTTTGCATCATTTTGATTTACTATACTCATTTTAGAAAGGAATTGTAATTATAGTTTGATTTAATTTCTGTATTTTGCCTGCTTGGTGTGTTGGCCTTAACCCATTCTATTCCTCTTTCCATTATAAGTGCTAGAAAATGACATGGTGATATTAAGCATCCCATTTTGCTTTGTGTGGCAGCCCTCAGTCTTTTTCCACCGAACAAAGAAAACTTTTTAAGCATGCCTTTTCTAAAAGATTGTTTGGCCAGCCTGAATAATGCTGCACCTGCCTTGTATTATATGCTTGTAACACTCTAGTTAAAATAACTAGTAGATTCATTAACTTTTCTTTCAGTCATCTTGTAGAGTGCTTTTTTGTGGTCGTTAAATACAGCCATAATCTTGAGCATGAGAAAACTCAGTGTTTTTACATTTTAACTTCTCTGTTAATCCTCTGTATTAGTTTCTAGCAACAGAGTTCTTAAAAATTACTGGAATGACATTACCTTGAGACTTTGCTAATGGCATTCCTCTCTTTCGACTTTTGAGTTCATGATATGGCTTGAGGATATAATAGAACCTATTATATGTTTCACAGATGATATATTTACAAATTATTTCTGTCTGGGCTTTTGACAAAATTTAGGAATTAACTCTCTTTGCATGTGTTTTGTCTTATATATGAAAAGCCAGCTGCCACCACCTACTCTTTTTCTCAGAATTTAACCTCTGCTCTTTTCAACAATCTCACCTACTTCAGTCCTGTTTTTCCTACATACACAATCTAAAGATCACTATAAGAATTATGCATTAATTCTCAAATTTTGCTTGGAAAAATCACTATCATAAGACCACACCAAACTGGTCTTTACTTTCATAGTTAGAACCAAATAAATTTCAAAAACTCTAGATTTTATTCTACTTAATGAAATCACTGAATAAGAATTTGTATCCAGAAACCTTTGACTAGTTTTAATTGCTCATTTAAGATACATCACTAGTCATACCATTTACCATATCATTTACACAACCTATTGAAATTTACATTGTTTAAATGCATCTAAGTAAAAAGAATATTTGGAGTGTCATTCTGAGCAGAAATATTCTGTATCTCTAAGATATGTACATATATGTATGCCCATATATAATTAGATATAGGTACATTTTGCTACCTATAATGTTTGTCTCTAAAGAATACTTTTGGTGAATATGTTTTCTGAGTAAAACTCTGCCTTTATTTGAAAATGCATTTACTTACCCTGTATGGCATCTGAATAAAATACTGTTGATAGAGACTTGCATTTTTAATAACTAACCTTTATTGAGCATTTACTGTTTATCCGGTATTATGCTAATAAGTATGAGTACTTTTGCCTGTTTCTTGGTGTTAATTTCACAACAGCCTTCTGAGATGGGGGTAGGTGTTACCTCCATTTTACAAATGAGGAGCCTAAGACACAGATAGGTTAAATAACTTGCCCAAGGTCACACAGCTGGTAAGTGGTGAATCTAGAACTCAAATTGAGACAGTTTGACACCAGAGCCTCCATTTTAACCAGTATGCTATGTTGCTTATATTGATTTGTAAAAATTTCTGCTTAGAGAATAATAAAACATTATAATATAGTTGCATGAGCACAAATGTATAAACTGCAAATAAATTCTTTCTCAATTTTATCTCCTTTATGTCTCAAAATATTTTAGCTCACATAAATTCTGTGTCTTCTAACACTGTCCAGAGGCTTTTGCTTGGATTTGTTCATGAATATTGCATAATTAAGTACATGTATTACTCCTTAAGCTATTTCTAAGTTATATAATAAAACCTATGTACTAGAATAATTTGAATTTTTTGTATTTAATAAATTGCATACAGCCTAATAATGGGGTTCAGTGGTTATTAGACTTGCTGAGTCCACCAAGAATTTCAGCTCTTTCAAGTCCCCAAATGGTATCTTTCAGGTGAATCTTTGTAGTCCCTATTTGTTACTGAGAAGAGCAGTACTGGCTTGTTTACGTCAGCTTGTGCAGAGGGAGGCAGCTGAAGTTTCAGAACATGCTGTTATGCTTGCTAAGGACAGCAGAGAAGAGTTGACTCCAGGTAATTCTTTTTATCAACATTATCTTGAGCTCAAATGATTGTATTAATCTTCGATCTTCTGTATAAATAGGAATTTTTAAAACAAAACTTAAAAGTTAATATATAATATGTCTTAAACCTGCTACAACAGATGATTGCTCGCAATTACCATCATTCCAGCCAGTGATGGTACTGGTTTAGAGCAGTGGTTCTCAAACGTGGGCCCCCACACTGGTAACATGCACCTCACCTAGGGACCGGTCAGAAATACCGGCTGTTGGGTCCCATTCCAAATCTGCTAAACCAAAAATCCAGGAATAAAGCCGAGCAATCTTGTTATCTGTGTTTTCACAATCCCTGTTAATGTATACTGAAGTTTGAGAGCCATTGTGTTTAGAGCAAGTTTTTTCACAATAGTTAATTGAAATTGGATTTAGCCCTTAAGTAATTTATCATATGTGCCTTTCTTCCCCCAAAACCTCATTTAATAGAATTCACCATAGATGAGTCTACTTCACATTAAAGGGTTTTTACGTACCTTCTTCTATATTTTAGAACTGAACTAAATAAAGGATTTCTTAGCCAGTAAGATTTGTTTTAAATATATATCCCTTCATTTTAAAATTATGTGAGTAACCCAACCATGCATGTAAATTCAAACAGCCTACAAAAACAGTAATGATAATATCTTACATTTTTATGTATATAGTTTCCAAAGTGCTGTCACTCTTTTAGGTCTCTGACTTCACAAAGCTTTCCTATATCTAACGCTCTCAGATCCATAATGTGTTTGACTGTCGTGCTGAGCCTTTTAAATTACAATTTTGTTATTATGTTAAAATTTTTGCTCTGGCTTGAGTTAATCGGCACTGCTGAACTGATACACTAATAGTCATCAGACAGGTTGCAGAACTCATTTGAAAACTATTCTATGATCACTTACCTTAACCAGAGAAATTTGAACCTTCTAACCATGTGAAATACTCTCCCCAAAGTGACCTTAGGTTTATATTCACCACTGAAATTATCTGTATCTGTTGCTCTAGGCTTTGATTGTGTAAATATGCTGGTACGTGTTCCTACATTTATTGAATTATCTGTGTGAGTAAAGTTATAGTAAATAACTCATATAATAATTCCTTTTATAAATTTCGTAATTTTTCAAACCCATGGAATAGTTGAAAGAAATGCACATTGAACACACAGATTTACCTTCTTAGTATGTTTGACACTCATTTTATATCTCTCTCTTCCCATATACTATATATACACACACACAAACCTTTTGCGAAACCATCTCAAAGCAGGCTGCAGGCATCATGGCAGTTCACCCCTAAAATACTTCAGTTTGCGTTTTCCAAGGACATTCTCCTGCATGTCCACACATCATTTCTACACATAATAAAATTAACAGTGATTTAGTAACAACGTAGAATGTGCAGTCCTCACACAAATTTCTCCAATTATCAAAAAAATGTCGTTGGGGTGGCCGGTTAGCTCAGTTGGTTAGAGCGCAGTGCTCTTGACAATAAGGTTGCTGGTTTGCTTCCCACATGGGCCACTGTGAGCTGTGCCCTCCACAACTAGATTGAGACAACTACTTGACTTGGAGCTAATGGATCCTGGAAAAACACTTAAATAAATAAAAGTTAAAAAAAAAAATGTCCTTTATGACTCCTTCCTACCCCCTCATCCTCACCCAAATGTAGGATCCAGTCAGGACTCACATATTGCGTTGGTTGTTCTGTCTTTTTAGACCCCTAATTGGAAACGTTCCTGCCACCTCCTTTCTGATCTTTTAAAGATAATTCCTCTTTTAAAATAGTCTAATAGTAGCATAATCTTTAGAAAATAAATGCTTTCATGCATGCTAGATGAAAAAGAAAATTTTGTTCTTTTAGCATTTCCAGAATTAGAGGAAATAGATTCTCGATCAAGGCTTACAATTTTCCTTGAGATGCTTTATGACTTTGCAATGAGAATATTGTGTAGTAATTTATATTAATTCGATAGAGTTCTGTGGTTCCACAATAGCTTAGATGTAGTCCTTAAAGACTTATCCATGCAATAGTTATTTTCTGTCTGAGTTTTACTCTCATGTTAATAAATTTAAAGCCTTTTCCTTACTGAATTAAGGAAAGCTTAATTATGATTATTTATTGGAAATTAAATTTTAGAGATAAAATAATTGTTCCAAGAAACATTGTATAAAATTTTAAGTATTGAATGTTAATTGGGTTAAAATGTTTACCTACTTTAAGGAAAATAGATTAATAACTCTCAATAAAGACATCTTTCAATGACATTGCATAAAATATGACTGTACAGTATCATGAATAATAGCAAACGGTGAACTAAAATACACCTCAGTAGGTTAAGATACAGTATTTAGATTAGTTCTTTAAAATATATTGGAACATAATATTTTCGTAACTACTGAATATGTGTGCTTCTCATATGGCAGTTTTTTTTTCTGTGTTACTTAGATCATCGATTTTCTTCTTGTCAGATGCTAACATCAGAGAAGTGGGCCTTGAAGGGGCATTACTGACCTTACTGGACAAAGAGACAGATCAGAGATTGTGCCATGATATCAAAGAGACTTTAAATCATATGCTGACATCGATGGCAGTAGATAAACTTTCCTTTTGGTTAAAGCTTTGTAAAGATGTACTTGCTGCATCAGCTGGTAAGTACTGGTGATTGCCAGTTGAAATAATAAAATTGAAAGTAAAAATGTTAGATAAAATTGTTTGTCAGGGACAGTTCATCAATCTTGTGTGACTATTTGGATTATAAATTGTTTATTACTTCAAATGAAGAGTCTAGTGCTAGTGTTTAAGTCTAACACTTAAGCCTGCCTTTTGTTTTTCTTTTGGTTGTCTTATGTTGACTTTCCAATGTACAACAAACTAAAAAGTAGAGTCATTATTTACACGATAAAAAGGATGAACTAACTTATAGTAGCCCTATCATTTGTTTTACATGTAATAAATATTTGAGAGATTGCCTCAAGTTGCCCAATAGAAAACTCACCAAAGGTTATGACATTTTGAGCAAGCCAGTTTCTCCATGTTTAATAATGTTAACTTCAAATAGTCTTTGCTAGTATAAGATCATTGTTAATGAGAAAGTGTATTAAAATCTTTAAAATTTATATCCTTGGAGTAAGAAAGAAAATAAACAAGAGGAAGAAAGAAGACAGAAACCAATTCTTTTCTAGGCCCTGCACGTATTTTATCTGATTACTCCTTTAACCAGCCTATGAGTAGGCAGTATTATTCCATTTTACACAAGAGAAAACAAGACTTGGAAAGGTTAAGTAATCCCCCAAAGAGACACAGATGGATTCAGGCCTGAGCTTGCAGACTTTACAACACAACTTCCTACTATATTTCAGTAACTCTCAATTCAGTTACTCGAGTCTTACAAGTTAATGTAGTTCTGATCTCTGAATTATGTGACAGGGAGAAAGGTACCATAAAATTCTGAGTTTGTTGTTTTTTTAAATTCTCTGCTGTCTACCATTTTTTTTTCTTTTTTTTTTCTTTTTTTTGGTCTACCTTGATTTTTGATGGTCTTCTCTTCCAGTGATTTACACCTGCTCTTCAACCATTATGCTCCACATTTTCCTTCTTTAATGCTCTGTTCTGTCTTTTTTTACTTGTGTATGTGCACAGACAGACAGGTTGATTACACTTTTCTGGAATACTTGTCCTTTTCTAATTTAAATTCATACTCCCTGAGCATATTAGCTCAATTTTATTTCACCATTTATTCTTTATCCTTTGTAGTTTGGACCTATACTTCTTGCTAGGAGAACATACATTTCAGTTTCTGTTGACTTCTCAGTCATAAGACACGACTTTACCATAGCTTCATTTGTGATGTCTTTGCTATCACAACACATTCAAAGAATGTTGACACACAAGATAATTTAAGAAAAGCTAGTTTTGTTTTACAGCATTATTTCCATTTTAAGTAGAGTTAATAAGTTAATAGTTAATATAAACAGCAAATAATTCACCACTCAGTGACTCTGGTCATCAGGACAGTGAGACCATAATGATAGCAATGGTTCTATCCTAAGAAAAATATTTTCAGACATTTTCAGTGGGTTCAGCATCCCCAGTACAATCCGCTATCCAAGAATTTGGATCTTCCTTAATATATCTTTCTACATACAGGGGATTGATAATTGTCCCAGTATCTAGTATCAGGTTCAGTTTTTCATTTTGAATATAATTGAACAACTATGTATTTTGACCCAGAACAGTTCTTACAGCATTTCTTTAAATACCACTATTCTCTGTATTTAATAGGCATGATTGTTTTACATTGTTAAAGGATGCATGCTTGATCAACAGTAATTCTGGTCTGAATTTGAAGTAATTTGTGTTTTTTTAATAAATATGTATCTTCCAATTGATTGTAATTACATGTATTCTCCCTTGATAAAAGATTTTACAACCGTAACTTGTGTGGATACAATGCAAGAAGAGGAAGGAGATAAAGGGGATGATGCCTCAGTTCTGACCACCAGAAATGATGATCGATCCCATCCTTTTACCAACCCCCGATGGCCTACTAGAGTCTTTGCTGCTGAATGTGTCTGTAGGATAATTAACCAGTGTGAGAATGCACACAGTGCACATTTTGACATTGCTTTAGCACAAGAAATGAAGAAAAAGGATTCGAGAAGTAAGTGGCATAATAATGAAAAGACCAAGTGATATACTTAGAATTGCTGTCTGCTTATGTTAATATTAACTTAAAAAGTAAAACTAAAAGATAGTTTTTATTCTTCCGAATCAGTTACGAAACTTGAACATTTATATAAACTGTAAGTGTGGTATATTTTTAATGTTTAAATACATTTTTAATGACTAAGCTTCTTAAATTGGCATTCACTTTTCTTTAATGGACATACCCAATGAGTGAAGTTTATAGGGAATAATTATATTCTTGGAAAGTAGTATGTGCCTTAACTACTTCCCAAAATTTATTTTCTGAGTTATAACTTACAGCAGTTTTGCTGATGGGTTATTTTTTCACAGCTATGACTCAGAAAGCATTTGAGCCTATCTCAATGTAAAGTAAACATGGTTATAAGACCATTTTGACCTTATATTCTTCAATTTTTTTATTGTTACCTGAAAATGTGTGTGTGTGTGTTATGGTTTGATGTCTAACTTTTTAAATTCACATCAGCACATATGTTCAAAGATGCAATGTACATATCTAAATGCATTAAAAATCTTGAGGCGGCCGGTTAGCTCAGTTGGTAAGAGCGTGGTGCTCTTAACAAGGTTACCGGTTCGATCCCCACATGAGCCACTGAGGAGCTGCGCCCTCCACAACTAGACTGAAACAACTACTTGACTTGGAGCTCATGGGTCCTGGAAAAACACACTTAAATAAATAAAAGTTTTTAAAAATAATAATAATTCTCTACCAGATGAAAGAATTATAAGGCAAAATGTTGCTATTGCCAATCCGAGAATATTAGTTAGGTATCTTTGTTTTAATAATTTTTCAAGCAACATTTGAGTCTCTGATTTGTGATGAGAGCACTGTGCTAGATGGACAGTGATAGATATAATATTAATATATCATACATGTTACTTATTTCCTGTTACCAATTAAAATTGTAAATGGCACTTACTAAAGATGAGTTGGTTTCTTCAGTGTGACCTATAGCTATTCTTCTTTGAATTAGTCTCAAATTTACTTTAGGTAAAAAGTTAGTAGTACCCCTAAACATTTTATTGTTGGAACATTGTTAAATGATTGTCTTATTTCTTTCCATGGTAGAATTATTATACGAAAAAAATGAGTTGTAGGAATGAATTTATATCAAGGAATTTTTTATACTCCCATTATTTGTATGTGTGCCAGACATGCAAAAATAAGATAGTCTAGTCCATATAAAACACTACATAAACTATTTTTTTAAAGGAACATTAAGTCTTTAGCTTCAATTTGACATAAAAGGAATAATTAAATTATTGCCTAATTCATCAGAATCCAGTCTCCTAAGTACCTTCCAATGTACTTTTATCAGAAAGTCTGAACAAAAGTTTTATTGAAGGTACTATTAGCACTCTTTCAAAGGATGCTTTCTGCCTTTGGTTTTTGAATAGCTGTATAATTACCCGCTTTGGGATAGTTTTTTTTATGTGAGTATTTACAGTGGAGCAGTAAATCCAGCTTTAAAGTCTGTATTTAACAAAGAGTAAATCAAATCAGAGGTACTGAAGTGAAAGTCTAGGTTATGAAGTTAAATTAAAAACTTAACATAAATCTTAGTTCCAGCATATTCTTTTTCTTAATAACATTTTTTTAATCTTGTAGATGACTTTTTGGTGCTGCATCTTGCCGACTTAATTCGCATGGCTTTTATGGCTGCCACAGATCATAGTGACCAGCTCCGTCTTTCTGGCCTTGAAACTTTGTTAGTTGTTATTCGGCGATTTGCAACTATTCCAGAACCAGAGTTTCCAGGTCATGTGATTTTGGAACAGTATCAAGCCAATGTAAGCACTTTCTATGAGAGAATTTTATTATTAAACACCTGGGTAAACAGTCTATGAAACTAGTTGGCATAGCACCTCTTAATACATAAATGAGTATATATCTCTAATATGTAATCATTATAGTCAATATATAGACAATGCATATGTTTCAAGAAATCTTCAAGTAAAAGCAAAATGGTACATAACACATGTCTTTTATAAGGTTAACTTTTATAATTAAAACCTTAATGGTAATTTGGGGAAATAAAGAACTCTGGTAATGAAATTCTTTACAAATATCTGAATAAGCTTCAGATAACACTAAATCAAGAAAAAAAATAACACTAAATCATTACTAAACATTCCATTTAGGCTGCTGAATGCATGTTTTATTTTCAAGTCATTATTCCTAGAATAGATGTAACCACCTTCATTTGTTTTTTTTGTTTGTTTTTTGGACTTAGAAAAGAGTTCAGATTTCTGTTATTGGTTCTATAGTCTTTCTAACTGATGTTTGCCTGGTGCACTGAGCAGTCTAGGGAGAACAAGGAAGATAAAAATCGTCCCATGTTACATCACACAAATCACATGTAATCCTCCAGCAGCATTCGTCACAGGATATCTCCCGTGATTCAGAGGCAGCCTCTGATGGCTAGCAGTTAGAGAGACCAGAGCAGTTTACCAGTTAGCAGTCTCCACCATGTCTTCCCAGCAGCTGATGCCAGTGTCTGCTTAGGGACAGAGTAGAGTTACATAGAACTATTATATTAGGATAAAAGATTATAATTCAACTTAATGAAGGGGAGCTCTGTTACATTTTTAGCCCTCTTAAAATTGCAAATGACAGAAATAAACTACAACTCAGCAAAAAAGGAAAATTATTTTCAGGAATCTTAGTTGCCTCTGCTTAATTTTCTACTGGCTTTATTCTCAAGTTTGCTCTCCCCAAATGGTATCAAGATGGCTCTCTTAGCACCCAGAATCTTATAATGAGACCGTGCTTCTTTCCTGGTACCCCCAGCGACAGTCTTAAGGAGAGCTTTCATTATCCTAGCATGGGTCTCTGGAGCCTGGCAGTGCTGTCAGCTCTATAGCAATAACATGGGCTAAGACTTGGGGAAAGAGAAGGTTTCCCAAAGGAAAATTGGGATCCTGTTATTAGAAATGGGACAATATGCAGGGCTGGCAAAAACAGCAAGTGTCTGTAACACCAATTATAAATAAGTAATTTTAGAATAACATTACAAAGAGAGCTGGTGCTATCTTGCTTATTGATTTTCATATATAACGATCACATCATTTCTTGCCAGGTAGGAGCAGCACTTAGACCAGCCTTCACTTCGGAGACACCACCTGACGTCACTGCCAAAGCTTGTCAGGTAAATGCCTACAAAGATAAAGTCGAAGAAGTAAAACCCTCCTTTCGGAAGCAATTCTCCAGTTAGTATTGATAGCCAGGTTATATGTTATCGTTGTCTAACCATTAATCTCAGCTGCTCCTTTCCCTTTGCTTTTTAAGTTTAGAGAACTTCCTCTTCCTTTCGTATACCTGCATAGTAATCCAGTATATATATATATATATACGTCATCATTTTTTTAACCAGTAACAGATAAATGGGTTTTTTAATCTTTTGCTATTACAGATAGTGCTGGAGTTAATGAGTCATCTCATGAGGTGCCAGCACATCTGTAAGATAAATTCTTCAAAATTGAATTGCTGAGTTAAAGAGTATGTTACAGGGGTTTACCAATTGGAATTCCTACTAGTATGTGTGTCCCACAGTCTCAGCAGTATTGTGAGTTGCCACTTTTAGGTTTTTGTCTATGTGATGGGAGTACAAAGGGTATCTCCGAATAGTTTCGATTTGTGTTTCAAGTGAGATTGAGCATTTTTTCATGTATCTGTGAGCCATAAAATACAGTTTTTAACAGGTGCTTTTCTTGGAGTTGTTGTAAAACACTCAATATCCAGCCCTGAATGACCTGAAGTAATTAAAGCGGAACTGACCTGACTTGAAATAACTAGAAACATAATGGAAAAAAACGAATTTTAGTCAGATCTTTCAACTTTCTTTTTAGTTGTATTTAGAAAATGTTTGAGTACCTTCAGTACTCAGTGTTATATGTTGTACTGAGTCTCTGATTTATCAGTCACTTTATAGTTCTTGCTGTAAACCACTTGAAATATTGTGAAATGAGACAGACACTGAATAAATAGATGGAAAAGGAAAAATTAATTTTTATCTAGAAAAAGAGAAATACCGTGATACCCAGGAAAGCCATAGACAGCCCCTGATAATTGAGGAAGCTTTTTACATTGGAGAATTATTAATGATGTTTTGTTTTAGAAATGTTTATTATCTTATCTTCAAAAGAATCAGTCTTCTTTGGGGTTTTAAGTGTTGTTAGGTGCTTTATCTTTCAACCAAGTTACACTAATTACCACACAACCTCAGATTTTAAAATAATAAGATGAAATAATCAATATTGGAGATTTAATTCAAATGTTAATCTAAACATTTATGAATGTGGTATCTTCTGTGGCTTCATTTCTCCATATAAATAACACCTGAAATATTTTGATTTTATACATTTGTTAGCACTGGTTTCCTTGCTTCAACCTTACTATATTTCCTTTTGAAATGCTGGCTTTTGAATATTATTATCAGCAGCATCCAGTTGGGTTTCTTGATAGCATGGTGATTTCCTAACATGTGGTGAGCTCTGCAGAACTCACAAGAGAGACATTTATAATTTTTACGTGTAACTTCTGTTTTCTGAAAAACCAGGTTTGCAGTGCCTGGATAGCAAGTGGAGTTGTAAGTGACCTTAATGATCTCCGAAGAGTTCATCAGTTGCTTGTTTCATCATTAACAAAAATACAGGCTGGAAAAGAAGCTCTTAGTCACTTATATAATGAAAGTGCTTCTACCATGGAGATCTTAGCTGTGCTAAAAGCCTGGGCAGAGGTTAGTACTTTTCAATTTATAGCTGGAATTTTGGAAGTTGTTAATAAACACTTTGGGCCATAAACTGAAATTAAGTTTTCAAAACATAAATAAGTCCACCTTTAAGGTTAACAAAATACTTTGAACATGTGATTCATTTATATGTTAATTGATATTTTGGCCAAGCATTCTAAAGTGTTCTCTATTGTCTTATCGGCTGCTTTAAGCAGAGGCAGTCTTGAGCCAGAGAGACTTTATAATAGCCAATGGAAACCAATTTTTATTGAAATCTGAGTTACTAGAAATGTGGGTGTGCTTGTATGTTCTATCAACTCTATAGCACATACTTCCATTTTTTTGTATGTTCCTTTATAGAGACTTTTGAATATTAAACAGTAATCATTTCTTTTCTAAGATTAAAGAAATCTTATAGGAAAATGCTTAACTTCATTAGTTACTTTTCTAATCAGGAATAAAGCTATATCTTTTTTTAATTTACTATGGAAATGTTCAAGCAGATATGCAGGTAGATACAATAGTATAATGAAACAACTTACACCCATCATCCAGCTGTATCAGTTACCAAACTGGGTCAGTCTGGGTTCATATATCATTTTAATGAAGACATATAATTTCAGATTGCAACTGAGAGAGTTAACAATGTGTAAAAAAGGATTTCCTCCAGTAGCACTAATTAAAACCTGAAGATTGTATAATCTCTCTTTTCTTTTCCCATTATTTAGGATTGACAGATCTTGGTTAGGAACTAGTTCTGCCTCGGTTAAATAAACTGGATCTATCTTTAACAGTGAACTCTATGCCTTTAAACATATGCTTTCAGTAGAGTAAACAAAGTCTATAATCTCTGTAACCTATTTTACAAAAAATTTATCTGCTTATATAGTGTTTTTTATAATAATGTGAATCTCTGTGCTCTTGTTTAAGGCCATTACCTCCTCCTGTCTCTCCTCGGTAAAGATAATGACTGAGCAGCAGGTTCAGCATAAACGAGGTCCATAGTCCGCTATCTGCCATCCTTGGCGCCAGATATTTGGAATTCAGAATTTGGGGGATTCTCAAAAATTAATGCAGTGCATATTCCATGTATTTATTCAGGAAGTCTGGGACAATACCATGGAGTTTATGATCAAACACATTAGTATGTAAAATGTTTGAATATTCAGAGTGTTGGATAAACAGCACAATATGGGAAGCTTCGTTCCATATTGTGCTGTCCAGTAGTAGCTAGTTACATGGGATGTTCCTTCTTTGTCTGGACTGGAAACTAACTGAATTTAGTCTCCCATAAATTCAGTTTTGCCACCAGATTAGTTTCCCACAAATTTAGATTCTTTCAGAGCTTATTGGATTTTAGAGCTGTAGTTAAAGGGGTAGTAATACACTACATGTTATGTACTGTGTTGAATACTTGAACATCCTATAGTCCTATAAAGAGTCCACATTAAGTCAACATGTGTAAACTTTTTGTAGTTACTTAGTAGAAACTTAGAAAGAAAATATCTTCAATGTTTCGGCTTATTGCAGTTCACTTGAAACTGTAGGTTGAGATGGATTATAAGACCCTGCCAAGGCTTAGTGAGAAAGAGTGCTGAGATCATTTAGTGACAGGTGTCATGGTTGTGAAAGTGCAGAGTGGCAACATATATGCCAAGTATTAGTTATCCCTAATGGATCTCATTGAAGATAACCCTTTTGGATCTTTCTACCCCAGTTAGTCTGCCTCCTCAGCAAGATAAAAACATTACAGCACCTTTTCAAGAACTGTTCTTGCTGCTGACAAATTCACCTTTAACAGGTCTACATAATTGCTGTAGAAAGACACAAAAACCATAGACAACCTTTGAAGACTACCACCTGTTCAGAAGAGAGTGTTAGAAATGGGTCGCACTCATCAGATGGGCTGCGGGATCTGGTCCACACAGACCTGGCTACCCTGAGCAGGCTCTGGCTAGCTGCGCTTCAGGATTTTGCTCTCTTAACTTTGCCTTCAGAATTTGCCTCCCAACTTCCTGTTGAAGGTAAGGGGGTAAATAAAAATTTACATAATTCCTACGGTGCGGGTAACTTTTCAACACTTTTCCTTTAGCAGGTAATGTTTATCTGAAATGTTTTCCGCAGAATCATTTTTATTCATAGATTTTAGAGCTGTAATTAAAGGGGTAGTAATACACTACATGTTATGATTGGCTAGATCATGAGGCTGCACATTACACCCCAGACACTGCAGCATTGCTCTCCAAAGTGGTTATACCGATTTATGTGCCCACCGACACATTTCTGTTTCACTACATCTTCCCATCATTTTAGGGTATCGTACTTAATTTTTTGCCAATCTGATGGGCACAAAGTAGTATTTCATTGTTTTATTTCCTTGATTGAGAATCTTTTTTTCATAGGTTTATGCACTGTTTAAGTTTCTTCCATAAATCACCTAGTCATAATCTTTGCCCATTTTCTACTTGGTATTTGTCATATTCTTACTCATTTGTTAATCTTTTCTGTCTTTTTAATATCCTTTTGTGGTTCCATATCTTAGATATCTTCTCCCAGTCTGAGGCTTGTTCTTTCTTTTACCTTTTTAAAATTGATATAATCAGTCATTTATGGTTCATGTTTGTATAATACCTCATACATTTTTATACTTAAGATCAGAATTACCTATAAGCTTTACAAGTTTTGCTTTTTACATGTTGGAGGTTAGTTAACTAGAATTTATTTTGTGTGTGTGGAATGGAGATAAGGATCTAATTTTATAATCACTATTAAAACCACATTTTATGGATTGGGTATTTGGTAGCCACTCTTTATTTTATTCCAAAATGGCTGCTTTTTTTCTTTTTTTCCTCTGTGATATGAAATTTAGGATCATCTGGTCAAATTTACTAGAATTTTAATTGGAATTACATATACACAAAGAGGTATATAGAGTGTTTTTTTCCCCCTGAGGATTCTTTTTTTAATTCGTTTCAATGTACAGTGTTTATTGTACTTTTCAATAGCATAAAAATGGAAATAAACTGATTTATTGACATAATTTATCACCAAAAGTGAATGACAGACATAAACCAACCTACGTAAATCTCAAAAACATAATGTTAGGTGGAGAAAAGCAAATTTGAAAAGGATATCTACAATACCATGCCTTTTAAGTAAACTTAAGCACAAAATAATTTCTTTTTTCTTCTTTTAATTTTATTAAATGTATTGGGGTGACTCGTTAATAAAATTATGTACGTTTCAAGTTTACAGTTCTGTACTACATCATCTATATATTACATTTTGTGTTCACCACCCAAAGTCAAGTCTCCTTCCATTACCATATATTTGACCCCCATTACTTATTTCTACCTCACCCCAACCCTCCTAGCATATATTATTTATGAATACAAGCATCTATTGTGAAAGTGTAAAACCATACTTGGGAGTGATTCACACTGACTTGAGGAAAGTGGTTACAAAAGGAGCTGCAAGGATTAGTGGTGTAACAAAGTATTAGGTTTTGGGTTTTTTCTTAAGATTTAAGAAAGGCAGAATGTTGGGGGTGGCCAGTTAGGTCAGTTGGTTATTAGAGCATGGTTCTGATAGCACCAAGGTAGCTGGTTCGATCCCCTCATGGGCCACTATGAGCTGGGCCCTCCTTAAAAAAAAAGAAAAGAAAAGAAAGGCAGAATGTTAATGTTAACCTTGGAGGTAAGTAAATGGGTATCAGTATTTGTTTAAATACACACATTTGTTTTAAATTTGTTATGATTAAAAATAAAAATTTAAGAATTAACGTGCAAATCTCTAATAAAATTATAAAGTTACATCAACCCTGTGGACCCAACGATTGTACTCCCATAAGAAATAAAAGCTTTAAAATACTGATAACATAGCAGCATGGCTGAATCTCCAAAAACATTATTAAGCAAAAATTCAGTCACAAGCAAGTGCACACTATATATTTTCCCATTTATATGAAGTCCAAGTACAAGCAGAACTAATCTGTGTTGATAGAAGTCAGAAAGTAGTTGTCCTGGGTGTTAGAGACTGCCTGGAAAGGGTGTTAAAGGAAGTTTGGGGATGATGGACATGGTCTATATCTAGTAACAGAGAAAAGAGAAAATGTACTGTGATCTGATCTTTTATTCCTCCTGAAACTGTTTCTTCCCCTTTTTTGTAGGCGGTGCTTTCTACACAGCAGAGACGAGTGAAAATGCAAAATTGCATTATTACAACTCGTGGGCACTTATCCTCCATGCCACAGCATTGTGGCTCACGAGCACAGGCTTTGTTGTTGCTGACCCAGATGAAGGAGCATCTAACCTCTCAAGGCCTGTAACACCCACTTCCATGTGTCAGGGTTCCTCATCAGGAGCTGCAGTCAAGTCCCCTGAGGATGTCTACACTGATAGATTCCATCTTATTTTAGGTCAGTAAAAGCTCTCACAAGCTTCCAGCCCTACAGAGTTTTTCTTGAATTGTGCCTTACTTCCTATCAGTTCTTGGTGACTGTTACCTCATTCTGCGTTAGGTGTTAGTGAGAGCCTTGATATAATTGAGTGAATTTGTATACATTTTTCTTAATTGCAAATCTCATGGTAAGTCTAGAATCCCATTACAAGCTGGCTTCAGCATCAGTTTGAATGAATTAGAGAAATTACAAGAGAAGCCTATTCCTTTCCACAGAATTTTTTAAAAATCCATGTGGTGTCTAAGCTGTTCTGAATTTCTCAGTAGTATATAGACTCATATATAAAAAATAACCAATATACTGAGGGGATTGTCCCCACCCCACCCCACCCCCCTTCTCATGAATTGCAAGGTTCAAGAAAAGTATACTCAAAGGTACAGATTTGCAAACAAATGTTTGAAGTCAAAGATAAATGAGATTTTTCATATTTATGGAGTTTAACTCCTTTTTTGGCTTTCTTAGAACTTCATTTTTAAAGTGAGATTTCTTTCTAAGGTCCAGTGAGTTTCTAGAATAAATGTTTTTCATATTTTACTTAGTTCATTCATTGCCTATAAAGAAGTTACTAATTAAGTGAAATGTGCCGGTTTTAAAGGTAAATGATTGAATTAAGATTTATGGTTCATGGAGCTTCTATTATTATTCCTTCCCAGGCCAGACATGACCAGATTTCCTATGTCCTTGGTTATATTAAAATTTCCTTTCCATTTGCCTTTAGATGAGAGCTTTTTAAAAACAAACTTTTATAGAATGAAGGATGGCAGAGTTATTACGAGCATAAGCTGTACAGTTCAACCAACTCAGTTCAAATTCTTGATGTACCCTATTGTAACTGACCTTGAGCAGATTAAATTACTTAATTTCTATGTGTTCATTTCCCTTTTTCAAAAAGAGTGGTAATGATAGTAGCTCTTATGATAGTCGTAATAGTAGCTTCTCAGGTATTATGAGAATGAAATGAAATGATACATGTAAAGTGCAGCGCCTGATACATGATAATCACTCAATAAATTTTAGTCAACAAAAAGTTATGCAGCTCTTCATGTTAAGTTTTCTGGCACAATTTTATTGTAATTTTTGCATTTTTAAATTTTCATAGCAACTACACATAGTGCACAAGCCTCATTGAGATTATTCTTTGTGTACATATAGATAAACACAGTTTAAAAACTTGCCTTCTCATTTAATTGTTTAGAGTCCTAAATTCATGGTGGCTTATTTGCATTACATTTTTGCTAATCTTATTTATATGTCTTATCAAAATGGAAAATTATTTAACTTCACAAACTAAGAGTTTCAAAGAAGCCTCCTTCTCTTTTTCTGCTTTCTGTAGGAATCAGTGTGGAATTTCTGTGTTCCTTGCGCTCAGATGCAACCATGGAAAGCATCACTGCTTGTTTACATGCATTACAGGCACTTCTAGATGTTCCTTGGCCCAGATCTAAAATTGGCAGTGATCAGGTGATTCCTTGTTTTTTGTTAGGCTTCTATAGATTTCAAGGAACAGGAACAGAAACGTGTTCAGTTTACTACAGCGAGCAGAGAGTGAACAGAGAAGTCAAAAGAAAACTAAACAGCTGCACAGCTAGGCCTCAGAACTGGAATGCCATCAGCAACTGTGCTGACCCAGGAGGAATCAGGCCTCTGACTGCCGCGTTCTATCTCTGCTTCTGCTGCCACCAGCTAACCACTCTGTATAGCAGCTCTTCAGTCAGACTTTTTACAATGATGGGAAGGTTCCATATTGTGCTGTCGAGTAGTAGCCAGTTACATGTGATGTTCCTTCTTTGTCTCTTTCTGCTTCAGTACACCCTGGTCTTCATATACATGTGTATCTTCCATTTCGCCAAGGGAGAATCTACTTGGTTCGTGGAGTTACTGTCTATTACAAAATATTCCTGTTGGCTGAGTTCTCCCTCCAGGTCTTTTTAAGAGACTAATGGCTAGCCTGTAGGTGGAGTCAGACACTAATATCTGACCCAGATGTGACCATGGTAAAAGGATCACTGTACAGAGTATAGCGCTTCCTTTAACTGCTTTCCCAAGAGCAGCTGTGCATTGAGGCAGGCATCCTGCCATCGTATGTTACTAGTGTGTTAAATTTTTATCATTGTTAAGAAACATGGACGGTATGATTTCCTCTCTATATGGATTGTTATTTACCATATTAATGTTATAGTGTTAATCAGATTTCTACCTGACTTGGATTGTACTTGAATAAATTTTAAACTTTTTGAGCTTGTTTATTCTGTATGTTAAAACAAGTATAAGGGTAGATTTACTCTGTTATTTTTGAAGATGAAAGCCACTAGAGTAACCAATAGAAAAGAAAGAGGGAAAATGAAGTAGTAATTATCCAGTGTATTTTATTCTTTAGTGAGATATCCACTGTATGCTTATTAACTTTCCACTTTTAATGTCATACTTCTCCATCATTCTTTGTTATTACTAAAAAAACCTTAATATAAATCTGGGAATCTGCATGGCAGTCCTGTATTCTTTTAGCCAAATTTCTCATCTTGTGTTAGAAATTTCCTTTTGTGTTTTCCCAGTTTAGGACCTGTGTAAAAATGATCTTTTGTCGCAGTGCTGTCTCCCACAAGATTGGACAAAAACCAATCTGTAGGTGGTTTAAAGTGGAGCAAGTGTTACATAACTTTATTGCACTAACATCTTTTTTTGTGTGTGAGCAATTTGTTATATTCTCTTTTCCTGAATTTTGTCATAGAATTTAGCATTGGTATTTTTAAAAAAGAAAGTATGTGATTTCCAATACAATCTCCCCTAAATGTTTTCTACGATAGGACTTGGGTATCGAGTTATTGAATGTACTACATCGAGTAATTTTGACCCGAGAATCACCTTCCATTCAATTGGCTTCGCTTGAAGTGGTAAGACAGATTATCTGTGCAGCTCAAGAACACGTGAAGGAGAAAAGACGAAGTGCAGAAGGTGAATGTTAACCCATGATACCAAATTAATCACACAGCGTCCTTATTTTCTAAAGTATTGCTATGTGTCTGTCATAATCGATTACACGGAGCACAAATGAAACATCTCCAGGTACAGCTTTAAGTCCTCCCATTCACCTTTACATGTCAACTTGGATGTTGTCAGTAGCTAAACTACTATTCCTTGAGAAAAGAAGAATTTTCAAACCCTGCAAGTGGGGGGGACATCCCTCATACCGGTTGGGTAGTTACTTATACTAGCTTAAGTGTTTACCAATGTACATGGAAAGAACTAACAATTTTTTAATGACTTAGGCTTTGCAGAGAGATTAAATCGCTTGTTGTTTTTTTGTTTTTGTTTTTTTTTAAGATTTTATTGGGGAAGGGGAACAGGACTTTATTGGGGAACAGTGTGCATTTCCAGGTCTTTTCTCCAAGTCAAGTTGTTGTCCTTTCAATCTTAGTTGTGGAAGGTTCTGTTCAGCTTCAAGTTGTTGTTCTTTCAGTCTTAGCTGTGGAGGGTGCAGCTCAGCTCCAGGTCCAGTTGCCGTTGCCGTTGCTAGTTGCAGGGTGCACAGGCCACCATCCCTTGCGGGAGTCGAGGAATTGAACTGGCAACCTTGTGGTTGAGAGCCCACTGGCCCATGTGGGAATCGAACCGGCAGCCTTCGGAGTTAGGAGCACGGAGCTCTAACCGCCTGAGCCACGGGGCCGGCCCTTAAATCGCTTGTTTACAAGTCTGATTTGGTATTGGTGAGTTTATCATTTAAGATTACATTTGACTACATAGAACAGTGATTTAAAACAAAAGGACTTAGGGGAGGCCGGTCAGCTCAGTTGGTAAGAGCGCGGTGCTGATCACACCAAGGTTGCCGGTTTGATCCCCACATGGGCCACTGTGAGCTGCGCCCTTCTTAAATAAGCAAATAAAACAAAAGAACTTATTCTCTCACCTAAAAGAAGTCCAGGGGTAGGCAGTCCAGGCTGGTGTGGCAGCTTCTTTAAGAAGCTATCAGGGACCTCGGTTCCTATCTTACTATCTTACGGTCACAAAGTCAGTGCTGGAGCTCTAGCTATCAGGGTCACATTTTTAACAGTAAGGAATTAACCAGATAATACTTTTAAGGCCAAGAGGGTTACTAAGGATTTCTTTTGATTAATTGCAATAGGAAGTCATAATAATGACAACTGCTTTTGCCTTCATAAGTGCTTTCTCTTTCAACCTTTAACACCGAAGTCTTTAGCCATTTAAATGTGTCGCCTACAACAGAAATGAACTAAATTGCCACCTACCAGAAGTAAAGTAAACATGAAGCATTTATTCAACACTATTCTTTCTGTCTTTTAGTTGATGATGGGGCTGCTGAAAAGGAAACCCTGCCAGAGTTCGGAGAGGGAAAGGACACAGGAGGACTTGTGCCTGGGAAATCTTTGGTTTTTGCAACATTGGAATTGTGTGTGTGCATTCTAGTTAGACAGCTTCCAGAACTAAATCCTAAATTGACAGGTAGCCCAGGAGTAAAAGCTACAAAGCCACAGATGCTGTCAGAAGATGGAAGTAAATTGGTTTCGGCTGCATTAGTTATCCTCTCTGAACTTCCTGCAGTATGCTCTCCTGAAGGTATGCTGTGGTATGTGGTTGTTTTAATTGACCTGGAAGGAGAGAAATGGTTTTATTAGATAAAGGAGATAATGGTTGCTAATCTTTCTTTCATTAAACCAAATCTCATCCCAAGGTTTGGGTAATGTTATTAGTCCTCAGAGATTAACATTACAATGATGTGTAGAATAACATTCTGGTAATGTGTTTTACTAAAAGGGTGACAGTAAATATGGAGACAGCATGTACTACAGATATACTCTTTTATGGTTGACAGTATTTTAAACAGGTCGATGGTATTTATTCATTCTTGAGCATTTTTTGGTATTCAGTATCTAATGGACTTTCCCTGCCTCAGTGATGACAGAAGTTTGTCATCGTATCCAGTTCTGTTTGGAATGGAGTTCACAGCATTTCACCATTGCATTTTAAGGCTCTCCAGAGGGCTCTGCTGAGTCACCACCTCCTCATTCCTGCTGTGTAAATCTTAAACCCAGGAGGCTTCATGCTCATCCCTGCTCTGTGCTATTGGCCATGGTGTTGTGTGATCTGAAGTGACCCCATCCCTTCTCTCCTATTTAAAATTTTGCCTTCCTTTGAAGTTCAATTCCAGGACTACCTCATCTTTGAGACTTCCCTACATATATAGAGAGAGACAGACAGCATGTACTACAGATATACTCTTTTATGGTTGA
The DNA here is from genome assembly GCF_057876585.1 of Rhinolophus sinicus. Lineage (NCBI taxonomy): Eukaryota > Metazoa > Chordata > Mammalia > Chiroptera > Rhinolophidae > Rhinolophus > Rhinolophus sinicus. The sequence continues at coordinate 121,484,888 of NC_142503.1, forward strand.
CAGTATTTTAAATAGGTTGATGGTATTTATTCATTCTTGAGCATTTTTTGGTATTCAGTATCTATATATATATATATGTATACACACACACATGTGTGTGTATTGCTTCTGTATGTAGAGACTAGTTTTTTGATGTCATATAGAGGCATTATATGTATTGATTATCGTATATATGAAGAAGATAAACACGTGCACGCACAGACATATGTCTTATTTCCAATGAAATATTTTATCCCCTAGGAAGCCGAGCACGATAGGTACTCATGTTTCTGCTTAAATGTATCTTGACCAATTTATGTGCTACCTTATTTTTAACATGATTTTAAACTTCAGTTTGAATTAAAATCTGTATTCCTTGTTCTCACACTCCCTTAAACCAAGAGTGGCAGGAAGAATGACTAGCAGAGGATTAGAGTGAAAATATACTACACAAGTCTTGTTGAATAGCCTTTGGGAAAATGAAATTCACCATTTTAGCTTCAGTCCCTTTCATTTTAAACATAACTGACTTTTGGGGGGTGGCTAATTAGCTCAGTTGGTTAGAGCGTGGTGCTAACAACACCAAGGTTACCTGTTCGATCCCCACATGGGCCACTGAGCTGTGCCCTCCTGAAAAAAAATAAATAACTGACTTTTCAACTCCTTAGTGGCATAAAAACTAATATTTTGTACTGAGTAGACTCCTTGAAATAGAGTTCCTTAAAAAAAGAGTTTAATATAAAATAAATTCAAATGGACAGTGGTAGTAGTTGTACATTATCGTGAATGTACTTAGCGCCACTGAACTGTACACTTTGAAATGGTTATAGCAGTAAATTAACATACTCAATTATACCAAAATATAATTCAATCTTTAAAATCTAAGTCATTTAAATTATCTTAACAGTTATAATTTTTTATGAAAAGTTATCTTAAAAACTAGAAATCTTTGACATTGTCTTACTCATTGATGATTTCTTTTTAGGAACTGTATACATAAACTGAAATACAGAGTGTTTTCAAAACTGTCTTACAGGAAGCATCTCCATTCTCCCTACTATTTTGTACCTCACCATTGGGGTCCTCAGAGAAACTGCTGTGAGGTTACCTGGGTGCCAGTTATCTCCCACAGTTGCAGCTTCCCTGCAGGCTCTGAAAGGAATCTTGTCTTCTCCCATGGCCAGAGCAGAAAAGAGCCATGCTGCGTGGACTGACCTTCTCCGTAGTGCTTTAACAACAATTCTTGACTGTTGGGATCCAGGTAATTAAAGCTCTTTGGAAGCAGTTGTGCAATTTGTTTTAAAAAGCAAGAGGGACAGTTTTTTTGAGAATGATTTTCATGGTTGGCAGTCTCACCTAGAAAGGACCATGTTTACTGCATGTGTTTTTAGAGAATATATATAAGTAGATAAAAACATCTGTGTTCTCATTTTAGTGTTTTTAATACAAATAAATGACCAGCAGCCTGTATGTTGACAGTAAGACACCTTCAAATATAATATTTTGTTAATTTAAAAATATAGTATGATCCATGACTGAGAACTTTTTAATGTGCACAGTATATTGAAAAGTGCATAAACTGTGCATTATAAATATAAAATAAGATCGATCTGGTTCTTATCCTCACTCCAGAGTTTACTAGCTAACTAACTAACCAAGTTACACAACTTCTCTGAGCCTTAGTTTTCTCATGAACAAAATAAGGATATTATATTGCAGGAAATTGTTAGAGCAGTAACATAATACATGAAAAGCATCTCGCTTATTACCTGGCATATATCAATAAATGATAACTAGTATTATGTTCAGTATCCATTAAAATTTGTTTACTCTTGTTACATACTTTTCATTTTCAACATGTTAATAGTGATTGTAAAAAGTCTTTAGACAAATTACAAATTATCCCCACTTTCTTTTTCTGTTTATAAATGTCACAGTTCACCATACTTGATTTCGTATGGTAAAAAGGTTTCAACTGAATTCAACATTTATTGACCACCTCCTTTGTACCCAAAGTTTGGAATCTAGTGCCTATAAATTTCTGTAGGATATGGTTAATAATGTAAGATACTCCTTGAAGGCAGAAGTAAAATCTTAATTATCACTTTGTCTTTAGTACAATAAAAAAGAGACTACCAGAAAATGAGAGTAATCAGCTTTGTTTGAGTGAATCAGGCAGTGTCACAAGTAGGGTTCTCTGGAGTCTGGGTGAAAAGAGATTTATTATATTAAGGATCCAGATCTGTGAAGAGAATAGCAGAAAGCAGTATTGGGCAAAAGTAATCAGACTGCAGTGTGGGCCCCAGTAGAGCTCAGTGAACCTGAGAGTGCTGAAGATTGCCCATCAGAATGTCTCACCAGGGACAGAAATGGCCTGCCCTTTATCTGTAGATGTGGGCTGCCCAGGGAGGATGTGATCTCAGTCAAAGCAATTCTGTAACTAAGACCAGCCTTGAAGGAGCTGACAACTGACCACACTCCCACAGCTGGGCAGCACCTTCCTCCACCAAGGGGATCTCAGTGATACATCTCTATATCTGCCCTAAGAGGCTTCCCCGAAGAGTCAATTTCTTCAAAGATTAGAGGGCATTCTCCACACGAACATCATAGATAGGGATTCCAGGCCCAAAATTTGGATCAAGTACCTGGAGACCTAATTAGTATATACATTTGGGGACAGCCAATAGGGAAATGAGAGAATGGCAGTTTGAAGGGAAGAGGAGGGTGGTGAATGATGATTAGTAGAGAAAGATGAAGTTGAATGGTACGTAAGGCCGGATTATGGAGGGTTTGGCATGATCTGTAATCTGAACTGCTTTTAATATGCATGTGGAATCACTAAAGAGTTTTCAGGATCTTAAGTTTTGGGATTTGCCTTTGTAAGGAATCACTCCAGTATAAAAAAGAAAGCAAGATTCTTGGAGATAAGATAGTAGCAGTAAGGATAACGAAGAGTAGAATAGTGAAAACTAAAATGTTACGCATGTACTCACAGAATTGACTGATGGTTTGGTCTAGGAGTTGAAAGGGTAGGCTGACCTGAGCACTCATAGTGCCATTTACAGAAATATTAAAGTGAGCGTTTTCAGGAGAATATAGTGAAGTTGAATTTTCAATGCCTATAGAATAATCAAGTGGAACAGAATAAAGGTTTGGAGTTCAAGAAAGCAGTCTGGACTGGAGATGATTTTAGATTACGTGTATTTGAGAGATGTCGGTACAACCTATAGGGATGGTTCAGATCACCCAACTTGAGTTTATGAAGCAAGATGGGAGGCGACTCAGAAGAAAGCTGTCACAGAAGCCAAAGGAAAGAGTTTTAATGGTGAGAGAGTGGTCAGCGGTGTAAAACAGTGTTGAGGTACAAATAAGAGCTAAGGAAAGGGAAAGATGACATATAGGCTCCAAGATGAGACTAGTGTGAGTTCGTGCTTATGGGAGAAGAGAAGGTAGAGATGGAGGTGGAGTTGGAAGTACTAGGAAGGGAAGCAACATCCCTTTCTAGGCAGGAAGAAATAACATTCACAGTGAATGTTAGAACAGTTCATCTCTGCCAATGAGAGCGGAGAAAAGAATAAGGAGAGAAAGTAGTTGGTATAATTTTTTGTTGTGAGTGATTATGAGCTTGCCTCTGCCATCACACAAAGATGTTTTTTGCTATGTATCAGGGAATGAGGTGAGGACTGAGGATTTAGACTAGCTACTGAGAGAAACTAAAGAAGGAGCTGGTCATGACGGGGAAGCCATTTGCTTCATAACAAATTTTCCCAAAACTCTGGCTTAAAACAACATTTGTTATCTGATAGTTATGGGTCAGGAATTCGGAGCATCATACATAGCTGGGTGTTTCTGGCTCAGGGTCTCTCATGAGGTTACTGTTCAGATATTGGCCAGAGCTGCAGCTGGAGGATCCATTTCCAAGATGACTCACTCAAGGCCATCGGCAAAAGGCTTCAGTCTCTGGCTGTTAGCAGGAAGCCCCACTTTCGTATCCCATAGGCCTCTCCATGGGCCTAATGCAAAGGGAACTTGACATCTATCCTAGCCTTACATCCATCCTAAGTAAAAGAAAATGGGCTGTAATTGAAAAATGAAATTGAAAAAAAGAGAGAGAGGGCATAGTCATGCACTGCATAACGACATTTCAGTCAACGACAGACCACATAGGCAGTGGTGGCCCCTAAGATTATAATTAATTATATAAGCACCAAGTTTGTCTGCAGTGTTGAAAGAAAAGGCTGGACCAGACTGATGTTGAATTTACTGGTGGTTTAAATACACGAGGAGGCTCAGCATGCCGTCCACCAGAGACTGGGGCCAGGCGTTGGCAAGGGAGCAAGAGGAGCAGATGTGGGGGGGGGGGGGGCCGAGAGCCCATCCCCACACCGACCCTTGCCTGCCCCGCGTGCACAAACTCACTTCTCTTTCCTCTGTTTTCTCTTTATCCTTCCTCCCAGTCCTATTCCTCTCTTCCTTCTCTCAGACTCCGCACTCTCCCTTTTTTTATTTCTAGTATCACACTTTATCTCTCTGGGTCTTTTTGATCTCTGTTCTCCCTTTCTCTCCCCTTTTCTTCCTTCCCTCTCTCCCTCCTCCTGATATCTGCTCTCCTTCCAAAGGTGCTGCCTCCCTCCACAGCCTTCCCCACCCACCATGTGTGCGCTTGAGTTCTCATGAGTGGGTGTGCACTTTTAGACTGTATTTTTACTGCACCTTTTCTGTTTGGAATACACAAATACCATTGTGTTAGTGGCCTACAGTATTCAGCACAGTAACATGCTGTCCAGGTTTGCACCCCAGGAGCAATAGGCCACACCACATAGCTTGGGTGAGTAGGAGGTTAGGTTTGTGTATGTGCATTCTGTGATGTTCCCACAACGATGGAATCACCTAACAATGCATTTCTCAGAACGTATCCCTGTCGTTAAGCAAGATGTGACTATAAGGGAATTTTAGAAGAAATGGGAGGAGGAATCCAGGACAGTTTTATCTTCCTGAGAATAAAAAGGCATTTTTTTCCTAAACAGACTAGCTGACTCTGTTGTAGTTTCAAGTTGCTATAAATGACTGAAAATAACTTGACTGTGTAGGAAGTAGTACAAGCATGATGGTTAACAGTTTGCTCTCTGGAATCAAACTGTGTGCCTTACGAATTGTGTGATTTGGGCAAATGACTGAATTTCTGTTCTTCAGTCTCATTGGTAAAATGGGGGAAATAAGAGTACATACCCCATGGCGCTGTTGTGAGGATTAAATACTGAATATATATGAAGTGCTTATAATAGTTCTGTCATAATTTTACATGTTGACCATGTACCTATTTTGCCATAAGATTATTCAAATTATTTTTATAAAATAAATATCACTCATCCATAATATTTTTCTTTCATTGCTATTGCCTCTCAAGTGTCAGCTCAGATACTAATCTTTTCAAAGCTTTCTCTGACCACCTAGTATAGCAACTCCTGGATTGCTTTCTATTATTTTAATATATTTTTTATATTCTTAGACGTTGCGATTAGCCGAAATTAAATTCTTTGTTTACTTCTTGGTATGTAGTACATTTTCTCTTTAACTTATATATCAGTGCCAAAAAGAGTTCCGGTACATAGTAAATGTTTCTTCTTTTTTTTTTTTTTTTTCAGTTTAATACTTCTTTAATTTTAAAGTAATTTAGAAAAAATAATTAATATATAAAGCCTTTGTTAAGGTAATACGAAGTTTGAAAAGTGAGTGTAAATGTTTCTTAAATATTTGTTAAGTGAATGTAACCAAAACTTCTCCTCCCTCCCACCCACATATATAATATATATTTTATATAAATAATATATGTCATTTTCTCATAAGTAGCAATTTATTACACAATTTAATAAGTTGAATTTGCCATTCATTTTCAAATAATGTTGATCTTTCACAGCAGATTCATTAACATTATTTAATGAGAACATGACTTCGGAAAATGAATTACATCTAATAGAAAATTCCTTCAAATGATTGGTGGTGAAAGGGACCCAAAGTTTTGCCTTTTGAGATACTGATTTTTTGGTTATTAAGACTCAGAAAGAACTTTTGACCTGCTCCCCTCAGTCTCCCCCAAAGAGATTCAAATGGAAAAACCTACTCCGGGAAAGAAATCGTTACATATTCACCTCAGCCTAATCTGAATTGAGTGTGATAGATGGGGGAGTCATGCAGGGGTCTGTATACTAAACCAACCCCCACCCCATATCATTGTTTTTGGGTTGCCTGGCAAAAATGTACCTGCCTTGTATGTTCCCTCTTCCTCAATTACCTGTAAATGGCCCATTCTCACTTTTGAAATCTAAGATCCCATTCCCCCCTTTCTCTTTTGTCCAAAATGACATATATACCCAATTTTGTCTCGCTGTCTTTGGAATTTTGATGCTTAATGTGAACGTATTCAAGTTTGATTTTCTCCTATTAATCTGTCTCGTTAATTTGATTATTAACCCAGCTATAATAATTTAGAAGCTGGGAGGAAAAGTTTGTTTATTTGGTTTTTATTTAGCCCCACACACACACAGTGGCCTATGCAGCTATTTTCTGATTTTTCTGTACTGTTAAGAAATGGCATATGTAGCAAAGTATTTTTACTTGACACATGTATTATCAAAATATGAATACTTTAAGCTTAACGAAGAAAAAGCAATCGTCCAAGCATTTCTGTATTGCTCCACAATAAAAATAGTAATATACTGGCCAACACACATTGAGTAGTACGTACAACATGCTATTCTAATGGATTATTTCATTTAATCCTCATAACCTTATAAGTGTTAAGTACTGTGTGTGTGTGTGTGTGTGTGTGTGTGTGTGTGTGTGTGTATATATATATTAGTAAATGTGTATGTGTATTTACTGAAGATTATGATTTTTTTGGTAATTCTTGGCTCTAGAGTTACTTACAATGCACATTTTTAAACCTACAACATTTGCCATGATTCTGAAAGTCAGTCAGCGTTTACTGTCTGTAACTGTTGTGTACACAAAAGATACGGTTTCTACCAAACTAGAGACAGCTTCACAGAGATACATAAATCTACATATGGCAGTCTGAGGACCTGTTTTTCATAGGTCATTTTTCTCTTTAGTAGATGGAACACATCAAGAACTTGATGAAATCAGTCTGCTTACAGCTATCACAGTGTTTATTTTGTCTAGCAGTCCAGAAGTAACTACCATCCCATGCCTTCAGAAGCGCTGTATTGAGAAATTTAAAGTTACTCTTGAGACAAAAGATCCCATGGTAAGTGTCTTTAGCAGAGAGATGTTTGAAATACGAATATGTTTAGGCTTTTGCAAAACTTTTCTTTGTGATTTTTGTTGGCTCCAACAAGTATCCAACTAAAATTTTTCTCTTTAGGTTTGGATTAATTCCTATTCTTGGGGTAACAAAACCAAATAATAATGGTCTTATTATTTGTCCCTGAGGATAGAGTATAGTTGGAGAAAGGTAAAATGTTTAAAAAAACAACAACTATATTTGAAATAGGGACATCTTAAAATTGGTATGTCTCTAGAACTTTACAAGGGACATTTAGTAAGATACATTGTAGCTTAATATAGTGGATTTCCTTTAAAAATAAATAAAAAGAAAGAAGGAAGGAAGACTCCAGCACATGCCTTCAGTATATGATTGTGAAATAATGGGACCCATTCCAAAAACAGTACACGCAAGTTGATCCCATTGTTTTATGGTCCCTTCATTTGCAGGATTGATTTCCTGTTTCTTTGTGTGCTACAAAATGAGTTTGTACCACACGATCACAAATACATACATGACTCCTAAAATACAGGAACCCGATTTTGTCTCAGAAAAATTTCATCATCCAAATAGCATCACAGTGAATTGAATAAAGGATGATTTATATACAGTAAGTCCTCACTGACATCTTCAATAGGTTATGCAACTTGAAGCAAAAGAACGTATAGAGAAACCAGTTTTACCATAGGTTAATTGATATAAACAAGAGTTAGGTTCCTAAAGTGTCTCATCAGTATTTTTCCAGGACCTGCTGTATTTGATGTATAGTTATCTCCTTCTGCTCTTCTGCCCTACTGTTGCCTATAACATTGCAGGAGCTTTATTTACCAGTCTCAAAGTGATGGCTCTGATATGTAATGACACATAATTAATATAGTCCAGAGTTCCTTAAGACCATGACATTTGAACTTCAAATACAGTGGTACCTTGGTTTTCTAATGTAACCCTTTCCGGAAGACCATTCGAGTTCTGAAACATTCAAAAACCGAGGTACAGTTTCCCCACAGAAAGTAATGCAAAATGTATTAATCCATTCCAGATCTTTAAAATCTACCCCTAAAACTGCAAATTTAGCATGAATTTTACTATCTAATGATACCATAGATCCATAAAATTTACAGCGTTCGTAAACCGAAATGTTCGTCAACGGAGATGTTCGAAAACCAAGGTACCACTGTATATGTAACTTTTGTCTGAAACATTCTCTGAAATCTCCAAACTATTTTTCAAGTTTGTGTGTATGTTTTGGTTTAATTTTGGTTTTATAGATTATAGAGGGGCACATGAGGGGAAAATGGAAACGAGAATAGAAAAATTAACTGTACAATAAGGAAGGCAAGTAAGTTTTCCTTTCCTGTCTCACCCACACACCTCCATTCCCAGTCTAAACTGTCACAACCACTGTTGTTAGCATGCAAGTTTGAATACCTGTTAGCACTTGGACTTCCAAAATTAAAGATAAATTAGAAATAAATTTAAACATCTTTTTAGGGGCATTTTAGATTTATTTTTTTAATTTACATTAAAATCTACATTTAATATAAATCTAAATTTATATTTACAGTTTATACTCTTTTTGTCTCTTACCTGATTAGGTACAAATCAAGATCTATCAGCTCCTACTTTCCATTTTTCAGTATCCGAATCCAGCTGTTTCCTACCCTTACATTTACTCTTTAGTATCCTCTATCGTGGAAAAACTACAGGAAATAGACAAGAGAAAACCTGAAGACACTACTGAGTTTCAGGTCTTTCAAGAAGGCGTAAAGGTCTTGGAAGCACTGGTAACCGTTGCTGAAGAGCAGCATCGTAAGTGTCAGCCCTAAATTCCTACTGTATCATAATCTGTCCCAAATCAGTCATTTAGTGTTATTGAAAACGTAAAACATTCAATTAATCACTTAGCATTATATTTTCATTTTCATTGAAAGGAAGTATTATATTAATCCCAAGTAGTATTAGTTTGGAAGAAACGATGGGAAGAATCGGTTTCCCCTTAAGTGGGGAAAAATGTGTGCAGATCAAGTGTGTTTACAACTTTGTATAATAAACATTTTCATCCCTGAACCTAGGGCTTACATCATTTGTTTACCTTCCAGGCGCTCAGCTGGTGGCCTGTCTCCTGCCCATCCTCATTTCCTTCCTTTTGGATGAGAATGCTCTGGGATCAGCAACTTCCATAATGAGAAATTTACATGACTTTGCTTTACAAAATCTCATGCACATTGGGCCTCAGTATTCATCAGTGTTTAAAAGTGTAATGGCTTCCTCTCCAGCCCTGAAAACCCGCCTTGAGGCTGCTATAAAGGGCAATCAAGAAAGTGTCAAAGTCAGGATACCAACCTCTAAACACACTAAGCACCCTGGAAAGAATTCAAGCATCCAATTAAAGACTAATTTCCTCTGATGGGTTTTTTTTGTTGTTGTTGTTTTTGTTTGTTGGTTGGTTGGTTGGTTTTTTTTGGCTAGTCAGCACCTTAATACAGTTTGGGGACAAAAGTGACATTTTAGATACAAGTGCACTTGGAGGTCGTGTTGATGGTTTTCATTTAAATAGCTGTGACTTTTCAAAATAATAGCAAACTTAACATTTTTGTGGGGTTTTTTTCCATTTAATAAAACCACAGAACTCTGTCAAAATTCTTGCCAGGAATTTCAAGAAAGTGCTAAAGAACTGAACTTATTAAACAATCCGCTGCTTTAAAAATGAAATGAATTTCTTTGACAGCCCATACACACATGGTATACTTAATACTATGACAGATAGCTTTGACCATATTATAAACTATCTACATTTATCTTATATCCCACTGCTAATTTAAAATTCTGCCTTATTCAGTAATTGTAGTAAACTTTCTTGGATTTCTCAAACAACATAAATGATTGGAAAGCTATTTAGGACATGTGGTTTAGAATTGTTCACTATAATAGTACAAATTATTATAATGACAGCCCTACAGTGTGACTTAAGATTTGGGTGTCTATAAATATCGTGGATTTTCACCATGTTTTGGTTTTGTTTGCATTGGGTTCAGAAAATAGAAATTTTCACTTATTTTAAATAGAATAGGGCATCTACAATTTCTCAAATGGATTTTCTGTTACCTCGGTTCCTAACAGTTTTGTTCATTTTCATCTGTGGCAAACATTCAATACCAATGAGTTTAATATAGATTCATATCTATATTTAGATCAATTATGGGTTTATAGAAATGTCAAATTTAGATCATCAACGAATACAAGTATGTTTTTTTAACATGAAACATATTTTGATATAGAAAAAATCTAATATAGTCATATTGGTTAAAAAACGTTTTTTAACTTTTGGTGATCACTGACTCTCCTTCCACTTAATTGTTATACTCTGAATCAAGCACTATGTCAAAACAAAGCATTTCCCTGTTAAAAATTTAAAATCAAAGTGATAGGGGCATGTTCAGAATCGAGAAAAGACTTTTGAGTCAAGCAAGAGCAATGTGATGTACTCTATTTTATTATGTTTGTATATAAATACTCTTGTAAATTGTTCAGAATGAAAACATTTGACAAGTACTACAATCAATTTTTCTAATTTACATAAATAAAGCTAATTTTCTTTATTGTTCTTGTATTTGAAATTATTTAACCACAAAAGACGGCTAGTTAATCTCACAGATTCCAGAAAATCAATTCTATGCAGCAAATAATATCCCTGCTCTCTAACTTGGTCTTTTAGCTCAGAGAATCCCTTTCTATGGAGCATTCTTTGCAATGGTTTGGATTCTCTGTCTTCCTAATTGTCTCTATGAATGTGAGTGTTATACTTATTGTTTCCTTCAGCTGAATGCCCTTCCTTCCTGTGTTCTACCTGGCAGACTCCCACTCCTTTTAGGCCTTGTTTAAATGTCACCATAGTTTACCATGGTAACTCTCCTTTGCAGTTCTTTCCCTCTTCTTACGCCAAGCAAATTGAACTGCTTCCTCATCAGTGTTGCTGTAGTACGTTATACATTCCTCTACGCATGGAACATCACGTTGCATTTTACTATCTTATCTCCTTCTGAGATTGTGCCTCCTCAAAGGGAAAAATGTTGTCTTCTATAACTGCCTCTGTAGCATCAACTAGGCACTTAAACTTGAATTGATTTGGAATGGATTTGAGCTCAGTAATTTACTCCTTCACCAAGGCAGATGCTTGAATGGATTGTTCTTCGGATATAATTTATTAATTAGATTTTTGGGCTCTTTTGTATTGTTTTATATGTTTTTAAAGATTTTTTTATAGGGGAAGGGGAACAGGACTCTATTGGGGAACAGTGGGTACTTCCAGGACTTTTTTCCAAGTCAAGTTGTTGTCCTTTCAGTCTTAGTTGTGGAGGGCGCAGCTCAGCTCCAGGTCCAGTTGCCATTGACAGTTGCAGGGGGCGCAACCCACCATCCCCTGCGGGAGTCGAACCGGCAACCTTGTGGTTGAGAGGACACGCTCCAATCAACTAAACCATCTGGGAGCTCAGTGGCAGCTCAGCTCAAGGTGCCATGTTCAATCTTTAGTGCAGAGGGCGGAGCCCACCATCCCTTTCAAGACTCGAATTGAACCACCGGCCCATGTGGGAATCGAACTAGCAGCCTTCGGAGTTAGGAGTACGGAGTTCCAACCGCCTGAGCTACCGGGCCAGCCCGTTTTGTATGTTTTAATTGTGTCCTTTAGTTCTATCATAAACAAGACAACAGGCCCACAATGGAGTCACTTATGCTAAACTCCATGTCACCGTACAAAAATTTAATTATAGTTGTGGTCTCTCCCAGAAATGGAATCTTAAATCAGTCAGTCAGGAATTGTCTTATCATCACTAGTGAGGTAATCTTCCCGATAGACTCCTGCTGTCCCCTAAAGGAAAGTGACTTTGCCACAACCAATCTGCTTTTTGCTAGTAACTCCACTCCCTTCTGCCTACAAGTCTCTCATTTTGATTAGGTCCTGAAAGCTCCTTTCTGTCTGCCAGATGGGATGCTGCCTGACGCATGAATCGTTAAATAAAGCCAATAAGATCTTTAAACTATACTCAGTTGAATTGTTTATTAGCAGTTTTTAAACATTAAAATTTCTACTCATCATTTAGTGATAGGGTGTCCTGAATTGTTTGGGTTAAAGGTGCTATATGAATGTCAATAGTTATGAAAAAATACTGTGTCCAATGTCATGGAATTAGGAACTGAGTTAGGCTCTATCCTGTAGCCTTCTTAAAAATACATCAATAAAACTTGTTTAATACAACATTGAATTAATAAATATGTCCTTACTGGTAAGGAAATTAAGGTGTGACTGCTGATATTTGAACCCATATTTCAGATCCCAGGGTCCATACTGGAGACAGAAAAAGTGCTGTGGCAGCCCCGAGTCCATAAAGGCATATAGCTTTTCTCTTCTTTCGGTGCTCCAGGTTCCCTCAGGGGCCTTGCTCACTACTCGGTGAAGATGTTTCCAATTAACGTTTCACGTTGCCACCAAAAGGTTTCTGGCTGATACAGTAGGAAATATTTTTTTCTACATGGGAATAGATTGTATGATTAGATATTAACAATAGTTCTGATTTGTCTAAAGGTGAACAGTTATATCTGAAAAATACATCAAAAATTCTTTACATCGCTTTGATTTTAACGAGTCTTCAGTGTGATAAAGCAGTTGCACTTTAACTAGCTTGGCAACTCTACAAATTTAATATGTTGATTAGTAATTCAGATGAAACAAAAGTAATACAATATCTGTCTTAGGCTTTATATTTTTCTAAGGAAAGAAATAGAGCAAAACAATTAGTTCAGTCTCATCCTATTTAACCCAGTGTTTAAAAGCTTATCATGCAAAGACTTAAACAGTGGATATAAAAGATTTCCATTCATAAAGGATTGAAGCAAATTTTAACTTCTACAAGTATAAAACTTCAAACTTCACCATCCACTTAAAGGGAACACTTAAACAGATACCAATAAATGCTATCAAGAGGTGTAAGCATAGTGCTATGGGAGCCCAGAAAAGAAAACGGGGGCTTCCAAGATGGGCTTGATGGAAGGAGTATGTGATACAGGCTTAGAGAATAGTACTTAATGAAATAAATGCATAATAAGTTATAACCCAGGAGTTTTTTGTAACATTAATTTTGAGAAGAATTCCCCTTATACTATATCTTAAACAATTCTCTTTGTCTTACTATATTTGTATTACAAGAAATTCAACCCTCAAGCTAATAAACTATGGTAATGTTAATACAGAACTGACAATATGTAAAATAAATTCTGTACTCAAAAAGAAAAAAAAAAACTAATGTTAAAATATTGAATCACTTCTGGAGATTTAATGACTGTATTTCCTTACATTAAGGCAACAGTCTTAAAGTTTCAGCAGTCTATGTGTATCTTTCCAGAGTCCATTAACATTTATAACATTTACAACTGTAGGGTCAAGGTCATAACATATATTGCATTTTATCAGTGGAATGCACTTTTCCTCTTTACAAATTGCTTATTAACCCTTGCAAGTCCTCGATTTATTAGGAGAAATTTATTTTCATATTTGCTAGCAATATAGTTATTCAACTGCCGTGGACAGACAATAATCAGCCAGATGATAATCTGTGCCCAGTTCACTTAACTGTTTCCCGGTCTACAAACTGACGCCTGGGCTTTTAGCTTTGAGGAAATGGGAAATTTTGTTGTGATACAGAGCTGGAATATTCTAGTACAGACCACAAATACAATCCCGGGTTCTATAAGTTCAGAGGAGCTGGCTTCCTTTTCATTGTGTTTCTGTTTGGTTAGGACTGCTGCATTATTCTGTTTCGGGCATTTTAAAATGAAGATTCCACAAGCTACTTGGAAAAATTTCTCTTTACTTGAAGGCCATTCTTAATCCAAGTCCACATACCATTCTTTAAATAGACAATGTATTTCAACAATCTTATTGTATAAAAGGGTTCTACTTGTTTTAAAGAAAATAAGAGGTCATTGCTGTTGATGAAAAACAAATGTTGACAATGTTTTGCTTAACGGGATCAAAATTTAGTCATTTTAATCTTTTTTTTGTTTTAAATATCAAGAGGCATAAAACTATAAGCAACATATATGTACATATACAGAGGGTGCCAAAAAAGCACCCTTTCCTTTCCTTTTTTTAAGAAAGGAAAAAACTGTATTAAAATTGTAATAACATATACTGATAACAAAAGATGAATACAAGTCATGTTTGACTTCTGCAATTATAAGAGGTGCTCAAAGTGGTTACCATCAGGATCCAGACACTTCTGATTACGGCGAACTACTGCTTGAGCAACGTTAACCAAAGTATGCACTTGTATACATTTTTTAGGCACCCCCGTATATATACACATACATATATATCAAAAGTAGTCAACTACTTTATAAAATAAAATATTCCAAGAAAGAACAAAACAGGTGAGACATTTTTAAAAGCAATTTAAAGTATGCGAGTGACACAGCAAGAGCAGTTTTGGTGCTGCTATCAGAGATAGTGCAAGTGGTCTCAGAAAAAACCATGCACTGTGCAAGCAAGCCTGAGGCTCTGCTGAACAATGAGGCCTTTAAACCCAGCATCTCTCTGTTGGTTACTTGTTTCTGATCTTGCTTTACAAAACTTTGGAACTTGTATTTTATAATTAGATGCTGAAGGAGTGCTCACTACCTGAATTGCCAGTGTGACCAGTCTTCCCATGCCGCTTGTTCCCTGGCAGTGTCAGGTACTAGAAACCCATTGTCTAGGCCATTTCTAAACACGAAAGCTTCCTAAAAATAGATTTACTAAATTATAGACATGCTTTTGTTTCAGCAGTCAACAGACCTATTCTGAGTCAATATCAAATGAGAAGTGGTTAGGCCAGGCCACTTCCTGTTCTGCAGTCAGCTGTAGTGTTATTCTGCCATTTGCTCCATTTTTCATTACAGATGCTTTTTCTTTTCATTATTAATGTGACCATTCTGATTCTCAGTGTTGTATAAAAATATTTGTGGAGTTTTCTGTAATATGAAGACGATGTTTTCTCAGTTGTTTGAGTTACATCCTTAACATTATACTGGAACTTCCAGAGGTCAAACTAGAACCTGTCCCAGGACAAACATATGCCTAAACCATTTAGAACAGTTCATTCTATTTTAAAAGGTGGTGAGTTTCCATACTCTTCCGTGTAAACTTGTCTAGCATATCTCATTATGTGAGTTTCATAATCATCTTTTTTATGCCTATTAAAGTGCCTATTTGTCAGTGGTTTCTTAGATGTGATTCCTAAAACATGAGTGACAAAAGAAAAAGTAGATAATTGAACATCAAAATAATTAAAACCTTGTGTTTCAAAGGACATTATCAAGAATGGAAGGACAACCCACAGAATGGAAGAGGAAATTTTGCAAATCATAGATCTAATAAGAGTCTAGTATCCAGAATAATAAAGAACTCCTACAACTCAACAATGAAAAGACAACTCAATTTTAAAATGGGCAAAGAATTGCAACAACATGGATGGACCTAGAGGCTATTATGCAAAGTGAAATAAGTCAGAGAAAGATAACTACCCTTACTTCCGAAGGATGGTCACAGTCCGTTCTTTGAGAAGCACTATCCTAAGGTCAGCCCCCAGTCTGGGCTTTGCCCTACTGCAGAGCAACTATGAAAACATGACCACTGTGTTCAGTAAGTTTGCTGATTAACACTGTAAAAAGTATTCACAAAGTAGGTCAGCTCAGCCTCTGTTCACCTACATTTTGGGGGATTAGTCAGAAGAACAGGTAGTTCTGTCGCTGGTCACCAGCAGGAAAAGGTGTGGTGGAATAGAAAAGTAGGTACCTGGCTTCCATTTTGAGAGGAACACCCATCTTAATGAGTATCAAAACACCTTAGTCACTTCCATTTTGTTTATGCTGCTCCCTTTCCATGTACCACTTCCTTGGGCTCCATTCCAGATAAAAGAAATCAAGTGCCAAGCACTACCCCACAAATAAGTTGGTGAAGAAGGCACAATAAATAATTTTGTTCCTGGACTCTTATTTCCAATAGTCATTTCTCCAGGCTTAATCCTCAGGTAGTCACATTCCTAGTGCTGTCTGTTCCCTCGTATGGTTAACACCAGTGCCTCTTGCAGGTGAGACTAGCATTGAATGGGATACAGCAGTGTTTAGGTAACATCACAGAGATCGAGGTATAACAGGCTAATGATCCCTAGTAATTTATGCTATTTTATTAAAAATTCAGTATTGGGCAGCTCATTAGCTCAGTTGGTTAAAGCGCAGTGCTCTTAACAAGGTTGCTGGTTCGATCCCCACATGGGCCACTGTGAGCTGCGCCCTCCACAACTAGATTGAAACAAGTACTTGGAGCTGATGGGTCCTGGAAAAAAATACTTAAATAAAAAGTTTAGAAAAAAACTCAGTATCCAGGGGAGAATATTAGCAAGAAAAACAGGGCAGATCTAGAAAGACAAAGAATACTGCTGGGTGTTAGATTCGTTTGAAGTCCTTGGAAAACATAACCATGAATGTCAAGTGATACAATTTTTCATCACATGGTCATTACTGTGAGTGTGTGTGTGTGCATGTGTGTGTGTGTGTGTGTGTGTGTGTGTGTGTGTCTATGGTTACCTTTCTTCCTTTGTAGGAAAAATAATGGTATGTTTCTACCACACTCTTTCTCTGAGGACAGGGAAATAATACATCCTTGTCTTTGGTGTTTACACCCATATTGTATTTCTGTGTCCCCTGCTACAGTGTTGCTCAGCCAACCTGTACACATAGATCTCTCATCTTTGTACAATCCTTCTGTTTTCTTAACCACTTCAATTTTTGCTCACTAAGCTTCCCTACACTTCGTTCACTCTGAGTCTGGAAGTAGTAGACCTGTGTCACGCTGGGTGTCATGCGGGGTCTCTGGTCGCGCTCCCCACATAAGAACACAGGACATGATGAAGCCAAAAAGGAACACCCACGGAGCCATACATAGGGGAGTCATACCACTATAGTCTCGCTGGCAGCTGGGTTGGAGACACAGGAAGCAGGAGCCACACTATCCGCAACCTGCCGTCCCCTTGTCTCTGCCAACCAACCTCACTTGCTAACTGCAATCCGCCTCTCTGCAATCCACAATCCACACTCTGTCACACCACGCCATGCCAGGACACCACACCACCACACCGCACGCCACACCATACCTTGCTAGCTTAGCCAGGGCAGTTATATCTGCGGCTAATGGCTAACCCTTAACAGCCAATGGCCAACTAGTCACAGCTGATGACCATCTACTACCCAAGCCAGCACCTTTCCATGTGAGGTCGAGAGCCTGGAAACTGCTCTCTGGGGCTCTGTCCCCACAACCTGATTTCACAATGATTCATGATTACCTTTAGGGAGACCATTCCTAATTAGGAATGATCCTATCTGTGGAAAGCATTTGCCTTGAACTCAAAAAACAACCACGATAGAAACTTAAGAACCTATTATATGCAGTGCATTGTGGGAATATAAGGAAGTACCAGCATAGACAGAGCACTGGACTCTAGAACCCACGGATCCAGATTCTAATTCCGGAACTGCCACTGACTCGTTTTGTTAACTTGGTCAAGTCAACCTCCTGAGCCTCAGTTCCTTCTCTGAAAACAGTTGAGCATACTGTGACCAATTATTCCACTTTGCCCAGGATTCCCAGTTTTAGCACTGAAAGTTCTGTACTTAGTACCAGGTACGCCAGGATGGTTATTGCCTCTCTTGGACAGCTTATCTGAGGTCCTTTCTGGTTCTGATACTTCTGGGTCTAAGGCTCAAGTGCTTCTCAAAGTGTGTTGTCTATGCCCTTTTGAGAGAGTGGACTGAGTCACAGAGAGGCAGGGTGGTGGCTGAATATGCAAAGAACTTGGAAGGCTTCGTGCCTCCTGACCTGTGACTCACAGGGGATGCTGCTGGACATCATTCCTGACATCTCAGGGGAAGAGAGATCAGCTGAGAATGGTACACTCAGGCAAGAGACATTCTTGGGTTTCCCAGTGGGAAAGAAAAAACAATTGACTAATAAGAATTTGTAGCAAATGTTGAGGCTGCCAGCATTCTTGCAAGTGAGCCAATGACTTTTCAAGCTACTTTTACAACTGAGTTGCTTCTTGGCATCATCTCAATAATGAAGGCTCCTCCGTTCCCAGTTTAGACTGTATTCAAAACTGGCTTGGCAGTAAGGCTTTTAGCATCCTCCGATATAGACTTATCCCAGCATGAGAGCATATGAAATCAACTTTCTAATAAGGGCTTTAAAAATTAAACACACACAAAAAATATATAGAGTGAGTGCCACTGCTGGTGTTGACAATTGAATCTGTTGTCGTAGTTTCATGATTTCAGTAAAAGGATCCTTGGATGACGACTCAAGAGGGAAGACAACTGAACTCAAAGTCTTGAGTGGATTTAGCACACTGCAAGGGAATACGGAGGCTGCCAGCGGGCCCTGAAAAGAGATCCAACTTGCCGCAGAGTTATATTTAATTTAGAAGTAAACTTCATAATCACGTTGTATATTATCTGTTTGCCTGATTTCATTTTGGTTTTATGCTTAAAATCAACTCCTATTTTGATGTCACCACGTAGAATAAATTTGACCCAATTGCTTTCCCTCTTGGTCATTCTTAAACAGCTGGATGCAAAACACAGCCCCAAATAATTATTGAGTGGTGATAGAATGAATGTTCACAGAGAAAGTCAAAAGAGCTAGATTAACACAAACTATTTAAGGAACTAAGTAACAAATGAAGGAACTCCTCTAACTCAGCAAATTAAGACAGCAGTTATGTAACGTCTCTACTCACAGTTAACCAATCAAAAATGTAGTGAAATCAAGTTAAACTGGTTTAAGAAGTGTGTGCCAAATGGTAATTTCCCCAACCAAATGTACTCTTCTCCCCTTTCTGTGAGCTCAAGTAGAATCTAAGACTATGTTAACAAAGGAAACTTTTAGCCACAAGTTCATGAGTTAATTATCTGGAGACTGATTATGACTCAAATGACAAATCCTGTTTACACATAACCAAGATAGTAGTAAAGGGATCTAGTAGCATGAATATCTACAGAAGATATTTTTGGCGATGCATGGTCAACGTGGGAGAGCTGGGCTAAATCAGAAGGTCTTAGGCATGTGACTAAACTCTTTCATCAAAGAGTATTATACGTTACCTAATGGACTGTGAAGAAATGACAGGATGTGTACTGGTTTGCTTTGTACACTGGCAGGTGGCCGAAGTTCTGTTTGGTAAGATTGAGCTACCTGCCCTGTCTCCTGGCTTTTGAGTTTAACTCTTCATCTGTGGAGCTGGGGGATGGGTGGAGGAACGCTTTCAACTTCTTTAAATTCTATCTGGTAAGGATTTTCTGACAAAAACTTAGATTGGACCAAATAGGTCCAAGCATAGCCTGATTTAGCCCTGAATATCAGAAGGATCATACTCATGGTCAGGCTTGTGGTGCTGTACCCAGCTGTCAGTGCTGTCCTGCTCTAGAGACACCCCCTGGCACCTACTGTGTGCGGAGGACATTCAGCTGAGAAGGTGCACAAACCCCTCTCCATTTTTTTTTTCCTATAAGATGGAGAGTTTGTACGTGTGGTGAGTTCATGAGAAAAGCCTTGTTTTTGTCAGGGACTCTTGTGTTTTTAATAGTAAAGTTATGTATGAGTTCACGAACTCATCCTAGAAAAAGTGGTAATACCTCATTGCTGAATATCACTATGGTCACCTTCAAAGTACTCCCCTTGGGAAGCTATGCACCGTCGTCAGCACCTAGTCCACCCTTCAAAGCAATTTTGGAACTCTTTTTCTGGAATGGCCATGAGAGCTGTCTTCGTATTACCCTTGATGTCCTGAATGTCATCCAAATGTCTTCCTTTCAATATTTACTTTATCTTTAGATAAAGAAAGAAGTCACTGGGGGCCAGATCAGGTGAGTACGGAGGGTGTTCCAATACAGTTATTTGTTTACTGGCTAAAAACTCCCCACAGATAGTGCCGTATCAACTGATGCATTGTCGTGATGCAAGAGCCATGAGTTGTTGGCGAAAAGTTCAGGTAATCTAACTTTTTCATGCCGCCTTTTCAGCACTTTGATATAGCAAACTTGGTTAACTGTTTGTCCAGTTGGTACAAATTCATAATGAATAATCCCTCTGATATCAAAAAAGGTTACCTACATCCTTGCAACAAGTTTGCAAACTTAATTGTCAGACCTCATATATACTGACCTCTGAAACTTGGTTGTCAGGGGTTCTCTTTGCCACCTCATCCTGGTCCTCTAAAAGCAGGAGTTTTTGTTTCTTTAAGTCATTCATCCTGAGGTTAAGGATGAAAGTCACCGTCTATGTTGTTCTCCTCCAAATCCAATGCAAATCGTAAGCCTATTCTGTAAAGAGGAAAAAAGGCTTAAATTCATGACCACTAAGTTCTCCTACCCAGAACTTAAATATCACCTTGCTGTGGACATGAAATGCTGACTGGAGGTGGGATGGAGGTCTATCCTGACTAGAAAAATGGCATTTACGCCACGTGTTCTGGCCCCAAATATTCCAGGCCTCTGCGTGGGGTATTCCTGCTGCAACCAACAAACTGAGAGCCCCAGGCTCTGGTATCAATCTAAAATGCAACAAAGTAGATCTGCATTTTGCCTCCCAAACGGGGGTACATTTTTCAGTGGGTTTCCAAACTTTCCAGAAAAACTTTTCAGTGGGTTTCCAAACTTTCCTTTTTTGTAGGTCACTGATTTAAAGGTCTTGTTGTAAAGTCCTGTTTCATCTGGCAGACTAAAAAAATCCCCGACTGCCTTTGGAAATTGAAGCAATTGGGCAATGTAAAGGTGAGGTTTAACAATTTAGCACAAATAACTGATTGGGGAGTTCTACAGATTGATTATTATGCCCTTTCCACTTTTTAAGGATACGCATAAATGAAATAAGACTTTTAAAAAAATATTGTTCTTGTTTAGCACTATGAACAAGAAAGGATTTCTTCTTTCCAAGTGTCTCAACCTTTCCAAGAAATTGAACTCTTTAAGTATTCTCTGGGAATAGCCCTAGATGGACAACAAGAAAAGAACTGGACCTTCCTCCAGCAGTTCCTTCTGGTCCTAAGATGCAGACTGTCTGAATTTTTATTATAAA
Organism: Rhinolophus sinicus; assembly: GCF_057876585.1. Lineage (NCBI taxonomy): Eukaryota > Metazoa > Chordata > Mammalia > Chiroptera > Rhinolophidae > Rhinolophus > Rhinolophus sinicus. The sequence continues at coordinate 121,506,310 of NC_142503.1, forward strand.
GGAGTACGTTTAATAGTATATCCTGGCTTTCCAGCCCCCGCCACAGATAATCTTGATACCCACAGAGAACTAGATGGCCACTTACGAAGTCCTTTTTAAGGAGGGAGTGATGGTGGTCAAGAAGCATGTCAACACGTCAAAGCACTCCAAGCTGGCAGGCAAGAATGTACCCAGCCTTCATGTCCTGAAGGCCGTGCAGTCTCTCAAATCGCAAAGTTACTGAAGGAAGGAATAGTTTGCTTGGAGGCATTTCTACTGGTACCTAACCAACAAGAGTAACCAGTATCTCCATGATTACCCCCATGTGACCACTGAGGTTGTGCCTGCCACCCTGCACCGCTGCCATCCTGAGACTGGAAGGCCAGCTGAAAGGTCTGGAGGGCAAGTTACTTGTAAGACTCACCCAAGGGAAACCAACAGAGACACCTATAAGTGGATTGCTGGGTCAGCAACCGAATTCCAGTGTAGTGGCAGATATGGTTGTGAATTTGGTCAGCCAACTCAGGTTAGAGGGGATTGTTTTGTGTTGAATAAATCTATAGCCAGAAAAAAAAATTTTTGAAGTTTACCTTGACCTAAAGTACTTAAGTTCATTGACCTATTTGTTCAAACTTTTATAATCATAAACCTGGAAAAAACTTGTGCATTCTGTTGCCTTATATTCATTTTTTAATAACATAAAATCACTAAGTCCCTTCTAGAACTAACATTCTATGTCTTCCATCACAGCATGTTCTAGTGCAGTGTCCTGTTCATACATTGTACTTGGTTTGTTTCTGTAGAATATATATATATATATATATATATATATATATATATATGTATATATATATATATATATATATATATATATATATATATATATATATATAGAGAGAGAGAGAGAGAGAGAGAGAGAGAGAGAGAGAGAGAACTGACTCTGGGTGGTGAACACACAATGTGATATATAGATGATGTAATACAGAATTGTACACCTGAAACCTATGTAACTTTACTAACCATTGTCATCCCAATAAACTTTAATTAAAAAAAAAAAAAGTTTAGTACAATGCCCAGGAAAGCTCAATACATTTTATTTTATTTTTTCAGTTCTATTTACTCATTTATTCTGTTGTTTGAATTCCACATATAAATGAGATCATATGGTATTTGTCTTTCTCTGTGTGACTTATTTCACTTAGCATAATATTCTCTAGGTCCATCCATGTTGTTGCAAATGGTAAGATTTCATTCTTTTTATGGCACAGTGATACTCCATTGTATAAATGTACCACAATTTCTTTATCTAATCATCCATTGATGGGCATCAATACATTTTTTGATGATTATAATGACCAGTGCCTGTTCTCCATTCTTTGTTCCCATGCATTTAGTATTTATTGGCTACAAGCTTAATATTGGGACTCCTACTTTGGGTATAATAATTCTACTCTTGGGAATTTATCCTAAGGAAATATTGAGAACAAACTGAGAAAAACATATATAATGGTTTATTTGAAGGATTATTTATAATTCAAACATTTTATTTATTTACTTATTTATTTATTTATTTATAATGGAGTTGCCCATGTTTTTATTGTTGAGTTGTCAGATTTCTTTATACACTCTGGATACAAGTAATTCAAACATTTTAAAATGAACAAATATCCAGTAGGATCATAGATAAGGAAATTATGGTACAAATACGATGGAAAATTATGTGAACGTTAGAATTTTATTTATACAGCATTTAAAATAATGTATTTGTGCAAGTTAAGCTAGCTAAACAAATGCAAGAATGTATAGAGCTTGGTCTTAATTATACTAAAAAATGCAAAGAAAGTATGGAAAGAAATAGAATAAAATATTAACAGGATTGCTTCTTGATATAGAAAGAAAGGTATATTAGTCAAGGTTCTTAGTTGCATATAACACAAAACTAACTTGAATTTTTTTTAATGAAAAGAAAAATGAGAATTTACTGAAGGTTCAATGAATTAATGGAAAGGAACACCATAGGTTCAATGAATCAACGGAAAAGGAACGCCAAACTTAGAAGACATGGAGTAATGAAGGCAGCTCTGAGAAACCAAGAAGAAGGAACAACAGGACACTGCCCGTATTGAACACTACCACAACTACTGCAATTAAATTATCATTGGTCATCTGTCTAGGCAGGAGCATCTCCTCATCTCATTGGCTGAGCCAAGATCATATACATCACTGGCAGCAGAAGGGCTACAGTTCAAGAAGAGGGAAGATGTCCCCACCTAAGTTGCCCTCATGGGAAGCATCTCACTTACATGATCAAAAATAAAGGATTTCTGGGGTGGCCAGTTAACTCAGTTTGTTAGAGCTCGGTGCTCTCTTAACACCAGGGTTGCCAGTTTGATCCCCGTATTTGACTTGGAGCTGATGGGTCCTGGAAAACACACTTAACATAAATAAAAGTTTTAAAAATAATAATAATAACAATTAAAATTAAAGGATTTCTCCCATATAGGAAGAAGAGTTGGAAATTGGACAACCAAAAACATGAGAAAAGTTCACAACAATTGTTTTCCTTTTTTATGTTTTCAATACTTTACAAATCATCTTCAAGGAAATTACATTAAATGTGGAATCTGATCAAATAAACTACTATGACTTTTTCCTTCCTTATAGCATGAAGAGTAGTAGCATAATGCCACCCCAAATTATGACTATAGTTCAGGACATGCCACCTGAAACATGATGTCACTTTGGTATATTATTTTGATCTGTAGGCACTCAGCAAATGTAGGGAGAGGATTTAACTCCCCTTATCTGCCTAAAGACAAATCCTCCAAACGGAACTCTATTGTCATAAATCCCCACCCTGGGAGTTTCATGAACCAGAGAAGATTGACTCTTATCACAGGAGAGGAGACTAGAAGTCGAACCACACTTGGACAAATTTTGTATCAAACTACCATACCTCCCATCTGTTCTTCTAAGGGCCCATTTATCTTTCCTAAAAATCATTTACTGTCCCTTAAGGGCTCTACAGCTCCCTTCCCCTTTCCCTGTCAAGCTGGTATTTGATCCTGAATTTTAAGCCACTTCAGGGAGTAATTCATTTTTCTCTAGCTATCCCCTGTGTATACATAATGTATACATGTTAATAAACATGTTTGTTTTTCTCTTGTTAATCTCTCTTTCATTACAAGGGTCTCAGCTAAAAACTCAGAAGGGCAGAGGGAAAATTATTTTCCCTCCCCTAGAAGCACTATGTTAAATTACAATTATTTGTTTCCAGTCTTTAAAAGATGTATCTAAAGTTGGTATAAAATATTTATCAAATTAAGGAAGCTCCATTCAACTCCCAAGTTTGCTAAGAGTTGTTGCTTTTTTAAAAAAAAAATCATAAATAAGCACTAAGACTTATTAAATGTTTTCTTCCCAATCAAGATGATTTTTCTCTTTTCATTCTTTCATGTGCTGAATTATATTGGTAGGTTTTCCATTTTTTGAATAAATTTGGCCTTTCTAGAATAAGCTACTAGATATTTTTTTAAATTTATTTCTTAAATTTATTGGGGTGACAATTGTTAGTAAAATTACATAGATTTCAGGTGTACAATTCTGTATTACATCATCTAGAAATCCCATTGTGTGTTCACCAAAGCTACTAGATTTTGGTATATAATTTTTTTAATACATTGTTGGGTTTGTTTAGCTAATTATTTAGGAGTATTTTTGCATTTACATTCATAAATGTTTGGGGTCAATAATTTTCTTTTTATATACGAATATTACCATAATCTGGTTTTTAAAACAAGACTTTTATCCTTCAAAAATGAGCCAGACATTTCTGAACTTTTCTATTTTCTAGAACAATTTGCATAAAATAGATATTAAGTATACCTTGAAGATTTGGTAGAACTCACTAGAAAATCAGCTAGGCCTGGTTTTTTTTTTTTTTTGAGGGAAAACATTTGATAACTATCTGAATTTCTTTAATACATAGCTTTAATAATTTATTTTTAAAAACTGCAACAAAAAAGCTGTGATTTTAAATTTAAAAAACCCGAGGCTGTAAATTATGGCATAGGGAATAAAGTCAATAATATTGTAATAACTATGTATGTCAGGTGGCTACTAGACTTATTGGGGGGATCACTTTGTAAGTTATGTAAATGTCTAACCACTGTCATACTATTGAATGTCAACTCTAATTGAAAAATAAAAAATTAAAAAAACAGGTGATAGACATTTTAAGGTAAGGATTAGTAAAAAACAAACAAACAAACATACAAAAATAAAAGCCAATTGCCATTGTACAAAAACACCCAAGTGTTTCTGGGTGTATTGAATGATGTTTCTCAGTGCCAGAAACAAACTCTGCGGTGGGTTTAGATATGACAGTATACAGACGATGCTCTGCGTACCCAGCATCCAGAATGCTGAAACAGATCTGTGCTTACTTGCCCTCCCTTCTGAGAACATAGATCATCAGAGCCTTGTGAACTAGAACCAATGCAGGTATTTCGGGTGAAACATGACAGAGCTTTTTCCAGGAAGCAGGTTTCTTCTCCTCGTTAGAGGAGAGAACTGTTTGCTTCCTCCCTCAAGAGGTCTGAAGAAACTACTGGTTGGTAGCAAGTACATCAAGTAACTGGAAAAATGCTTTGCCTTTGGCATTTCAGTTGCTGACTGAAACAAGACATTGGAGACTTCATAAGCTGGAAGCTTTTCTGATCAATCTCAGAAGTCTGGCATGCCCTGCCAGGATCACTATTTTGAGCCTGTTCCTGGGGCTCTATGCCATCTTTGCCTTGTCAACAAGGGAGCTGAAACCCTTGGCCTTTCCTCCATAGCCAGGGGGATTTTTCTCTACCTTCCCCCACTGCTCTGTCCCCTTCTCCCATTTACTAGTCTCAGTTTCTCAGTTCATCTTTCATTCAGTAATGGTAGGAAGTAACTGGAGTGGCTTTTTGCCAAGATCCAAAACTCTGGGGAAGACGTGTCTCCCAGTGTGAGGAACGTAGGAGAGGTGATATGGTAGGTACGCCTTCTGTCATTGCAGTCCAGGGAAATAAATGTGTTTCTGGCCTCTCAAGTTGGACGGCTACATATCTCCCCCCCCCCCCCCCCCAAACATACAACATGCTTAAACACAGTGATTAGTGTCTCAAACTACCAGCACAGCCTTATACTTTGGGGACGTTAACTGCAAGTACGCTGGAAACTGCACACTCCATTCTGCAATATCACTGTCTGGTCTGCGACTCCCCTCACCACTTGGAGCATTGTAGGAGAAAATCCTTTCCAAGTCCCAAATCTGCAGAAAATAAAGAAGAGAATCACCAGTCAGTGATTCCTCTGTACCTTTTCTCTTACGATGATCCAAGAATCTAGTTTGTTTACTCAGGTTAAGTGTGCTGACTTCATGCATTTTCACTGTATATACATTTCCACTGTAAAAGACGGATTTAGAAAAAAATTTAAAATCTATTTGATAATCCTCATTGACAATAGAGGTATTCAGAAACAGGCATATACCTACACCATTTAAAAAAAAATTTAAGAGCGGCCTAAATGTCCATTGCCAAGTTTCTGGTTAAAGCATAGTAATAGATACATTGGAATTATATGAAACTGTTATTTTCAGTTTTAGCAGATCAATTATACTAATATATGAAAAGCCCAACATACATTTAATTGTTTAAAAAAAGTTGCAGAATAGGATGCATATTAGATGCCTATTTGTGATTTTATAGGTTATACAGATATAATACAAATTTTTTTTGTATACAAATTTGTGTATTTCTTGTAGTGTGTGAGTGCACACACTTTCTTTTATAAGCATAGAGGTTTTCTAGGAGGAAGTCTAATAAGAGTTCTAAATGGTGATTAAGGACTGGGACGAGGAAATCACCGTATAATCCTCTTTACTGTTGAATTCCTTACATGAGCACAAAACTTGTCATTTAAAATACTGATAAACAAAAAAATGTGTTAATGCATTTAAGAAGCTATCTTAGGGGCTGGCCGGTTAGCTCAGTTGGTTAGAGCGCGGTGCTCTTAACAAGGTTGCTGCTTCGATCCCCACCTGGGCCACTGTGAGCTGCGCCCTCCACAACTAGATTGAAACAAGTAGTTGACTTGGAGCTGATGGGTCCTGGAAAAACACACTTAAATAAATAAAAGTTAAAAAAAAAAAAAAAAAAAGCTATCTTATCCAACACTCTGGAAGCATCATCAGCCTTCCTAATATTGAAAATCAAGAATCTCAGAGTTGGATCTGTGCTTAACAAGATTCTGTATTTTGATGGCAGCTTTTGAATCTCCATTAGTCATTCATGCTACTGAAACCCTAACAAAAAGCATTAGCACATTAAGCTGCTGTATTTGAGAAAATTGGTGTAATCTTCCTGTATGGAAATAAGGATGTGTCCATAAATCAGCATTCATGCACACTCAGTACACACACTCTTTAGTTTAGGTGTTTAGATGTTTTCAAGGCCTTTCCCATGGGGTAACCAAGTGAGAAGATCCTTCTGGATTTCTGTTTCTTAGAGGAAGGAGGGCAGTTAAGCCCCGTGGTGACTCTAGTATCTTCTAATTACTCCATCTGCCTTCCAGCGAGCCGCTGAGAGCCTGAGAGAACCACAAGGATTTCTCCTGGAGAAGTTTTTCCATTTGGTTGCTAAGGAGCACACACTCAGCTGGCCCACAGCAGGGCCGTTGGGACGAGCGAGGAAAGCTCAGCAGAGGCAGATAGTTATTGCCCCATCTCTAACCTTGGAGGTTGCTGGGCAAAGCCCCATTATAAGATGTGACAAAACCACATGCCTATCCACAAAGCCCACTGAGCCATGGGAAGGAGCCAGGCCCCTTTGCTCCAGGCTCAAAGAAGGCACTGGGCCACGGTCACCCACCAGCCCAGCTTTTTGGGATCTATCTTTTGAGGACAGCAGAGAATCCCAGCCTGGATCTTGTTTTTGAGCAGAGAAGTGAATTCAGGTAACAGGAAAAGTAGTTAGGACTCTCACCTGGAGGTCTCACATGGCTGCTTTCATTAAGTCAGGATATCCTGTTCTTTTAAGACCACCAGAAGATGAGTCTTATATTCACACTCAAGTGTCAGAGGCAGGAAGTCCTGTTAGATTCTGGATTAGGGAATTTAGGGCTTTTTTTTTTTTTTTCCTTTCCTAAGGAACAACTTTCTCACCATCTTTGGTATAAATAATATTCTGAAAAATAAAGGAAACAACAAACAAACAAAAAATTAATCAGACAGCTCAGGACATCAGTGAGTCTAAAATATCCTTTTTTTCCTCTAAAGAATGTGTGTGTGTGTGTGCGCATGCTCGCTCACTAAGTCTTAAATTATAAATCGGATCATATGATACGTTCTGTCCTGCAACTTTTTTTCTCTCTTGTCTCTGATTTTATGGTTTCTTGTTTCTCCAGTCTTGTCTTTGCCTACCTCCACCCTTCTTTCTTTTTCTTCCATCCTCATTCTTTCATGAAAGAACAAATATGCCTCTGTGTTCAGAGGGGTAGCCTCAAAAACATTGCGTATGAAGAGAAAACATGTTTAGTCATTAAGAGTACAGATTCTGGAGCCAGATTGCTCGGGGTTGATTCCCAGCTCTACCACTCACTCGGGCACATTATTTAACCTCTCTGTCTCTGAGTTTCCCTCCCTGCAAAATGGGGGTACAGATAATAATAGTACCTACTTTTTAGGGTTGTGAAATAGATTAAATAAGGTCACATTTAAATCAGTTAGAGCAATCGGTAAGTTCTCAATATATTTTAGTTTTCATTGACCAGGAGCTTCTTTTTCAATGTTTGCATGTTTTGAAATAGCAGTTCTCTTGCTGGCTGTCTCCTTTTGCTACTATAACCCCTTCTCTTCCTCCTTCTCGTGTAGGCTCCTTCTTCCTCCTCTTCTTCCTCTTCCTGATGCCATAAATTCTTCTACTCCTCTTCCTCCTCTTACATGTCTATTCTTTTCCCATTTCCTGTAGCAGCCACTGTAGACACAACAAGCCAGAAACAGCCCCACGCCCAACGAAAGCCATTGCCACATCGTGGGCCTGACGGCTGTCCTAAGGTATGGCTGCCTACCACCTGAAAAAGTTAAAAATTGAGAGACATGGTTGGTGGAAAGAAAAGCAGATTTATTCAGAATGCCGGCATTCTGGGAGGATGGAGGACCTGCTCCCTGCTCCTAGAACTGACAGACGGTTTTATAGGAACACAAGAAGAACAAAGGAAAGGGGGAGTCGGTCAGGCAGGTTTGAGGGCTGACATGCTTCCTGGGATATAGTCTGTTTTGAGATAACATTATCTCTGAAGCTTTATGTGTATTCTGGAGTCTGGGTGCCTGAGGATTAAGAAATTGCCCTTTTTTTTCCCTCTTTTTTTTTTTAAGGAGGGCGCAGCTCACAGTGGCCCATTCAAGGATTGAACCAGAAACCTTGGTGTGATTAGCACTGCGCTCTAACCAACTAAGCTAACTGGCCACCCTGAAATTGCCCTTTCCAGGTTAGGATTTTGTTGATTGAATGAATTAATGAGGTATGGGTAGCCTTGAGAAAGAGAACAAAACAGAGTTCTTGAGTTTATCAGTGAGGAGAGAAACAAAGAGAAAATAGCTGAATATCAGGGTGGACCAAATTGCCAAGTGGCTAGATAGTTATGTGGTGAGTCAAACTGCAAACTAGCTAAGTCTAATTATCTTATCGATTTACTGAATTTCACTCTTACAGGCCTATCACAATTTCAACTAGCCCAGTTCAGGCTCTCAATCAGAATGCTTCTTTGGCTGGAGATACACCGTCATGGGTGGCACAATGTTTCAGCAGCCCCAGAAATGACTCACCCAAACATGTGAGAGACTCACTCCTGAGCTCCTGAATTACTGTGAGTCTGGGCACACCATAGGAACTGAAATGTTTGTTTTCAAAGACTTGACTCCATTCTTGAGCCTCAGAACAAAATCCCTGGCTTTAGGGTAGGGAAGAGGAATTCAGTGGGAATGGCAAGGACAGAAAAGTCACTCTGTGAATATTTATTAAATTAATGAATGGCAACTTCAGGAAGAGCAATCAAGGAAGAAGTTTGAGTTCTTGACCGCTGCCAACCAAAACACCCCAACATTTGTGGTGTACAACAGTCAAGGGAACCAACATTTTGCCACCCCGAGTCTGCCTTTTTGGGAAACTGATTTTAAACTGTTTATTAAGAAACAAAAGACTCAGAAAAAAACCTTTGCTCCTCCCCTACTTTCCCACCCAAGGGATTCAGACAGAAAAACCTGCTTCAGGAAGGTAGGCGAGGATATTCATCTTAGCCTAATTCGAATTCAATGTGGTAAATAGGAGGGCTTACAGGCAGGATCCTGTTCTCTAGATACCCTCTGTGTCCCATAGTTTCTGAAGTGCCCAGCAAGAATTTACAGGCCAGGGCCTGCCTGGTGGCTCAGGCGGTTGGAGCTGCGTGTGCCTAACTCCAAAGGCTGCTGGTTCGATTCCCACATGGGCCAGTCGGCTCTCAACTACAAGGTAATCCGTTCAACTCCTTGAGTCCCACAACAGATGGTGGGCAGCGCCCCCTGCAACTAAGATTGAACACGGCACCTTGAGCTGAGCTGCCGCTGAGCTCCCGGATGGCTCAGTTGGTTGCAGAGCATCCTCTCAACCACACGGTTGCCTGTTCGACTCCTGCAAGGGATGGTGGGCTGTGCCCCCTGCAACTAGCAACGGCAACTGGACCTGGAGCTGAGCTGCGCCCTCCACAACTAAGACTGAAAGGACAATAACTGGACTTGGAAAAAAGTCCTGGAAGTACACACTGTTCCCCAATAAGGTCCTGTTCCCCTTCCCCAATAAAAAAAAAAAAAATCTAAAAAAAAAAAGAATTTACAGGCCAGATGTGTTCCCTCTTCCTTACCTACCTGTAAATCGCCCATTTTCACTTCTGAAACCTAATACCCTGCTCCCCACCTTCCCTCCTTTGTCCAAAGTGACCTATATATATATAATGTTGCCTCAGTGTCTTTAGAATTTTCATGCCTATGTGAATCCCCACGTGCATGCATTAAAATTTGATTTTCTCCTGTTAATCTGTCTCTGTTCATTTGATTATTAGCCCAGCTACAAGAACTTGAAAGGTGGGAGAAAAAGTATTAAGTTTTGTAGCCCCCACAACAGCAAAAATCACTTATAAATTATTTCTCATGGTTCTAGGTGTTGTCTGGGATCAATTAGGAGGTTCTCACATGCAGCTGAAGTCAATGGTGAGTAGGTTGTAGTGTTGGCAAAGACTTCTCTCCTATCTGGCGCCTGAGGCAGTGGATGCTGGCTGTCAGCTGGGACCTCAGCAGGGCTGTTAGCCAGAACACATAAACATGGCTCTTCAAATGGCCTGGGCTTCCTCACAACATGACAGCTGAGTTCCAAGGGCGCGTGTATCTAGAGAGAACCAGACAGAAGCTGTATGTCCTTTTTTAACCCAGCTATCACTTGGCGACACCCAATTCCAGGAAGGTAAGTCACTAAGACCAGCCCATATTACAGAGACGGGGGATGAGAATCTGGCTCTTGATGAGAAGAGTGTCAAAGAATTCGATTTGTAGACATGTTTTAAACCACAACACTCTTCAAGTTCTCGAGTGTCTTGGAATATTTGGAACATGCCAGCTAGGGGTACTGTGTTTCTATAATTAAAGGAATGCCTGACAGGAGACCTAGTCACTTTATTTTGACAGGGCTGCATGTTTGATCCTATATTCACAGGGTCTGATTACCCTTTCCTTAGAGCTTTCCAAGGCTCCATATCTCAAGTATCAGCCTTCCTTTCAGGTCTGAGACTCAGAGATTATGGAGATGAGCCATTCACTACCTGTAGGCCTCCTGGGCAGTCTCACAGTAAATGTATCAGCACTCACCAGCTTCATTCAACATCTGCCATCCCTTTCTTCCAGTGATCATTTTAGACCGGAATTCAGGATCTCCTAGGTCATTTCTTTCTAGGGCTAGAATAGCCCAGAAACAACTGGGTTAATACAAGCATCTTAGCTAAGTATCTTACTTTCTCTCTCCCTGATCCTGTGACCAGGGAAATTAGTAGTTAGATGAATAGAGAATTAAAATAAGGAAATCATACTAAGTGAAACTCAGAGTGTATGCTGGCTAAGAGCACCAGCTTTCAAGGAGTTCTAATCCTGTCTCTGCCACTTATTAGCTGTGCATAACGTACGCGTAAATCATCTAACTTCTCAGCTTCCCCGTCTGTAAAATGGGAATGATGATAATATCTACCTCATACAATTGTCAAGGATTAAGCAAGATGATGCAGGTAAAGTCAGTAAACTTAGGCCTACAAACCCAGTTGTAAGAAGTAATATTTACCTCAATTTTTAAAAAGTAGTATTTAAGGGCGGCCAAATGGCTCAGTTGGTTAGAGCGTGAGCTCTTAACAACAAGGTTGACCGTTCAATTCCCGCGTGGGATGGTGGGCTGCTCCCCCTGCAACTAAAGATTGAAGGTGGCATCTGGAGTTGGAGCTGAGCTGCGCCCTCCACAACTAGATTGAAGGACAATGACTTGACTTGGAGATGATGGGTCCTGGAAAAAAACACACCGTTACCCAATAAAAAAAAATTTTTTTAAGTAATATTTAAAAATATTTATAACTCTGCGGGGGTGCAGCCCACCATCTCATGTGGGAATTGAACCCACAACCTTAGTGTTAAGAGCTCTCCCTCTAACCAACTGAGCCATCTGGCCATCCAAAGCAAAGAATCTTTTGCCAAGTTTTCCTACAGTCTGTTTGCCAAGGTGCCCTATACAGCTATTCTTTTCTGGAGTCTTGTTCCCTCCCCGTGCTGGTGCCAAAAAGTAAGGTGCTTTTCTCCACTCCTTTAGGTCTTGCAAACCTTCCTCTTTCTTCCTCCTCCCCACCTACCGGGGAATCTGTTTTTCAGGCCCTAGAATAATAATACCTGCTCTCTTCTCTGCTTCTGTTTTTTGTTTTTTTTCTTGCTAATCTGTCTTTTGTCAGTTTATTTCACAGGCTCCCAAGAATTGAATCTAAGAGGGTATGGAAAAAATGTTTTCTCCCAGGCAGCGTGAAACTATACTCATAGATAGCTATTATATTCTCTACTACCACACACTTGTAATAAAATACAAACAAGACAGTTTCATTTAAGAATGGCCTGGATAAATCAGTAAAAAATATTACTTTTATTAAAACTTGACCCTGTGTCCACATCTTTTTAATACCCTGTATGGTAAAATGGGAAATATACATAACGTGCTCGTGCTACATATACTAGTACTAAGCACTCAAGTAATGGAGTTGTGAGCTACATAGCTGCTTTTTTTCATAGAACACCATTTTAATTAAAATAACTCCTGGCAGACAAATGGTTTATCTAGACGTGGGCATTAGGCTGGCATTTTCTAGCAAAGGAAGAAAGTGAGCCTGCTACTTAAAAATAAAATAAAATAAGTGAAAACATTTGTTGCCAATGGTAAAATTTAGAATTTTGGAAAACCTACACCCACTATCTTGAGTTTGACAGTTTCCCAACATGTTATCAACTTTTCTGATAATAAGTCCATGGTGGTGATAACAAATGAGATATTTTGGTATTACATAGTGACAGATGTCAACATTCGGAAGATCTGCATAACTCAGCCAATATTTTCTGAAGGGCCAGTAGATGATGTTACACAATCATGCAGGGGTAGAAGACTCATTCAAAGTATAACACAGATCAATGAATTTTAATGTAATGGTATACAAAAATTTCATTTGTTTGGTGTCAGAGTCCACATTACAACTAAACTATAAAAAAATTAGCACTTGTTGAACTATAAAAAAATTGCACCCCCCAAAAAAATCCACAAGTTATCTGAAAAGTCTATTAAAATATTGCTCCTTATTCCAATCACATATCTGTGTAAGACTGGATTTTCTTCACATACTTTAACCAAAACTAGAAACAACAGATTAAATACAGAAGATGAGAATCCAGTTGTTTTTATTAAAACAGACACTAAAGAAATTTGCACAAATGTAAAACAATGCCACTTGTCTTACTAATATATTTTTGTCTTGGAAAATTTAGTTATTTTTCACACAAAAAATGTTACTTATGTTATTTTATTATTTTTAATGACAGTAAATTAATTTTTTCTTACTTTCTTATTTTTAACTTGGTAAATATTAATAGGTATAACTCATATAAACAAAAGCATTTTTTTGGTTCTCAATAAATATTTAAGAATATAGAGAAGTTCTGAGACCAAAAAGTTTGAGAACCACTGCTCTAGCTGTTCTTAGAAATCTACTTCTTCCTTTTACCTTGTTAAAGAGAAAACCATAGGCCCAAAATGGCATCACTTACGCTAAAGCCCATGACCTAATTGCAGTTTTGACCTTCACCAGAAATGTAATCTTAACCAACTAGTCTGGAATTTTCTGGTCAACACCAATGTCATACATATAGGCTCTCTCTATCCCTCATAGGGAGAAGATGCAATCTGCATGATAAAACCCTGCCCTTTCTCTTTCCCCCCCCAAAACAGGATGTCCTGGCCCAAATAATCCTTTCTTTTCTTTTGCTAATAGCCCCCTTTCTCCACCCTTCTTCCTATAAAAACCTTCCATTTTCTACAACCCTTTTGAGCTCACATCTGCTTGGATGGTGCCTGATTCATGAATCACTTAATAAAGTCAATTAGATCTTCCAATTTACTCAGTTGAATTTTGTTCTTTAAAAACCTTCATAAGCTCTCCAAGTTATTCTAAACTTAAGGTAAGCAAAAGACTGAAAAACCTGTAGGCCATTTTTATAATCTGTCCTGATACTTACCTCCTCTGAGGCAGAGAACTAACTGCCTGATTAGAATGGGATAAGGAAGGGGAATAAAGAAAAGTTAGAATCTCAAACTCTTATCCTGCACACATGTAAAGCACTTTGCATAATACCAAGAAGCACTGTAATGGCTGGTATCCTCATCATCATCATCATCTTCATCACTATTATTTCATCTTGTCCATGCTTCTCATGGTATTCGTATGCCAATGATTCTTATATTTCCAAACTCCTAAAATAATATATTCGACAGTGTTTTAAATTCAGATCTTCCATTTCCTTATGATTCAAAATACTGTCATCTCTGCAGACTGAGTGGGAGCCTGTGGTGCTTGTAAGTAGATGCCACTTGCAGAAATGTTTCCTCTTTTATCCCTGTGGAGAGTGTAGGCTTTGAAGTTACTATTTCTCTGAAGGTTTTTTTAAATCAGGAAATATTCTTACGCAGAAACACTAAGCTAGAAATCATAAAGCCAGAAAGTAGCAGAGCAAGAAACGGTTCACTAGACAACCTCTCAAGTTTCCCACCATCCCTGAGACAGGAAGATTCTCATGTTGAAACCTCGTAACTGAGGAACAAATATTAGGGATGTGACTTTTTATTACAATTTCAATGGCGTTTTCAGAAGGTGACTCAACAGAACTCTGAACCATACGTAGCAGGTGGGAATGAAAAACTGTCAGGCTTTGAAAGTGGAAAGGTCTGGGTTCACATTCTGACTTAGTTCTTTACTGTTTGTGTGAGGTGAGCAGAAGGTTGGCCCTCCAAATTCTAGTTTTCTGTTTAGTGTGGATGGACTCCACATGCTCAATTTCTCATTGAAAGAAACAAGGTTCAGTAGCCAAAATTCTTTAAGGAGGAATTCCCATCTTTACTTGCTTTTTTCAAAGAATATTAAAGGAGATTCAATTTGTCACTCACAGCACTACATAAAATCCCCCTTTATTCTTTCTCATTCTCCCAAAGCTGCTCCAAAGCCTGTTCTCCAAACCTCCACAAACCTTCTTTCTCTCTCCCCAACCCCGCATTTCAGTTCTTAATTATGTATATTACTTTACATTTTGTGTTCTCACCAATTTACCCTTAGCCTGTATTCTCTATAACAAAGGCAGCCCCCGGAGCCCACATCCTACTCCTGGGATACTTATTAAGTGAATTTATTAAATATTTTAACGGACCCTGATGCAGGTAGGTGGTCAGAAACGCACTAGTTTTGGATTTTTACTATTGACCCAAAAGCTAATCATCCTTATTGGTTCTATTACTGACCAATTATTTTTAAATTGCTTCCCTTTCTCCATTTTCAAAACTGAAAAGATAAATCTGACCAATCTGATTTCTTGGCGTTAGGTTAAGTTGAACATGATTATGTTGGCATTTATCCTGGAAAATAGACACCAATATATTGAATAAAAACAACTGCTTATTTTAAATGAATGAATGATTAAATAACAACAACATACAAATAGCAAACCAAACCAAAATAACTAGGGAATGCAGGAAGGATTGGGAGGAGAGAGGGTAACTTATATAGGTAAAGCAGAATCGTCTCTCTCTGGGATAAAGGTTCTCAGTCCTAACCCCTAACGTCTTCATATTGCCAAAAGCTGTCACACAGTGCACCTCCTTATGACGCAAAGTTTTCTCTGGTCTGTGGGCCCGCCCGGCCTACTCCCATGTGTCAAGCCTGATAATTTCTGAAGGAGAAATGTAAGCCAATGATTTCCAGCAACAACAGAAACTAGTTCTAATTAACATGCAAACCACTTACCTTAATTATTAAATTATCTTAGAATCTATCTGAAGGAAAAAATCTAAAACATATATATAATATATAATATATAATGTATAATGTATAATGTATAATATATATAATAGACATTATGCATAATATATAATATATAACATATTGTGTGTGTATATATATGTGTATGTGTGTATATATATATATATCTACATATATATGTATATATATATATATATATATATATATATATATATATATATTAAACAAAACATTTAGGCTAGTGCTTATTTCTGTAGGGAAGGAAGAAAGAAGGATGTGACCAGAGAATAGCACATAGAGGCCTTCTACTGTGTTTCCCCAAAAATAAGACCGGGTCTTATATTAATTTTTGCTCAAAAGAATGCATTAGGGCTTATGTTCAAGGGTTGACATCCTGAAAATAACATGCGAGGGCTTAGTTTCTGGTTAGGTCTTACTTTCAGGGAAACACCATAAATTACAGGCAATGTGTTATTTCTTACGTTGGAAGCAGATACACAACCATTCATTTTACTTATTAATTTTTAAGCTGTTTATATATCCTTGTACAACTTTTATATTTGATATAAATCAGCTTAAATTAAAAACATTTATACTAAAAAAGCTATATTTCAGGTTATTTATAATAATAATAGCATAAAATGGAAGCAGCCTATTTGTTGGATGGTTAAAGTGAACATTGGTTCAACTATGTGCTGAGTGGAATATTACTCTGTTGTTTAAAATATGGTTATGTAGCACTTACAGAAAATAAACCCTTATGTTCCAAAAAAATCATGTGACAAAGTCTTCTAACTGTATGATTACAACCATGTGAAATAGTTCAGAGAATAAGAATGTATCCTACTATGATACCGTGATTGTTTTTTCGCAAAAGGGATTATGAGTGTTTTGCCCTTGTTTTGTTTTTCTAATTCTCTTCAGTGTGTTGTTTTTAATAATTATGTTTATGTTTAATAATTAGGTTATGTTGTTTTCAATAATTAAATTTTTTCACACACACACACACACACAAAAAAAAGATTTTTTTCCCCAGAAAGCATTTTTTGGTTCCATCATAAATTAACATGACCAGAAATTGCACCGGCTTCTAAGGTTTTACGCACGGGAAAGTTTTTATGGAAAACAATAAAAAGTCGGAAAACATCTTTCCCTCAGATGTTTCTCAGCAGCCTCTCAGCCTCTGTACTTCAGAGAACAAATGTGTTGTGCTGATTCAATTGTTTGCCTAGAGTTGAAGTTCCCTTCCTTTTGGTTTCTGTCATTGGCCAGCCTGCCTTTCCATCACTAATGACCTCCACTATCTTGGTCACACACACCTCCCAGCAAGACGCTGACTAATCCTGGGCCTGCTTATTAGGCAACCTTTCACACAGTGTCCATTGCTACCCGTTGCACAATCTATTTGACTGGGAATGATAAACGCCATGGTTTACATTTGACTCCAGTCACCTTGTCAGTGCCAGCAGCTTCAATGTGTAAACATCTCCCACTGCCTGTAGGAAGACACTGACATTATGTTCCAGGCTCCCTGACGTTGTGTAACATGAGGGAAGGGGGGCGGTGCGGGGGAAACTATGAGGAAGAATCAGAAGCAGATGAGGATATTAATCACTTTTTGCTTTATTTCGGAAAGAAATGAGAAGCTGAATACTTATGAGTTGTAGCTACAAATAAACTTACTGTTAAGATTTAGAATTTAAGAACTAGAACAAGCAAATGAATCAATACTCTTAGTATGTTTCTATTAACCCATCAGTAAGAAGTAAATCTCTGAGGCAGCAATATGTTTTCAGTGACTAAAATAGGTCAAATGGGGAAAAGCGATGGTCCCATTATTAAAAATTCTGTTGTAATTTCATCAGTCACAATACAGAACGGGTTTGACCAAAGACACTGCTATGAAAAGAAGGTTCTATGCTTTGTTTCTTGAGACTGCAAGCTGCCTCTTTAAAAAAAAAAAAAAAAACCAACCCTGCCTCCATGCCCAGGTTAGGGAGAAAGAAAGAGGGGCAGAAACCCTGAAAGAGAGAATGAGGATTTCAACTGTCATTTGCTCCAAGAATAAATATTATCTTATCCAGGTCGTTAAATCTGTGACAATATGCAATATATATAATTCAGTCCATTTTCTGAAGCTAGATTATTTTCAGAGTCTTCCATTTTCCCTGTGTACAGTGTGACAGTAATGCTAATACAAAAGCCACAAGTGCAAATTTTGTTTGCTAGTAAGATTCCAGACCACTAATGAAAGGACATAAGGTTTGAATATCCACCTAATGCTTCTTTTGAGTGTGAAAGAAGAGCAAAATGTATTTCATTTTTATTTGGTTACAAAGAGTGTGTAAGAGAGTAAGGCAAAGGCTAGCCACCCTTTAATAAAGTAGGATTATATGGAAAGTTATGCAATTATTAGCGAGATTACAGTCCAGTCATTCTAGCCACATTTCCTCAAGATTAAGAAGGACAAAGTAAGTTCCTTAGAATGAGCATCTTGGTATAATAGATCTGAATCATACCAATACATAGTAACCAGACCATCTACTTTGAATTGCTCTTTCATTAATATTCAGGAATCACCAAGGTCAGAAACTTACGAACCAATAAAACCTGAGTGTGGAAATGGACTTGTTTCCAACAGGAGCAAAAAGCCAAAACTCACCTTTTGTTTTAGAAATCACCAACAAATACCTTATTGTCCTCGGTATAATTGGTATCCCTGTTAAAATTCAATCCTTAAATTAAATGATGAGGAATTTCATACCTGGCCCCTAGGTATACAAGAATTATTTTCCAACCTCATTTTACCACAGTTGTTATTATAATGATGATGATGATTTTTTTTTAGGGGGGTCAGGGAAAATGGCCAAAATAGATTTCATGGGTCAGTGGGTTGCATACTCTAAATCATGGTGATTCTGGTCTTTTAAAACAAATATCTGGCTTGTTCAAAAATCACTTCCAAGGTAAATATGATTATTTTGTTCCCTAAAAACAAAATAAAACAAAAAATTGATAGGAAGAATAGACCTTATACCCAGGGAAACAAAAGACTAAGACAATATAGTAAATCTACTCAGAAAACTCAGGTATTCCTCCCCCACCCAACTCCAAACTCATTTCAAATAGTAAATGGACTAAATTATATTTGCTGCATATTATATACTTGTCTATAATGTTATAAAGGTTTTGACCTTCTTTCTGGACGTCAGCTGGTAGACTAGAATTACAAGCGAACTTCTCTCATCTGTGTGGGACCTGTACTTGAGAGTGGTACGATATTTGAAATCAGCTGTCAAATACAGCTGGATGCTATTCTCTCCACTATTGACTTAAGCAAATTGAAGCCCAGATAGCGACTAAATGGCTTAATCCAGATTATAAAATCTTTCAATGGACTGAAAGCCATTAGTAGATGCTAGGACTTTTGATTCAAAACTCAGTCTTTCCATTAAACCACTTTAGCTTAGATAATCACAGTGTAAAAAACTATTGAAAGGGGGAAATATGTGAGGGAAACAGCAGATGTAAACTGAATTTTTAAAAAAAAATTTTTTAAATTGGGGAATATTGGGGAACAGTGTGTTTTTCCAGAACCCGTCAGCTCCATGTCAAGTCATTGTTTTCAACTAGTTGTGGAGGGTGCAGCTCACTCACCCATGTGGGAAAAGAACCAGCGACCCAGGTGTTATGAGCACTGCGCTCTAACCACTGAGCCAACCGGCTGCCCTGAAACTGAATATTTTGAAAAAATTTTAATAGTAGCCTATAATAAGCTAATATATGATGTACAGAGTGCTGGTAAAGGTAAATATACAGCTAAACATAAAAAATAGTATAAATGTATTTTTGTTTGTAACTTATTTTGGTATCTGATTTAAGAGACAAGTGCATAAAGCAATGGTTATGGAACTGAGTTGATAGGTATACAATGTATAAAGATGTAATTTATATTTCAATAATTACACAAAAATGGGGGAGAAAATAGAGCTATATTGGAGTAAATTTTTTGTATACTATAAAATTAACTTGGTATTAATCTGAATTTGATTTTTTCAAGTTAAGATGTTAATTGTAATCCCCAGGACAATCACTAAGAAAAGAACTCAAAAACATGTAGTAAAAGAAATGACAAAGGAATTAAAATGATATACCAGAAAATAACTATTTAACACAAAAGAAAACAATAATGGAGAATTAGAGGAACAAAATAGACATAAGACAAAAAAAAAAAATAGACATAAGTCATATGGACTACAGATAGCAGAATGGCAGATGTAAAAATCTATTGATAATTATATTCATTGTAAATGGACTAAAGACTCCAATTAAAAGACAGAAATTTACAGAATGGATGGAAAAGAAAAATGATCCACTCTGCCTACGGTAGTGGCAGCCATCTCCTACTCGGCTTCCTGGCTGCCCTCAGAGCCCTGGTGAAGCCCAAGATTGTCAAAAAAAGGACCAAGTTCATGCCACACCAGGCAGACTGATGTGTTAAAATTAAGCGTAAGTGGTGGAAACCCAGAGGCACAGACAATAGGGTGTGCAGAAGATTCGAGGGCCAGATCGTGATGCTCAGCATTGGTTATGGGAGTAACAAGAAACAAAGCACATGCTGCCCAGTGGCTTTCAGAAATTCCTGGTCCACAACGTCAAGGAGCTTGAAGTGCTGCTGATGTGCTTATTGTGCTGAGATTGCTCACAACATCTCTTCAAAGAACTGCAAAGCCACGGTGGAAAGAGCAGCCCAGCTGGCCATCAGAGTCACCAATCCCAACGCCAGGCTGCACAGCGAAGAAAATGAATACACTGCTTATGTGCGCATTGTATTGTGTTAATAAAACCATAAAATTATGCTCTCCCAAAAGGTCCAACCATTCGCTGTCTACAAAAGACAAACTGTGACTCAAAGACAAAAATAAGTTGCAAGAAAAGAAAAAGAATGGAAATATATATAACATACAAACAGTATCGAAAAGAGAGCTGCAGTAACAATACTAATATCAGACAAAATAGATCTTAAGACAAAAACGTTTCTAGAACCCAAGAAGGATATATCATAGTGATAAAAGGTTTAATCTGTCAGGAAGACATAACAACTATAAATACAAATGCACAACAGAGCCCCAAAACACATGAAGTAAAACACATGAATAAAAATGAAAGGAGAAATAGACAATTCAACAATAGTAGTTGGAGAGTTCAATACTCCACTTTCAATGCTGGCTAGAACAACCAGACAGATGATCAACAAGGAAATAGAAGACTTGAATAGTACTATAAACCAACTAGACCTCACAGACATTTACCAACAAAAGCAGAATGCACATTCTTCTCAAGTACACGTGGAAACATCTCCATGATTTAACAAAAGAAGCACAACACTTGTATACTGAGAACTACAAAATATCATTAAGAGGTTAAAGAAGAACTAAATAAATGGAAAGACATTCCATGTTTATAAATTGGGACACTTATTAAAATAGCAGTACTTCCCAAATCGATGTACATACTCAATACAATCCCTATCAAAATTAGAGTTGGTATTTTGTTTTTGTTGTGTTTTTTGAAATTGACATGCTGATCTTAAAATTCATATGGAATGAAAAAAATCCAGAATAGCTAAAATGATCCTGAAAAAGAAAAACAAAGTTGGAGGGTTCATACTTCCTGATTTCAAAACACACTACAAAGCTACAGTAATCAAGTCAGGGTGGTACTGGAATACGGATAGAAATTCAGATCAATGAAGCATAATCGAGAGTCCAGTAAACCTTTTTATTTGTGGTCAGTTGATTTTCAACAAGGGTGCCAAGGCAATTCATGGGAAAGAACACTCTTTTCAACTAATAGTGCTGAGACAACTGGATATTCATGTGCAACAAAGAATAAAGTTGGACTTTACAGAAATTAACTCAAAATGGATCATAAACCTAAATGTAAGAGCTTAAACTATAAAATTCTTAGAAGAAAACACAAATGTAAATCTCCATGATCTTGGATTACACAGTGGTTTATCAGATAATGAAAGCATATATAACAAAAGAAAAAAATAGATAAATTGGACTTCACAAAAATTTAAGGGGCAGCCGGTAAGCTCAGTTGGTTAGAGCACGGTGCTCTTAACAACAAGGTTGCCGGTTAGATCCCCACATGGGCCACTGTGAGCTGTGCCCTCCACAACCAAATTGAAACAACTACTTGACTTGGAGCTGATGGGTCCTGGAAAAACACACTTAAATAAAAATGTGAAAAGGTTTAAAAAAAATGGGCAAAGGGCTTGAATAGACATTTCTCCAAATATCATATATGTATAGTTAAATAGCACATAAAAGATGTTCAACATCATTAGTCATTACGGAAATGCAAATCGAAATCACAATGAGATACTACTTTACATACATTGGGACGGCTACAGTAAAAAAAACCCAAAAAACTAGGGGGTGGCTGGTTAGCTTGCATGGCTGGTTAGCTCAGTTGGTTAGAGTGTGGTGCAAGATTGCTGGTTTGATCCCCACATGGGCCACTGTGAGCTGTGCCCTCCAAAAACAAAAACAAAAACAAAAACAGATTATAACATGTTAGCACCCTCATACACTGTTGGTGGGG
The DNA here is from genome assembly GCF_057876585.1 of Rhinolophus sinicus. Taxonomy (NCBI): domain Eukaryota; kingdom Metazoa; phylum Chordata; class Mammalia; order Chiroptera; family Rhinolophidae; genus Rhinolophus; species Rhinolophus sinicus. The sequence goes on from NC_142503.1 coordinate 121,528,552, forward strand.
ATGTGAAATGGTACTGCTGCTTTGGGAAACATTTGCAATTCCTCCAAAAGCTAAACTGTATGGCTCAACAGTTCCACTCGTAGGTATATACCCCACAGAATTGAAAACATATATGTCCACCAAAAAGTTTGTACATGGATATTCATAGCAGCATTAGTCATAAAAACCAAAAACCAGAAACAATCCAAATGTCACCATGAACTGACGAATAGACAAAGAAAATGTGGTATATCCATATCATGGAATATTATTCAGCCATACAAAGGAATAATACACGCTACAATGTGGGTGAAACTTGAACACAGAATGCTGAATGAAAGAAGCCAGATATAAAAAGCCACATAGTGTATGATACCATTTATATGATACCATTCATATCCAGAGTAAGCAAATGCATAGAAAGTAGATTAGAGGATTCTGGAGACTGGAGGTTGAAGAGACTGTGGAGTGACTGCTACGTAATGGGTATGGGTTTTATTTTAGATAATGGTAAGCGATGCACAGCCTTGTAAATATACTAAAGACCACTGAACTATACACTTTAAAAGGATGAATTTCACGGTATATTAATTATATTTTAATAAAGCTGTTTTACAAGTTTATATATATACATATGATATATACACATTTATGTACATATAAATTTTATGTATGTATATACGATATATATGATGTTCTTATCAGAAAAATTGAATATAAATCTAATGAAACTGAATAATAAGAACCCTTGAAACCATATAATCATGAAGGTTTTCCTCGGTCAAGAAGGAAATCTCTAGACTACCTCACTATATCCACATTCCCACATTAAATTATGTATATATGGTCTGCAGGTGTTATGAAACCATTGGCATTTACCTCGTCAATTAAACACCATTCCCTGAGCTCCATGTTTATATTAAATTCTGACTTACCTTCCTAGGTCTTATAGACAAGAACTTAGATAATCTATGGCAAATGACCTTCAGGGAAGTAAAAAATAATTTTGGTTTTGAATGACCTAGATGATTTTCCTCCTAAGCAATTTTACTTGAACTCCCCTCTTTAACTCTGCTATGGCAGACACACTGATCTCTGGGAGTAGAAGTTTAATTCTCATGGCTGAAGTAAATCAGCTTGTTTTCCTGCTTGGGTAATCAAAACCTGGCCCTGACACTTCTTTAGTTAGCTGATAAAAGAGATTTAAAAAAGGACTCCTTGAATAACACATGAGTTTGAATGGTGACAGGTAGGTGAATTTTGGACTTTGGTGATATAAGAAACCCAACAAAAAGACTTAAAACTTGTTTAATGTTACATTAACTTCATATGATTTAATAATATGGTCACAAACTGGAATATATGTGATTTTATGTGTTTATATCTAGGAAAAAAGGCCATACAAATGTTATTAAAATGTTAATAATAATCTCAGGGTGGTAGATGATTATTGTTTTTCTTTTTACTCTATCGGAATTCTCCCACTGTATGTAATGTATGCATTGCATTAAAAATTTTTTTTAATTGCAACAGCGATTGTAAAAAAAATTCAAACACTAAAAAGGGATACAAAATAAAAAATCAAAGTGCTCTCCCTTATTCCCTTTCTTCTAATCTACTTTTCAGAAAATCACTAAACAGTTTAATGTATATTCTTTTAAACTTCTCCCTTTATGTTTATTCAAACTATATACAGTTTTTAGATGTGATCTTAATGGGTTTGAGTCTGCAACTTTCTAATCTAGTTCAAAATATTTGTCATTTTTCTAAGTCAGTCTTTTTTTTTTTAAGGGTTTTGCTTTTTTTTTTTTTCAACTTTATTTATCTTAAGTGTGTTTTTCCAGGACCCATCAGCTCCAAGTCAAGTAGTTGTTTCAATCTAGTTGTGGAGGGTGCAGTGCACATTGGCCCACGTGGGAATCAAACCAGTGACCTGGGTGTTAAGAGCACGGCATTCTAACCAACTGAGCTAACTGGCCACCCCACCCCAGTCAGTCTTTTTTTCAACATCTGCATAGATAAGACGATCTGTGACGATTTGTTCACTTTACTATTGATGGGACATTTAGGCTGTTTCCAATATTTAATAGAAACAAAAATGATGTAATACACATCGTAGTATATTTATTTTTCTGCACTCTGATACTATGATTTCTATAGGCTTGATTTCTGAAGGTGTATTTCTCCTTATCATCAGGAGGAAAATCATTTAACCCAGAGAGATAGCAGAGGACAAGGCCAGGCCCTTTAGCAGTCAGCCTTTCTATTGCTTACCAGCTGCGTGACCTTGTACAGGTTCCTTAATCTCTATAGGTTTTGATCTCCCTATCTGTAAAATGGAGACAATAACATTATCTCCCATGTAGGGTTCTTAGGAGGATTAAATGAATTAGTAATTGTAAAGCACTTTAACGGTGCCTGCATATAGTAAGCTCTGTATAAATGTCTCTAAGTTATTAAAGATACCTTTTCCTTCCATTTTCCCTTAGAATGTTACCTCTTTAATTTACTGTGTAACAAAAAATATAGGAACACCCTTAAACTATTTTGAGTTTTAAAATGTTTAAATAAATAACTATAGCGATCTCTGATTGCACAGATATTAGGTTAAATGATGTCATCATTTAAAATTAAGAAATATTTCTATCAGATTGTCTCAAAGCCAGTATATCAGTATTGCTTCCTTTATCCTCCTCGACTCCCATATATTTTTTAAAAACCATTTTCATGAGATTTTTCAAACATACACAAAAGTATAGATACTAGTGTAATGAACCCCCAAGTACCTATGACCCAGATTCAATAGCTATTCTTAATACATGGCCAATTGTCTTTCAGGTATACTCTATCCACTGATCCCTCAAATTATTTTGAAGAAAATTCTAGTTATTATATCATTTCATCTATAAATATTTTGGTATGCTTCTCTAAGTGAAGAAAACTCTTTTTCAGAAAATATAACCATTATACAATTATCATAGATAAAAACAATTATGGGTGGCTGGATGGCTCAGTTGGTTAGAGCACAAACTCTCAACAACAAGGGTGCCGGTTCAATTCCAAGATTGAAAACGGTGACTGGACTTGGAGCTGAGCTGCGCCATCCACAACTAGATTGAAAGACAACTACTTGGAGCTGATGGGCCCTGGAGAAACACACTGTCCCCCAATATTCCCCAATAAATTTGAAAAAAAACCAAAACAATTAACAAAAATTCCTTACCAGCAAATATTCAGAAAACTTCAAAATTATATAATTATTATGTAATTCCACTAATACACATACAGCTAAACTGTATTGAACACATGTCTATCAAAAAGTTTTGAAATCTGTAATAAGAAAATATATTTACACAAGTTAAGTTCTTGAAAATTTTCTGTTGAATGAATTTTTGTAAATCAGATCCTACTTTCCTTTTTTTCATTTAAATTAAAAAAAAATTTTTTTCAATTACAGTTAACATCCAATATTCTATTAGTTTCAGGAATATAGCACAGTGGTTATACATCTGTATAACTTACAAAGTGATCCCCGAACAAGCTTCGCACCCACGTGGCACCATACATAGTTATTACAATATTATTGACTACATTCCCTATGCTGTACTTTATATCCTATGACTATTTTAAAACTGCCAATTTGTACTTCTTAATTCCTTCACCTTTTACACCTAGTCTCCCAACCCCCATCCTGTTTTTCTTTTAACTAAGCTTATAAAGTAATTGTTTTGAACCCAAGTTTGCTAATAAAGAGTAACAACCTTTTTATTTATTGGCGAGAATAATTTTCCTCAGGACAAAGGGTACAAGATGTTTACGAAGAGTTAGTAAATTATAGAGGGTTTTTAGTGTTGGAGCAAAAATAACTAGGAATATAAAGCACGTAACTTTTACAACTATTTGTTTCTGTGTTCACTACCAAGTGATATATAATGCATATAGTGAATCTTGTAAGAAATTGTCAAAATTCTAGAATTTCTTTTTAAATACATCATTTTGAGTCTTTAGAAAAGTGCTTCCTAGAAGACAGTACTAAGAATTAATCATCTCAAGCTATATATACTTCCTTGTTCTTTAATTTCTAATTTTGAATGAGTTTAGACATTAAAAATGTTGCAAAAATAAATAAAAAGATTTCATATATATATATATATCCTTCACCTAACATTCCCAAATATTATTACTGGGATGCCACAGTTGACGTAAGTGAATTTTAAGAATGCATTTGCTATTTCCTTTCAAATCTTAGATACAAATATGTTCGTTCTATACTACAAGATTCAATTTGGTTTTTCCTTTTTGAACCTGTGAATAGATCCCGGTGACTGTGTATATACTGAAGAACCTTCATGAAAGTGGGGCCAAAAGGCAGCCTGTTCCCTCTGCTTCCCCAAGAGGAGTTCTCTTCATACCTCTATGCTTCTCCACATGGTCTTCCTAACGTCTGTCTGGCCAGCTCCAACATCTAACATCTGAGATCTAGTTCACATACTATTTTGAAGCCTTCTGAGATGCCATCATCTCCTTTTTTGGTATATGTGCTGCCCAAGCGAGCACATCATCACCTCCTTGATGCTCCCAATGTCCCTGACAATATTATGTGATAAGTACTCTCATAGGGGCAGAGGCGGGAAGTGTGTTTACATTTACCTTCCCCTAGATTTTTATAGTTTATTGAAGATGAAGTCTGTGACTTACTGTGCCTTACACTGTGTCTGGCATATAGCAATTCTCAATGTCCATTATTCTTATATTTTGACATCAAGATGAAATATTAGCTTGTAAACATATCCTGTTTTCTTGGGACATACATTAAAGTATGGTCAGTTGCCTTCATCTGGATCTTGCTTTCTCCGGGGCTTTATTCCTTTCCTTTAATGCTTTTACTTTGGGATCTCATATTTGAATTTAAAATATTAATATAATAATAATAAAGTCACAATAAAAGTCATCATTTTTTTTTTTTTGGATAACGTTTCTTTAAAACATACTACAGTCATTAATTTTGGTGGCCCGGAGTGGGCAGTTGGGATAGAGATGGAGAGGGAATGAAGGAAAATACACTTTAAAAACTTAGTAAAGAGTAGTCCCTTTTCTCTTCTATTTTCTGTGAACAGAATCACCATTTTCCTAGCTTTCAAGTCCTCTCTGTAGGTTAAAAAACAAACTGAAGTTAATCATTTAAGGTCTGATATATTTTTAGAAAATATTTTTCATATTTATTTCTTCTCCATTCTTATTGTCAATACCTAAGTTCTTCCTCCCTCCACTACTGGAGGATTTCAGCAACATTCCAGCTGATCTCCTTGTCTAGGTAGCTCCTTTTAGCCATTCTGGACACTCCTGCTCTGTCCATCTTTCTAAGACTCTAATTTTTCCAGTCAATGTTCTATCCAGAACTTGTTAGTTACTTCAGCCTAAATTTTGCGTCCCCCACCCCCACATTTAAGGCCCTGCATACCTTAGCCCTTGCCTTCTCTCCTCTTTGCTTAATGCGGGTTCTTTGCTTGGGGCACAGGTCCTCTTTATCTCAGAACTTATCAGGCTTTGCTTGTAATCTTTCCCTTCTCTTGCTGTGTCTACATTCTACCCATTCTTCAAGGTCCAGAAAGAATGCCACTTCCTCCTTGACGATTTTCCTGGCGTCTCCAAGTCACATTCATAGCTCCTAAATAATTATTCTCATGTTTTATAGTTGTGACAAGATAGTGGAATCCTCTACCCTTCTCTCTTGATCTGTTAACAGGAAACCTAGAGACCATTACCTGAGACAGGAACAGGTGCTGATAGCTATCTGAAGTGCAAATCTGTAATTTCCAAACTACTGGTTCTTCGACCCTAAGTAGCTTAAAGACCCCATGATTGCTTAAAGAAGCACATCTCAAATACAATCTAATAATATTCATTTTTGTTTAAAAGATGAAAAGGTAGGGAGTATCTGGCCTGGGTTTATTTATCTCACAAACCAAGGGATTCATTTCTTGATTAAAAAAAAAAGAAAGCTATATTCATACTTCCAATTAGTTTCTCCCGAAATATCTCCAAGTATGTCCTTTAAGCAGGCATATTTTATTTTCAATGCGTTTGAAAGACATTTGAAGGGAATAACCACGGACATACTTAGGAACACGAACCGCAGGAGTCAAAAGCACACTCTCAGTGCTGCTGCTGACTGGGAACGCCACTGGGCCTGAATTTATGCTTTTTGGAGCCTCAGTCCTCACATCTGTACAATGGAGATAATACTCGATACTATTTACTTCCCAGGCTTGTGATGACAGGTTTTCTTTTCCGTGAGCTGCGGGGCAGTTTGCATCCATGAACCGAAGGGAGACGCTTTTCCTCCCGCGATGCACTTCCTTGCGCGAGGAAGGGTGACCAGTGGGGTGGAGGGGAAGCTCGTGGCGGAGTACAGGTGGCCCGGGCTGGAAGCTCGGCAAGGACAACTTGGGCGGCAGCTTCGGCGTGCGGCGTGGGGCCTTCAGCAGGAGCGCGTTAAGTGTGCAGACGCCGTGCAATACTAGCTGGGCGTGCGTGCATCAGTGTGCGCGGGCTGCTGGGAGCGCGCTCGCAGCGACTGCAAAGCGTAGAGGCGCCGCGGCGTAAGGTAGGAAAGCGACAGCTGATAAGGCCGAGGGAATCCGAGGCCCCGGGGGCCCGAGCGCCCTGGCAGTGGCGGCGACGCGTCCTGTCTGTTGGCGCCTCAGCGCCGCTGGCCGACGGGTGTCCGCAGCGCCCCACGTGGCGGCCAGCCGGGTCGCTGCCAGGAGAGCCGATTTGCTCCGCCCCCGCGGAGCTCAGCTGCCCTGCTCAGCATCCCCGCCCAGCTCTCGCCCGACCCTCTCCCTTCCCCCTCTCGGATCGCGATGGACGCGGCCTCCCCCCGCCGCCGCTGGCAGCACCGCGCGGGCCTCTGAGCTGCGGGGCCTGAGGAGCCGCGTGCCGGCGACTGGACTTGAGCTGGCTTTCTCCCATCAGGGGAACCTCTCGCTTTTCTGTCACCAGGTCCCCGCGGAGGAAGGGGAGGGACGAGGCGCGGCTTTTCCTGTGCCGCCTGCCCGGCTCGACCTGCGCGGCCTGCGGCTTCCTGGGAACTCGAGGGCCGCGGCCGGGCCTGGCTCTGCCCGCGGCCTGCTTGGAGCTGGACTGGAGTGGTTTGGAACGACAAGCCCGGGTGAGCTTGAGGGAACGGGAGGCGGGAGCTCCTTGGGCGGTCGGAAGGGCCAGGCCTGGGGGGGTCAGGATCCGGGATGCCGGGCGGCGGGCCGGGAGCGAGAGCCCCCGGACCCTAGTGAGGTGGGTGGGCTGCTGCCGACTCACCCGCTCAGCCCCTTTGTTTCTCTCCCCCGGCCCTGCCCGCGGCGGGGCCCGGCTTGCGGGATCCTGAGCCCAAGGCCGCCCCCCCACCCCCACCTTGCCCTTCAGAAGGGTTCGCTGCCGGGCCAGGCCGGGGACGACCCGCCGGGCCTCGGGAGTTCAGGGCGCCGCTCCCGGCAGACCCGCTGTCCTGTCCCGCGGCCTCCTCTCGGGCACGGAGGCTTGCTTTTTCTCCTTCAGAACTTCCCCCTTCTCCTAGACACAGGTAGCTAACTTAGCTGGGTTTGGTGCGGGGAAACCGGAGCGCGGTGCCTGCGCCTCCCGGCGCGGGGCTCGGCTGGGCCCGGAGTGTTGGGTCATCCCTGCTGGTCGCCGCCGTTGGGTGCCCACTGGTACCCGCCTCTGGATTCAGACACCTGCCGCTGGGTTACGTGGGACCTAAAGCTGTCCTCCTGTCAGGGAGTTTACAAGCTTTGGTAACGACTTGCCTGTTGGGGCTGCTTCTCTGTTTTGTGTATATAGTGCATATTTTTAACCAACTGCTCCATTCTGTGGGGATGGGGAAAGAGGGACATAGCTAGTTCATCGCGTTTACTTTTAGCATTTCTTTTTAAACTTTGAAGAACAGTTGCCAAGACTGCCAAAATAATTAACCAAGTCTTTATTCATAGATAGATTTTTGTATCTAATTATCGTTTGTATTTGGACATCTTAGGAATAGCAGTAAGTAAATTGAGAAGTCAGAATTGTGAAGTTAGAGCTAATTTTAATGCAGAAACTTAATTTAGAGGGGGATGGGATCAAACTGCTTAGACTCTCCTCAAAATACTGACTCTAACCTTTATCTGAAGATCAGTTTTGGGTGGAGGAGGGGGGAAGAGGTTTGCTGGAAAAAAAAAGAACCTTTAGTAAGGTGTTCTTTGCCTTTTGGCACAGACGTTAGTGATAGCAGTAGTAGGATCCGAAGCTTGTTTGACTGTCTTTGACAAAGACAGCTCTGGTTTCCAGTTAAGCAGCAACCTAATCAGCTTATACTCTTGTGCAAAACTGGTTTTTATTTAGTATGATATATGAACGTTAAACCTGAGGAATAAGGGCAGTTGAAAAACTTAGTTAGGCACTATATCTAAACATACTTACGAGTCTTTTCTAATTCCTAGGAGTACATCACAAAAATTTGGTTCTAGCTGATACAAAGGAAAAAACTTTAAACTCAAGCTGATCGGTCCTGGACATTTAAAGGACTTTTTCCCTTTTTTAATTTAAGCAAAGAGGCTTTTAAAAAACCATGGCAGATGTGGATCCGGATACATTACTGGAGTGGCTACAGATGGGACAGGGAGATGAAAGGGACATGCAACTAATAGCCCTTGAACAGCTATGCATGCTGCTTTTGATGTCTGACAACGTGGATCGTTGTTTTGAAACGTAAGTACATCCCTTCATCATCTTCCTTTGGGGTTGCTGTAGTGACATTTGTTTTCAGCCATTTGCTGACTTCAGTGTGTGTAGAATTTTTTCTAGTGAGTTTTACAATTATCTTTTTTACTTTATGCAGTTTTGCATTTACATTTTTCTGAGAAATAAAAATTGGTAGGTGAAGTAACATGAGTAATGATAATTGTCATGACACAAATACATGTTTGTTGAATGAATAGGGTTTAGTAGGGAGTACTATTTTAACCCATACCTTGATTCATTTTCAAAATATGTCACGAACTGGGAAAATACAAACACTTTTCTTCTTTAAACGTAGCTATTTCTGTACCAAGAAATTGATGTGGAAATATAGATAATAATGAAAATATGTTTACAACTGCCCATTTCTTTGTAGGTATTAAGTCATATGACATCATATGTTTGTTAAAACAAATCATTGATTTGTAAATTTCAATTTAGAGGCTATAAATTGGATGTTACCCACATAGTATACTTTTTGGAATAGTAGGAACATTTTGAAGTTTGGAGAGTTTAAACAATTTTATTCAAAGGTTATACTGTAGAATTTGTGCAAAACTGTAAAAGAATTTATTACTAGATTGGCCATTAATGCCGCGTTTTTCCTCTTATGTGATACTTGCTGAGTAATCATTCTTCTGAGTGCTGAATACATTTGGTTTTTACTGTTTGTTTTACATTTTATATCTACAATTTTAAATTCCAATAATAAGTAAATGAAAACTCACTTGTTTCTATATTTGTTTTAACACCATTTTGAGATAATTAATAGAAAATGTTTGAGGTGTTGACATAAAATTTGGTATAATTATCTTAATTTTTCTGAGGTGGCAATAAAAGCTGTATTACTCACTAAATTGACAAAGTATTTTTAATTGTCTACATTTTTGAATGAATAAGTATTGAACATGAATTAATAAATTAATAATAATTCTTAGTTGTAAATCTCATTAAAACAGTATGCTATTAAGGTAAAGATCCTTATAAGCAAAATTTCTGAATCACAATCTGTTAGTAGCCCATTTATTTCAACTAGCTCTTGTTATTGAGTACAAACTTTGAGTACATCATAATTCAGCCCCTTATTTGACACTTGTTTTAGCAGGATTCATAGAAAAATGCAGTAGAATTTTGAGTATTCGTAGATTTCATTAGAGGGTCTTCATTAACCTGAGAATTTTGGTATTTTGAAAACTAAGTCACACTTGCCAGGCAAATCAACTGTCATTTCGTATCTTCTGTTAAGTACTAAAATATAGTAGAAGTATTTGTAATGGCCTTAAAGTGCTAACCATATTGAAGCAATTTTAAAGGAAATTTTTAAAATGTAAAACTTACCCCTATATAAAATTCTACCATCCTAATAACATAATTGTTATACTTTCCATTTTCCCTTCCAGGCTTTATTCATATTTGATACGTATTTTAAGAAAGGAAATTAAAGTCAGATGTGATTTATATGTTTTATTTACTAAGTGAAGATATAAGAATATTCAAATTGGAATGGTCAACCCTGTTTCATGTAGCATACCTGTAATTTGTCTATCAAAACTAGACATTTGATTTAATTTATGACAATTTTTTTTTTTTTTAAACCATAGTTTGCTTCCTTTCTTTGTTCTACATGTAGACAGATTTTCTTGTTTTCGCAAGGACGGAAAATTGTCTTGGTTCCTTTAAACCAGAGAGGCAGCATGGTGAGGTGGAAAGAATGGGCTGTAGCATCAGAGACTTGGGTTCAGATTTTTGGTCAGCTACATGCAATTTAGCTACTGAGAGCCTTACTTTCTTCCTCTAAAATGGCAGTAATCTTATTTCTGGTAAGCTTCTTGTGAGGAGCAAAGGAAAGAATGTATGTGAAAAGTGTTTTGTGTAAAGTGGACTATTAAATATCATTATTATTAAATATTTAATTTTGAATTTTATTTTGGGACTGATTGATTTTGTAGTCTTTACATTCTTTGAAACTGTCAACAAATAAGGCAGCGGAAAAGCAAGATGATCAATCATACTTTGGATATTGGTGAAAATCTCCTAAACCAACTTAATTTGTTAAGATAGTAGCAAATAGTCCTTACTTAGGTCACGTAAAGCACAGGATGTCTATATGTTCAGATATGTTTTTGCCTGATTAGCTTGTGTTAATAGTTAAATGTCTGTTTAGTCAGGAAAGGCAGAAGGCGTGGTAGAAATAATGGCCTTTGGAATGGGATGACTTGGGTTCAGGTTTTTGTGAGGATTAAATGGGATAATACTTGTGAAATGCCTAGCACAGTACTTTCCACATAATAAAGTATTTCTTTTCCTTTAACTGGTATAGTATGTGGCTCTCCATTTTTTTGTACCCATTTTGCTAGCCTTTTCCAGTTAAGGAATACACAAATTCTGTGAAACTGAGATGCTTTTTTTTTTTTTTTTAAGATTTTATTGGGGAAGGGGAACAGGACTTTATCAGGGACCAGTGTGTACTTCCAGGATTTTTTCCAAGTCAAGTTGTTCTTCGAATTGTAGTTGTGGAGGGTGCCGTTCAGCTCCAGGTCCAGTTGCCGTTGTTAGTTGCAGGGGGCGTAACCCGCCATCCCTTGGGGGAGTCGAGGAATCGAAATAGCAGCCTTGTGGTTGAGAGCCCACTGGCCCATGTGGGAATCGAACTGGCAGCCTTCGGCGTTAGAAGCACAGAGCTCCAACCGCTTGAGCCACTGGGCCAACCCAAGCTGGGATGCTTCTTATTAATGCCTGAACCTAAGGCAATGCTCTAGAAAGTAAAATTCCGGTTCAGGGTTGGTTTTTGCTTTCATCTGTGATATCATTGAATTAAATTTAATATAAATTTTAAGTTTAATGTTACAGATGACTGTTTTACATTCACATTAAAACAGTTGATCAGCATGCATATTGTTATAAGTAGATAAATCCTGGGCAGTTGTAGATCCTGCTACTAAATCTTTAGATAATATAATTTAAAAGTGATGTTTTTCTGAGAAGACTCTAAGATCTCCCCAGAATATCTAGAAAATGGAATATTAGGGGTAGTGCTTTTAGGTACTGGAAGGCTCTATTTAAAAAAAAAAAAAAATCGTTTTACCTAATTATGGGCACAAAAGGATATGCTACCTGAGTAAAGCTTTTGATTTTGTCTTAGCAATGGGAAGGCATTGAAGTGCTGTTAAAGAGTGAGTGATGTTGAGCTTTAACATTTGAGCATCTTGGTGTTTGCTATTTGGGGGATCAGCAGAATGTGTTTGGGAGAAACATGAGAAAATTAAACTCTGGAGGCTCGGCCTGCCCCCTCCCAGCCCCCAGTGCCAACCTGCTGAGGCCATGGGGGCCAAGGACCAGGAGCCGGGGACCTCGGCAGGTCTTTGGCCCAGATTTGATGGAGGGAGAGGGGCAGGAGGCTCACAGGGCATTTGGTAGCCAGCCCACAGGCTGCTGTCCTGCAGGCTCTGGTCAGTGTTCTGAGCGCCCCTCCCTGCCCTCCCAGGGTTGAGAGCCTCTGATTGGCGATGGGGAGCTGCTCTCACTTTAGAACCCCCATTAAGGCAGAATATTCCCTCTGCCTTCATCCTCTGTGGGCCTGATGACCTCTGCATGCCCTTGGAGGCTGGCAACCCCGGACCCTGAGAGGGTCACGGATGGCCAGGGTTGTGCTGGAGGTCATGGTATAAAAAAAGAAAAAAAAAGAAAAAAAAAAGAAAAGAGTGAGTGATGTGATTCAATTTGTCTTTTAAAAACATTATCTGTTTTATGAAGAATAGATGGGTGGGGAGGACCGAAAGAACAAATGCTTGTAGACTTCGTAGGGTATGATCCAGAGAGAGAGAGTTGTAATAAAAGTAGAAAGAAGTGGGTAGATTTGAGAAAGACTTAGGAGGTAAAATAGGACTTGTTGAATGATTGGATATGAGAGTGAGAAAGAAGGAGGTATTATGGGTGACTCAGGTTACAATGAGTGATGATGTCATTCATTGAGAGAGAACACTGGAAGGAGGACCTTGTTTTGATGGGCTGAGATCATGAGTTTGTGTTTGACTGGATTCTCATATCTGCTTCTGCGTTCAATCTGTTGCATTATGTTTTTTTCATTGAAATACATATATAAAAAATCATTCTCTGTTGATTTAGTTTGAAAAGGGAAGGCTGTTGTAATGATTTTTTTTTAACACGTAAATATGGATATTCCCTTTGATACCATACCAAACTGGACAAGTGATAGTTTCTTAAGGGAGTTACTTATAATGTGGATTCTGAAATCATATCAATGAACTTTTTGTACTCTGGTACATTAAAATCTATTGGTCTCTTTTGTACATTGAGTGGATTTTTAACCCATGTTTAAGTTAGTAAAATCATACACCGGTCATATGAAAAGTGTTGGTCTACTGAGTTTTATGGATTTTCCAAATGTTGACATGTCATTCTGCAGTATCACAAACACATTTGCTAATATGACTACTGAGTTCATCAGAAAAGTCTTTAAATGTTGGGAAGCTGTCAAGCTCATGGTATCAGATACAAGTGTTCCAAAATTGTAATTTTTGCTTGAACACTTGAGTATTATCATTGGCAGCAAATACTGTCAAATTGTTTTTCTTTTTTTTTTTTTTTAAAGATTTTATTGGGGAAGGGGAACAGGACTTTATTGGGGAACAGTGTGTACTTCCAGGACTTTTTTCCAAGTCAAGTTGTTGTCCTTTCAATCCTAGTTGTGGAGGGTGCCGTTCAGCTTCAAGTTGTTGTCCTTTCAGTTTTAGTTGTGGAGGGCGCAGCTCAGCTCCAGGTCCAGTTGCCGTTGCTAGTTGCAGGGGGCACAGTCCATCATCCCTTGCAGGAGTTGAACTGGCAACCTTGTGGTTGAGAGCCTGTACTCCAACCAACAACTGAGCCATAGGGGAGGCAGCTCAGCTCAAGGTGCCGTGTTCAATCTTAGTTGCAGGGGGCAGAGCCCAACATCCCTTGCAGGACTCGAGGAATTGAACTAGCAACCTTGTGGTTGAGAGCCCACTGGCCCATGGGGGAATCGAACCGGCAGCCTTCGGAGTTAGGAGCATGGAGCTCTCACCACCTGAGCCACCGGGCTGGCCCCCAAATTGTTTTTCTTTTTTCTTTTTCTTTTTTTTTTTTTAACGATTTTATTGGGGAAGGGGAACAGGACTTTTTTTTTTATTGGGGAACAGTGTGTACTTCCAGGACTTTTTTTCCAAGTCAAGTTGTTGTCCTTTCGGTCTTAGTTGTGGATGGTGCCATTCAGCTTCAAGTTGTCCTTTCAGTCTTAGTTGTGGAGGGCGCAGCTCAGCTCCAGGTCCAGTTGCCGTTGCTAGTTGCAGGGGGCGCAGCCCACCATCCCTTGAGGGAGTTGAACTGGCAACCTTGTGGTTGAGAGGACGGACTCCAACCAACTGAGCCATTCTGTAGCTCAGCAGCAGCTCAGCTCAAGGTGCCGTGTTCAATCTTTCAATCTTAGTTGCAGGGGCGCTGCCCACCATCCCTTGCGGGATTCAAGGAATTGAATTGGTGACCTTGTGGTTGAGAGCCCACTGGCCCATGTGGGAATCGAACCGGCAGCCTTCGGAGTTAGGAGCATGGAGCTCTCACCGCCTGAGCCACCGGACCGGCCCCCCAAATTGTTTTTCTTGAAGTGGAAGGCTTACTTCATTAATTTTTAAGAAAATGTTTGCCAGATATCCAAGTCTAATAACCACAGTTTGTCTGAAGTTCTTTCAAGTAAAAATGGTGTTGCATGAAAAAAGTGGCTAGTTTGACTCTAAAGGTTGTACTTTTCCTTGACATAACCATCATTTGTGGGTATGCAGAAGTGCTTTATGATTATTTCCCATTTCCTTAATTAGAATATTAAAAGATATGTACTTAAGGGTTGAGATCAGTAAAATTAATAATTTTTTGCTTCATTAAGGTTATTCTGTAGTGAAACTGGGTTTTTGAAATTTTTTCCCACGCTAGAGCTTGTACAGACTAAGTGCAGTTTAGTGCTGCTGCTTTGATTTATGCTAAAGCACAAGCAGTTTTATCCACCATTGCTTTTGCATTGTTAGTTTACATGTCAACACAGGAAAGAAAGTGATTCAAGAAGAGACAGGACAATTGTGTTGAATACTGGTGAGAGGTCTAGTAGGGTGAACTTTGGATTTAGCAACATTCTCAAGGTCATTGATCTTAATGAGGGCTGAGTGGAGTGGTGATGCGGGGCAGATTTGAGTGGGTTGAGGAGTAAGAAGGACATGAAGAATGAAGACAGAGTGTGAGAAAAACTTTTTTGAGAAGTTAGATTGATATGGAGGAGTGCGACTTTTTCTTTTAAGGGTCTAAGAGAATGAATAACTCATAGTGTAAAGGTTCTGAGTAGCTGGGAGAGAACTGGCTCTTGTCAGGAGCAGTACTTTTTAAACTTTAATCTGGGCAATGTGAATCACCTGGGGATCAAAGATGCAAATTGTGATTCAGTTGGACTGGTGTGATGCCTGACATTCTGCATTCCTAATAAGCCCCCAGATAATGCTGAAGCTGTTGGTCAGAAAAAAATCTCCTCAAAGTGAGAGATAAGTTTTAGGTAGTGTTCCTTGTTGTAAAACCGGGAAGGTGGAGAGGTTAGATGCATATGTTTTAGGTTTGATAGTAAAAAGTCGAAGGGATTTCTGTCTGATGACATCTATTTTCTCCCTGATGTACAAGAGAAAAAAGAATAATATCTAGGATTAGTGTGGGGGAGTGGTTATGATCAGATAGTGCTGTGAGCTTTGTAATAGATATCCCTGCCTCTAAGCTAACTATACTCAGAATTATAGTTTTAAAATATTTTTTATGGTCTTTTATTGAAGTATAATTGACGATAGTCTTAAAATATTGATTTGATTGTACCATTCTCTTTTATGAAATCCTTTAGATTCTTTACCTAATGGATAAGATTTAAATTCCTTCAAAGATCTCTCCTGCATTCTCACATACATACTCCTACTATTTTTCTATTGATAAATATAATGCCTGGTATACAATAGCTAATATCCGGATATTGAGTAGGTGGAGAAATTCTTTATAATGTGCCTGTTTTCCATTTAGGTCTAAAATGCCTCTAGAAGGTATTTCTATATACCCAAACCAAACTGGTTGTGGGGCATGCAGGAGAAGGAACGTTGTATTCTTGTAGTAGAAATGGCATCATTATGTATTTTCCCTACCCCCTTAACATTAATGGACTTGCCTTTTCTATATTGACTCTTGTTTCCTTCTACCCAATGGCAGGTTTATAAGGAAGTGAAATTACTTTCTTTCATCAGCCCTGCAGCTTTCCTTCCCTGATTACAGAATATTCACTATATCAAATACATACAATCCTGAAATGTTGAATAAGTGCATTTCTGTAGACAGCAACTGTGTGTACAGTATATGCTTCATTCAAGGCAGTGGACGGCAGATGCTGGAAGATGAGAGACATTCTCTGCCAGGGTTCTTAAAGTTGGGCTCTAGGGAGCCAGTAGATAGTGTGCTTCAGTAAGCTTTCATTAAGTTTACCAAAGAGTCTGTGACCTTAAAAATGTAAAAAACAAAACACTTCTAGTTTATAGCAGTGTATGTTTACTGTGCATCCTTGTTGACTGTCATTAGACCTTTGAGTTCCTCATAGCTCAGCACTGTCTTACTCATCTTTGTAGCCTACCCCGCAATGACTAGCACAATACTTGGCATAAAAAGGCATTCAGTAGATACTTGTTGAATGAATTGCAGTTAGGTTTGTGTGTATATTTTAATTGGAGGAAAGCAAGTCTACATATTGGAATTTGACTTAATCCTTTTTCTTTGAGAGGAAAGGCCATAATTTTCAACTGCTTTGCCAGGAGTTATTTTTAATTAAGCAATACAGAAAGAGTCAAGGCTGGGAGCAGGGGCAATAATAGAATAAAAGATGAAATGGATCAAAAGATGTTATTTTTATTTTCAAGAAACCAAGTTTATTAATCTTTTACAGTTAAAATATTTAGGTTTTTTTTTTTTTTTTTTTTTTTTTTAAACTAAAGGAGGTGTCCTATTTACAGACTATATCCAGTAAAATATTGCCACTACAGATAACTTCTTTTATTTAAAAAAAAAAGTTAAATTTCCTTATATTGTAACAAATCTTTCTGAAATCTTGGCCCAAGTCCAAGTGATATAGTTTGGGAAAAAACATGTGGTAGTTATGATATAGAAACTTAATTCCCAAGGGAATTCTTTCTCTTGGGAACCTCATGAAACCTTTTGTAATTGTTTTAAGTTACTTACCTCTGTTTCTTTCAGGGAAAGAATCTGATATCATTGCATATAGCATTTTGGAAACCAGTGCTTAAATTTGGATTCATCTGAGTTTTCTTCTTAATATCATTTGTGTGGTTGACTGGTCTGACAGTAGTTCTTAAAGTTTGAGTGATCTTACAGTTTCCTAATTAGGCTACCTTTGGGTCTATAAATAAGTATTATAGTATAGTACTGAGATTAATATATCAAAATAATGTCTACCTGTAATATGAGGTAAATATTTAGCAAGTTAAAAATTTTAAATAACTCTTTAATTGTAATGTATATAAAATTTTGTGCGATAGATATATACTTTTAGCTTTATTCAGGGACGGCTGTGATTATATGCATGGTATTTAATTTTTTCTGAAAGTTATTTAAATTATATATGGTGACATTTGAGTTTTGACAAATGCATCGAGTTGTGTAACTACTACCACAATGGAAATTCAGAACAGTTCCATCATCCTGAAACATTGTCTAGAGCTGTCACTTTGAAGTTAAATCCTCAACCCCAGCGTGCCCAGTGGTCTGTTCTTTGTTGCTATAGTTTTGAATTTTTCAGCATGTCATGTAAGTGGAATCTTATAGTATGTAACCTTTTGAGTCTGGCCTCTTTCATGTAGTATGTTGCATTTGAGAGTCACCTGTATTGCTGTGTGTGTAATAGTTCCTTTCCATTCATTGCTGTATTCCATTTTATGGGTGTACCACAGATAGTTTGTCCATTCACTTCTTGAAAGACATTTGGATTTTTCTAGTTTTGGTGGTTATTACCAAAGTTGCTACAAACTTTAGCATACTGATTTCTATGTAAATACGAATTTTCATTTCTTGTAAAATTCTTAGCGATAAATTTGACAAGATGTAGAGATGGACAAACCGATTTCAAAAATTCATGTGGAAATACAGAGTACCTAGACCAGCCAAAACAATTTTGATAAAGTTAGAGCACTAAGGCTACTGTATTTCAGTTATTATACAACTGCAGTAATCAAAACTGTAGTATTGGTGTAAAAGATAAATAAATGAAATGGCGGGTTCAGAAATAGATTCACACATACATAGATAGGTTATTTCAACAAAGGTGCAAAGGCAGTTAAGTGGAAAAAGGATAGCTTTTTAATAGAGCTGGAACGATTGGATATCCATATACAGAAAAGAAAAAATTTTGATCCATATGCTACCTCATATACAAAGATAAACTCAAAATGAATCATAGACCTAAATATAAAACCTAAAACTGTAAAACCTCTAGAAGAAATCCTTTGTGACCCTGGCTTAGGCAAATACTTAAGCGAACACCAGAAGCACAGTCCATAAGAGATTAAATTGTTATGTTTGAAGGGCTTTACTACTAATTTAGTTTCTATAATAGAGGACTGTTCAGGTTACTTGATTCTTGAGTGAATTTTAGTGTAGTATATCTTTCAAGGAATTAGTCTATTTAATACAGATTAAAATTTATGGGCATAGAGTTGTTTGTAGTATTCCTTTTTATCCTTTGGATGTCTGTATGGTCTGTAGTGATAATTCCCCTTTTCATCGTGATATTTGTAATTTTTATCTTTTAATCAATCTGGCTAGAAATTTAACCATTTTATTAATCGTTTCAAAGAACTAGCGTTTGGTTTTAAACTTCATTGATTTTACTGGTTTCGGGTTTAATTTGCTCTTTTTCCCCCTATTTTCTTAGGTGGAAGCTGAGGTCACCGATTTGAAACCTTTTTTTTTTTTAAAGGTTTTATTGGGGAAGGGGAACAGGACTTTATTGGGGAACAGTGCGTACTTCCAGGACTTTTTTTTTCTAAGTCAAGTTGTTGTCCTTTCAGTCTTAGTTGTGGAGGGTGCAGCTCAGCTCCAGGTCCAGTTGCTGTTGTTAGTTGCAGGGGGCACAGCCCACCATCCCTTGCAGGAGTCGAACTGGCAACCTTGTGTTTGAGAGGACGCACTCCAACCAACTGAGCCATCCAGGAGCTCCGCGGTAGGTCAGCTCGAGGTGCCATGTTCAATCTTAGTTGCAGGGGGTGCTGCCCACCATCCCTTGCAGGACTCGAGGAGTTGAACTGGCAGCCTTGTGGTTGAGAGCCTGTGCTCCAACCAACTGAGCCATCTGGGAGGCAGCTCAGCTCAAGGTGCCTTGTTCAATCTTAGTTGAAGGGGTTGGAGCCCACCATCCCTTGCAGGACTCGAGGAGTTGAACTGGCAACCTTGTGGTTGAGAGCCCACTGGCCTATGTGGGAATTGAACCGGTAGCCTTCGGAGTTAGGAGCATGGAGCTCTAACCGCCTGAGCCACCGGGCCAGCCCTTGAGATCTTTTTTAATACAAGCATTTAATACTATAAATTTATCTTTTCTGCTTTAGTGGATGTTGTATATTCATTTTCATTTGGTTCAAAATATTTTAAAATTTTCTTTGAAACTTTCTTTTTACCCTTGGGTTGTTTGGAAGTGTGTTGCTTAATTTGCAAATATTTGGGGATTTTCCAGATCTTTTTGTGTTACTATTGTGGTCAGAGAACATACAGTGTTTCCCGGAAAATCAGCCGTAGCATGGTTTTTCAGGATGCTCGTAATATAAAATAAGCCCTAATGTGTCTTTTGCAGCCAAAATTAATATGAGACCTGGTCTTATTTTCGGGGAAATACGGTAGGGCTTATTTTATATTAGGAGCATCCTGAAAAATCATACTAGGGCTTATTTTCGGTCTTATTTTTGGGGAAACACGGTACTTCATATTATCTTAAATGTGTTAAGGTTTGTTTTATGGCCCATGATGTGGTCTATTTTTGGTAAATGGTCCACATGCACTTGAGAAGAATGTATATTCTGTTGTTGGATTGAATGTTCTGTAAGTATCAAATTAGGTCAAGTTGATTGATAGTGTTGTTCAGTCTGTATTCCTCTTGGTTTTCTTTTTTTTTTTCTTCTTCCCTAATCCGCCATATTGAAAAAGTCCCTATCAGATCCCCTCTTGGTTTTCTTTTTTTTTTTTAAACTTTTGTTTATTTAAGTGTGTTTTCCCAGGACCCATCAGCTCCAAGTCAAGTAGTTGTTTCAACCTAGTTGTGGAGGGTGCCGCTCACACTGGCGCATTCTGTTTTATAGGTTACTGAGGGAAGTGTTGAAGTCTCCAAGGATGACTGTAGATTTATCTGTTTCTCTTCAACTCGCTCAGTTTTTGCATTATGTATTTTGAAATCCTGTGCTTTTAAGCTGGACGTTTTCTTGGTGAATTGATCCTTTTATCATTATGTAATGTCCCTCTTTATCTCTAGTAGTTTTCCTTGTTCTGGAGTTTACTTTGTCTGATATAAATATACCCACTCAAACTTTCTTTTGATAGTGTTTCCTTAGTATATCTTTTTCGAGTTTTAACTAATTATATATAACATGGGTTTCTTGTAGACATACGGCTGGCTTGTGTTTTTCAATCTAACCAGACAGTCTGTTTTTAATTGGTGAGTTTAGACCAATTACATTTAATGTAATTTTTGGTGTTTGAATATATGTTTAACATTTTATTATTTGTTTTGTTTTTAAATGTGTTTTTTTTTTTTTTTTGAATTGAGGAATATTGGGGAACAGTGTGTTTCTCCAGGGCCCATCCGCCCCGAGTCATCCTTAAATCTAGTTGTGGAGGGCGCAGCTCAGCTCCAATTCCAGTTGCTGTTTTCAATCTTTAGTTGCAGGGGGTGCAGCCCACCATCCCATGTGGGAATTGCACTAGCGACTCTGTTGTTCAGAGTGCACGCTCTAACCAACTGAGCCATCCGACCACCCCTATTATTTGTCTTTTTGTTCTGTTTTATTTTTGTTGTTGTTGTTTCTCTTTCCTGTCTTTTAAATTACTTGAATATTTTGTAGCATTCTATTTAATTTGCCTATTGATTTTTTGGTTCTGTCTCTTTGTATTTTTCAGTGGTTGTTCTAGGGATTACAATTAATTTAGAGTTAATATATTACCGTTTAAAGCAGGGGTGTCCAAACTGTGGCCCGCGGGCCAACTGCGGCCCGTGATCCGTTGTTAATTGGCCCGCAGCAAATTCCAAAAATATATTTAGTTTACTTAAATAAACCAGGTGAGGCAATAAGTATTTCACCTCGAGTGAGTGGCCCGGCTGTTTGTGTATTTTACCGCATATGGCCCTTGGTGAAAAATGTTGAAAAAAGTTTGGACACCCCTGGTTTAAAGGAAAATGAACAACCCTTTATGTTGTTCTCTTTATGTTATAGTTGTCTTATGTATTAAATCTACCTACATTGAAAATCTGAAGATACAGTGTTATAATTTTTGCTTTTAGTAGTCAGTTTAAAAGGAGAAAAATAATCTATTACATTTACCCAGATATTTGTCATTTCTATTGCTCTTCCTTCATTCCTGAAGTTCCATGTATGTCTTTGGTATCATTTTCTTTCATCCTGAAGAATTTTCTTTAGCATTTCGTTTAAGGGAAGTCTATTGGTGATGAATTCTCTTAGTTTTTCTTTATCTGAGAATGTCTTTATTTTTTATTTATTTTATTATTATTTTTATTGGGGAAGGGGAACAGGACTTTATTGGGGAACACTGTGTACTTCCAGGCCTTTTTTTTTTTCTTTTCTCCAAGTCAAGTTGTTGTCCTTTCAATCTCAGTTGTGGAGGGTGCTGTTCAGCTTCAAGTTGTTGTTCTTTCAGTCTTAGTTGTGGAGGGCACAGCTCAGCTTCAGGTCCAGTTGCTGTTGCTAGTTGCAGGGGGCACAGCCCACCATCCCTTGCGGAAGTCGCACCGGCAACCTTGTGGTTGAGAGGATGCGCTCTAACCAACTGAGCCATCTGGGAGCTCAGCGGCAGCTCAGCTCAAGGTGCCGTGTTCAATTTTAGTTGCAGGGGGCGCTGCCGACCATCCCTTGCGGGAGTCGAGGAATTGAACTGGCAGCCTTGTGGTTGAGAGCCTGCACTCCAACCAACTGAGCCATCCGGGAGGCAGCTCAGCTCAAGGTGCCGTGTTCAACCTTAGTTGCAGGGGGCAGAGCCCACCATCCCTTGCGGGACTCAAGGAGTTGAACTGGCAACCTTGTGGTTGAGAGCCCACTGGCCCATGTGGGAATCGAACCGGCAGCCTTTGGAGTTAGGAGCACGTAGCTCTAACCGCCTGAGCCACCGGGCCGGCCCTGAGAATGTCTTTATTTTGCCTTCATCCTGTGAAGACATTTTTGCTGGATCTAGAATTTTGGTATGGCAATTCTTTCCAGCATTTTAAAGGTGTTGTTCTGCTGTTTTCTGGCCTTTATGATTTTTGATAAGAAATCTGAATTAATTCTAATTTTTGTGTTGTTTTTCCTCTTGCTGCTTTCAAGAATTTTTGCAGTTTAATTATGATTTGTCTGTGCATTGTTGTCTTTGAATTTGTTGCATTTGGGGTTTGCTGAGCTTCTTGAATCTGTATGTCTGTCAAGAAATTTGAGAAGTTTCTTCAAATCTATTTTCTGTACCAGCTTTTTGTTCCTTTCTTCCTGGGACTCCAATGACACAACTGTTATACTTTTTGATATGTCCCCTAGATCCCTAAGACTTCTTCCTCAACTCCCTAAGCTTTTTTCTCTGTTCTTCAAATTGGATAGTTTTTATTGATCTGTTTTCACATTCACTATGTCATCTTCATTCTGTTCTTGAGTCCATCCAGTGAATTTTTTACTTCATAAGTAGTATTTTTCATTTGAATGTTTTTCACATTTTCTATTTCTCTTGAAAACATCTGTTTCCAATTATTTCAAGAATGGTCATACATTTACTTCATGGAGTATAGCTATAGCTGATTTAGAGTTCTCTCTGATAATGTTAACATCTAGGTTGTTTCAGGCTTACGTCTGTTGACTCTTCTTGAGTTGGACAGATTAGATTGTATTGATTCTTGTGTTTCAAGATCAGATTGTATTGATTCTTTGTGTTTCAAGATACTTTGGATTTTATCCTAGACGTTTGGATTATTATCTTGTGAGACTGGATTTTATGGAGTATGTTGATTTTTGTTGTTTTGTTTTGTCATGTAGTCAACCTAGGTAAATTAGACTGCAAGTTCTGACTTGCCATCTGTGTGTGGTGGTTCCAGGGTCTGTGGTTTCAAGGCCTTTGTTATGATGTTTGGGTTTATGCTGTATATGTGTCACTTAGCGTTTAGTCTGGGACTTGGGTAGTAGATTGTGTCATAGTTCAGTTGTCAAAGTCATTAGCTCTGTCCTTCACATGTACAGTGAAGGTGAGCTTGGGACTTGTGTCAGGGATCCTTTTTCTAGCTCTTTCCGAGATTTCTCTTACATCTTTTGGCTACCAGGAGCCCTTTTTACTAGTGTTCTAGCTAGAAAGCTGGGGCTCTTTTGGAGTTTTAGCCACACTTCTCTCCATCCTCTTCCCTTCCCCCTTGTGCTGTCATTCACTTTCTGGGACTGCCCTGCAGGTAAAAGGAGTGAGAGAAAAGAAAAGAAAATAATAGGATTCTTCTCTTGCTGTTTTGACCACTGGGTTTCCTTTTCTTAGTTCTCAGTTCTCCTGGGCCTTAGATGCTTGTGGCACCTCCACTGTACTGTGCACATGTCACTAATGATTGAGTCTGGGGCTTGTACATTGGGCTGACCTTGGGGCCAGACTCAGAGGAAAGAAACCCCAGGAGTTTCTTCCTACATCCTCTGGCTCACAAAGGCCCCCTTTCTTGGTTCTCTCCGAGTTTTATTGTGTGCTCCTGCTATATAGTTTTCAGACTTGGCCTATTCAGGGGTCAGAACCAGAAAAGAAAACAGGAGAGGAAAAAAGCCCTTGAAACACACTTCCATCAAGTGTCATTTAAGTTTTGACATCCTTCTCCCATCCATCTGCTGTTATCTACTTTTCAGAGTCCTTAGATAATTACTTTTTTGTGTTCTGTCCCAAGTATTTGGTTATAATTATTGAGAGATACTGGCTGTAATAAGCTTACTCCAGTTGACTAGGTCCAAATTTCACATTTATTTTGTAGGAGTTACAAAATATTAGGTTGGTGCAAAGGTAATTGTGGTTTAAAAGGTTAAAAACAATTGCAAAAACTGCAATTACTTTTGCACCAACTACTTTTGCACCAACCTAATATGTTTGTTTCAAAATTTGGAAAAATCAAAATTAAGAGAATGAAAATTATCTACAATTGCACCATCTAGAAATAAGCCATTTTAACTTTTCGCTCTAGTTTCTTCTCTCATTATAAACACCCTAATAGATATAATTTTGGGGTATAATTTTTCCTTCTCTTTTACCTAATATTTCTGTCAAACAATATTTGTATCATACTAAGTTCTTAGTAAGCAGTTTTTTTAAAAACCTGCATAATCTATCATGTATGTGTCATGTACTTAATCACGCCCTGGTTATTAGATATATAGGTCATATATATATTACAAAACATGCTCACAGTGCACATCTTTGTACACGCATTTTTGCCTAATAACATATTTATTGAACTGCTGACTTCAAAATTGCATATAAGAGGAAATCAAAGTTCCCTTATCAGTTTCAAATAATGATATTTAATTATTTTTAGAAGTCTGACCAAATATGTTTGTCTAAAATTACCTTCTCATTACTAACTGCAAAATGGTACTGTTTTTGGTAGAGGTCCTTGTGGTTTATGATTGTTTTGAACTTTAGAGTTGATTGTCAGAAAATCTAATTGAAGATAATGTTACAAGTTTTCATTCCTTGGAGAACAGATGAGTAGGTTAATAAATTTTGATTTTTATCTTCTAAGAGAAATTGGAATGAAAATTTTAAAACGATGTTAATGTATGCCAGTATGGTAGTTTTTTATGTTTTGTATCCGCTTCAAGTACATATTCACACAGAAATAAAGTCTGTATCAAACATACAGAAATAAAATATGAATGATTGATTTACTTTGGAATTTATTTATGACTTTTGCTATTTTAGAGACTGTGTGTGTGTGTGTGTGTGTGTGTGTGTACAGCTTTAGATTCTTTTTTATTTTCTTGGTAGGGGTTTGAATATCCTGTGTTTAATTGTAAAAGTTTGTTAGTCTGCTGTAGCTAGCCAAATTTTATGAAATATAGTTTTAAAATATTTATCAATTTAACGTAATATTTGATCTGGCCTAGGAGTGGGGAAATAGGTACTCTGCTTCTGGGGGATTATACGTTGGTATAGCTTCTTTAGAAGTCAGTTTGATATCTGTCAAATAAAAATATACACACAGACACACTTGTAAGAATCTTCATAAATACTGGTACAGGTATGCAAAGATATACTTCAAGACTGTTCACTGTTTCAAATAGTAAAAACATGGAAATCATTTAAATGGTTAATAACATATGGCTATTCATTATAATAGATATTATGTAGACATTAGAAAGATTGAGTTCTATTTCTATTTGTGGACGGGTGGCCACAACATATTGATTCAGGTAATAAGCAAATTATAGGGTAGTATTTATAGTATGATTCTACTTGTAAATACCAAAAGCTTGATGAGTAGGCACTGGAATCATCTCATTACTTGTTCTCTCATGTGCCCTGAATACTGGCTTTTTCTAGTTGGGAATCTCCTAAGTTTGTTAGTTGGAACACCTGCCCGCCTCACTAGGTGCAAACTTGGGCTTCCTCACAGCATGATGCTTGTGTTCCAAGAGCAATGGTCCCAAGAGAAGCTAGTAGAAGCTCTTATTGGTTTAGCTTTAGAAGTCACAAAGTGGTCACTTTATTGTAATTGTAAACCTGCCCAGGTTCAATATTAATACTCTCAATAGGAAGAGTATCAAACTTACATTATAAGAAAGACTATATGGATATGTGGGATGGGATATAATGTTGTAGATATTGTTCAGGAATACAATCTCCCACATTATATAATTTTTCAGGCTTTCATCCTTTGCGCATGCTGTTCTCCTTACTTAGAATACAGGGCTTGTCTGCTTGACCAACTTCTGCCATAGGGTTTATTGAGCATCTTTTATGCCCCGAGCACTGTACTACATATTTTATATACATTATCTTAAATCCTTGCAATAACTCTTCAAGGTAGAGAATACCTTGATTTATAACTCAGACATTTTCCTTTTTTGTGAGGTCTTCCCTTTGACAAATCCCGAGTTGAGCTATCCCTCTCAGAACTTTTTATGAACCTACTTTTAGGTTTTTATTATAGCACTCATTATATATTTATTTTTACTTAATTACATCGTCTTTCTCCTTATTAAACAACTTCTTGAGATGGATTATTTTCATGTAATCAATTTATCAAATATTTTAATGTTCATTAGATATAAGTTACTGGGATTTGTTGTAGGAAAACAGATAAATAAGGTGCAGACCCTGCTCTCAAGTAGCTCATGTTTTCATGGATGAGACAAGTAAATGGGAAAATACAATACAGTTTGATCAATGCTTTCGATAGATGGGTTTCACTGAATGCTATGTGTGTGTGTGTGTGTGTGTGTGTGTGTGTGTGTACATGAATACTGTGTTTCCCCAAAAATAAGATCTAGCCGGACAATCAGCTCTAATGTATCTTTTGGAGCAAAAAAAATGCGTCTATTGGTCTTATTTTCCTATAGTAAACTAAGACCAGGTAATATAATATAATACAATAAATATACCAGGTCTTATTTTACTATAAGACTGGGTCTTATATTAATTTTGGCTCCAAAAGATGCATTAGGGCTTACTCTCCGGCTAGGTCTTCTTTTCAGGGAAACACGGTATGCTTAAATACCTTCTCATTGTTGAAAGAGTACCTCAAGAGCTAGAAAAACATTTTTTTTCATGCCCAATAGCCAGAAGTACTACAGATGTTTTGTATCATACCTATGAACAGTTCACAAAGCAGGGTTTCATTATAGTTGACATGAAATAAGCTCTTACGTATGCAGACCATCTTTATTTTTTTTTTTTTTAGAAATAAAATTGATAACAGTTAAAGTCTGAGAACCTGTGTTTAGAACTTGCTGTTTTTAGGTTTTTATACTGGCCCTTTAACCCTACTTGTTCATTCAGGAGATTCATCACATCTTGGGGAACACAGCAGGGAACGGTTACTCCACAAATTAGCAAATATGTAGTACATTTCCCTCTGAAATAGAGAAAGTTACACTAAATGTTTCTCTTAACTTTTATTTATTTATTTATTTTTTAAAGATTTTATTGGGGAAGGGGAACAGGACTTTATTGGGGAACAGTGTGTACTGCCAGGACTTTTTTCCAAGTCAAGTTGTTGTCCTTTCCATCTTAGTTTTGGAGGGTGCCGTTCAGCTTCAAGTTGTTGTCCTTTCAGTCTTAGTTGTGGAGGGCACAGCTCAGCTCCAGGTCCAGTTGCCATTGCTAGTTGCAGGGGCACAGCCCACCATCCCTTGCGGGAGTCGAACCGGCAACCTTGTGGTTGAGAGGATGCGCTCCAACCAACTGAGCCATCCGGGAGCTCAGCGGCAGCTCAGCTCAAGGTGCCGTGTTCAATCTTAGTTGCAGGGGGTGCTGCCCACCATCCCTTGCGGGAATCGAGGAATTGAACTGGCAACCTTGTGGTTGAGAGGATGCACTCCAACCAACTGACCCACCAGGGAGGCAGCTCAGCTCAAGGTGCCATGTTCAATCTTAGTTGCAGGGGGCGGAGCCCACCATCCCTTGCGGGACTTGAGGAATTGAACTGGCAACCTTGTGGTTGAGAGCCCACTGGCCCATGTGGGACTCGAACCGGCAGCCTTCGGAGTTAGGAGCATAGAGCTCTAACCGCCTGAGCCACCAGGCTGGCCTTAACTTTTTTGATGTGTGTTTTTTGTGCTGGATAGAAATAGAGATGAATTATTTTTAATATAAAGCATGTGGTAGATCCATTTTTGTCATTTGATTCAAGGACTATCAACTTTTACATTTTAGTTATTCAAAAGCTACTGTTTTGTAAAGAAAAAAACATTACTTTTTTAGACTGTATTTTTCCTCAGTAGTATTAATACTTTTACAATCTCTTGTTATCCCTTCAGTTTACTACACATGCATAAATGCTTTAAGATTCTGATACACTAGTCAGTCTTCTGATCTTACCTGAGAAGTATCTCCTAGTCTCAAAGCATTTCCACCTCAGAAAAGTTATGTGACTACTTGACACAGGTTTTCAGTGTTGCTGTTTAATAAAAACCAGCTGTGTTTAGTAAGTAGCTGGTCAATCAATGAATGCACGAGAGCTTCTAAAATCTTCTTTGATAAATTCCTGCTGCCGTATACCTTAAGCTAGGATTATCTAACCAGATGTTAAAGAATAGAGTTACTTTGAGGTTCATACAGATATTTTTGAAAAGCTACTAAATATATGCATACACTAAAAATTGGAGGAAAAATAATTTCACTGAAACATGGAGAGTAGTACTACGTTCTGTGTTATCTGTAGCCAGCCCATTGAAATTTAGTCTATGAAGAGAACTTCGAATAATGTATTTGATCTCATGTAACAGATTTATACTAAATGTAAATTGTGGTCTTTCATATCTTAAATGTTGATTAAAATATAGGGGATATTATTTATACCTCAGAAACTCTACTTTTGATAAAACTGTCTTCGCAGGTTTATATAGCACGCATTAGACGGTTCGTAGGAGGGAAGGGGAGCTAAACTTACTTAACTTAATATGATGCCAAGGTACTGAGCTAAGTGTTTTAATGTGTATAATTTCATTTGCTCGTCATATCCATATAAAGTGGGTATTGTTTAGATATTATCTTTGTTTTATAAATGAGGAAACAGAACCAGAAAGTTACAGAGCTGCTGTTCTATGTTTTACCCGGTCTGTTAAACCACAAATTAGCATTTGTTCCTATAAAATATGAACTGAAGAATGTCTCTGGCCTTTGGGAACTCTTATTAATGTAAATAAAGAAATAAAGTGATACATAAAACACTGTGGGAACTCTTTTTATGAGGTTTTAGGAATATGAAAGTACCACTAAACTATTTGGGGAAGTTAGAGAAGATTCAGTTGATGTTTGAGCTGAGAACTGAATAGAAATTTTTTAACATGGTTTCAAGTTAATGCTGCTACTTTGAACTGTTTACAACAATATTTTCAGCGATGGTGAAATTAGCATCTGAGTATTGTTACGGAATCAAAAGTAATGTGATAAATATTACCTAATACACATGCAGACACAGTATTGAGAGTGATGTATTATTATGTTAGTTTTATTATCTATTTTTAAAAATATTTTGATGTTAAGAATTTAGTAATTCTAGGTGTAATGTGATTTCTTTTGCTACAGATGTCCTCCTCGCACATTCTTACCAGCCCTCTGCAAAATTTTTCTTGACGAAAGTGCCCCAGACAATGTGTTAGAGGTAACAGCCCGTGCCATAACATACTACCTGGATGTATCTGCGGAATGCACCCGAAGGATTGTTGGGGTAGATGGAGCTATAAAAGCACTTTGTAATCGTTTGGTTGTGGTCGAACTTAACAACAGGACTAGCAGAGATTTGGCTGAACAGTGTGTTAAGGTAAGTCTTAATTATTTATTGGCCATTTGAAAATCACTTAGGGAATAACAAATATGTTTTGCTGAAAAAATAAAATTCTTTCAGTCATCAGTCTTATACTTTTTGAGAGTCATAGTTCAGTGGAAACCACAGTCCTTGTGGCACCAGAGGAGATCCCATATAGCTTGGGAAAAGAAATCTTATTTTTGAAAGAAAATGAAGTCACTGGTAACGCTCTTCTGTGGTGCCTCAGTGCTCTCCAGTTCCAGGTAGCCACTAACACGTTTGAGGTAGGTTGTCCATGTTCTCAGCCAAAATGATACTGTATGAAAATAGTTAACTACCACCACGACAACTAACACTGACCAGCAGTGCCAGGTACTGTACTATAAACACTTTATATGGATTACTTTATTTAATCGTTTTTAAAATTTATTGGGATAATACTGGCTAATTGCATTATATAAATTCCAGGTATACAACTTGATCTAACTCATTTGTTCCTAATGACAACTCTATGCGGTATGTGCCATTAATATAATTTCTATTTCATAGGTAAAAAACACTCAAGCATACTGAGGTTAACTGACTGACTTGGGGTGATCGAATGGTGGTAGAGCCAAGGTTTGAAGATCACAAATTTGAAGATTAGGAAGTCTGGTTCTAGGGCCCATGGATTGAACTATTTGCTATATTCCTTTAGAGTTAGCTGTTTTGTTTTGTTCCTGGTGGGGCTAATTATAAACTGTATATGACTAGAAGCAGCAATATTGGGTCACCAGTTTATTGGAACTACTTGTGACCACATTTAGATTTTACATGATTCTCTCTCTTTTTTTATTTAAAAACTGTATTTTAAGTGTGTTTTTCCAGGACCCATCAGCTCCAAGTGAAGTAGTTGTTTCAATCTAGTACTTGTGGAGGGCGCAGCTCACAGTGGCCCATGTAGGGATCGAACCGGAAACCTTATTGTTAAGAGCACTGAGCGCTAACCAACTGAGCTAACTGGTCACCCTACATGATTCTCTTTTTATGGTTCCTGTTTCATTCTCTTTATGATTCTTGCTGCTTTAGGTCAGCAGTTCTGAAACTTTTTGTCTCAGGATCCCTTTACAAGTCTTAAATTATTGAGGACCTCCAAAGAGCTTTTGTTGTATAGGTTAAGTCTATCTATATTTACCATATATTAGATATTAAAACTGAGAAATTTAAAATATTTATTAATTTATCTGAAAATAACAAACTCATTACATGTTAACATGCATTACATTTTTAATGAAAATAACTATTTCCTGAACAAATAGAAAATTAGTGAGAAGAGTAGCATTGTTAAGCATTTTTGCAAATCTCTGAAAAATGTCTGGCTTAAGAGAAGACAGCTGAGTCCTCACATCTGCTTCTGCATTTAGTTGGTTGTTATATTACACTTCACAAAGCGTCTGGAAAACTCCACTGTACACTCCTGACGATTGAGAATGAAAAAAACAATTACTGTTATAGTATTATTATGAAAAAAGTTTTAACTTCAAGGGTCCCTGAAAATGTCTTCCCCACACTTTGAGAGCTGCTGTTCATAGGTGTTAATGTCTTGATTTTCTGCCTCTGTGTCTGTAGGTTTATTTCTGTCTGTAGTCTCAGAGGAAGAGGTAACCATGTTCCTGTTCAGAGCTTTTTTTCCTTCTTATTTTCTCGATCACATCACTTTGTTTCTTCCAGTACTGGGATTTTGCTCTACTGTTTATTCACTAATCTGTATTTTCAAATTTTTTCTGGTCTGTTACACTCTGTTCTCCCTTTCTCTGTTTCCTTTGCAGATTATTCTTATTTAAGTCTTGGTTC
Organism: Rhinolophus sinicus; assembly: GCF_057876585.1. NCBI lineage: Eukaryota > Metazoa > Chordata > Mammalia > Chiroptera > Rhinolophidae > Rhinolophus > Rhinolophus sinicus. Next base: position 121,559,912 of record NC_142503.1, read on the forward strand.
TTTAATTGTAGTATTTCCTAAGATTCTGTTTTTGCCTTCTTAAAACTACAGAGGGTGCCAAAAAAATGTGTACACATTTCAAGAAAGGAAAAACTATTAAAATTGAAATACTTGATATATACCAGTAACAAAAGATGAATGTAAGACATGTGTATACAGTTTTTTGGCACCCCCGGTATACATACTTTGCCTAGACAATCTCACCTATCAGCATCAGTACCCCTCACATCTTTATCTCTAAACCTGATCTCGCTTGAGTCCTAGACTCCATATTCAAAGGCCTGTTGGACATCTCCAGTTGGATGTGTGAATTCATTATCTTTCACTACAGATAAACTCTTATTCTGATAATTGGCATTAATTTTCACCTAGTCACTAAAGACAGAAATCTGTGTTTTATCTCTTATTTCCTTTTTTCCACGCCACACATGTAATTAATGATCACGTTCTTTTCTGGTTTATTTCCTGTTTGTCCCTGTTGTGATTGCCTCATCCTCTCTTGAATATTAATGCTTGAATTTTTGCATTACTCCCCCTACTCCATTTCCCACAGTTATTAACTAGAGATCTGATCATATTATTTCCCTGCTTAAAACATTTTTCTTGCTTTCAGAATAAAGTCTATATTTCTGGTATGCCTGTATGATTTATAGACCCCGTTAACTCTTCAGTTCTTTTTTTTTTTTTCCCCAAAGTTCTTTCTTTTTTTTTTTTTAAAGAGGAACAGGACTTTATTGGGGAACAATGTGAACCTCCAGGACTTTTTCAAGTCAAGTTGTCGTTCTTTCAATCTTAGTTGTGGAGGGTACAGCTCAGCTCCAGGTCCGGTTGCTGTTGTTAGTTGCCGGGGGCACAGCCCACCATCCCTTGTGGGAGTGGAGGAGTCGAACCGGCAATCTTGTGGTTGAGAGCCCGCGTTCCAATCAACTGAGCCATCTGGCCACCCGGGAGCTGATGGCAGTTCATTGACTTCGTTCTAGTTGCGGGGGGGGGGGGGTGTGGGGGGGTGGCAGCCCGTTGGCCCATGTGGGAATTGAAACGGCAGCCCCGTTGCCTATAACTCGTGTTCTAACCAACTGAGCCACCCATCCGCTCCAACTTTTTAGTTCTACCTGTACACCTTAAACATCAACATAATTTAGAAAATAAAAGTTGATTTTAATGTTTTGATATTCATAGAATGAGGATGATGAATAATATAAATAGCTAGCATTTATTGGAAAAATTTTTTTTAATGTCTAGCATCTTTACACACTTTGGTAGATTCCTTGTAGCTCCTTGGCTTGCCGTGTAGGTTTCACTATCTAAGCCTATACTGTCCAATATAGTAGCCATACATGAGTACTGAACACTTCAGATGTGGCTACCAAATTACGATGTGTTGTAGGTATAAAATATATATGGGATTTTGAAGATTTAATACATAAAATAATATAAACAGTATCAATAATTTTTTATATTGGTTATATGTTGAAATGATGCCTTGGATATATTAAGTTAGATAAAATATAATACAATTTCTTTGTTTTGCTTTACTTTTTAAAATGTGGCTACTAATAAGTTTGAAGAGTGCCTTATGTTTTCTGTGATTCTAGAAAATTAAAATTGAACTTACAGTCTTTTGTTAATTTTTTTTTTGCTATCATAGGTGTTAGAACTGATATGCACTCGTGAGTCAGGAGCAGTCTTCGAGGCTGGTGGTTTGAATTGTGTGCTTACCTTCATTCGTGACAGTGGACACCTGGTTCATAAAGATACCTTGCACTCGGCCATGGCTGTGGTTTCAAGACTCTGTGGCAAAATGGAACCTCAAGATTCTTCTTTAGAAATTTGTGTAGAATCTCTGTCTAGTTTATTAAAACATGAAGATCATCAGGCAAGTAATCACTGTTGTTTACTTTGATTTCAAAAGGGATTTTATACTGTTCCTTATTTATAGCTGTGATATACTTCAATTTGGACTTTTCAGTTGATGAAGTAGAGGTAATTCCCTCTTCCTCTCATTTTATATCGCTATAAGGTAATCTTTTTGTTTTGGCAATGAAACATTTTAAATTGTAAAAGTGATAATATATTTATTCTTAAAATTGAAATGTTTTAGAAATATAATTTTTAAAGCTTCTCTTATACTCAGTGTAATTTCTTGACTCAGCACAATTTTGTTGAATTAAAAAGATAACTCTCACTGAAGTAAAATAACACAGTATTTAAAATCTTACATGTGTAAACTTATGTTGAATTAGTATACTTGAGAAAATAAAACTTGACTTTTAATGCTTTTTTACCATTCAGATGTTAATTATTTTCAGTTGATACTCAGATTATCTTGGCAAAGTTGTACATAATAATAGTATTTATTGAGGTTTTACTGTACATCTAGTTCCTTTACATATGTCATCTCATTAAAGCTCAGACAGTGAATTATACCGTGTTTCTCTGAAAATAAGACCTAGCCGGACGATGAGCTCTAATGCGTCTTTTGGAGCAAAAATTAATATAAGACCCGATATGATATGATATGATATGATATGATATGATATGATATGATATGATGTGATATTCCCGGTGTTACGTAAGACCTGGTATTACATAAGACCCGGTCTTACATTAAAATAAGACTGGGTCTTATATTAATTTTTGCTCCAAAAGACATTAGAGCTAATGGTCCGGCTAGGTCTTATTTTCTGGGAAACACAGTAGTTAACTCTTATCCCCATTTTACAGATAAGGGAACCGAGGCCTTGAGCAGTTAAGTAACATCTTCAGGTCAGTTAGCAGAATGTGGAGCCAGGATTCAAATCTAGACAGAATGTATGCCTTATCTCATTGCTACAACTGCCTTTCTTATAGTCTTACTATTGAAATAAGCAGTAGTAGCCCTTTTTATTTAGGTAAAGTTTGTCTGTATGCCTATTTTTACATCATTAGGTTTCGGATGGAGCTCTGCGATGTTTTGCATCACTAGCTGACCGATTTACCCGTCGTGGTGTTGATCCAGCTCCATTAGCCAAGCATGGATTAACCGAGGAGCTGTTATCTCGAATGGCCGCTGCTGGTGGCGCTGTGTCAGGGCCGTCGTCAGCTTGCAAACCAGGTCGCAGCACCACAGGCGCACCTTCCACAGCTGCAGATTCCAAATTGAGTAACCAGGTGTCAACAATTGTCAGTCTGCTCTCCACACTTTGCAGAGGCTCTCCGGTAGTAACTCATGTAAGAGTGCTTTTCAATCTTTGATTTTTAATCGCTCAGGAAAAGTGTTTTTTTTTTTTTTTTAAGGAGGGCATGGCTCACAGTGGCCCATGTGGGGATTGAACTGGCAACTTTGGTGTTGTTCGTACCTCGCTCTAACCAACTGAGCTAATGAGCCACCCCAGTAAAAGTATTTATTCATTTTTTTATTGGGGAATATTGGGGAACAGTATGTTTCTCCAGGGCCCATCAGTTCTAAGTCGTTGTCCTTCAATCTAATTGTGGAGGGTGCAGCACAGCTCCAGTCGCCGTTTTCAATCTTTGTTGCAGGAGGCGCAGCCCACCATCCCATGCGGGAATTGAACTGGCCGCCTTGTTGTTGAGAGCTCGAGCTCTAACCAACTGAGCCATCTGGCTGCCCCCACCCCACCCCACCCCACCCCACCCCACCCCACCCCACCCCACTCCACTCCACCCCACCCCACCCCTACCTGCCAGCAGCTCAGCAGCAGCTCGTTGTCTTCAATCTAGTTGTTGAGGGTGCAGCTCACTGGCCCATGTGGGAATTGAACCGGCAACCCTGTTATTCAGAGCTTGCGCTCTAACCAGCTGAACCATCTTGCCGCCCCGAAATGTGTTTTTGTATAATGCAAATAAATTAAACTCTTTTCTCCCATTCTCTTTCTAGGATCTCCTGAGGTCGGAACTTCCAGATTCAATTGAAAGTGCATTGCAGGGTGATGAGAGATGTGTGCTTGATACCATGCGTTTGGTTGACCTTCTCTTGGTGCTGTTATTTGAAGGACGAAAGGCTTTGCCAAAGTCTAGTGCTGGATCTACAGGGAGAATCCCAGGACTCCGGAGATTGGATAGTTCTGGGGAACGCTCACATCGGCAGCTTATAGACTGTATTCGAAGTAAAGATACCGATGCTCTTATAGATGCAATTGACACAGGAGGTCTGAAAATATTTTTTAAAATATAAAAAGAAAACTAAGATAAGGAATTACATAGGAAACTTCTAGATTTTGGACAGTATTTTTAGCAATGTGTGAGATAACAGAATGGCCAGCCTCTTCCATATCCTCCCTTCTCCCCATGTGTATAATTATCTGCCTGGTTCATGGTAAGACCTGAGTAAATACTTGTTGAATGAGTAAATGAAATTTACCTATTTTATCGTCAGAAGGAGATTGTGCCAATTCTAAGAGGAACTGCAAATTGATTTTAGGGCTATTGTTTTCTCAAGATTAATGAAACTGACACTAGTGAAATAATATATAGTAAATTTTTTTAGACTGTTTCGTGAGATGATGAGCAAATTATAAATTGGTAAAAGATGCTTCTGGATCATTAGACTTGTCTGTGTTCTTTTGATTATAGATGTGGATTAGTTTCTTTTCCACATGGCATTAGGCATTAGGCAGCTAGTACTCTTTGAGTTGTGTTCCATATGTAGATTTTTTTCTTATTTTATGATTATTTTTAAGGCTTAAAGTCTTGAATCCTCGGTGGTTTAAAATTTTAGAATACTTTTTAATTTAGAATACTTTTTCATAGCAGAATTTACATTGGCTGATTATTTACTACTTCAAACATTAGTTGACCTAAATGTTTAATATAGGCTCTGTATTTAGTGATTATTAATAATAATAAATGGTCCCCACTTTAGAAAAGTTCAATATTATTTTGTTGGCTTTTAAAAAATTTATTTTTCTTCAAACTTGCAGCCTTTGAAGTAAATTTCATGGATGATGTGGGTCAGACTCTATTAAACTGGGCCTCTGCTTTTGGAACTCAGGAAATGGTAAGCTAATAAATAAAAGCTAATGTTTTAAATCAAATATAGAAATATTAATAAAGCAACTTTATAATTCTTCATCGTTTTATAGGTAGAATTTCTTTGTGAAAGAGGTGCTGATGTTAATAGAGGTCAAAGGTCATCATCATTACATTATGCTGCATGTTTTGGAAGACCTCAAGTAGCAAAGGTAAAAATCCAGGTTTTTAAATTATTATGTTAGTATTTGATATTTACATGGTTCCAAAATCAGAATGATAGAAAAACTTTTATTCTAGTATGTTTCCATGCCATCTTTAGTCACTCCATTCCCCCTTTGCCCACTATAGGTAAGCATTTTTTGTTGTTTTTTTATTGTTGTTTATCTTTTCAGAGTATCTTAATGCAGATACAAGCAAAAGTATATTTATATGCTTATTACCTCCTTTTGTTACACAAAATGTAACATTATATATGCTGATCTATACTTTGCTTTTCTTATTTTAATAATATAGATGGAAGACCTTTTATATATTTGGAGAGCTTTTCTACATCTGCATGCTTATCCTGTGTGGATGTACTACAGGTTTATCCAACTAGTCACCTATTGCTACATACTTGGTTGTTTCCAATTTCATTACTGGCAATGAATGTATAGGCTTTGTATAGGCATATCTCAGAGTGATTGTGGGTTTGGTTCTAGACCACTACAGTAAAGCACAAGTATTGCAGTAAAGCACGAGTATCCCAATAAAGCAAGTCATAATCTTTTTGCTGGTGGAGGGTCTTGCCTTCAGTTTGTGAAAAATGCAGTGTCAGTGCAGTGCAGTGAAGCAGAGTGCAATAAAACGAGTTATGCCTGCACTATTTCTGTTGTTTCTATTTAATAATAAACCAGATATTCTATTTGCAAACATATCAGAATATCTTTAACTCTTAGTTTACCAAAGGACGTTGGAGAGTTCTTTTTACAATTAGGAGAAATTGAGGTTCACAGAGGTCAAATGATAAGGGTTGAACCAACTGTATGATCTAGGTATCTAGAATCTCCCTGTTGGGAAGTAATTTGGCATAGTGCAGTGTCGTCAGCTGGCTACAAAGTCAGGCACACCTGGATTCAAGTTTCAGCTCTAACAAAACGTGGCTTTGGGCAAATTTAAGTTTGACTTGCAATTTTATCAGTAAAATGTATGCATATTATTAGCATGATTATTGTGATAATTAAAAAAAAGTCCATGAAAAGCACTTAATATAGTAGTAGTTGGCACATCATAGATGCTCAACTGGTAGTTGCTGTTATTGCCATTTTTACACTAAGAAAATTTTTAGCAATAACTTAGTTTTCCAACCTGTGAAAGGTAGTCTCTTCAAACTTGAATACTATCAGTTTGAATTAATTTTTAGAGAGAATGGTACTTCTAAGGGTGATAAAAATTTTTTTTGAGACATTTTCTTTCGACCCATAGTATTTCACAGTTATGAGTGGTGAGTGGGAGAGGAGCCAAATGCATTGTATCTAACCCTAACCTGTATTGATTACACATCAGCCCATAATGAGCTATAGCTGCCTTTACTAACAATGATATATTAGGTAGTGATCACTAGGCACTTCTTTTTTGCCAGCCGGTGTCTTAAGCATTTAACTTGTTCTATTTAACTTAATCTTCACAGGTTCTTTTGTTTTTAATTGATTCTAAGATATACCTCCACATTCTCCCCCCCAAAACACATTTTAATATCTTTAAATAGGAAAATGTCTTATAATTGCTGTTGGACAGATAGAAATTGCAGCATAATTATTAGCTGTCCATGCAACAAAAATTGTAAAATGGATATTAGTAACTTAAATGACAAATCCTGTTTGACAGAGGAGCACTCTCAGAAATGCTGTGTCACTAGTGCTCTTTATGGCACCGATGACAGCATTTTGTGTAGAAATACAAATATAAGTTACTTTGAATCAAAAAGTTATTAATTATCTGAAGAATTGTGCGCAGAATATGAAGCAGTTACAGAAATACTGTATTACGTTTCATTTATATTTTCTAATTTATTTGTCCAAGTAATATATGAAAAAATATCTACGTTTAAAAAAGTTCTTTCAATGAGTTAAAAAAATTAATTCCAGACAATAAAAAAGCATTGTTGCAAAATTTAATTGGCCTTGTTTTTCCTTTCTTATTGGTTCTTAATGATATGTTGAGTAATCTATGGCATTTTAGATTTGATGAAATATTGAATTATTGTGATTCAAACCCCAGCAGTTTGGAATTTTTAGAGTAGTACTTCATACTTTCCAAAAGTGTCTGTGTGCACTTACTTGTCAGATATATATATTTATTACATCATGATTAAGTTAAAAAAAACTGTAACTCTGAGGTGTATTCGGTATTCCAGTGAGCTTACAGTTTGTTGGGGAGAGAGTCAATTGTCTATTATAAATTGGTGAACAGTATTTCACCAATTTAGTATTTAAGACCAAAATTTTGTAGTTCATTCTAGAAGAATTGATTTAATTTGGCTATTGGCAATATGTAAGAAATGATGAAGATACTACCATATCACAAAATGAATGCTAGTAGCTCTATTAAAGAAATTGGGAGAAGTAGTTTGATAGAGAAGATGACAGGTTCAGGTGTTAACATACTTAATTTGAGTTGTTAATAACCAAGTGAAATTAATTTTTTCAAGTTATAAGTTGACTACTTTTAGGGTGATATATATGAAGGCAGAGATTTGAATTGGTATCTGCTTGATTAAGAAATTCTGTTAAGTATGCAATCTAAAGTATGGGTGCAATCTAAAGATTGCAGAGCTGCGTATTAAAGAAATAAAGTGTAGTTGTTATAACCAAATTAAATACTTTTCTTTTTTAGACTCTGTTACGACATGGTGCAAACCCAGATCTGAGAGATGAAGATGGGAAAACTCCATTAGATAAAGCTCGGGAACGGGGCCATAGTGAAGTAGTAGTTATTCTTCAGTCTCCAGGTAAGTGGTAAAATCTTTCCTTTTAAGTCATCTGCTATTACTTTTCAGCTTCACTTCCATAAAAGTAACTTTCTGTAGATGTAGTAATGTTGTATAAACAAACCTATTCCTATGAAGTCAAGTAATTATATATTTATTCCCTTATATTTGATAAACCTTTAGCAGTATACTATTCTGTGTCCTTTGAGACTGTGAGTGAATGTTTTCAGAGAGACCAAATCAAAAGTTTGAGGGGTCTGGGAATGCCATAAAGAATAGTTTGGTATTGTGTATATGAAGTACTTTGAGCAGATTTTTAGGTTTTCACAGAGTAGATAAATGCAGAGTCTCTGTGAAATAATTTTTGACAGCAAATAGAATATCCAAAATTATGTCTTTAAGTTGTGATTCAACTTATTGGAGGTACTAATGTTCTTTATATTCTTATAAGCAACTTTAATAGATACAACATTCTAATTTCAGTTTAATTATAGCTTAATGGTGGATATTCTAGTTTAACTGGGATAATGATAGTTTGGAGTTGGGTATGTTTTCATATTTTTTCATTGAAAGAAAAATTTTCCAAAAAATTATTTTACTGAACAATATTTATCTACAGGTGATTGGATGTGTCCAGTTAATAAAGGAGATGATAAGAAAAAGAAAGATACAAACAAAGATGAAGAAGAATGTAATGAGCCAAAAGGAGATCCGGAAATGGCACCCATATACTTGAAAAGGTTATTGCCAGTGTTTGCACAAACATTTCAGCAAACTATGTTGCCTTCAATAAGGTAGTTATTTGTACTATTTATATTTCCTAGTTAAATTACACCAGTTATATAGTTTTATTTATCTCCCTTTTCCAGGAGGGTTTGAAGTTTATTTTAATATTGAAAAGGTATGGTAAGAATAAAAATTAGATTGGAAATTAGATTGGAGAGTTAAATCTTCTGATCTGATTTAAGAGAAGAATTTTAGAAAATCAAGACTATGTTTCTAACAGTTTTTGTAGCTCTCTGAATGTCAACTCTAGGGAAATTTTGATGAGTAAGCAAACATTTATTGAGTTTTATGGAGGTCATTTTGGTTGAGTCAGTGTGAGGTGGCCATTGGAGGAATTGCCCAAAGAAATGAGAGTTGGCTCTTGCAGGCTAGTGAGGAAGACGTGAGTAATAATATAGAATGGTAAGTGATAGATTAGACATTTAATCAGAGTTCTCTGGGAATATAGGTTATTTAACAACTAATTGGGCTATGCAAATTGGAGATTTTATGCAGAGGTGAGATTTAATTAGGCTTTAAAGGCTACTTGGGAGTGTTCTAGGCAGACAGATTTGGAAGGATCAGTGGGCTCTAGTCTGTGCAAAGGCCTGGAGTCAGTCCGTCCTGGTGCAAGTCCTGTGCTCTCCCTCTGCAGTGTGTCCACAGTCTGCCATTTCTGTCCGTCAGGTGCTAATGCTCCGGTCGCAGGTATCATAGTCTGTAGAAAGACTACTCTGTAGTCTTTCTTCTCTTTTTCTCTCTTACCCTTTTTACAGTCTGTTCCTACATATTAAGCTGAGTTATTTTAAAAATCATAATTGTATCACTTTCTGGTTTAAACCTTTCAGTACCTTCCAATTGGCCCTAACTGAAACCTAATTCCTGAAGTCTCAGGCTTGCAAGGTCTTACATAAGCTCCACCCAGCTCTCTGGCCTCGTTTAGTACTGTCTAACTCCTAGCCCATCACACTTACACTGTGCTAGCCTTCTTCCTATTTTTGGAACACTCCAAGTATATCCTTACCTTAAGCCTTTTGCACTTAGTTCCCTTTGCTTGAAACTTTCTGTTCCCTGGTCTTTCGATGGTTGGTTGCTTCATATCATTCAAGTCTCAGTTCAAATGTTACATCCATTGATGTGTGTCCACCTAATTTAAATTTATCTCTAGGACACCTTTGATATTTGTCACAATGGTTTACTGTCTTTACAGAGCTTGCACTGTCTGAAATTTCGCTCTTTGAATTTTTTGTTTTTGTTTTATTGTCTGTCTTCCCCTCTAAAGTAAGCTTTTTGAGAGCTGGCCTTGTGTGCTGCTGTGTTTTCTACAAAGGCAAAGAGGTATAGAATAGGGCTTGATATTTAGTAAGTCCTCAATAGATATTTACTGAATGACTGAAGTGTGTTTTGTTAACAATTGCAAGTAGTTTGATATTAATGGAATATGGAATATGTTTGGATAGCTCAGTGAATAATATTAAAAAGGTAGAAGTTTTTATGACCTGTGAAAGCCTTTGTGGTCCATGATAATGAGTGAGGATTTTATCCCACAGTTAAAGAAGGATCATTAAAGACTTGTGAGGACATTTGTCACAGTCATATTTGTGATTTATAAAGATCACTTTGGCAGCCTGGTAGAGAAAAGGACTGGAGGAAGGCAAGAATGAAAATAGACTACTCAAGTGTTCATTGCAGCATGAACTCCAGTTGCTGGGGGACTGGATTGGCGTGAACAAATTCAAGAGGTTGGGAGATGGGTTGTGTAGGGATTGATGACCAATTAGATGTCAGGGATTAAGGAAAGGAAGGGGTGAGGAATGACTTCTGAATTTTTGGCTGAGTGATTGAGAATTTGATTTCTGTCATTCTTCGTTTAGGAGGTCATTAGGATTCAAGGGCCTTAAATACCAGTATTACGCGTTGACATTAAACTACAAGCAGTCTTCTTTAAATGACAAAACAGTGGCAGTAAAATAATTCACTGTGAACATTTAAGAACTTGGTTTTTATTCTTTTCCAGATAGCTACAGAGGTAGTGGGGCCAACTGTTTTTGGGGTATTTTGTTGTTTATTTTATTGTCTGTCTCCCCCTCTAAAGTAAACTCTGTGAGAGCTGGTCTTGTGTACTGCGGCATTTCTATAAAGACAAGGAGATATAGAATAGGGCTTACAGGACTAGCTGTCATGCCAATAAAAGAATCTTAAGATTGGCATAGAATTGCTTCATGATAAGGCCATTCGAAAATTATAAGGTATGCGCCATATAACAGAGTTCCCTTATTGGATGGTTATTTTCTATCATCCTTTCAAATGTTTGAAGATTGTCTAAACACAATTTTACTTTTAGCGCTTTTGATGCTAAATTCTCCCAGGGTGATAATTAGCAGACACATTTAATTATGGTAAAATAGCATGATGTCTCAGTTAAGAGCTCAGATTTTGGAGCCAGCTCAAAGTGTGTCCAAATGCCATTGTTGCCACTTCCTACCTAGATAGGTGTCCATGGGCAAGGTACTTAGCCTCTTGATCTTAATTGGTTCATCTCTAAGGTGGAGATAATTATACTTAATTCTCTCTAGCTATGAGGATAAAAATGAGATGTGTGTTAAGTGTTTAGCATAATGACTAATATTAAGAGGTATTTGAAAAATGATAGTTCATTAAAAAAATTATTTAGCAATATTAAAAACAAAGGAGAATAGGTTACACCTTAATTTTTTTTACCACTTCAGTTTGTAATTTGGTAAGAGTAAACATGTACTACGATCTGACAGTTAAAGGAGGATCTCTGTATATGGACTTTAGCTATTATCTGTCAGTATTCACTTTTGCACAGTATCTGTTCAGGAATTAAAAGGCAGGCAAAAGATTAGAGAAGGCTTTAAAACAGGATAGCAGTTAATGGTGGAATAGTTTGTAAAAACCTGAGTATTCTTGGTAAGATCCTTCCCCCAGTTTTAATGAGATATAATTGACATATAACATTGTATTAAAGTGTCAAAATAATGATTTTGATATGTGTCTCTTGTAAGATAGACTGAGGACTTCCCACTTTGTTTTTGAAGAAAGGCTACATTGAATTTTGAAGAGGTCTGGTAAATAAATATCTTTGAAGTTAGTGTCAGTAACAAGACGAAGGATTCAGCAATGGAAATCTTCCATTAATTAAAAAAAAAAAAAATCACAATTTGAGAGAAAAGTAGACTTGGTTGGATAAAGGGGGAAATTATTCTTGGATGAGATATTTAAGTAATCTAAGATAAATTCTTTCAAAATTGATTGATAGATTATGCAGTCTTAAAGAAAATAATTAGAATTTGTTTTAGAACTTGACAGATCTTAAAGTTCATCTGCAAGAATAAATAGGTGAGATTATTGAAGAAAAATCTGAATAGTGTAAACTTTTAGTAAATTTTTGTGATAACTGGCACAAGAATTTTAAAAATCAGTGGAATAGAGTATCTCCCCAAATAGAGCCAATTATATATAGGAATTGAATGTATTATAATGGAAGTTGCATAGGTCATTTGAGAGAGGATTATTTAGTAAATGGTACCAGGATATCTACTTTGTGGTTTGATTTAAAATCAGCTTTGTTCTTTGCATTGCATATCTAAATAAATTTTAAATGGATTATAAAAAACTTTAAAACTTTAGGAAAACAAAAACATGTTAAATGTTTATCAGAACTTGATAGGAAGAATGACTTTCAAAACTTGTTTGTGTTAGTTATAGCTGTAGTTTTAAGTTTATTTTATGTAAAAAACATAAAACTACATATGAGAAACAGTATTACCCACAGCCATAAAAGTGCCATAAATATAAACTCTTAATCTAAATGAATATGCTAGCAGTTTGTTATTTGCTAGAAAGTATGACCAAGGGATGCTATCTTTATTATACAAAGAGAACATACAAATTTTTAGTAAAAATGTAAGAGCCAATTTAAATCAGCCAATGACATTATGGCACAGTGCTGAGGAGGAAACAGTAAAAATCTAATGTGGAAAAACGTATTACCTTGCTAACTAGTAAAAAACAAAACATTAAAAAAAATGATTTCATTTTCACCCATGAGACATTTAAGAATTTTTTTTTAATAAGTAATATTTTAGTGAATTAGTACATCTGTATCGAGTGATAATTTAAGCTGTTAACAGCTTTTCCCCCTCCAGCTGTATTGTGGTATAATTGACATATGAAATTGTGAGGTATTTAAAGCGTACATCTTGAAGGTTTGATATACCTACATATACATTGTGAAAGGATTCTCCCATCTAGTTAATTAACACTTCCATCACCTTTCTCACATGTTCATCTTTTTTTGAGGGGTGTATGTGAGAATATTTAAGTTCTATTCTACTCTCAGCAGATTTCAATGATGCAGTACAGTGTTATCAACTATAGTTACCATGTTTTACATTAGATCCTCAGACCTTATAGCTGTAAGTTTGTGCAGCAGGTCCTCGAATAACAGTTGTTTAATATTGTTTTGTTATAATGTTGATGAGATGTAGGGAACTTAACTCTTGTTTATATCAATTAGCCTATGGTAAAAATTGGTTTCATTATATGTCATTTTGCTTAAAGTTGACAAATCTATTCACTGTGTTAAATGAGGACTTACTGTACCCTTTACCAACTCTCCCTAGAGAGAGTTATGAAACACATAAAATAGAGACCACATGCTATAGAAATACAACTGTGTCACATGCCTCTCTTGGACATAAATGGCGATTTTTGCCTTTCCATCCTTTCTGCGGAAGTCACCTCAAGGGTAGTGATATCTATAGCGTTGGGGCCTATTATATTATCAAATACATGATAAATGAATTACTGGCTTTTATGTAATATACCAGTCTCCCTTTGACCTATTATAGTTTAAAGATGTGTGGATATATGTTTATTTTAAAAGAATAGGTTGCTTATTATAAAAATTGAGGCCATTTTGTGTGACTTAGTATTGAGTATCTCCTATGTTCTAAGCAAAACTGGATAAATGGAAGGGAAAGAAGGCATGCCAAGTTGTTAAGAGTGCGGATGTTTTGGGGGCATGGGATTACTAGGATCTTATCTGACAAAGGACAAAAATGCTTAATTCGAAATTTGATTTCCATATAAACTACTAGATGTTATAAATTGTTAGAGCTTTGTATTTTTTGGCTATAGGAAATTATAGGTTAGATACCATCTATTTTCTTAGTAGTTTCTTATTATCTTTACTTGTATTTCCAAAATTGTCACGGCACATTAACAATGATGCTGGCTGAAGATAAAATAAAGTAGCACACGTAAGAAAATTATAAAACTAATTTCAGTTTTGATGAGCTCAATATATTAGTGTTAGGAAATAAATGAAATTTTCTAAAAAAGGAGCATAAACTAATGCTAGTATTTTAATTTTTTTGTATTCTTTTACTAAGGGTACCTTTTAGCAGATTGTATAAAACTTAACATGGGATATTTTAGTTTTCATTAATGTATAGTTGCATTTTATTTTATCATGACTTCCTAAAATTCTTTTACTTTTCAAGGAAAGCAAGTCTTGCTCTGATTCGAAAAATGATTCATTTTTGCTCTGAAGCCTTGTTAAAAGAAGTTTGCGATTCTGATGTTGGTCACAATTTGCCTACAGTACTAGTGGAAATCACTGCAACTGTCCTTGATCAAGAGGTCAGTTTTTTATTGTTTTTGAAACTCCTGTAGATTCCCTTTAGGTAATGGACAGTAAAATAATTTAATTTTTGTCCTAATTTCAGTAAACTACTTTGTGCAAATTGTTGTATTTGTCTATTACAGGCAAGTAAATTTGTTTTTATTTTTCCTTAATTTCCTTTGTTTATTTTCCCCAGGATGATGATGATGGCCATTTGCTGGCTTTGCAGATCATAAGGGATTTAGTAGATAAAGGTGGTGATATTTTTTTGGATCAACTAGCAAGACTTGGTGTAATTAGCAAAGTGTCAACCTTGGCAGGTCCTTCCTCAGATGATGAGAATGAAGAGGAATCAAAACCAGAAAAAGTGAGTGATTATTAATTGCAGTGGCATCAGGAATAAGATTTCTTTCAAGGAAATCTAGTTCCTGTTTACAATAAGTTTTGACAAAATAATGGCAATATGAAGTAGTACTATGTTTTAAAAAATGTGCTCAGTTAAAAAATACTGATATTTAAAATTTACAGAAAAGTTGCACATAAATAATATCAGAATATCCTCTATCCAAATTCACTAATTATTGATATTTTGCCCCATTTGCTTTATCATTTGCACATATCTTTTTTGTGTGTGTATACATTTAAAAATATTTGACAGAAGCTAGATGCATATTGACCCTTTTTATACCTAAAAACTTCACCAAAAAACCAGGACATTCTCTTATATAATGGTAGTATAGTAATCAAAATCAGGAAATAATTTATATAAAATGATCTAGTCCAGAGACAAGATTCAAACTTGTCATTGTCCTTAACAGCATTTTTTTTTTTCTGCTCCAGAATCCAGTCCAGGAGAACATACCACATTTAGTTATCATGTTCCTGAGAACCTGCAACAATTTCTCAGCTTTTCTTTTTCTTTCATAGTCTTGGCATTTTTGAAGAGGACTGACCCTTAGTTTGGGCAATGTCCCTCACTTTGTGCCACGTTTCTTCATGATTAGATTCAGGTTATGTGTTTTTATCAGGACAACTGTAGAGGTGATGTTCCGTTCTCGGTTCACGGTGGGCCTTCTCAGAGGTCCATGGTGTTTTGTTCGCTGTTTTGCTGATGATGTTAATTTAGATCACTTGGTTATGTTTGTCTCTGCCAGGTTTCTCTATTGTAAAGTCACTCTTTTTCCTTTTGTAATTAATAAGTAATTTGTGGTGAGATAATTTGAGACTATGTAAATATGCTGTTCCTCATTAAACCTTTACCGTATTCATTGATAATTCTTGCTTTAGATTAGAAATTTAAAATATACCTATCTGTCTCTACTGATTGCCAGCAATGATTTAGTCCTAACATTCAGTGAATGCTTACTATATATTAGTGACAGAGTAGTGATGTCTTTGAGATAATGGTGGAGTATGTGTTGTAATTGTAGAAGCCAGAGGGAGTGAGGGAATGTGTGTGTGTGTATGTGTGTGTGTATGTTTGTGGGTTTCCTAAATTACTGTGAGATTTAGCAAAAAACAAAAGAGGTGCTCTCTGGGTACATGCCCTTGGGAGTCTTGCATTCAAGAAATAGGTTACACATCCTAGCAGTCTTTTTGTAGAAATTACCAAGCAGATTCTAACATTTATGTGGAAATGCAAGGGACCTAGAATAGCCAAAGCAACCTTGAAAAGTGACAAAGTTGAACGACATACATCAGCCAATTTCAAATCTTATTATAATGCTATAGTAATCAAGAAAGTGTGGTAGTGGTGTAAAGATAGATTAATGACCCACATATATATGGTCAATTGATTTTTCAGCCAAAGTGCTAAGGCAATTCATTCTGGAAAGGATAATCTTTTCAAAAAATGATGCTTGAACAAGTGGATAGCATATGCAAAAAATTGAAATCTTGACCCTTACCATATACAGAAATTAACAAAGTAAATCATAGAGTGAAATGTATGGGCTACAATTATAAAACTTCTAGAGGAAAATGAAGAAAATCTTAGTAATCTTGAGCGTGACAGAGATTTCTTAAAGAGGACATCAAAATGTTATAAAAACAAAAAATCAATAAATTGCACTTCATCAAAATTAAACTTCTGCTCTTCAAAATACATTGTTTAGAAAATAAAAGTGCAGGACAGAAAGTTCTCTCAGATTTTGTTTGTAAATATTTTTGCTTGGCCTTCATTTTTAATGGATATTTTCAGTGCCTACAGGGAGTCCTGGATGATTATTTTCCAGAACGTTCAGAGATGTTCCATTGTCCCCTGATGTGCGTAGTCCCTACTGAGAAGTTTGCTCTAATTCTCATTTTAGTTCCTTTATATATTACATATCTTTTTATCTTTTGGCTTTTTAAAAAAGCCATGACTGGTTTTTAGCAATTTGACTTTGATAGCTTTGCTGTGTTTGGTGTGTGTGTCGTGTAGATTTGGGTGTCCATCCCTGCTCAGGATTGTTTTGTTTTCTTTGATCTGTGGGTTTATAGTTTTCGTCTGTGGGCTTGTAGTTTTTGTCAAATTTTAGCTGTTAGTGCAAGTATTTTTCAGCTCTGGCTATTTGGAATGCAAATATCTGACCACCTTGTGTGATCTCTGGGAATTGTTCAGCTCTCAGTTTTTCAACTTTAGGGAGTATCACCCTATGCACAGGTGGTCTACTACTCAGTAGAGACTCATGGTGACCAGTTTGCAAATTTCTAGAGGTCTTTTTTGCTGGACTCCCTGTCCCTGAACTCAGCCTCCTGTGTTTTGACTTAGCCTCGTCAAACACAGATCTCCATTTCTTTAACTCATACTGCTGGATTCTGCGTTTCCTCCTAAGACCTTTGTCCGAAAATTGTGACTGAGCCTAAGGGGCTTACTTACCTTGTTTTCATTTTCTGGGGGAATCACAGTCCTATGTTGTTTAGTCTTTGAAAACATTTTAATGTATTGTCTAGTTTTTCTTGTCTATAATGGAAGTGCAAATTTTGGTCCTTGTTAATCTACTGTGGCCTGGAGCACAGGTGCTTAAGTTACAGAAAATTATTGTCTATATTTTAGAACCTTATTTTAGCATTATAAGCTACTTCAGGGAGAAAAAAACCGCGTAGAATATTTTTTTAAAATATAAGATCTTTATAAAGTTGAGAAGTACTTTACCCATACATACAAGCACGCACATACATGCCAAGTTCATGTATATTTATAATGAATATTCTCTATGTTATTTAAATGTTGTAAACAAAATAAAAAATTTTTAGGATACCAGGCTATGCAAACAATAGTTACAGTTTTTTAAACATGCTCTAATTAAAAGATTTTTATGATCATAGGAATGATCCAGTAGATTTAGTTGACTTGACTAAGGGTGGGCCTTATAATTTATTCTGAAAAAACTTCTCTGGTGATTCTGTTGCACTGCTAGGTTTGGATACCATTGACCCAGTCTAAACATTCATTTTTTACAAATAGTCAATTAGATCCCGAGAACTGGTGAATTTACCAAGGATCTAGATAATTAGCTAGTTGTGTGTAGACCTAATCCATTGGTCTTCTTTACCACCATACCTGAAAATGTTACAACTTAGGTCATTATTTACATGAATTTCTTAGCATTTTTAGAACTTGTTTGTAAGACTTAGTTATAGATAATTAGTTGAATCAGAATCCATGTTAAGCTACAGGCAACTGAATATTATGTTCATGATGTTTTAATTCTAAATTTTATTCATGTTCATGTTTTAAAAATACTTATGAATATTTGGAATAGAAATTATTTTCCATATTTCATTGAGTAATTGTACACATTTAGGAAGATGAACCACAGGAAGATGCTAAAGAATTGCAGCAAGGTAAACCATATCATTGGAGAGACTGGTCAATCATTAGGGGAAGGGACTGCTTATATATATGGAGTGATGCAGCAGCCTTGGAATTATCTAATGGCAGTAATGGATGGTTCAGATTTATCTTGGATGGAAAACTTGCCACCATGTATTCAAGTGGTAGTCCTGAAGGTGGATCGGATAGTTCAGGTAATATTTTGCTTTTTACTAAAATGTTTTACTAGTGTCTGTAATTTTGATAATTTGATTTTTTGCTCATATTTTTGCTACCATTGTCATAGAAATAGCACATCCTTGATGGTCATATGGCCGGTTTCTTTAATTTCAACAGAAAAATTACCCTATCATGAAAGCATTTCATAAATGCCTTTTTATTGTGTGAGACAAGGAATAGCAGCACTGTATCTGCTTTTAATCTCTCCAGTCTTTAGGTAAAGCTGCCTTTTGTCATGTAATGATGAATTGTACTTGTTTGATGCTGTCTCAAGTTATAACTTTTCTGAGAAGCCTTATACTTTAAAAAATTTGGCTGTAGGATTGCTTTTATGCCTGAACCTAAATATATCAAACCAGTGAGAGTATACCAAAGAGCAAAACCCTATTAATTTTTTTTTTTTTTGGTATAAGATTGATATTCCAATAGGTCGGTTTCTTTAAAAAGAAAAGGAATATTTGAAAGGAGTGATGTTTTAAAAACAATCATTTTGTCTTTATAGAGAGCAGAAGTGAATTCTTAGAGAAGTTACAAAGAGCTCGAGGCCAAGTAAAGCCATCTACTTCAAGTCAACCTATACTCTCAGCACCAGGACCCACGAAGCTCACTGTAGGGAATTGGTCACTAACATGTTTGAAAGAAGGAGAAATTGCTATTCATAACTCAGATGGTCAGCAAGCAACAATATTGAAAGAAGATTTACCTGGTTTTGTATTTGAATCTAACAGAGGAACCAAACATTCATTTACTGCAGAAACTTCTCTGGGTAAGTATGTAGGTATGTAAATTTAGCAGATAAAAACAAATGAGTATGTTAAATTGCAGTAAAAAAAAATGTCTTGTGAAATGTCCTTGTCTTTTTTTAAGGTTCAGAGTTTGTGACTGGCTGGACTGGCAAAAGAGGCAGAAAACTGAAATCTAAGTTAGAAAAAACAAAGCAAAAGGTATATTTGTGGGTTTTGCTGGGCTTTTTGGTTTTTTTTTTGGTCTTTTATCCTGACATGGTAAGGTTTCAATGGTAGATTCTAAGCATTTAATAATTGAGCCATATAACATAAGCTACCATAATTTAACATAGTTTTAGTTTACCTTTTTCTGTGCTCATTGCTTTCTTTTCCATAATATGTATACATTTACTTATAATTTTTATACAGTAGACCCTTGAACAACACAGGTTGGGCGCTGACTCCTTGTACAGTAGAAAATCCATGTATAACTTTTGATTCCCCAAAACTCAGTTGTCCCTTGGTATCCATGGGTGATTGGTTCCAGGACCCAGGATGCTCAAGTCCCTTTATAATGTCGTAGAACAATGCATACAGTTGGCCCTTGGCATCTGCAGATTCCCAATCATGGATCGAAAATACTGTGTTTCATCTGTGGTTGGCTGGATTGTGGATGAGGAACTTGGGGATACTGAGGGTCGACTGCACATTTATTGAAAAAAAATCTGCGTATGATGGATCCATGCAGTTCAAAATTGTGTCATTCAGGGGCCAACTACACATATACTAAATAGCAACATTAAAACAGGAACAAAATGGAAATGCAGACAGAATAAAATTTAAATTATTTTAAAATAATTTGACTTACTGTCACAAAAACTTTAAACTCATTCTTTATTATTGATAGCAATATATTTAGTGCTCCAGTGGGATTGAAAATTCATCATTTTTTTAATAATCCTGATTTAACACTTTGTGATAAAGAAACTTGAATGTCTGGTTGTAGATTCAGATTATTCTGATGGCTTGGTTTAATAGCCATCTTAGAGGAAATCAGTATTTCAAAAAGATACAGGAGTAAATGTGTTTTTAACCCCACTTTCAAAATCAAAATCATAATACTAATTTTTAAATTCTATCCATTAAGTATTTATTATTTAAAAAAATATGGCCAGTACATTTCCATCTTTATTATATCAGTTCTTGGATTTTTTTTTCCATTTTTAAAAGAAAACAAAATTAGTAGATTCGAAATTTTCTGATGATGGATTATTTTTAATTTACCTATAACAATGATATAAAGTAGTTCTTTCATACAGTGTGTGAAGAATGTTTTTCGGTGGTTGGGATTGGGTAGGTAGTTGTGTTTTGATGGCCTTGGCCATAGAAATGGTTGTAATGGTTTTTTGTTTTTTTTTAAATATGTAAAGATGTTCATGTGCTGGGCCATGCCAGAGTATTTCCAGTTGCTAGACCTTGGAAAAACATAGCCTACTTGCTTGTGCATGTTCTCTCTTTCTATCTCTCTGTCTTTCTGTATCTGTTACTTCTGTTGCTATACAGTTATGCTCAGTGTAACAACATTTTGGTCAACAACAGATCGCATATCCATGGTGGTCCCATTAAAATTATAATGGAGCTGAAAATTCCTACGTATTGCCCGGTGTCCTAGCACAATGCATTACTCATGTGTTGATGGTGATACTGCGTTGCCAGTTGTATAAAAGTATAGTGCACACAGTTATGTACGGTACATACTTTATAATGATAATAAATGACTGTGTTACTGGTTTATGTTATTTACTATACTTTTTATCATTATTTTAGACATTCTCTTTTTACTTATATAAAAAAAGGTTTGCTGTAAAACCGTAAGCGAAGTTATGCTGGCAACAGCTTCATATACCTCATGTTTACCATATATCTCATATTTCTCTTGATTGCATCATTTTCTCTTGTGCTTGATTTAGTCTTGTGTTGTTTTCTGCAGTAACACCCTGTATAGGTTTGTAGCCTAGGAGCAATAGGCTATATTAGATAGCCGAGGTATGTAGTAGGCTGTACCATCTAGGTTTGTGTAAGTACACTTTATGATTGCACAATGATGGAATTACCTAACAACACCTGTCTCAGAATGTATTCCTGTAATTAAGTGGCATATGACCACATGTATTATTTCACGATTGCTTCTATGTTTTTTAAAAAAGAGTGTGAGGCCAGAGATTTCTTCCAATTCAGGATATCTTAAGGGTATTTGAGGAAGATATAATCTCAATTGAAGATAGCCATTAGGTTCTAAAAGGAATTTGAACTATACACAGTTGATTTTTATTACTCACGGTAGTGATGTTCTATAAAGTTGACATGAGTACTGAATCATTGCTCCTAGGGGAAATAAAGGGTTAGGTTTCTGTGAGGCTCTGGTCACGTTATTGTTATCTAATCCATACAGAACCTTGTTTTATGTGTGTTTTTATTTAAAGACACCGTATGTAATGGGTATTTTTGATTCATTAACATTGAACTTGTGGCGAACAGCACTATCATGGCTGAATGAAGCTTATTTAACACATGTATTTTCTCCATAAGGCACATGTGCCTTCTTGCACTTTGGAACACTGGACTGCAATTCAGGACTGTGTTTGGGGGCCATTTAAAAAAGTGAAATCAACAAAAAGCACAAAACTATGAAAAATGTGGCACAAAATAGAGTGTGAAAAGGAAACTTATTTATGGTGTCAGAGCTAATACAGGAAGGTGGAGGATCACCTTGATTGACCTCAGCACTAAGTTTTCACTGCACTCACTGTGCATGCCCAGAAGTGACTGAAAGTGCTACAAGTATTGTTTTGGGTATTACAGATAAATTTTAGTGAGTGAATTCACAAATAGGGAACTGTTAAATAATGAGGATCTACTGTAATTCTTTATAAAGCTACTACTCCGCTATCTTGGGAGTTTCTTGGAATACCTAACATGTGGTATTAACCAATGAATCTAGACTAACTCACAGGGAACCAAAATTTTACAATACAAAAGAAAAGTAAAAGGAGAATATCATTTCAGTCTGTCCTATATTTTCATTTTCTCAAAAAAATATAATCATTGATTCAGTTTCTTGAAATTAGTAGTAACTCAGTGAGCACGTGGCTATTTTGTGTATGAAAACAACACGTATCAAAATGCATTAATTTTAGGTAAAAATAATTTAACAGTTTTACTCTCAGGTTTTAATTATTAATAGTAGTTTATAAAGGGATAGTTTTTCAGTGTTTTCTAATATCCAGAACTTACTTATCTTTTAATTCTGAAAGGCATACCACAACAGAATGGAAAGGTACTACTAATTCATTAAGGGAGCAAATATTTTTCTATTACATGGGGGTTCTATTAGGTTGGTTTGTGATTTAAATGAAATTGTATAAAGCCTAAATTTACATTATTTAATCATATATATTTTAAGCATTTATTTTGAAACAGTGTTATGTACTAAATTTCATCAGACCCAAGGCTTGGACATGTATCGGTTGTTCTCTCAAATAGTATTAATTTAATTTAAATGAGAAGTAATTAGTGTCCAAGCCAGAAATACAGTCATTCCTTCCAATGATGAAATATGTAGATATCTGAGCGTGATATAAATAATACTTTGTGTGAATAATATAAATAGAAAAAAAGACATAAAACTTAAAGTATACCCCAGAATGTTCAAAGGTTCAGCTTTGGTTGATGAAATTACAGGTGGCTTAATTTTCTTTATTTTTTTTTCTTTTTTTTGGGTTTTTTATATTTTCTAAATGGTTCACCATCAACAGGTTACTTTCATATAAAATTTTAAAAAGCAAAGTTAATATTTTACAGTTCGTTAAATTTAGTTTAAATGAAATAAGCTCAGTTTTGGTATATGAATACTAAGTTTAAATAACCAAAAATTAAAATTTTGAGTTCTTTGCTAAAATCTACTTAGAACACTTGTTCAACTATTAGAACCCTTTGACATGTATGTAAAGAAGTGGTATTGGTATCATTTTTTGGAGGTTGATAATGGCACAAACATTTTAATTCTAAAAGTTCCATATATATATATATATATATATATATATGTAAAAGGAAAGACAGTAAAATTATGAATTGTAGTAAAAATTCACATTTGCTATTTTAATTTTGATAGGTACGAACTATGGCTCGAGATTTGTACGATGACCACTTTAAAGCTGTTGAAAGCATGCCTCGTGGAGTAGTGGTAACACTCAGAAACATAGCAACTCAGTTAGAGTCATCTTGGGAACTTCATACAAATAGACAAGTATGTTAGCCTCTAGATTTTATGACATACACTGATCTTGATTTAGTTTTTTTAATCCTTTACCCTTTGCATTCTGGATATTGATTAGGGGTCAGCAAATTGTTACCCACGAGCTAAATTTGGCCTGCCACCTATTTTTGTATGGCTTTGTGAGGTAGAATTGTTTTTATATTTTTATTTTTATTTTATTTTGCTAGATGAGAATTATATAACCAGTTTTTACATTTTTAAATGGTTGAAAACAAAAGTAAGAATATTTCACAATACATGAAAATGTGGTGTCAGTGTCTGTAAGTAGTTTTATTGCTCACAGCCATGTTTATTTATTTACATATCATCTGTGATTGCTTTGGTGGCTACAACAGCAGAGTCGAGTAGGTATGAGAGAGACCACATGGCCTGTATGGGCCCTTTCTAAAAAACTTGCTGACCCGTGTAGAGATAATTTGCATTAATAATTTGAATTTCTTAATTTTGTTTAATAATCTAGTTTATTTTCATGGTAATTCATGTTTTGATAAATTGTGTTAAGACCTGTTTGTTTTTTTGATTGTCTTTATTAAATTTTTTCTTCTAGTGTATTGAGAGTGAAAACACTTGGAGAGATTTAATGAAGACAGCTTTAGAAAATCTAATTGTACTTTTGAAGGATGAAAACACAATTTCACCATATGAAATGTGTAGTAGTGGGTTGGTCCAAGCACTTCTTACTGTTTTAAACAATGTAAGTTTATGAAGTAGTACAGACCAAAGTATGTAGTTTTAAAAATTATTTGTAGCTACACTTTTGGTGGAGTGGTATTTACTTTGTCAAGAAATATTAAAAGCTGAGTAATAAATACTAATATTTATAATTTTTTCAGCCTTTAAGTTGTATTACTAATTTGAGCCAGTTGAATTAAATCATTGAGTTTACTTATTTAGATTTTTCTTTTAATTTAATTTTGTTGGGGAATATTGGGGAACAGTGTGTTTCTCCAGGGTTATTCAGCTCCAAGTCATTGTCCTTAATCTTGTTGTGGAGGGCGCAGCTCACTGGCCCATGTTGCCATCGAACCGGCAACCCTGTTGTTCAGAGCTTGTGCTCTAACCTACTGAGCCATCTGGCCGCCCCTACTTATTTAGATTTTTGAGTTACCTGATTATAATTTGTTCACGATTTTGTTCAACAAAACACTTTATTTAGCCTAAGATTTAACATTATTCACTGCTCTGATTTCCTTATAAAAAATGGAGTTAGTCAATAGACATTCTTAAATACCTGAATTATTTGCACAAAATTAATTTATGTGCAGTGACAGTTTAGGAAGTTTATGTGAATATTTTACAAGTATTTACTAAGAACCGTATGTTTCTCTTTAGTTTCTTCTACCTGTAATATCTCTTTATTGTGATAAAATTTTCTTTTATTTTAATGAAACACTTATTGAAACAAATTCTAGCAAAAGTATAAAAAGTGAAAGTTTTCTCGTTATTTCAATTGGCCATTTTAATTTCTTGATCTTAATCAGTGTATGTGGTGATACACTCTAAAGATTCACTTTAACTTCAGTCTCATGTTTTCTATATTAATTTTACCATTTGCATTTATTCCCATTATAATTTGAATGTGAATAAAATTATATTGGTATATCACATATCACTTAGTAATAGCTATGAAATCATTGTTTTTATAAAGTTATTTTTTCTAATTAATTAAAGTAAATAGTACTGTTAAAATATTCATTCATAAATAATCGGAAATCACCTTGCGTGCTACACTTTGGGACAAATTGATTTAACAGTGTCATTTCTACTTCCTTTTAACATTGAAGAAGGAAGAAAAATGTGTTTGTTGGTTATGGTCTACTAGTCATACAATAAAAGAATTTTAATGGAAAGAAAATAATGACTTCAGTTAGGTTGTATTTATTGTTTTGTAAATATTAATATTCATCTCTGCAGCATGTATTTTTGATAACTTTAGTAACAGCCTTAAGACATTTTTTTTTGTATTTTTTGTTTTCTTTAGAGCATGGATTTAGATATGAAACAAGATTGTAGTCAACTGGTAGAGAGAATAAATGTTTTTAAAACAGCCTTTAGTGAAAATGAAGATGATGAAAGGTAAATGCCCACATTTCTTTTAATTTGATATTTGCACTGTTTGCAAATTGGGGTACTTACTTTAAAATAGAATCTAATACAGTGTTTATACAGAAAATAGGAACTTTATATTCAATAAAAAAGTAGCTTATGTTATAAATGCATAAGAAGAAGAAAGATTTTTAAAGCATATGTCAATCTAATGGAATAAAAGGAAAATTACATGTCTGCTATGAATGCAGCTGACCATTTAGTTTAAATTAGATGCCCTTTTAAGATACAACTGGAAATTTGAACACATTAAATATTTGATGGTGATAAGTAATAGTTTATTCCTATTTAGGTGTGATAATGATATGATTTTGGGATTTTAAGAATTCTGCAGAAATACATACCCAAAATATTTCTGGATAAAATGATATGTTCTCTTGCATTTTCTTCAAAATATATTGGAGAGAAATGGGTATGGATGTAGATAGAAATCAATTGGTTATTAGTAGATAATAGTTGAAGCTGGGTCATAAGTTGATGAAAGTTGGGTTGATGAAGGTTCATTTTGCTATTTTATTTGCTTTTGAATGTGGTTGAATTTTTTAAATAATTGAAATTCAATTAATTTTAAATGGCATTTTAAAATAGTGCGTATTATGGATGTGATGATTTAAATATTACTGTATTAAAATGTTTAGCTCTTTGCAAATTATTTTAATGCTAATAAATACCTCAATAAAAACATCATTTTACATAAATTCCTTTAACTGGTATCACTGAGTTAAAAGTTATGTATGATTTTTAACTTCTTGATACAAATTGTCAAGTTATTTTCCAGAAACATTACACCAATGTTGCATTCCCAACAAATACTATCATTTTCAAGACTTTGCTGCTTTAT
The DNA here is from genome assembly GCF_057876585.1 of Rhinolophus sinicus. Lineage (NCBI taxonomy): Eukaryota > Metazoa > Chordata > Mammalia > Chiroptera > Rhinolophidae > Rhinolophus > Rhinolophus sinicus. The sequence continues at coordinate 121,586,313 of NC_142503.1, forward strand.
ATGTTCCTTTATATATGTCAAATATTACATAATAAAATTGTTTAAACTTTAAACACTAAATTACACATCTACAAGTTTTTATAAGAAAAATGCAATAATTTGTTCTTAAGTGAAGGAAATTGCATTGAGAATATCTTTGCTTACTCAGATGTAATGTGATAATTAAACTTCTCTTTGCACTTATAAGGAAAGTAGGGCTCTATATGAAGTTGGTTATTGCAGTTTCTATATGAACTTTGGCATGAAATTATATAAAAACTGTTAACAATTTTTTTCTTCACAGTCGACCAGCAGTTGCATTAATTCGGAAGTTAATAGCTGTACTGGAATCTATTGAACGTCTACCTCTCCATTTGTATGATACACCAGGATCCACATACAACCTCCAGGTAACCATGAAAAATACAGTTGCTATTATTGCTGAATACATTTAGGAGTAGTCTTACACTTTTCTTTAAAAAAGACAAAAAAACCCAAAAAACTTTGCTGTCATACTGTATTAAATAATGATTCTGCTTAATTATTAAAAGACTTTAACCCTAATGCCATTTGATTGTTCTTTTTTAATGACTCTTGAATGTATTGGCATTTCAGTTCTGTTTTGTTTAATCATTCACTGGATTTTCAATAGAATATGTATTATAAGTAATCATACTTGGTAAGTATAAGTGAAAAAAGACACTTTATCAGTGGAAAAAAAGAAAAAAACGGTCCCTTTATTCTAGAATTATGAGTTAAGTCCCTTTGTCTCTCTGTGTGTCAACATATGAGAAAATGTGAAAATATTTTAAACATGTTTTTTTATCTTGCTTTTTGTATGTTTGTTATTGGTTAGAGCCAGATGACCTTCCCTAGCTATTCCTATTGATCTTTTCAAATATCTCTCATTATCATATGGGTTTATAAAAACCTGTTTCTTTCTAAATGTTATTTGATTGACATTCTCATGCATTCATTCAGTTATTCTTTTGTTAGCAGCTGTTATCCAGATATGAACATACCAAACAAAAATTCGTACTATTAATATCTTCATCACATCTTCTGTGGGTTACTTTAATGTTTCCCAGCAGATCCTTTGGCCTTGAATCTTGCCTTTGTGCAACCTGTCCTGCATTCCACTGCATGGAATAATTTATTTTAAATGTAGCCTTTACTGAGTGACTAAGAATCTATGTTTGCCCAAACAGTGCCTACTCAAGGTAAAAAACTTGCCATACCCCCAAGAACCCAGTAGTGTTACCAAAGCCATTAGACTCCCAGACAAGAGAGCTTGTCTAGGAAGTTGCAGTGCAGTTAGTACACCTGACACATCCTATATATTATTAAGCAAGAGGTAGAGGTCTACTTTCTTTAATTTCAGACAGAATAATATACAAGAGTCAGGGGATTTTTTGGTCCATCCTTTTTAAGGTTTCATCCTTGATAAGTCAGTGAAATATAGTCTCAAAGACTGGAAATTCCCTTGCTTACACAGGCTTAGGAGTACCAACCTCTTTTATTATGTACTTCTCATTTCAGGAGACTGCGTGATAAAAGGATGGCTAGGAATGTGCTCTCTGGTAATTTTGCAGTCTGAAATGCTATGCAAATGCACATATAAATATTTAATTATATGTCTATAGGAATTAGTTAAGATTTCTACAGAAATGAAGCTAGTCTCGTACTTGTTGCTTACTAAAATGGATTGGGAGCTATGTTGTATTTTTAAAAGTTTATTAGCCATAGATTATTTCATATATTCTAGCTTTAAAGGAATAAGCTAATTAGGTACTTTTCATTACTTACCTGGAAAATTAACAAGTTATAAATTAGAGGCATAATACTTCTGTTAAAGTGTTTTATAATAATTTTATTTACACCATGCATGTTTGAAGTAGTTTAGAAATTATTAAGTAGTTAACTTTGTTTCTTTCTCGAAAGCCAATGTCATTTACTCAGTGTACCTTCTTTTAATTTAAAAAATCATTTAATAGAAAACAGACATTGATCCTTCATTTATGATTATCTTTATAAACCTAAATTACTGTGTTCATGTAACATGCCTCATTTTTATAATTCTAAGAAAAATGCAAGGTATTTTCTGAAGCATTTTGATCATTTCTTTATAGATACTTACAAGAAGATTAAGATTTCGTTTGGAACGTGCACCTGGGGAAACTGCATTGATAGACAGGACTGGCAGGATGTTGAAGATGGAACCCTTAGCTACAGTTGAATCTTTGGAACAGTATCTCTTAAAAATGGTGAGCGCTTGGAAGGGCATGGTGAAATAAGCATTCTCTGCTGAGGTTTAGCTCTTTAGAACAGTAGTTTGGGAAGTATGTATCCAGAGTTATGTCAATACAGTTTGACCTGGTAATTCCATTTTCAGGAATCTGTTCTAAGAAAATAATTTTTATACACTATAAATGGTTTATTATAGTTATTTATGATACTAAAATAGTGAACAAAACCTTAATGCTAATCAATAAAGGAATATCAAATTGGTAATTATTTCCATTAGTTTGAATACTATTATTAAAATATATAAAGACTGATAAGAGAAAAATGTTTTGTATTGTACGATCAAGATCTCATTGTCTCTCTGTTGAAATAATAGACTAAATAAATACTCTGATAGTAATAGTAGGATACATTGGTTGTGGAAATTTCTATTTTTCTGTTTTGTTTTTTCTGCAAATATTCTTTAAAGAGTATTTGTTATACTAAAACAACTCATATTAAAGGGTCAGTAAAAAGTAGGCAATATATTTGAAAATAGCATTATTAAGATGTCTTTTCTTTTTCTTTGGTTTAGGTAGCAAAGCAGTGGTATGATTTTGACCGATCTTCATTTGTTTTTGTTCGAAAATTAAGAGAAGGCCAAAATTTTATATTTCGGCACCAGCATGATTTTGATGAAAATGGAATCATTTACTGGATTGGGACAAATGCCAAGTGAGTGATTTATTTAATGTAGCATTAAAAATTTCACCTGGAAAAAGAATTCTAGGTAGTAGAGTAAAATTTCAGTATCCCGTAGTTGAAGGAATGTTATCTTGTGGGTTAAATTTAAGACTACCGAAATTAATTTTATGAAGAAAATATCTAAATTGTTAATTGTAGAATTTTAAAAATTTGAATAGTTTCATATGGAAAAAAGCTAATACTAATAAATGCAGATATTTTAATAGTGTTAACTCCTAATATTTTCTTTATTTTTGTGTAGAACTGCATATGAATGGGTAAATCCAGCTGCTTATGGACTTGTAGTAGTAACATCATCAGAAGGAAGAAATCTACCTTATGGCCGCTTAGAAGACATATTAAGTCGTGATAATTCAGCTTTAAATTGTCATAGCAATGATGATAAGAATGCGTGGTTTGCCATAGATCTTGGTCTCTGGGTGATACCATCAGCATATACACTTCGTCATGCTCGTGGTTATGGAAGGTCTGCACTAAGAAATTGGGTTTTCCAGGTATCCAAAGATGGACAGAACTGGACTTCTTTGTATACCCATGTTGATGACTGCAGTCTCAATGAACCAGGGTTAGTGGAGGTGTCTTTGTGAATTGGAAAACTCAGTAAAGAGCTTTGTTTATTTTTACAGTTGTATACCCTTAGGGCTCTCTTCGTCAGATACTGAAGCAAGATTTTCTTTGTAAAAACATCACTTGATAATACAATTTAGGTATTAAAACTTGAAATGCTGGCTTCACCAAAATTTTCTCAAAAGCTTTAAACATTATTAGAAAGCTGAGCATATTTATTTAAAAAGAAATTGATATGTAGTGGTGTGTGTGTATGTGTATATAGCACACTAATAAAAACCAAAAAAATGAAATTAGCTTTTTACTAAACTCTCCTGTGTTCACATAATACATGTGAATGTTAAACAAATTAAGACTGATTTATTGTTGGTTATTGAATTATGGCTGACTTGAATTTCTATTATTTTTATGGATCTCTTTTCCTAAATTTTATATATTGATTATATATAAGTTTTTTAAAGACAGAAGGTCAGTATTATATTTCTAAAAATTTTAGTTCTAGTAAGTTTTAATTGTACATTGTGGCACCTTTTGAGGGGTAGATAGAGTGTAGAGTTAAATTACTTTCTGCAGTTGGTGTAATATGGAAGGAGCTTCTTAATATTAGGATTAATAGGTAATATTTTCAATCTTAAAGTTAGTATTTAAATATCACTTAACTTTGCATTAATTTTCAAAAATCTTTTTCATCATAAAAGCATGTTTGTTATTCATAAAATTTCTTACCTTTTCTTTGAATTTTATTAATCATAAATCATTTAATGTCATTAATAGTATACATTTAAACATTTCATATGTATCTTATTTTCTTAACTGTTTTCCTTGCTTTGATTTTTTGATTCTTGTATAACAAACTGTAGACTGAATATGAAAGTTGGTTTGTTTTTCCTATAGTTTCTGTTATGTAAAAAATTTTCCCCACTTTAAACAGTTTTTTCACCTGTTTTTAAAACATTACACAATTTTTTCCTTAACACATTTACAGGTCAACAGCAACGTGGCCTCTTGATCCACCAAAGGATGAGAAACAAGGGTGGCGACATGTGAGAATTAAACAGATGGGAAAGAATGCCAGTGGACAAACTCACTACCTCTCACTGTCTGGATTCGAACTTTATGGCACTGTGAATGGAGTATGTGAAGATCAGCTAGGTAAAGAGATGATAGCAGGGTTTTCTAACTTACTAAAACAATTACATTTATCAAAAGTGATTTTGCTTCTATTTTTAATTTTTACTGTACAGGAAAAGCAGCTAAGGAAGCAGAAGCTAATCTTAGAAGACAGAGACGTCTAGTACGCTCCCAGGTTCTGAAATACATGGTTCCGGGGGCTCGTGTCATCAGAGGTCTTGATTGGAAATGGCGAGATCAGGATGGCAGCCCACAGGGAGAGGGCACAGTCACAGGAGAACTCCATAATGGTGAGTAGGTGCTTAGCATTTGTAGTATAGAAATCAATACTTAAATGACAAAATATATTTCTTTTTGTTATCTTGGAATAATTTATAAACTATAAATGTCTCAGCACTATGTAGAACTTTAAAAATGGAAAAATCATTTATTTAGACATAAGGGAAAAATTTAAATTCCTAGGTTTTGATTAAAAACTTATTGCTAATATTTTGAAGTGATTAGTAAACTAATATAAGTTGAATTACTCTCAAGGCACATTTTCTGCTTTTTTGTGTTTATTATTCATAAGTTTCCATTGCTTTTCATCTTAATTTCTTATGTATTACCTTGTTAACTTCACAGGACTCAGGCAATAATTTTTTATTCTATGTCACATAGAAGAAAAAGCACTAACATTTTTACTGTTTTTCAGTAAAGCATAGAACAAGAATCACAGATACACTCTTCATTTATTAGATTTTAAACTATTTCACAGTGTTTGTCAGACTACCAGCTTTTTTCTTTTGGATTTTAAACCTTTGTGTTTTATAATGGTTATTGTTGTTTAAGTTCATTTCTAACCTTTGTTGCTGTAGATTTTAGGGAAGTCTGTGCCCCCTTAATAAATTGCTGTCAACTCCCAGAAGCAGTATTTTGACTAATTTTTTTCTTATAATTTACTAGGCTGATTTATTAGTGAATAATTTGCCTAACCAATAGTGTTTTCTTAAGAGTTTCAACTAGCATTAAAAACAAAAAAAAGGAAAATGTTCTTATTCTCAATTTACACCAAATATAATATTTAAAGAGCTATAATGAGAGTGCTTAGGAGAATAACGTTTAATATCTTAATATATTTATGTTCTGTGTAGTAAAGGTATTAATTTACTTATATAAACTCTTTGATTTTATTGCTTTTAAGATTCTGTTCCATGAATTACCTTACTACCAAATGCATTTTTCTATAATTATACCCTAATTGCAAATCATTGTCACCTAGCAGGTTTACAGTGAGTAAGCATGTATCTAACTGCCAAAATTTATAAAAACCAGTAATAGTTGAGATAACAGTAGTACTGTTCAACTCAGAAATTTCAAATGTTCCTGTTTTTTAAGAATCTTAATGATAGTTAAGATTCTATTCTGTGTCTCCTAAATTATTTGTTTCAGCTTTTAAGTGTGTGATCTGATTAGGGATATGTAAATGCAGTTCATTTTTCTCAGGTTGGAATCAACTAAAGCGACAGTATAGAAAAATTGGGATCTTACTTTCAGAAAGGCTTATTTTTGCTGATGTGACAAATGTAGAGATTCAGAGTTTTGGCTCATTAAGATGGCCATTGCTGTTAAGTCAGACCTAAAACCTTCATGTCAGAGAGGGTTCTTAGCTTTCAAATACTTAAACCAACCATTTGTAATAATGGCTAGTTATTACTAACTATCTTTTTATCTATTTTTGGAGCAGAGGAAGACTTCTGAGTTTTTTCCTTATGGGTAGTATGTATGTACCCTTTCTTAGTTCCTATTAGATAGATATCAATTTAACTATGTTCTCAAGCCTTATGAAGGTTTACATTTTGAAATTATTTTTCCACATTATATCAATTAAATCTCTTTTTTTCCTAAAGACTATGTGTGTTGGTAGGGATATCCAATCAAGGCATAGACAGTAATTTTTATTTATTCCACAAATATGAACATCTGCTATGTAAAGGTATTTTGTTAGACTTCAGATATATAGTGGTCAACAACAAAGTACGCTCCCCTGCCTTTTTGGTGAAACAGATAAACATAAAATTACAAATTTTGACAAATGCTATGAAATAAATTATCAGTGTATTTTTGGACCAATTAATACAATGCAAATGTTATTTTTATTTGGCATTGGGATATGTTTTTGAACCTTTCCTTTTCTCACACTTTTCCATGTTGCAGAAGAGATAGTTAAATGTTGGTTCTTCAGAGGTTATTTCAACCTAAAGAATAAATTGAGGCAATTGAAATCTCATATAAACTAGATTATGTAGATTTGGGGCAGTTTTCCTCTCAAAGAACTCATATGCAGAAAATCCCCACAGGTAATTCAATATTATTTATACCACTCTGAGCCTCATCCTAAACATACATGAACTTGGCGTGTGTGTATATGTGTATGTGTGCGTGCATGGAAGTGGGTGTGTGGGTAACGTACTTTTAAACTTTATAAAGATTTGTTATAATTAAAAATAAATATTTTTATGTGTCGTGTTTTTCCCTGAAGTAGTTAGTTTATAACACTAAAATAAGATTGTCAAATTTCTATTAATTTCCTTTCTAACATGCACTTTATTTTATTGCTTTTGGAAGCTAATTGCTTCAAAAGAAAGAATAAGTATCATTTTCCAAGTACAAGTAAATATAGATTGAATATCATTTTGCTCATTAGTTATTTACATGTTATTAGCTTTGGCATGTAGGTTCTAGTAAAAGAATTTAGCATACTTTTAAATTTTTGTTTTTAGAATTTTCTGTGCTTATTCAAATTTATTAAACTTAATCATAAGAGAACCAAGTAACCACTGAACTTTGAGAACACAACCGAAATGCTAACTTAGTGTTATTTGAGCTAGTGACCTAAAATTTCTAGTGATCTATGAATTTGTGTCTGTCAATTATAGGATTTAGCCCAAGCTCAGAAATTAATGGTAAGCCAGCACTTTTTTCCATAAAGAACATTCGCACACATAATCATATTTAGCAACTAAAAAACCTTTTACTTACATTTCATCTATACTTGTTGAAGTTGCAGTATTTTACCATTTGTGCCAGTTTTTTTCTTACAATTTTTTAACAGTTCTTTCCCTTAAAAGATACCCCAATATTCATAAACATGACCTTTACATTGTTTTTAAAAATCACCAGAGTGAACAGTTCAGAAATAATAGAAATGAAAGGAAGAATTTAATTTTAGTTGGCAGACCTTAATGACTATAGAAATTCAGAGAAGTACAACACTGATGAAAAGCTGATCCCATATTGTGGAGCTACTGTCTGACACGCTCCTATCTGCTTTCTGCTGGGTCTCACAAACTCCTGTCCCTTTCCAGGCTGGATTGATGTCACCTGGGATGCTGGTGGCTCAAACTCTTACCGTATGGGCGCAGAAGGAAAATTTGACCTCAAGCTTGCACCAGGGTACGACCCTGATACAGTGGCATCACCCAAACCTGTTTCATCCACTGTTTCAGGCACAACGCAATCATGGAGCAGCTTGGTGAAAAACAACTGTCCAGACAAGACGTCTGCTGCTGCAGGCTCCTCAAGTAGAAAAGGAAGCAGCAGTTCTGTGTGTAGCGTGGCCAGTAGCAGCGACATCAGCTTGGGTTCGACCAAAACGGAACGGAGATCAGAAATTGTAATGGAACACAGTATAGTTTCAGGAGCTGATGTCCATGAACCAATTGTTGTTCTTTCATCTGCTGAAAACGTCCCACAAACAGAAGTAGGGTCGTCTTCCAGTGCAAGCACCAGTACCTTAACTGCGGAAACGGGAAGTGAAAATGCTGAAAGAAAGTTAGGCCCTGATAGTTCTGTTCGCACTCCTGGCGAGTCTAGTGCAATATCCATGGGAATTGTTAGTGTTAGTTCTCCTGATGTTAGTTCAGTATCTGAGTTAACTAATAAAGAAGCAGCTTCGCAACGACCCCTTAGCTCCTCAGCAAGTAACAGACTGTCAGTGAGTTCTTTGTTGGCTGCTGGGGCACCTATGAGCTCTAGTGCAAGTGTTCCTAACCTGTCCTCAAGAGAAACATCTAGCTTGGAGAGTTTTGTAAGGAGAGTGGCAAACATAGCACGGACTAATGCCACGAACAACATGAATCTAAGCCGAAGCAGCAGTGATAACAACACTAATACTTTGGGGAGGAATGTGATGAGCACAGCAAGTAAGTGAGCTTTTCCTTATGGAACCCAATGCCTTTGCCACTCTGAGGGATGCATAGTAGGGTTTCTTGTTCAGTGGGTTCTGGCTTCAGTCTTTAACTAGATCATTTACCATGTTAGATACAACTACGTCAAATTAAGCACTTCAGAAATATGAAGTTAAAGCTTATATGATAATCATGATATTTTAAGAATTCAGATCAGGTGTGCCAAAGAACCTCTAATTCTGAAAGGATGAAACAATAATATGCTTATGTTTTTTCACTCCTCTATGATAAATCGTTAAGCCAGTTGCATGAGGAAGTGACTGTTAAATATAACCATAGTTGATTGAAATCAGCATCACACTGGCATAACTTTTACTTAGGTTCTAAATTGTTATTAGCTGCTGAAAGTTATTTTATTCTAATTTAAGCTACTAATGGGTCAAAGTAGTTCCCTTGGAAGATATCATTGAGAATTATACCATTGCCTATTTCACATTTTTAAAAAGCTAGGCTTAATTTTTTTTGAAAAATAATAGTGCTATAAAAACAAGATTTTTTTAGTTGGATTTCAGTTGGGTTCCCAAAGTTGTTGCTTTTTAGCCTTTTAATAATTTAGTGTTTTATGACCTCATTCTTTTTTCTAAATACATAACCTAGTTCTTGTAGGGTTTATGCAGTCCTACCTATTTCTACTGACTTGCTTCATCTTTATCTTTAGCTTCTCCTCTTATGGGTGCTCAGAGTTTCCCTAATTTGACCACACCTGGTACTACATCAACAGTGACTATGTCAACATCCAGTGTTACCAGCAGCAGCAATGTAGCTACGGCAACAACAGTCTTATCAGTTGGCCAATCGTTAAGTAATACTTTAACCACCAGCCTCACATCAACGTCCAGTGAGAGTGACACAGGTCAGGAAGCAGAATATTCCTTATATGGTAAGTTACAGTGTAAAATATTCAGATATTTTTATAGTGATGCTTTTATTGTTTTTCTGCTGAATTGTTTTTAACTTTTGGTTAGAAAAGAATTATTCTCTCCTCTGAACAAATATGACATCTTCATATAAGATGAGAAAAGTTACAGAGATATGAGGGACTATTAAGAAGTTATTGGATTACAAAAAGACATCTAGGAACTTTGGTGTGTCATCCTTTTTTTACCTTTTGTCACTAATGAACTTTAATTAGAGGAACCATATAACAAAGATATTTGACACCTTTAACAGGGAATAGAAGTGTAATAGGTTAAACTTTGCAAAGTGATATTCCTTATACACTAATATAAGAGGAAAAATACTCCTCTGTTTACTTTCTGTACTCACAGAATACGTCACTTCTGACACCTGTGACTACCAAATGTGTATGAAGTTTTCCTACCCCAAGCCATTCTCAGACACACCAGCTGGGTGTCCTACAGTTTAACTCAGTTCTGACACTAGCTACCTACCTGGAGATAGTGTCAGATCCCACAAGTTAAAAGCTCAGTTCCACCACTCTCACCCCTGCCCCACTTTCCCCTTCCTTCAGAAGCTGTTGCAAGTCCAGGGTGTCACCTGTGTTTCTGACCCACTGGCTATAAATTGGAGGTTTACACGATCTCCTTCTTAGATTAGATTAATTTGCTAGAGTGGCTCAGAGGACTCAGCAAAATATTTTATTTAGTAGATTATTGGTTTATTATAAAAAGGGTATAACTCAGCAACAGTCAGATAGAAGAGATCCATAGGGTGAGGTCTGGAAAGGTCCCAAGCACAGGTACTTCTCTCCCCTTGGAGTTTTGTATCCTCCCAGCCCATGGTTGTGTTCTGTCCCCCATCCTGGACGCTCTCTGAACCTCATTCTTTGGGTTTTTTTGGGAACTTGTTTCATGATTTAGGTACAGTTGATTAAATTATTAGCCATTGGTGATTGAACTCAATCCCCTACCCCTCTCTCCTCCTCAGAGGTGGGAGAAAGGGGTTGTGTGGGATGAAAGTTCTAACCTAATTATGGTTGGTTCCACTGACAGCCAGCCCCCATCCTTAGATTACCTAGGGGCTTTCCAAAAGTCTCCTTGGTAAAACAACTCTGGTTATGAGTAACAAAAGACACCTTTATTCTTATCCCTTAGGAAATTAACAAGAGTTTCAGGAATTCAGTGCCTGGAACAGAGACAAAGACCAAATATATATTTCTTATTATAAATCATAATATCACAACTATTATCAAGGTCTTTTGGAAATAATTCCTTAATTAGATAACATTTGAATTTTTCAAATTAATTAGAAAGTTCTATCGTTATATCATCACGGCTTCCATGCTGTCGTCAGTGATAAAACTATTGGATTCAGTTAAAGTGTTTTCTAATTATGTTATCAGAAAAGTAAAACATTTTAGAAAATAAATATAGATGAAAATGAAAAATCTAGTCCCTATCTTCTCCAGACACTGTTACTTGATATATACCGTTTGAGGTATATGTTCTCTCTTTTTTAAACAAAAAGGAATTATATCCTTTCTAGAGAGTTCTTTTCAGTCAGTATATTGTGAAAATATATTCATACTGTTCTATAGGTTTCTACTACTTGAAATGGCTGCCAAATATTACATTGTTTGATTGTATGATCATTGTTTAATAAATTCCCCATTTTGCATATTTAAGTTACAACTTTTCATTACCATAAACATTGTTATGAATGAACATCCTTAAATTGTATTTTTGTATGTTTGCTTTAGGGTAAATACCTAAAGGAGTAATTGCTGAATTGCCTTCCAAAAGGTTGTACTCCTGTCATTATTGTTTTGGAATACGCTTTACCACAAATCCTTGATCACATTGCCATTCTGTTTGAAAAAATTATTTTTGTTAATTTCAGATACAAGAAAGTTTATATGAAGATATATTTTAAGAATACCTTATTTTAATGTTTTCTTTCTCTGAGGATGTGGCGTCTTTTCTAAACTAAGAATTAGACTGATGTTCTATGGTTTTAGGCAAATCATTACATTTCTCTGTTTTTACTTTATCTTTTAAATGTGTAGGTAGCAAAATGATGATGATTATTATACTGTAGTATTGCCAATTTATTGAATAAGCTATTTTCCACTTCAGGTTTTCTCCTGGAGGCCCTCTGCCCCTCCCTACTCATTTGTTAATATATTAACATCAAGCCTTAATTTTTGATCATGTGAAGGTTAAGAAGGTTGTGGATATGCTAATGGGAGAGAATATTAAAGAGTTAGGGCTATTGGTTGCCTTTTAAAAATTGTTAGATGATTAAAATTTACTTTTCTACATTCCTAAAATTTGTGGACTCTAGCAGGGCTGTTATGAAGGATCAAAGTGATATCTGTCTTATAAATAATTTCTGTATTTGCAAATTTTTACAGTTACATTTTGATGGACATGATTTGATTTGATTCTGTGATATGGTCAAATCTATGAAATAAGCACCTTTTTATATGTTCTTATACTCTGATAGAAAAGAGATGATGAGTAAAAAAAACACAACAAAACCCTAACTTCAGTGAATTGTAACATGTAAGAAATGGAATTTTAGTAATATAAAGTTATATGATTTTTCCTTTAAATAAACCAAAAGTAGAATTCATTTATTTTGTGTACTACCACATCATGTTCATGAGAACCACTGCCTGAATTGCAGGATGGTGCTTTACATGTGTTAGGGGTAATATATTGCACCAAATTTAAGATGCCATTAATTTTAAGAGACACCATTATTTTATGTCACTAAGGAAAACGTGACTTGCCATTGCTTGTAAGATACATTCTAACTTCAGAATATTAAAGTGTTAAGAAATGTATACCTTAGAAATTAATTGAAGGTAGTATCAGGCCTCTTTCTTCTCACCATCCAGTAAAAGGGATTGAATTTTTAGTCCTGTGTAATTATTAGACTTAAAAAAATGTATTTGGTTCAGAGATCTGCTGATGCAAGTGTCTACTAAATAATTTTAAATTGTCTTCTGGATGTTTGAAATGTAGGGTATATGTTATCTTTTCATCAACGGAAGTTTTGGGTTTTTTTTTCTTTTGAATCCAGTAAAAAACTTCTGTTTTAGTTCTCTTAGTCCTCATTTTGTTTTCTGTTCTTGTGAAGAACAGCTTGTCGGCATCTTTATTATGTGGGACAATGTAAATTTGACACAGTCTTCTTTGCGGGGTGAGGAAGAGAGATCCTAAGAAAGAAGGAGATAAAAAGGATTCACGTTTGTTTATTGAACTTCCCTATGTGCTAGATACATGGGTCATAAGAAAGGTGGTACATACGTTATTCCATAAATCGGTATTATCCTTAAGTAGTCATCAGTAAGTAACTTGCCAGGTCACATAGCTAAGCCCAGGTCTCTCTGACGACTTACTTTTGTTCTTTTCCCTCATAAGAGCTTTTATAGTTTATATTAATATATTCATTTGTTTACTTTTTAAATGCCTCTCTCCCCTGTAAGCTTCATGGGGGATCAGACCATGCCTATTTTGTTTATAGCAATAGTCATGCACCTCTAACAATTGGGATATGTTATAAGAATTGTGTCAATAAGCAGTTTCATCATTGTGTGAACATCATAAAGTGCACTTACACAAACCTTGATGGGACAGCCTACAGCACACCTAGGCTATGTAGTATATCCTTTTGCTCTTAGGCTGCAAACCTGTACAGCATGCTACTGTACTGGATACTTTAAGCAGTTGTAACAAAAATGTGAAATATTTACATACCTAAACATAGAAAATATACAATAAAAATACAGTACAAAAGATAAAAATTGTACACCTGTATAGGGCACTTACATGAATGGAGCTTGCAGGAATAGAAGTTGCTCTGGTGAGTGGTGAGTAGATGTGAAGGCCAGGATGTTACTGTACACTATTGTAGACTTTGTAAACACTGTATACTTAAGCTACACTGAATTTATAAAACATGAGATTAAATCAGGCACAAGGGAAAATAATCAAGAGATGCACTACACACGAGATGTTTGAGGCTGCTGCTGGTGCATACTGTTTTATGGCAAACTTTTATAAGTAGAAAGAGTACACTGTAAAATAACAATAAAAAGTATAGTATATTAAATAAATACATAAACCAGTAGCACAGTCATTTATTATCATTATCAAATATTATGTACTGTATATAATTGTGTGGACTATACTTTTATACCACTGGCAATGCGTTATCAACACAAACACGAGTAATGTATTGTGCTACCGCATTACATTGTGCACTTCACTGGGCGATGGGAATTTTTCAGCTCCATTATAATCTCAATGGGACCACTATTGTTGATCAAAACGTCTCATGTGGCGTGTGGCTGTATAGCTAAAAAAGACATATATATATATGGTAAGAGTGCGCATGAGCATGTGCGTGCACACAAGCGATCAGGCAGGCTTTGTTCTTCCAGGGTCTAGCATCTGCAAATGTCATTTGGGATTGCCCAGCACACGAACAATTGGATATGAAGACATGAAAAAAATGTGTGTGTGTGTATGTGTGTGTTGTGTGTGTCTCCAAATAAAACCCATCACAACCATTTCTATGGCCAAAGGCATAAAAACACAAGTACCCTTCTAATCCCAACCACCAACAAACATTCTTCACATACTGTATGAAAAAACTTTATATTATTATTATAGGTAAAATAATCTGTCCTCAGAAAATATTGACTGACTAAGTGGCGTATAAGTATATATACTTGGTACCTAACACAATTCTTGGCTCATAGTAGGTACTCGAGAGATATTTGTTGACAGAATGAATGACACCAAGTTACTGTTCTCTTTCCACCATTTTATGCTTCCTGTGACTTATGCAGAGACATAACAGGATTGTTGTTATTTTTTTGAACATAGTCCCTATTGTTGACCTTTTATATTATGATTCTGTAGATTCGGATTTAGTATGGTCACCCTTTATCCCATGTTGTTTTCTGCCATGCTTGTGATGATTGAACAAAGTTAGTCATCCTGTACATGTGATGGAGGAAGAAGAGTGGTATCACTAAGTGTGGTCTTTATACTGGTCCGTTTGGAATTTTACCTTTGTTTTGTGAAACCAAAACACAAAGTTACTTGTTATGTTTGAATTGTGTTGTGAGTAAGGTTGTTGGTTTTGTTTCTAGATTTTCTTGATAGCTGCCGGGCCAGCACTCTCTTAGCAGAACTGGATGATGATGAGGATTTGCCTGAGCCAGATGAGGAAGACGATGAGAATGAAGACGATAATCAGGAGGACCAAGAATACGAGGAGGTTATGGTAGAGAGACAGTCCCCATTGTCCTTACTAAGAGAGGCTGTTAGGGGCTGAAATGGAGAGAGGGAAAGCAAAGTCCTGGTTAAACTTCGAAGCAAGGAAATACAGTACCAGTATGAAAGTGGGGTTAATTAAGAAAAATACTTTTAATCTGAACATTTATGATTCTCTTTTAAAAGAAAATAAGTTGATTATAATGAAAAATACTACACTGTCACACGCTGATGTTTTAACATGTTTAAAAGTGCGAAGAACTGCACTAATTTGAAAGCATACAATTTTCATGGTTCTTCTGCAATAATTACACATAAAATTTTTAGTGCCTGCTGTTTTGCAAGCAGTATCTTTATATTATTATTTCATCATTCCTTACACAGAGCTATGAGGTATAGGTATAGAAAAAATAATTTGCCCTAATTAATAAGTTAAGTAGAAAAGTGGGGGCCCAAGCAAACTTAGGCAGTATGATCCAGAACTCCGAATGGTTAACCACTATGATTATCTTTGAATTAAAATTTTGCCCGAAAATATTCTTTATTGTAACTTGTATATTTTTTATATTTCTTATAAAATATTATTAGATTTCAAAAAACTTCCTAAGTTGAGTTTTAATGGGACGAAGAACTTCAGGAAACACTTTTAGTGTATTTCGCTTAGGAAACAGTACATTAGCATATTTTTTAGCGGCTATTAGTATATAATGCATGATAAATTTAAAACATTCATTTTATAGCTTTCCTGAAGATGGCTAATGAATATGAAGATTTCTAACGAGTTTTGGTAATATGGGTTGATAGTTTTAGGTCAAGATTGCATGGGGATATATATGGATCAATAATTAGACATGTCTCTTCATATTTTTAAACTTCAGATTCTGAGACGCCCATCCCTGCAGCGGCGAGCCGGCTCCCGCTCTGATGTAACGCACCACACTGTCACCTCGCAGCTCCCACAGGTTCCTGCTGGAGCAGGGAGTCGACCTATTGGGGAGCAGGTACAGTCTTCATTTTTATCTTTTATCTTCCCTGTAGTGTATTTTTTCCCCTTCCACATTAAAGCACCAACTAGAATGCTTAGAAAAATATACGGAGGAAGGAGAGGGAGTGACAAAACAGAGTTAACACAAAGAAACGTCCCCAACTGCTTGGGTTCATATTCCAGATAGAGTCCTTGATTGCTCTGGCATAATGCCTCCAGGAGTTTCTTACTTGAAACCCCTTCATCTTGGCCTTCGGTTAGCAGTAAATATATAATAAAATGGTTAATAAATAGCTATTATCTAAGACTTACAGTTTTCATAGTAGCAGTAGAGGTAATAATTTTAGTCTATTAACTTACATTTATTGATCATTAATTAAGTGTTGGGCACTTTTTTCAATGCATATATTAACTAATTCAGTTCTTTTTTAACATCCTTATGAGGGTTATTATTAGCCCCAATTTTCAGATGAAGTGATTGCTGAAGGTCACACTTAGAAGTTTTGGATCCAGGATGAAAACCCAGACATTCTGGCTCCAAAGCTGTCAAATTTCAGTTTGATTTGTTATAAAAGTTAATTTCAGTTAATGTTCAAAATATAAGGGTCTGTGTGTGCATAGAAATACATATGTAATTGTTTTAAAATTATTGTATCAGACATTTATATTTCATTGGTCTCTTTTGTTGATACTAAAAGTGAAGAACAGGAGAAAAAGTTCCTGAAAAAAACTTTTATTATGGAAATTTTAAAACATTCTAGAAGTAGAAAGAACAGTGCAGTGAATCCCCAAGAACTCATCATTTGACTTTTTTTTTTTAAATTTTATTAGTTTCAGGTGCACAAGACAAAGCAATACTTAGACGTTTATCATTTATATCCCGCACACTGTGATCCCCCCTCCCCCCATCCACTATGCCTCTGACATCGCACAGAGCCATTACATTTCCACTGTCTCTATTCCTAATGCTGTACTCCGCTTCCTGTAACCATATACATACATATATATACATATATACATATATAAAATTATAGTTGGCATTCATTATTGTTCAGCTTCAGGTATACAGTGCAGAGATCAGGCATCTACATCACCCCTGAGGTGGTCTCCCAAATGGGACACGTGTCCATCGGATACCCTACAAAATCTTTCCATTATTGATTACGTTCCCCAAATTAATTTTCAAAACCCCGTGGCCATCTTGTGGTTACCAACTATTTTCTAAACCCCTTCCCTTCCCCCTTATCCCCACTTCCCCGCCCATCTAGCAACCCTGTTTTTCCTCCATGTCTTCAAAACTGTTTCTGATTAGTTCATTCACTTATTCTTTTCTTTAGATTCCACATACAAGTGAGATCATATGGTATTTGTCTTTCTCTGTCTGACTTATTTCACTTAACATAATGTTCTCATCATTTGACTTTAACAGTTATCAGTACCTAGTCAAACTTGTTTGTTCCAGTTGCCCTATAGTAATTTGAAGGAAGTCTCAAGCATTATATCTTTTGTATGTAATTCAGTATATAATGCAATTTACATTTTTTAAAAAGCAACCTATTTAAAAATAATTACAGGTTCACAGAAAGATGCAAAGAGCATCTTTGGGTAAAGAGCTCTTATGTGCCCTTTGGCCAATTTCTTCCGATGGTTACATCTTACACAATTAAGAGTACACTATTAAAGCCAGAAAATTGACAATGATACTATGTATGTATATTATTGTTTGTCATTTTATCTCCTGTAGATTTGTATAACCACCACTAATGCAACTCTCTTTTGATAAACTTAAATCATGAGAAATGTATGTACCTATATATATATATTTATGTTGGCTCATATTGTGCTTCAGAAATATGGCTAATGAAGGAGGTGTAATAGCTATATGGAGAAGTACTTAAACATATATCTTATTTTATAGATAGCTCATCACTTTCGCAATAACAAGAAGTTTTATAATGGTTGTATGCAAAATTTTATTTTAATAGGAAGAAGAAGAGTATGAAACTAAAGGAGGACGCCGGAGAACTTGGGATGATGATTATGTGCTAAAGCGGCAATTTTCTGCTTTAGTTCCTGCTTTTGATCCTAGACCTGGTCGTACTAATGTGCAGCAGACAACTGATCTAGAAATTCCACCTCCAGGTATAGTATATTTTAGTTTTTGTGAGTTAATTTTAATAGATACCAATAGGATAATTATGTACAATTAGGAAAGTAAAGTGCTACATGTATATGCAGGTTATAAATACAAGTTTTCAGGAAAAACTGTATCAGCCACAAGTCCTTAAAAAATATGGGTTTTTCAAAAGAAGCAGATTACAGTATTTTAAAAACACTTCTGTATTTGTGTCATTTTTAAAGAAAGGCTTCATTTACAGGTAGCTAATTTGTATTCTGTTTTCACTGGATCAAAATTGCTAAGGATTATTCCTAATTATCTTTTACTTTGAAAAGGTATATGGTGGTTTTAGTTATGGCCTCTGGCGTCAGTCAGCTTCAGTGGCAGCTCCACCTCTTACAGTACTATTTTGGGTGTGGTAAGCACACTGACGGCCCCCCAAAGATACGCAGACCCTAACCTCCATATCTGTGACTATGAAAAGGTATATGGTGGTTTTAGTTATGGCCTCTGGCGTCAGTCAGCTTCAGTGGCAGCTCCCCCTCTTACAGTACTATTTTGGGTGTGGTAAGCACACTGACGGCCCCCCAAAGATACGCAGACCCTAATCTCCATATCTGTGACTATGTTACCTTTACCTGACAGAAGAGATGTTGCAGATGTGATTAAATAAGGATTTTGAGATGGGGAGATTATCCTGGATTATCTGGTTGAGCCCAGTGTATCTATCACCAGTTTCCTAACAAGAGGGAAACAGGAGGCTCAGAGTCAGAGAAGGGGATTTGACTAAAGGTACAATGGGATGTCATGCAGCGAATAAAATATTTTGGAAGCTCTATTTAATGATATGAGGAAAAGATTCCTGAGCTAATAAAAAAAGAAGAGAACACCACCGAATACATCATGAACCTAATGGTATTTGTGTATGTGTTTACCTCATAACCTACTCATTCTGTGTAAGCAAAAGGTTGAGAGGTCATTGACTGAAGTATATGATTTTCTCTAGATGTGGAAATATAAATAATTTTAGTTTTCTCATTTATAAAAATAAAATGTCTCCTAAGTATTTACATAGTTAGTATGTGTTCCCTAATAAAAATGAAAGATTCATATCATATGCATAAGTTCTACTCTATAATATGTCTTTAAGTAACCTAGGTGTATTATTCCCATTAAAAAAAAAATGTTGAGGCCAGGAGTCAATTAGCTGACATCTTTAGCTAATACATGGCAGAAGGGTTTAGATTTCGTGTAGCCTTGTCTTCTAGTGCAGTGTTCTTCCTGGACTGCTTGTTTTAGTGTAATTGTTTTTCACATCTTCCATGTTTTTAGGAACACCTCATTCAGAACTCTTGGAAGAAGTTGAATGTACTCCGTCACCTCGATTAGCCCTCACTTTGAAAGTAACGGGTCTTGGAACAACTCGTGAAGTTGAATTACCACTCACTAATTTTAGATCAACTATCTTTTACTATGTACAGAAATTGCTTCAATTGTCCTGTAATGGCAATGTGAAATCAGATAAACTTAGGCGTATTTGGGAGCCGACATACACGTAAGAGATTTTTTATTTAACTTTTAAGTAGATATTTTCATAGTATATGAGCCAAGAAGCATTGCTTTTGTATATTTTGAACTGTAGGAACAGAAACGATTTGGTTTTTGTTCTCTTGATTTACAAGAACAGATAAGATAATGTTTGACTCCTGATGTAGAAAGATTAAGGTTTGCAACTGAAAGGAACTCTAGGAATAATCTAAACTAGTTCCTCACATAATAATTGTTGAACTCTTTGGGATTGTGTGTGAACTACTAAATATTTTCTATTATTTGTTTTGGAGTCTTGAGTTAAGCCTACCTCTCTTTGTTCATTCATCTGTTCAACAAATAATTATCAGTGACCTTGGGCAAATTTATTTAACATTTCCTAATCTGTAAAATGAGAGTGGTTGTGAGGAATCAATGAATTAATATGAGGTGTGAACAAAAAAATACAATGTTTAAATATAAAAAAAAAAATTACAGTAAAAGACATTGCCATTAACCCCCCTCAAAAATCCCCCCCCCCCCCCCCCCCCCCCCCCCCCCGCTTCGAACACACTTATCCCATCATTCTTGCCACTTTCTGAAGCAGTTCTGGAAGTCCTCTTTCATGAGTCTCTTTAGTTGTGTTGTGGCTGCCTTGGTGTCCTGAATCATAGTGACTTTGGGGAAGAGCCAGAAGTCGTGTGGTATAAGATCTGGTGAACAAGGTGGATGAGGACACGATAATGGTTTTATTTGACAGAAATTGCCATACCAAAAGCGATGTGTGACACAGAGCCTTTCCGTTGTGATCACAAAATATGTGAATGCTGCTGCCGAGTGCCATCCAACAGAAAGGCAGGGATCTTCAATACGGGAAGTGGCGCATCGACTGTAGTAACAGTGTGTGACAGGTTTCAACTTGTTTGGGTTTCAGTCAGTCGGGTGTGAGGTATGGTTGAGAGAAGGTGTGTTTTAAAGTGTGCCGTAAATCATCCTCCATCATGACAACGCTCCGTGTCACACATCACTTCTAGTATACAGCAGTTGCTGTCAGATAAAAACATTATGGTGTGTCCTCATCCACCTTATTCACCAGATCTGGCACTGTGTGACTTCTGAGTCTTCCCCCAAATCAAAATGATTCAGGACATCGAGGCAGCCACAACAGCACAACTAAAGACACGAAGAGGACTTCCAGAACTGCTTCAGAAAGTGGTAAGAATGTTGGGATAAGTGTGTTCCAAGCGAGGGAGAGTATTTTGAGGGGGATAAATGACAGTGTGTCTTTTACTGTAATACCATATTTTGCCATGTATAATGTACACTTTTTTGCCCAAATTTGTGAGTGAAAAATAAGGATGTGTATTATACATGGGTAGTACTAGTTCTGTACCTATATAAATGTTTTAAATTCTTATATTTATGCTTGTGAGTTAAAAGTGTAAGTCTAGAAATCAATAACGATATCCATATGCAAAATAACACTCTGGAATATGATAATAGGTTTTGTTGTACTTACGACAAACTTGCAACGATGAACAGTTCTTGGCCTTATATGACGCGTAAATATGGTAAATTTGTTACCGGTACAAAGAATTTCTTGTACCTTTTTTTGTGTTTTGTAATTATTTGTTACATAAAATTTCTTGTACATAATATGTTAAAAAATAAATGCCAAAATTCCTTTGTAATACAAAAAACATTACCTAAATGTAAACAAATAAAAATTTGAATTAAAAAATTAAAATGAAAGATTATTTTCCCTGAAAGTTTGGGCCAAAAGTGTGTGTGCACTGTATACGTGTGCATTATACACGGCAAAATGCGGTGAATTTTTTTTTAAATTTAAACTTTTACCATATTGTTTGATTACACCTCGTGTATGTAAAGAGTTTTCAGTACTCTGCAATGTAGAGAGTGCTCAGTTTTACCTACAATAATTATTTTTATAAAATATATTAATATACTTATATATTATATTTTTATATTGTATTATATCATTTATACAAATAATAATTATAATTATCCTTTTGTAACTTTTGTTAGTATATTTTTCTGATGTGTGCTTAACAACATTGATTATCATATAATGGCCAATAAATTAATCTAGGTCCTTTTGAGATAGAACAGAAGGTCATCATGGTAATTCCCCCACACTTTCAATTTTTGTTGGAGTTTAAGATTTGATCTCAGCTGTCTTACATGAACATTAGTGCTCCTGGTCTTTGTTATTCTTATCCTTCTTTTCATCTAGACACAGAAACAAACCATTCTTCATTTCATTTTATTTTTATTACAATATTTGAAAGTTGTTAACACATGATATAGCATGTTACTTCATATCTTTGAAAATTCCAGATTTGATGTGTGTTTTCTTAACAATAATGCTAAATTTATGAATGGTAACTTTTTCAGAAATAAAAGTCCTCCTACTTTCCAGTATGTTTAACAAATACTTTTTCTGATAAATTCTCCCTGAATTCAATTTAATGTAAGCATATGGTTCATGAATGGCATCATTCATGTATTTTTTTAAAAATCGAAGCCTTATTGGAAATAACCACAAATAATTTATGAATTAACTTGAATAATATCTTCATGTTTAGAATCATGTACAGAGAAATGAAGGATTCTGACAAAGAAAAGGAAAATGGAAAAATGGTAAGTTACTTCTTGGCTATTTAGAAAAGAAAAGAAAGAAAAACTAGCACTTTGTTTCAATTGAACATTCGAGGGAAGAATCATGAACATGGAATTCTTTAAATTAGACTAAATGCATGATCTTGAAGCTACTTTAGGTAATGCATGTGAAATAGCACAGACTTCATAATCAGGAAAGGCCAACATTTGGTTTTGCTATTGTAGGGTTGTTGGTCTATAGAGCATGTGGAACAGTACCTTGGCACTGATGAATTACCAAAGAATGACTTGATTACCTACCTGCAGAAGAATGCAGACGCCGCTTTCCTGCGCCACTGGAAATTAACTGGCACTAATAAAAGTATTAGGAAAAACAGAAATTGTTCTCAACTCATAGCTGCATATAAGGTATATATTGGCATCAAAACACTTTTGATTGGGAATGCTTTGTGCTTTGTTTTGCAGCTTTTAAAGATTTTTAAGGAAGAGATGTTTATTGGGACATACTAAACAAATGAGGTCGAATTAACATTTGTAATATACCAATGCTAAAATTTCAAATTTGATTTGTGGGCATTGGAATCTAAGTGCATAGTTTTAACTGGCTTATAGTGATTTTATTTTATTTGGGAATTTTAATTACTTAGAATGTATTAATTTTCAACTTGGGTGATACTGTTTTTATTTTGAAAAGAAGGGAATTCTTTGAAAACTTCCAGCCTTTTCAAAGTAATACTAAGAGGATGATACATTGCTTGTCTTGAAAATGTGGTTAATGGCTAGTTTTGCTAATTGTATCCTCAGGATTTTTGTGAGCATGGTACGAAGTCTGGCTTAAACCAGGGGGCCATTTCTACTCTTCAAAGTAGTGATATTCTTAATTTGACAAAAGAACAACCTCAGGCCAAAGCAGGCAATGGACAGAATTCTTGTGGAGTAGAAGACGTCCTTCAGCTTCTGCGTATTTTGTATATAGTTGCAAGTGACCCTTATTCCAGAATATCCCAAGAAGGTTTGTAAGAAGCCTGTTTCATTTCTATGACATTTTTAAAAGCAAGTCAGTTTATGTTTTTATTAATTTTATTAATTTTACAGAAGGTGATGAACAGCCTCAGTTTACTTTCCCACCAGATGAATTCACTAGCAAAAAAATCACAACAAAAATTTTGCAGCAGATTGAGGTAATAAAATCAGATAGTTGAACTCTACTGTTAGACTTTTCTACCTCCCACCGTCTCTCCCTTCCTTCTGATTCAATAATTTGGGCCATTATATCTATTGCATTCATTTCTTTAATTATTAATACATTTAAGAATTAACTTTTTGTATTTTTAAATAATTGCCTTAAAACATTGTTATTTGTTAATTTTCAGGAACCATTGGCATTGGCAAGTGGGGCTCTGCCAGACTGGTGTGAACAATTAACCAGCAAGTGTCCTTTTCTAATACCATTTGAAACTAGACAGCTTTATTTCACATGTACTGCATTTGGTGCATCAAGGTAGGAAGTGTATTGTTTCATAATTTTAGAATAAAATTCTTTTAATGTTATGTAAGCTCAAAGTGTACAAATACTTTAGATCAAGACTGATGGAGGGAATACATTACCTTATTTTCTTTTAAAGACTTGTCAGTATTTAAATATTTTGTTTCCAATTGGTTGTATGTTCTCTTGGAGTAGTGTAGGTTAGAGTACAGTCATCCTTTGGTATCTGTAGGGGATTGGTTCCAGGACCCCAAGGATACCAATGTTCATGGATGCTCAAGTCCCTTAGTGAGCCTCTCTATCCGTAGGTTCTGCATCTGAGGATACAAAGGACTGACTATACTGTTTTCTATTAGCATTTACTATACAGTTCTTTTTTTTTTTTTTTTTAATCCTTCTGGATTTTATTTTTTTAATTTAAAAATTTATTTATTTACTTATTTTTATATTAAGTGTGTTTTTCCAGGACGCATCAGCTCCAAGTCAAGTAGTTGTTTCAATCTAGTTGTGGAGGGCACAGCCCACTGGCCCATGTGGGAATCGAACCGGCACCCCTGCCACTGAGCTCGCCCTCTAACCAACTGAGCCATCTGGCCGCCCTGTACTATCCAGTTCTTAACTAGCTTACATAAATGATCAGCTGCTGACAGTCCCAGGAATACCAATTAAATGTTTGCAGATAGCTTTGATAGCATTGAAATATATCTACCTCCTGGCCATTTTTCTCTTATTAGTGTCTAATATACTACATATTTTACTTATTTTTGTTTTTCTGTCTCCTTCCACTAGATGAAAGATTCATGAGAGCAGGAATTTCTGTTTGTTTTTGTTTACTGCTCTAGCTGCAGTTCCTAAAGCAGTGGATAGCACATTGTAGATGCTCAATAAATATTTGTTGAATGATTGAATATCCAGAGTCCTTTCAAAGTAGATGTGAAAAAGTTATAATTTAAAATGGAGTTGTTTTCCTGATAAGTTATATTGTTGTACCATTTTATACCACTTAGAAAGCATTTGTATACATGGAACGAGAGGCCTGTTTTGACAAATAGCATTGGTTATGATTTCTGTTTTATAGATGAGGAAGTTCTCTAAGTACTTAGCTATTGCCTGAGGTTACCAAAACAACAAAAAAAATTGTAACACACAAGAGTAGATCTTTCATCTTATTTCAAGTTCAAGATTCTTTCTTTCACCCTAGATGGGTTAACACTGAATTGCTAAAAAAGAAAATATTTTAAAATCATAATACTATTTTAATGATGGCTTTCAGTTTGTATCACAGTAATAAAGATAGTTTAACCATTTTTTAGTTTCTCTGATAGTTCTGAAATGTCTGTGTTTTTATATAGTGGTTTGGTAGTACATTCACCTGTTGCTGTATGCTACAGTTACATAGATATTTTTTTTATTTCAGAGCAATAGTGTGGTTACAAAACCGACGTGAAGCCACTGTGGAGAGAACAAGGACCACAAGTAGTGTAAGGCGAGATGACCCGGGAGAGTTTCGAGTTGGTCGTCTCAAGCATGAAAGAGTAAAAGTTCCACGTGGTGAATCACTGATGGAATGGGCTGAGAATGTCATGCAGATACATGCAGATCGGAAATCAGTTCTTGAGGTACCTCATATAAAATTTGTGTGTGTGCCAGGCATAAGAGAGAACCAACCGATCTGTATGTTCCCTGCATAAAAACTGCATTAATTAGAAGGGAATAGGGATTTCTTTGCCCACCATGCACAGGCCTCCTCTGGCAGAGCATCTTTCATAAGAGGTTGTCAGCTCACCTCAGGGTTCAGGATCTTGTAATTTAATGAGCAGCAAAGAATATCTTTACTCTTGAGATGGAAAGTGCTTGGTCTATTGAAAGAAAGGACAATACTATTCCATTTCTTAACAAAGCCTAGACCAAATAATAGTCTTCACAAAGGATTCTTTTTGATGCTCTAAATGTTGCCTATATATTAAGCTATGCTATTAGGTATCTCCATTTTTAGAGCACACTGTTTATATTGTTTCACTTAAATTGTGCTTGGTATTAGATCACTGGTCTGTATTGAGAGATGTTATAACAAATGGCAATATGAAATTCAATATATTTATTCCAGAGATGTTGTTGTGGGCATTGTTGATTATATGCTATATACATATTATTCCTTGTACAAGAAACAGTGGAAGAAATACCTCTTCTGTCAACAGTTCTGAACCAGCCTTTTGGTTTATCTTTTGGATCACAACAGACATATTTTCAGGAAATATATAAGGCTTATGTCTTTCACTTTAGATTTTCTTTGCCTTCATCTTATTTTTCCTACCCCTCTAATCGAGATAATGCTCAATTTTTTATTTATTTGTTTTTTACTATGCAGTATATATTTTTATAAGCTGCCTCAAATCATTTTTGAAACAGGTGGAATATAGGTAAAAACCGTTAAAGTGATTTGCTTAAAGTCAGAAATAAGGGGAAGAGTTTAGGTTTTGGTGTTACATACCATCATTTCCTCAAGCAAACGACAACTTCTTTATCTGAATTTTAGTTTCCTTTGGTGTAAAAAGGAGATGATACAGCAGTCTGCCCTTATCCGAGGTTTCACTTTCTGTGGTTTCAGTTACCCTCGGTCAACAGTGGTCTGAAAATATTACATGAAAAATTTTAGAACTAAAGAATTCTTATGTTTTAAATTGTCCCCATTCTGAGCGAGACACACTATTGTGCCATCTGTGAATCATCCCTTTGGTATCTGTGGATATCTGTGTATATCCATGCTGTATATGCTACCTGCCCTTTACTCACTTAGTAGTGTCTCAGTTATCTGATATCTTGAGAGCACATTCACAGAACTTTTATTACATATATTGTTATATTTTATTATTAGTTATTGTTCTTAATCTCTTACTGTGCCTAATCTATAAATTAAAATTTATCATAGTTATGTATACTCATATAGGAAAAAACAATATATATAGGGCTCGGTACTTCAACAGTTTCAGGCATCCACTGGGGACCTTGGAACGCACGTATTCCCCATGGAAAAATGAGAGACTACTGAAATCGGTTTTGTAGTTGTTGGGAGAATTAAGGTATGAACATTGCTCACCACAGTGTTTAAACATGTAATACCGTATAGAAACAGAAAAAAATTTCCATGTTGCTTATAATATTATACTGCTGCTATAAAAAAGGCATAATTAGATTGGATATGACTAATTTTGGCAAGAATGGGATCATTTAAGCTCACCTCTCCCTACAAATTTTGTTCACATTTTAGGTTGAATTTTTAGGAGAAGAAGGAACTGGCTTGGGACCCACATTAGAGTTTTATGCTTTGGTGGCAGCAGAATTCCAGAGAACTGACTTGGGAGCTTGGCTTTGTGATGATAACTTTCCAGATGATGAGTCTCGTCATGTAAGATTTATTTGCCATTTTATGGTTTGATTTGCGATTTTGCTTTTAGAAAGTGTTAAAAGTAGGTTATGTTTTCAGAACTTCAGCCAGGTTTTCTGACTCTTAGTTAATTATTGAATAATCTTGATATTATTAAAATATTTTTAAAGGATAATATTTATTCACAAAAATAATTTAATAAAATGTGTATATAAATACATTTCGATAGTTAAATTGATGATAGTGTTTAATGTTTATGGATCTTTGTTTAATTTTATTTGCATTTCTCTTTCTGAAAAATTAGGTCGATCTTGGAGGTGGATTGAAACCTCCTGGATATTACGTGCAGAGATCATGTGGACTGTTCACGGCACCCTTTCCACAAGATAGTGATGAGCTTGAAAGGATCACAAAACTCTTTCATTTTCTTGGAATTTTCTTGGCCAAATGCATTCAAGACAATAGACTTGTGGACTTACCTATTTCTAAACCTTTTTTTAAACTTATGTGTATGGGTGACATTAAAAGCAATATGAGTAAACTGATTTATGAGTCACGAGGTGACAGAGACTTACACTGTACTGAAAGTCAGTCTGAAGCTTCTACAGAAGAAGGTCACGATTCACTCTCAGTAGGAAGCTTTGAAGAGGATTCAAAATCAGAGTTTATTCTAGATCCCCCCAAACCAAAACCCCCAGCTTGGTTTAATGGAATTTTAACTTGGGAAGACTTTGAACTAATAAATCCACACAGAGCCAGATTTTTAAAAGAAATTAAAGACCTTGCCATCAAGAGACGCCAGATTTTAAGCAACAAAGGTCTTTCTGAAGATGAGAAGAACACCAAATTACAGGAACTAGTGCTGAAGAATCCGTCAGGTTCTGGGCCTCCACTGAGCATAGAGGATTTAGGGTAAGCTGTATATAAATATTCTTCAACCTAATGAATTAATAAGTTCCAAAGCTTTTGTTTCTTTGTCCCCACTAATTTGCAATATATGAGTCAACAGTCTGTTAAGAACGATAATATGCTATAAGAAATATTGTTGATTTGAACCTTTGTTAATATTATAAAGATAACTCAGAGTATCAAAAAATAGTTTATTACTCAACAAACCTGAAAGATTATCTGATTTATTAAATGTGATACGTGTATATATCTTGTGTAAAAGAGTCCAAAGCCAAAAATATTTTGACAAATTTATTAGCTAATTAATATATATAGCCTAAGTTGGCAAAGCTCAAAATAGTTTGCTTTCTGTGTAAGCCTATCCCCAGTGGCTGCATTGACTAACTAAGATGTTGCAGATCGTTTGATAAAATTATATTGGTTTGTACACATGTAATTATAGTCTTGGTTTGTTTTACTGTGATTTGGGGTTAACTACAAGGCTTGCTTCTTCTCCTCCCTCATATTCAAGGTTTGATGGGTGGCGGGGTGGTGGCACAGCATGAATAACTAGCGAAGCACTAGTTTCTTCTTGGTACACTGAATCTGTTGTTGGAAGGGGAGGTTCATGCTTTTGGCAGCAATGTTATATAAATTAAATACCGGTGGTAGCTGAATGTTAATCTGTTCCTTTTTTCGTTCTCCCAGTTTAAATTTCCAATTTTGCCCATCCTCAAGAATATATGGTTTTACAGCTGTGGATCTCAAGCCAAGTGGTGAAGATGAGGTAAAAATTTTGCTTTTGACATAGTTTTAAGTTCATAATCATCCTCTTACTGAAGCCAATTGTAATAGGCGCTCCTGAAGTATTTCTAGGTATTATCAATGATGTTGGCAAATTTTCCTTTGCAGATGATAACAATGGATAATGCAGAAGAATATGTGGATTTGATGTTTGACTTTTGTATGCATACGGGTATTCAGAAACAGATGGAAGCCTTTAGAGGTAATTTTCAAGGCTCTTGAGCTTACTCCCTCTCCTTTTACTTTGAGAGAGTTGAAATTAAGGCACTGCTGTGGTCAAGAATTGCTGGTAATCTCTAGATTTGCCCTCTAGCTTTTTGTCTCCCAGATAACAGTCTTGCACAGGTTGGAACATTCACAAGCTGTAGCATACCCTCAGCTTGCTTCCCCTGAGTAATGGGGACCGACTTTTGACCTCCATTTCATTTTTAAGTGGTCATAAGGTTGCATTCTTTCCACGTTACATGATCAGGATGAATCAAACCATGTTAGAACGTAAATTCTGATGAAAATTGAGGGAAAATATTTCAGACTGTTTATCACTTACTAGTTTTGAAAGTGGGAACATAGCTCTGGCTGGCTTCTAGGATGCCAAGTGCTGGTTGGGAAAGTATTGAATTTGGTTTTTGACCAGAGTGACTGAGTATTCTCTCTGTTCACATTTGTGATTAAGTAGAGATTTCTGTGCTTAAAACCATAGCACAGTTTTTACTTCAAGCTATTTAAAAATATTAAAATAGCAATTGATTATTTGTATTTTTATTAATATTTTTGATTTGAAATTTGGTATTTTGAAATTATAACTTAGAAACTGAGTTGTGTTTTTTTTTTGCTGTGTGTATAATGTAGATGGGTTTAATAAAGTTTTTCCAATGGAGAAATTAAGTTCCTTCAGCTATGAAGAAGTCCAAATGATTCTTTGTGGAAACCAGTCGCCATCCTGGGCAGCAGAGGATATTATCAATTATACTGAACCTAAGTTGGGTTATACACGTGACAGGTATGTGTTGAATATTTTCTAAGATCAACAAAATTGTTTCTGTCCCCAAATCAAATGGCAAATAATTTCTAAAGAACTTTGATTCATTGAATTACATTCAGTAAGCAGTTAAGATGCATATTCATTCATAAGACTGAGTTTACACAGAAAGACAGCTGAGTCTTGGTTAATGTTAAGATTCCGTTTCCCACTGTTTTAATTGTTCATTATTTTAAAAGTTGGATAAACCCTTAGGCTTTATTGCTTTTATAGTAATCTTTATTTTCAAAAAATTTCAAATAAAGTTGACGAATAGTATAGATGTCCCCATAATTCTTTTACCCAGACTTACCAGTATTTAACATTTTGCTGTGTTTCTTTATATTATCTATCTTTATTTATACACACACGTATACCTACATGTACTAAATGTGTGTGTATGTATAGACACACTGGAACACTCTTTTTTTTCTGAACAATTTGAGAATATATTCCATGTACGGCCCTTTACTCTGTAATACTTAAATGTACACTTCATGAAAATATGGACATTCTCCCATGTATCCATATTAGCTAGCAAATTCATGATGCTTTGCTATTAACTAATAGTGTCCATATTCCAATAATGTCCTTAATAGCACTCTCCTGACCCCTATACCTGCTGTATCAGGAAATTGATTCTTTAAAATAATTTTTTATTTTTCAATTACAGTTGACAGAATATTACATGAGTTTCAGGTGTACAACATAGTTAGACATTTATATACCTTACGAAGTGATCATACCGATAAATCTAGTACCCATCTGATACCATACTAAGTTAATATCAACAGTATTCCTTATACTGTACTTTACTTCCCATGACTATTTTGTAACTACCAATTTGTACTTCTTTTTTTTTTTTTTTAAAGATTTTATTGGGGAAGGGGAACAGGACTTTTTATTGGGGAACAGTGTGTACTTCCAGGCCTTTTCTCCAAGTCAAGTTGTTGTCCTTTCAATCTTAGTTGTGGAGGGTTCTGTTCAGCTTCAAGTTGTTGTTCTTTCAGTCTTAGTTGTGGAGGGCACAGCTCAGCTCCAGGTCTAGTTGCCATTTCTAGTTGCAGGGGGTACAGCCCACCATCCCGTGCCGGAGTCAAACCAGCAACCTTGTGGTTGAGAGGATGCGCTCCAACCAACTGAGCCATCTGGGAGCTCAGCGGCAGCTCAGCTCAAGGTGCCGTGTTCAATTTTAGTTGCAGGGGACGCTACCCACCATCCCTTGCGGGAATCGAGGAATTGAACTGGCAACCTTGTGGTTGAGAGCCCGCGCTCCAACCAACTGAGCCATCTGGGAGGCAGCTCAGCTCAAGGTGCCAGGTGCCATGTTCAACCTTAGTTGCAGGGGGCAGAGCCCACCATCCCTTGCGGGACTCGAGATGTTGAACTGGCAACCTTGTGGTTGAGAGCCCACTGGCCCATGTGGGAATCGAACCGGCAGCCTTTGGAGTTAGGAGCATGGAGCTCTAACCGCCTGAGCCACCGGGCCGGCCCCCCAATTTGTACTTCTTAATCTCTTCCCTTTTTTTCACCCATCTTCTCAAACGCCCTCCCATCTGGCAACCATCAAAATATTCTCTGTATCTATGAGTTTATTTCTGTTTTGTAACAATTTTGGGGTGCTGTTTTGCTCTTATCTGTTAATTCTATTAATACCTCTATTATAAGTCTACAATCTGAGAAAGACCTAAATAATTTATTGATTTCTGTTCCTCTTTTATTCTTATAAATTCCTGACGCTGATAACATAGAAAAAATTAAATACAATGTCCATTCAGAGACATACACCCTCCCAACCCCCCCCCCCCCCCCCCCACACACACACAGTTGTCAGTATATCCTGGATTGCCTGGGTCAGTCACCTGTTGTCCAAATGTAATTATCAAACACATGCACACACACACACATTTCATTCTTGAACATCTCCCATATGGATGATAAGTTATACTAGTCATATACTACCCAACAAAACGTACCATTCACAGATACACATACGAACATATGAATGCATACCAACACACTGAATTCCCCTTCTCCCCACAAACACACACAAAGATACTTTTAAATGATCTTAAATGCTCTAAAATGCACACACACCAGAATGCATAGATGCCCTCCAATTCTAAATGCACACTTTCAAATTCTTACCTAAATCATCCTTACCACACTAAGAACACATACCCATTCACACAGAACCTAACAGACTCTCAGACCTACAGACATGTGATATAGAAATCTAGGGAACCTATAATATGAGCAAAAAAAAATATATATATATATATATTGACACCCATACTAATACATCCCTCAATATTCCCTACACAAATGGCACCTTTCAGAAGGCTGTAGGTACCTCAGAGACCCTTAAACTATTTTTATTTTTTGCTGTTCTGATTGGGTGTTTTATGCTACCTGATCTTATAAATCGCTGATTCGATCCTCTGCTTCATCTAATCTGTTGATTCCCTCTAATGTATTCTTTTTCAATTGTTGTATTCTTCATTTTTGACTGGCTTTTTTTTGGTTTCTGCCTCCATTTTTATGTTTGCTATCTCTAAAGTTCTCACTGAGTTCACTGAGCATCCTTAGAACTAGTGTTTTGAACTCTGCATCTGGTAGTTTGCTTGTCTCCCTTTTGTTCTTTTTCTAGAGCTTTGTTCTTTCATTTGGGTCGTGTTTCTTTGTTTCCCAATTTTGGCTGCTCCTCTGTGTTTGTTTCCTTGTATTAGGTAGGGCTGCTATGTCACCCAGTCTGAATGGCCTTATGTAGGTGTCCTGTGGGGCCTACTAGTGCAGTCTCCCTGGTCACCTGAGCCAGGTGTCCTTTGTGGGTTCTGTGCCCTCCTGTTGTACTTGAGCATTGGCTGGTGTTCGGATATCAGTGGGAGGGACTGATCCTCATGCTGATTGGCATTGACTACAAAGAAGGAGCCATTGTGGTGGGGCTGGCCCTGTGGAGCAGGATTCACTTTAGTAGTCTGCCCTTAGGTGTGTCATTTGTGGAGGTGGTTGGGTGGTGCTCTGGAGTGTTCTAAAGCTGGCCACTGGGTGTGTTGGTTCTGGTACAGGCCAAGATTAGCTGCTGCCTGTGCCCTGCCCGGGGCACTTGGTATGAATTGCAAAGTGATCTGCAGATAGTTGCCACTTGTGCTGGGCTTAGAGGTACTGGGAGAGGCTAAGCTGTGAACCGAGGCCGGCTGCTGCTAGTGCTGGGCTTGTGGCTGCTTAACAAGAGGTATGTGGCATGCTGAGGCCAGATGCTGCTTGTTTGGGGTTTGTGAACCTTTGAGAGATTTTAGGACACTCTGCAGCATGAACCAACACAGGCTGTTTGTATGGCGAAGCCACTGGAAGTGGGTAGAGTCTCAGGGAATCACCGGGGCAGAGCGAACAGTGTTATCCAGGTTATGGAGACTCAGATATGGTGCCTGCCTAAGTCTGCATGGGGTGAGGGAGAGGGCTCAACACAGGAACAATGGCTTCTGCCTGCACTTCTGTCTGGGAGGAAGCTCTCGCTCCAGAGCCAGACAATTCATTTCCTCCCCGTATGTCCCTGGCACCTTTAGAGCTGCTGTTCTAGCTCTGGAGCTCAGAGCAAGTGAGTCCGTCAGTGAGTAAGTCTGTGCATGAAGCCCTGTAAGAGGAGCACCTGGGACTCCAGCCTCCCTCCCTCCCTCTCACCTGACAGAATCTCTGCTGGTTTTCACAGCCAGAAGTTATGGGAACTTCTCTTCCTGGCACTTTAACCCTGGGCTGGGGAGCCTGGTGTGGGGCTGTGATTCCTCAC
This sequence comes from Rhinolophus sinicus, assembly GCF_057876585.1. Taxonomy (NCBI): domain Eukaryota; kingdom Metazoa; phylum Chordata; class Mammalia; order Chiroptera; family Rhinolophidae; genus Rhinolophus; species Rhinolophus sinicus. The sequence continues at coordinate 121,620,037 of NC_142503.1, forward strand.
TCCTTGGGGGCTCTGCTTCCAAGATACCATCCTGATTTTTAACCTCCGCACGTGGGTGACCAGCGTGTTCCATGTCTCTGCCCCTCCTACCAGTTTTGATGTGACTTCCTCTGTATATACTTATAGGACTTTGTTCAACTAGATTTCAGGTGATTCCCAATGATTGTTCTGTAGTTTAGTTATAATTTTGATGTGATCATGAGGCCATTACAGCATTTTATGTGCTCTGCCATTTTGACTGGAAGCCTCTCTGATGTTTTTCTGGAACAGTGCCTCAACTATTTTTTTTTTTATACCACTGACATTTTGTATAATTACAAGGCCCTATAAGTACTTTTTAAAAAAAGTTACCAAATTAATGTAAAAAAAATTTATGAATTATTTTAAACTTTAATAACAGCAATTTTTTTTAAAGTAACCTTTTTATTGAAGTATAACAGAGACGTGCATAAATTGCATGTACAGCTTGGAGAATTTTCACAAAATGAACACACCTGTATAACTGGTACCCAAAATAAGAAATAACTCCCAAAGTCTTCTTATTCTTTTCTAGTCATTAAAACACTATTCCCATTGATTAATTTTGCTTGCTTTTGAGCACTATTAAACAAAATCATGCAGTTATGTATTCCTTAAGTTCTGTCATCTTTTCATTTAACATTATAATAATGAAATTGATCTGCAGTTTATTTCAGTATAATAAAAATGAATTATTTCAGATTCCCTTTGGTAATTTAGTCATATTTGGATATATTACGCATTTTGAGCTTTTCTGATTTCCTGGCTTTGTTGAATATTTGACCCTTATATTCCATCAGTGGTTTAGTTCTTACTGAGGACAGAAAAAGTCTTGAAGAATATATATATATAAATATTTTTAAAACTTTTTGGGGGGAATATTGGGGAACAGTGTGTTTTTCCAGGGCCCATCAGCTCCAAGTCATTGTCCTTCAATCTTGCTGTGGCGGGCGCAGCTCAGCTCCAAGTCCAGTCACCATTTTCAAACTTAGTTGCAGGGGGCGCAGCCCACCATCCCATGTGGGAATTGAACCTGCAACCCTGTTGTTGAGAGCTTGCGCTCTAACCAACTGAGCCCTCCAGCCGCCCCTTGAAGCATATTTTTAAAGTAGCTTGTATTGGCTCATTTCATACTTACCCAAGAGTCTCTACACAGTGCTGTTCTGACTTATGGATATTGTTTTATTTGGCAGGGGGAGGTTCTTGCTGGCTTACAAAGTGGTAATAGTGTTTTTCATTTATATCACTTGACAAATCAATAAAACTATTTTTCTTCTTTTAGCCCTGGTTTCCTGAGGTTTGTGAGGGTTTTGTGTGGCATGTCTTCAGATGAAAGGAAAGCATTCCTGCAGTTTACCACTGGTTGTTCAACTCTACCCCCAGGTGGACTGGCTAACCTGCATCCCAGGCTCACAGTTGTACGCAAGGTACAAACTCTAGCTAACGGAGAATCCAGTTTAGTTATTTAAGGATTGAAAGAAATAAATATATAAAGTTCATGGTCTTCTGTTATTGTCACTCTTCCATCTGTAGGTTGATGCTACTGATGCGAGCTATCCATCAGTGAATACATGTGTGCATTATCTAAAATTGCCAGAATATTCTTCAGAGGAAATCATGAGAGAGCGCCTGCTAGCTGCTACAATGGAGAAAGGCTTTCATCTCAATTGAGCTTTGAAGTGCAATGGAAGACATCAGAGACTTAAAAATACCAGTGAAGCCTCTTGTGTTTGTGTGCAGAAAAGTGTCTGATCCTCCATGCTGATGACACTTGCCTTTTTTTCCACCATTAAGGCTTTAAGAACATATGGAATAATTTCGTTAGCTGCTAATGACAAAACAAATCCTTTAACTACCCAGCCAGCAAGTATATAGCACAGAACACTGTATGTTGCTACAAGGGCTTATGCGACTGGAATAAGGTGGTTCTACCTGACTGTTCCAAAGAGCAGCTTCTCAGATCTTCAGTGTTCACTGGTAAATTTCTAACAGTGTATTTGTGTAAAGTTTATTGTTTCATACTTCATACACTACAGTTGCCATCATTGATCCCTGTTTTGCTGGCTTTTAAGCTACTTGGTCAAAAATCCTGCTTCCTTAAAACTTAGAGAGTTAATGAGCATCTCAAGCTTTTTCTTTCTTTTTTTCTTTTTTTTTTCCCTTTTTAATGATGCCTGCACTATCAGAGTATTCTAGTGTTCTCTCTTTGTTTGGCATATAATCATGCACAACCTTTTATTTCTTTGAGGTGGGAGTATATTTTTATTTCCTAAATGCCATACTATAAAGATCAAATTCTTAAGTGTGTTTGTGCAGCTCAAAAATAAAGATAATATTAAGGGGAAAAGAAAAGAAACACTGGTCAAAATGCAAGGCACACTTAAAGCAAGTTTTACTTTTGGTTGTATTTTCTTTGTATATTATAAACATTTATTTAACTTGTTGCAGTTTGAAGTAAAGAATTTCCAAAATGTATGCTCAACAATAATCATTAAAATGTTTGCAGCGTACAAAACTGTGTCATGTGACTATTTCACTGCAACCACCAGACGTAAGAGCTTCACCAGATACTTTTCATTTTGAATTGTTGAGATTTAATTTTTTGAAATTACTACATGAAGAAATGTATTTTTCTATAGTCGGTACACTTACTGAAACTGGAAAACTAGAAGAAATATGTGTTCACATGCTGAATTGTGACCCAACTGTTGTGTTTTGTCTTAAAGCATTCTCCAGCTAAAAATGGCCAAGTTATTTATGTCAAGTTTTTAAACTCCAGGTCCGCTACTTACCATTTTATCTGCAGGGATGTGTAAATCTAAGATCTAAGAATGATTTTTGAATGTGTTATTGCAAAAAGAAATCACCAGGATACTGCTATTTTCTGGTTTTGAATGAAGAGCTCTATTTCCATTTTCCAAACTCCTCTGATTTATTGTATCTGTACATTTAGGTGAAAGAAGTGTTGCTAGGCTTGATTTAGCCAAATGGCTTTTTTAGGAGTGAAAACCAGTTTTTTGGAATTGCCCATTACTTACCTGTTTAAAAGGTACGTTCCCTTTCTACATTAGAAGAGGTCTCCCACTACAATCATTTGAGTACTGTTTTTATTCTCTGCATGAGAATGTTGTGACTATGTAATCAGAGGCAGCATTTAAATAACCTATTGTTACCTTCACAGTTCTCTGTGAGAATAAAACTTAAAATAAAACATAATAGCAATATTTAAATGTATGACCTATGCTTTAATCCAAAAAATAGTGGTGGTGATTGCTCAATAAAGTCGTGGATGCATGATTAAAACTTTATACCAGTATGAGAATTAAAATCCAGTATATGTGTAGTATTGCCATTATTTAAGTCTCTAAAATGTCTGTCAATAACCAGCTTCTTCCAAGACTAGCCAAGCACAGGGGTTAGCAGTCTACGGCCTGCCGCTTGCTTTTGTATGGCCCACAAACTAAGCATGGTTTTACATTTTTTACATGGTTGAAACAAAAAATTTTTATGATGTGAAAATTTTATGAAATTCAAATTTCAGTGTCCATAAATAAATAAAGTTTTATTAGAACACAGCCATGCTTATTCATTTATGTATTATCTATGGCTGTTTTTGCACTATAGTGGCACAAGTGAGTAGTTACAGCAGAGACCACATAGCCCACAAAGCCTAAAATACTTATTACCTGGCCCTTTACAGAAAAAGTTTGCTGAATCCTTACTACAGCAGGTAAAATTGATGAGTCTTACAAGGTCAGATAACTCTTTGAAATGTCAGAGTCTTCCTGCAGAAAGAAAAGCCCAAGAATAAGGTAAAACTGACCAATCTGAGATATAAATTTCATGAGTGTGAGAATCACTTCAAGCTGGCAGTCACAGTTCAGCAATAAATCTGAAGTGGTGATGACACACCCTGTAAGAACAGTCACATTACAGTTCACTTTGCATCTGTCAAGTGTTAGGGTCTCCACATATACTAGGTACTTGAGTATTTTTTCCTGTGTTGTCTACCTAGTATCTTTTTTTTCTAATTGTTAATCTCTCAGGGTACTAAAATCTGTGCCAAGATGTTATTCAAGTGCTATTTTGGAGTGACCCAAAAATTAATTTTGTTCACTCCCTAGTTACTTCTGGTGTACCAGTTTCCGCAGTTACCTCAATATGCTACTGATTAAGTGCCTACCAACTAGGACAGTGTTTCCCAACAAATATGTCTCAGAAAGACCTCCAAAGCACTTTGATCTAGACTGGGCTTTCCCCAGACCGTGGCTACTAAAGCAAAGGCGGATCTATACACACCTACCACTACTGGTCTAGTAGGTCAGAAGTGTTTCCTCTGCCTTCCTGAATGACTCCATTATTGTCTGGGTCTTTGCAGGTGCAAACTTTGAAATATGTAAGTAGATTTTTAGAAACAGATAAAGAATTTAAAACAAAATCCTCCCTTCCTACACACAGACGGAAAAAAATCAAATTGTACCGAATGCATTTTCAGTGCCTAGAGTGTCCATTTATGTCCATGTGGAGGATAGAGTATTACAGATGAAAAAGCTCTTGGAATTCTGTTGGATGGCACAAGATCTTAATGTATCAAGACTATGTCCTCCTATCTGTACATGCCCATAAATATGCTTTTACTTAAGACAGTTCTGTATGTTCTGTTGACTGGGCAGCAAAAGCATATATAAGAGTTTGGGTAGAGCATTGTTCTGTAGCAACTTAGCAGTTTTCTTTGCTTTGAGACATTCCAGGAGAAGGGGTTGAAGGAGTAAGTTAGGGAGGAAAGATGGAGGATTCATTTCATACCACCGTGAACACAAATACCTTTTGCCTTCTACTTTTAACCTTTCAACTAAAGTAAATTTCATTTACAAAGTTTACTAGTAAGACAAACCCTTTATAATATGGCTTAAAGGATAGTTGTAAAAGCTCTCTTTTAATGTTTAACCATTTATTATTTGGTAGTAACATTCTCTATGGAAAGTTACTGATGGCATTGTAATTGCCAAGTGCCCATAAAATGGATATCACACTTTTGCAAACTAGCAAATAAAATTTAATTCTGCAGTTTTCATTAGGTACATAATACAGTAAGTAAAATTTTAACTTTTTAAGGAACAATAAAGCATTCCGAAGACCGAGTGCTATGTATGTTTAAGTCAATTTTAACCTTTTGGCTGATAAAGAGCTGCCACACTTTCTTCCCAGCTCATGCTGCTATTCCTGAACTTCATTTGCAGAGGGAAGCAGAGACCAAAAAAATTTTTTTTAACTTTTTTGTTTATTTTAAGTGTGTTTTTCCGGGACCCATCAGCTCCAAGTCAAGCAATTGTTTCAATCTAGTAGTTGTGGAGGGCACAGCTCAGAATGACCCATGTGGGGATCGAACCAGCAACTTTGTTGTTAAGAGCACCACACTCAACAACTGAGCTAACCAGCCGCCCCAAAAAATTTTAAGAAAATTTAAACAAGTGGGGGAAAAAATGCTTATGGTTAAAAAATAAAACTTGTCTCTTTCTCAGAGATTTTTCTTTGTATATCATTTTTTAAAATACAGTTTTGTTTTCCATTTAGGTGTGAAAAACACCTATTCAAAATGTCTCTGGGAGAATACCCCATTTTGCAATGTTTGCTCTTCCAGATTCTTTTGGGCTATAGATGTTGAGAGGTATATTACCATGTTCTCATTTGCTATGTCGATGTTGCTTGGCAGAGCCACTTTTCAGCTTTCTGACATCTTATCAAGAATTAGCAGAGGGGCAAGAATTCTTGCCCGATTCGTTTCCACAATGCAGCCATTTAACACCATCTCATCCAAAATGATGTGTACTTTATCTAAATTAAACATTATCTGGGGTGATATTAAGGAAATTAGTTTTAGAGTAAACATTCAATAAGTAATAACTTATGACTCAGCCTGGAATTTTTCTAGTGTAAATCAGTCTAAACACAAAGGCTTTTTTAAAAACAATTCCTGAAATTAAATTTAAAATTAGTGTCCATGTTATAAATTACCTTCCTGTACACATACACTCCTAGTTTCACCTTGGGTAAGCTAACTAGACAATAGGCATAGAATGGAACAGCTACAACTTTTAGCCAGAGGGAGAGGGAATCTAGTAAGAGTTGGAGAACCATAGCAAGGGATGTTTGGCAAGAGCATGACCTGGCCTCAAGAACAATGTTTTCCCAGACAATAAACAACAGCAATAGCCACGATTTACTGAATACACCTTCTGTTCCAGGCATTGTGTTGAGTGTTTTTAACATGTTATTTCAGACTTCGCTACAACTCCTTGATGTACATGTTACATATTATCCTCATTCTACACAGGAGAAAACAGACTCAAAGCCATTTCCAAGGCCACACGGCTAGTAATTGCCAGAGCTGGAATTTCAGCCCAAAGTTTGCCCTTGATTGCTCTGCTTTCACATTTTTCAGGAGTGGCCTGAGGCTACTGCGTACACACTGTTCCTCAACCCTCAAACTTCCACCCGAAAACAAATACCTTTACAACTTTGCATCTTAAGCTATCTTCTATGTCAGACAGGCTGAATTAAAAATAACCGTGAGGAGAAATGAATGAAGAAGGCAAGGCAATGTTGACTCAATTCCTAAGTAGATAACAATTCTGAATTTTAAGAGAGTACCTCTTATAAATGGACAGTCCTAAAAATACTCATTGGAGAATTATGGGGCCACTAGCTTACTAAGGTTCTTACTGGAAAGTTAGTATAAGGCATGGTTAGACTATGATGCCTAACTAATTAGAAACAGCCAAATTCTTATCTCAGCAGCCCCTTCATTCGAGCACCTAAATTTTCTTTTGTTAAAGGAGAAGGGGGAACTAGAATGTGATGATGACAATGGTTGAATGTTTATGAATTCTAAGTTCCCATCTCTATTTAAAGAGCATTATCCTGGTCTTAAAAAACAAAAAAACAAAAAAACCCAACTCACAGATTAATTCAACACATGAGTGCTGAAATGCACTAGGGGAGTTCATAATTAGTGAATCTTTGTAAAGTGAATCATTGCCACCTGTTTCCCCCCCATCCCCAGTAAGTCAGATGTTCATCTGTATTGTATTTGTTTAGTGAAGTACATCTATAGAGAATGAGGCAACCCTATGAATGACAACTTAAGTTTCTCTTAGGCTCTGCGGTAATATCTCATTAAGTTCTGTGCAAATAGTCCTCCAGCAGAATAAACTTTTTCAGGAGCCCATGGGAACTGTCCTTAAGTGACCCAGAAAAAGAAAAAAAAAGCTTTACTCAGATACACCTATTAATAATATCTTCCAATTATATAGATGACTGCTTTGTCCATGGCCAAACTGGGACTGGAATGTTAAGCCCTTGACTCAATCCTGTTCCCCAGACCCAGAAGCCAGAACTTATTAGAAGCCAAGACAAAGCAGGAATGACAACCAGGTGCAAAGACAGGCTGAGTTGGGAGCATAGGTGGCGGCATGAGACATGGCCTGTAGATCCCCCTGTTGTATTCACTAAGGGCAATGGGAGCCTTAGAGCCTTTGAGAATGTCAACTCATCCCTGATGCTTTTCTCTGAGACAGAAGATCTAATTAGCATCTGTTCTAATTGCATTAGTTCAGGGATCAAACTGCTCCACCTTTGGCAAGTAGATGATCAGCAATTCAGATGTCCCCTTGAGCAGCTGGCCAGTTGCTTTGAAATTCAGATTAGAATTTACTGCTGAATCATATCAACCACTGACACCCTCTCGGTTGCAAGGACGAGGCTCCTCAGCTCGTCTGTTTCCCAACATCCTGGAAACATGAGCTGCTCAGTGAGGTCATTCTGTACCGTGGGCATGTGACGCCTGTCTATCCGAGCATCTGGCTCAAACCCCTAACAATCATGCAGCTTTCTGGCACCATGTAGGGAAACCACAGACCAAATCCAATGTGAGGCAAAAGCCAGAAAGCTGATTTCCCCCTGGAATCATGTGACTCCTTTAAAATAAGAATCCAGCTGTTGTTCACATCTTGATTTGGTTTATGAGCAACTTGTGCACACTCGTGAAGCCAAGAGTAATGGCATCTGGGCTACGTGCCAGGTGAGCAGGAACCAAAAAAATACCCTATATGCCAAGCCCCATGCAATAAACATAAGCACATACACTTCAGTTCTGACATTTGGAATAGGACGAAGCAAGAAAGGTCCAGGCTGTTGGTCTTTTAATGTGGTGAGCTGATAATGACTATTTCAAGAAGGCCCTACCTTCGGGCTATCCTGAACTGGTCTGACTCCAAGATCCTTTAGGCAACCGTTTCCCTTCACGGGCAACCTAAGGTTGGAGCTGACGTGAAATAGAAACAGCCTCCCAAAGAGCAGATTCGTAAGGCCCCACTTTCCCCCAATGCTGAAACCTAAGAGCCTTTGAATTTCTATGGTATGTAGATCGGAATTGAACATATTGGGGCCCCAACTGATACCAGTGCCACTTGAAATGACTGTTTTAATGGAAGTGATTGAACTTTCTGGTTTCTGCATTGGAAGTTTGATCTCTGGATCACAAAACACTTTTTCACATAGTATTTTAACACCACTGTAGTGGCCTCATTATCCTCGAATAAGAGAAAACCAAGCAGCATACATTTCAGATGGGAGCTCAGAAGCAATTCCAAGGCAGAGAAAGCCCAGCCTAGAAACTGGAGTTTCTAACTCTAGATTTTGGTCTCAGATCCTCTGTCTTACTTGATTTTCTTTCTTTCTTTTTAAGTTCCTAGCTAAGGAAGAGTTCTTTCATATACTAGGGTGGGAAAAAACTTGCCCTCATTATTTATACTTTAATTCACTTTCCCATGAAATTAGGTACTCTGCAAAAGGCCACTGTTCACATTGCCCACAGAACATCGACTATTACTGCATAGAAGACTATCATGAAGGTTCTGCATATACTCTCCTTGGAGTGTAGTCTGTTCAATTTCAGGCTAAGTATCATCTCGTTAATTTTAAGGAACTAAAAAGGAATGTATTTTTTTTTTTCCCAAGTAGGTTTTCCTTAAAGACCTATTCGTATTCTGAGAACAAGACATCCAGGTGTAATTATTTTTAAAGTTTATATAGACATGTAAAATTACACAAATACGAACATCAGCTCTGGGTCAAATAAACCCATCATTTCTCTCGTGGTTTTCTTAACTGTTGTCACTATTTCTGAGGAAAACAGAGCCCAGAAGCATGGAACAAAAGGAGTGGGGGTACAGCAGAGGGAGTTGGTGGGGGAATAGTAGCCCATGGACATGGCATCTAAAGGACTCTCCAGAGAACACATTTAAAGGAAATAGAGAGCTGGCTAAGGCTAGTGAGAGCCAAAAAAAGCCTGGAAGCCAGAAGTGTTTAATCGGGAACATTCGCATCCCTTTCCCAGCTGAATGGCTGACTCCCTCGGGGCCTGTTCATAATTCTGAGACTCATCAGTCCTGACAGCACTGACCAGAATTCGGCTGGAGAGGGCCCTGACCTCTTGTCCCTCAGGGCCCGCCCGCCCTTTCCAAACACTCCACTAGCTGCACATTCCCTCCAACCCATGGGCCAGCTCTCACCCCTTCAAGCCCTGCTTCCATTTGCATATTTTCAAAAGGGAAAAAAAAAGATGTTTAGCAATCTCTGAATGTGGACTCCACTTTTGGAGAGTATGCTCTTATCAAGCCATTCAGATGCCCTCCTCAAGATTCTCTCTCATTTCTGACTCTTCCAACCAAAGACGAGCGTTTCTCTAAAACTTCTTCCCTAATTCAGGAAAAAGCTTTGACAACACCAAGATAGCATGGTAACAGCCACTTTCTTAATGTTTCGTTAGAGACTAAATGGCCACAGTCTACGTCAGATGACTACGAATTTTTTAAAAAATGTGTCAAATTTAATCTTGTATCTAATGTATAGCCCTAGAATCAGGGCTTTGGAACCCAGAAACCAGCGCTGCCCAAGAGCAGCTCTTTGGATTGGGACACGCCACAGAACCTCTGGGCCGCAGCTTCTTAATCCGGAAAGTGAGGTTTTAACTTTCTGGATTGTGTAGTTTTCTCCCAACTCCAAAGTGCTCAAATCCTATGAGTCTGAAAGTGACCTTCAGGGAGAACTGAGCTCGTTAACTCCTTTCTAATCTTATCATGCTATTCCTGATGTAGTCACCTACTCCATCAGACCTCAGAAGAAATCTTTTTATAATACAGACTTAATTATTTACTGAGACACCATTGAGGAAATTTCAGTTCGTTTAGAAGCTGCCACTTTGGAGTAGGATGGCTTCCCTGGGAAATTTCTTTGTTCTTGCCAGTATTTCCATAGCCCCTAGTTGAACAAGTACTTTTGGGATGTCTCATTAAGTCAGGCTGAAATGATCTCCGACTTGGAGAAGCCCTATTCTGGTTTCTGGACCTCTAAAGGTGTTTGGGATTTCAGGACGGTAAACAAACGTGAAGCCCCAAGGTGGGCAGTGATCAGAGCCTGACGCAAATCTTGGTGGTAGTGACTCCTGTTGCCTGGCGTCTGCATTCCTCCAGGAAGCACGTGGTAGAAAACTAGCTGAGTCACAGAGAGTGCAAGCAGGATGGAGACCCTTCCTACTCCCCCGCCCTCCACTGCAATAGAGAGGGCATGACTCAGGGCACTTTCCCATTACCCATGCGAGCTTTAGGGTGCTAGATTTCATGGCTCAGGATTTGGGCTTTCAGGACTTGTAAAATCAAAACATGAATGTTCTAAAGATTTTTTTAAAAGATATTTTTGAATCAAGAAAACCTGGATTCCAGGCATACGCCGTATTTGTGGTGGAGGGAGCACAGAGATCTAAATAGGGACCCAGACTGCTCCCTGCTTCCCGTCCCATGCATGTATGTGGGATACCACAGTTACCATCCCAGCCTCTATCATTCCTGGCCCCAGTCCTGGGGTGGGAGTGGGGAGAGGCCTGTACAGGCCCTTGCTGCAGGCTCTGGGATTTCTGGCACTCAGTAAATTCTGGGGACCCAGCTTGCCGGAGAACAGTCAAGAAGTGCATGGGGGCCCTATAGGCTCTGAGTAAGCATCCTCACCCCACCTTCAGGAGAGGGGTGCTGCTGAGGGAGAGTTAGAGGGGTGCCCTCTAAAGCGTAGGGCCCAGGAAAGGACCCTGGCTGTCCATATCCAAGGCAGTACTGCTGCATTCCATTCTAGCCCAAATAAACCAAATCTTAAAGCCTCTTTAAAGGCACCAAATGCCAAAAGGCTGTGAAAGTTTTCTGTACCTACACATGCACAGTAAGTGTACATTGAATGGAAGCAGAGCTGGACCTGTCCCGACCAGTACTGCTCCTCGGTGCCAGGCCCTGAATACTAAGCAGAAGGCGATGGAGGCAGCTCGTTTGAATTATGAATTGTCTGAAGAATTCAGCAAACCTGGGGCTCCAGCGCTGAGCACATTTTGGGAAGCTCATGAGTTGGTTCCCAAAAGCTAACTAAATTCATGGATTAGAAGTCGTAAGTAGTCTCCTAAAGCAGGTGATGGGGCAAGCTTTCCTTCCAGAGGCAGGGCCCCACGACGCCTCGGGCGACACCGCAGCCCGGCGGGTGAGGTGGAATGTGAAGCGTGTACAGGAGTTTATTCATGGCACGTGAATGATTTAGGTCACTGACGTGCTTGGTCCCAAGGGTGCCGTCTGCCCTGCCTGACACGACTGCAATAGAGAGTTTCTACTTAGTAGAAGGGTTTTTCAACAAGCCAGAATTTCTGTCCTGATTTCTGTGCTTAGGTCGTTTCTTTTTAAAATCCCATCTGTCTTGTTCTGTGATGTTAGTGTTACTAGAAGTAGAACGAGCCCATCCTGGGGAGAAATGTAAATGGTACATTCTCAAAGTCTAACTGTGCAGACTCTGGAAAACCGCCTCCTTCTTAAAAGGCTTCAGAGTGGTAAAGCTTCTGAAGAAAAAGACTGAAAGTAAAGGGCTTTCTGGAGGTTCCATGAGGTTTTCATTTCTATCCTGTTGCTGTACCAAAATTGAGCCTTTATTAAATCGTGTCTATTTCATGTGGGCCAACAAGGAAGGCTTTCTTAAGCCTGAGCAAACACAAGAAGATGACATGTTCTGAGCATTGGGAGAAGCAGCCCCAGGTCGCAAGGCTATCACTCGTCTGCCTTTAACCCTTCAAAGCCTAAGGGAAGCTTTCCTGGCCAAGCAGATCTCCACAACATTAGCTGCTCCAGCAGGTTCCTGGTGACATGCTACCGGAGTGGTGACACACATCATTTGTGGCCCTACACAGAGAGAGCAGGACACAGGATGCACCTCGTAAGGCTGCCTTGTCTTATTGTTCTCCGACTGGTGTGTAGAGGTACTTACTGCCTGCACATGTGATAGGTCGAAAGAACTATGCATGAGGCAGAGCAGAGTCCTCGGATTTTCATTTAATTTTACTTCAGACAGCTAAGAGTAGAAACCCTTTAAGAATGTCAGTAGAAGAGAGATGCCCCAGGTCCTGCCTGCCTTGTAACTTGCTCCACTTTTAGACCACTGGAGATCCACGGGAAATTATGCCTGGAGCAAAGACATACGCTCAAGGTGTGGAGAGACTCAGTTCCCTTCTCTAAATGATGCAAAGTTCCTAATCTGTCAGATGGATATGCCTAAGTAATTCGTAAGGACAGTAAATATGTAAGTTGGTCAGAGAGGAAGAGAAGGCAAAAATGAAACTAAGTAAAATGAGGGGAAAAGACATAAATTGTGTGCCTTGGTGTGCAAATTAAATTCAAACAAGAATGCTGGAGCTTGTTACTTGGACCTATGCCACTCACCAGAGGGATGCAAAGACAAATCCATCTCTACTTCTAATAAACATCTAGTCAATATATAAGACACAGCAACACAACGAGTCCAACTATAATACATACCCTGTTGTATCTGATTGACTTTAATTCTCTGAAAATCTAAACTTGTAAGACTCTCCCTTCCTTCTAGGCGTAAGGTAACTCAGCTCAGTTACCCAGAATCATAGCAGCATCAAATATTAAGACAAAGAGGCTTTTAAAGCTCCTCTAGCCTAATTCTATCATTCTGAGATGAGGGGTTGTGTGTCTTGTCCAACAAACACAGCTGGTTGATGGCAGGACCGAAAATGGAACTTGGGTTTCTGTACGCCTGGGGAAGTGTCCATTAACTTTTGCTATCTTCCCGATTAATTTTTAAATCAAAAGGCAATTTTTTCTCCCCCTATACAAGGAGGAAGAGATTTATTTTGAACTGCTTGAAAAGGCTTAGTTGAAATGGAATGTTAACATGTTGATCTTGGCTCTCCTAGGTCAAAGGCATTACAGATTTAGGTCACTGACCACTAGAGGGCACTAAGATTTTCCCAGTTAATTTAAAGAGGCTTCCAAATAAAGTTTATCAACATGATGACATTTTCTATCAGTAGTGAAAGGTAAATGGCCATTTCCTTAGAATATACTGGCTCTGGGAATAGGTGTCTAAATGTATGTATATATACACATACATAAACATGTTATAAATAATAAATACTTGTTATAGCAACATTACTATTTTAGATTCAACTTTGAATATTTTCTCTAAGGACTTCTACTTATTGCTTTCAAGTGGTAAGCAGATTTTTTAAGTAAAAATTAACTGAAAAGTCAACTTGTCTCCAGAGCGTCCGCACAAAACCCAGTGGCCCCTGCCAAAATCTGCAGGCCTGCGATATTCTAAGCTAATCTTGCTTGTTGTTGGGGCCCTTGCACACTTTGATTTAAAAGGGAGAAGAGAAGAAAACGAAGGCATGCTCTGCTGTAAAAGGAAATGAACACAAGCCAGGCAATTTTTTTAACCCTCTAGTGTATTATCTCTGAAGGCCTTCGTCTGATCAAGTGAGGAATTTCTGGAGATTTATAGCTGGAGCCATGAAAATCCATTCTGTCTATGAGGACCAAGCACTTTCTGGCTGTTACTTAAATTCTCAAAAGGTCTATTCTATATGCTTAAAAGAAGTTAAATGAATATAGAACAGTTATCATTAACTGCTACCATAGCATTGCCCTGTCTGAAAAATACAAACTGCTTACTAAGAATTGTTTTTGTGAAAAAGGGTGTTTCTATCCCTCTAGCTGTCATGTCAGAGTTGCTGATGATTCATTAGCATTCTAGATTCTACGGAATCGGAATCGTTTTCCTGCCCCAGGGCACTTACCTGATCAGGTAAAAAAGCCTATGCTTTGCCAAGGACTGTGGAAACCTTGGCTCACGGCATTGGAAAAGGATACATCTAATTCACTCTGGAAAAGAGAAGAGAGTGCAAGGATGAGAATGAGACACTGGGACACAATGCACTTAATTAGCAGAGTTAGCGGCTGCTCTGGCTGCAAGCCTGGCAGCAGGTGGGAGAGGCTGTACACAGAAGCGTAAGAGGGGGAAAGCCCTGAGTCGGAGGTTGTGATTTAAAAAACAATAGGCTGCAGTTTAGAGGAAAGTTACAGGCCTGAACAATTCATCTTTAGAATGCAGAAGGAATAAACGAACTCAGCCTCTACAGATAACAGGTAATTTGGTAGGTGTGTCAAAAACCTTAATAATGTGTATGCCCTTTGAATCCACCTATTTTACCCCTAGAAGTTTATCCGAAGGAAATAGTTAAATAATGGCACAACAGCGTGTAAATAGGATGTCCGGGGAATGTTTACAGTAACAAATACTGAAAACAAGGGGGATCAGTTAAATTATAGCAGATCCACAAATGATGATGTAGATAAGTACTGACATATTGTTGACTAAAAAAGCACGTTATCAATTGGTATATACAATATTACCCCATGTAGATAGAGAGATACAGATACAGTTACGTACACAGATACATACAGCCTACAAGGAAATGTACCGAACACTATGTGTCAGTAAGTGATCGGCCTACTGATGATCTCCCTTTTCCTTTTGCTTATATGTATTTTTAATTTTTTCCAATGAACATAGATATTTATGTCACGAAAAAGTTATAGAGGGAGAAGACGTAAACAGTTCAATTCATATTCGAAGGGACTTCAGGGATGTCACATCAGCAGCCACAACCCTGATCCCACTTCCCCATCGCGACAGCCCTGGTCTCTTGCAAACCTGCCTCCTTGAAGGCTGGGTTGGCTTTTTGTTTTGAAACGTGATGCTGAGATGCTTCTTTCAGCCGCATGAGACTGAAATTTCAAATGTAAGATGTAGAAACTCTAAAATTAAAAATAGTCCCAGAAAGAATGTTTAAAACTCAGAAACCTTAAAATAGATTTTAGATGACAAGGCATTCTCCGTGAGTGGGACAGTTTCTATTTTCTTTCCCATGGCACTCTTTTCCCTCCTCTTTCTCTTCCTTTTGCTACTACTGTCATCCTAACTCAGGTCCTCCAGGTCCTGTGTAATCACCAGGTTTAAATTAAATTCTGATCTTTACTTCTGTGGTTTATGTGGTCACTGACTCTCCCTAGAATTACAGCTAGAATTCAGCAACATGCTATTTATGCTCAGTTACCGAATATAATAATAATAATTTAAGAAACCTTTGCAATAATAGTGCTTGTACCCACTCTTTATTCTCCCAGGTTTAAAACATTGCTATTTTGGGAAATTATATTCTTCTTGATAGGTGTTCCCTGAAAGTGGCTTGTCATGGCCAGCTCTAAATCACAGACCCTGTCTTGTAACCAATCTGCCTGAAGAGAGTGGTTGTCCGGAGATAAGCAGGAACTAACAGTTATGCTGTCCAACATGGTGGCCACCAGTCTCATGGGGAGATTTAAATTAATTAAAATGATATAAAATAAAAATTTCAATTCGTCATTCACACTAATCACATTTCCAGTGTTCAAGAGCCACACGTGGCTTGTGCCTGTCGCACAGGACGACACAGGTACAGGACATTTCTATGACTGCAGCAGTCCTTTTGCAGAGCACTGCTTTATGGTGCTCGCTCCAAGCAATCCAAAGCAATACCGAGATAGATTTTAAAGCCAGTCTCCGGAATGGCCTGACCTCTTGCCCTCTTCCAGTTTGGGGGGCACCCATCCCTACCTAGCCGGAGGCACTGCCAAGTCACAGGCCACCAGGCAGCTCCCAGCTCCAACGTCTGAATCAGGGTATGGCAGACAGGAAGAGGCCTCATGCATTAAGACAGTGCTTCGTAAACTTCAGCATGGATCAGAACCACCTGGAAAGCTTGTCAGAACACAGATTGCTGGGCCTCAACCCAGAGTTTCGGATGCAAGAGACTGGGGTAGGCCCAGAAGTTTCATTTCTAATGGGTTCCCAGGTGATGCGTATGCTGCTGCTCCAGGAACCACACGCTGCGAACCTCTGCACAAGGCAGTGAAGACAGGCTAGCTGTCCCATGAAGGAGTTTGCCCCACTTTACCCCTGGCATTAGGAATCAGACGGAAGACAGAACTCCATACGTGAGTTTTGCTGATAGCAGGCTTCAGGGCACTCAATATTACTAACTATGGAGAGCAGATTCCACTCACTGCCTCAGGAAGAAGCAGCTTGGAAACAGTTCCTTCCTAATTATTTTGTTTAACAGCAAAATGAAATAAACAAAATAAATTTGAAAAGTCAGTTTGTGCCAATACTACTTCTCAAGAATGACTAACCAAGGCTCAGGAAGGCTTATGGTAGCAGAGTACAACATCGTCACTGATTCTTTTGTAAAAAACGACTGGATTTCAAACTAACTACAAAGCTAAAGTCATCAAGACAGTGTGGTACGCAGAAGGCTAGGCATGCAGATCACTGGGTCAGAACTGAAAGTCCAGAAATTAACACTTACAATTACAGTCAATTGAGTTTTGACAAGGGTGCCAAGACTATTCAGTGGGGGGAAAGAATAGTCTTTTCAACAAATGGTGTTGGGACAATTGGACATCCACACATGAAAGAATAAAGTTAGAGCCCTACTTCACACCGAGTATGAAATTAATTACTCAGAATGGATCAAAGACCCATCTAGGAACTAAAATAATAAAACTCTAAGAAGAAAAGATACGAGTAAATCTTCATGACCTTAGGTTAGGTAAAACTTTTTTAGACATGACACCAAAAACATAAGCAACAACAACAACAAAGAATTAAACTTCATTAAAATAAAATATTATGCTTCAAAGGACACCACCAAGAAGGTGAAAAGAAAACCACTAAATGGGAGAAAGTATTTCTAAATTATATCTTCATGAGAGATTTGTATTTAGAATATATAAAGAACTCTTAAAACACAACAATAAAAAGACAATACAGTTGAAAAACAGGCAAAGGATTTGAATAGACATTTCTCCAAAGATACACAGATGGCAAATAAACACATGAAAGAAGAGATGCTCAGCATTGTTAACCATTAGTGAAACACAAATCAAACAAAACTCAGATGATTGACCTCTGTACCACTTCATACCCACTAGGCTGCCATAATTAAAAAACACCGATAATAACAAGTTTTGATGAGGATGTGGAGAAATTAGAACTTTCATTACAGGGCTGATTGGTATTTAAATTATGCAGCTATTTTGGAAAAGTTTGTCAGTTCATCAAAATGTTAAACATGGAGTTACCATTATCACCCAGCAATTCCACTCCTAGGTATATAACCAAGAGAACTGAAAAGAGGTTCCACACAAAAATGGGTACATGAATGTTCACAGCAGCATTATTCATAATAGCCCAAAAATATAAATCACCCATCGAGTGGTATATCCATGAAATACTATTTAGCAATAAAAAGGAAAGAAGTACTGATACATGCTACAACACTGATGAATCTTGAAAACATTACACTAAGTAAAAAAGCCAGTCACAAAAGACCACACCTTGTACAATTCTATTGCTATAAAACATCTAGAACAGGGAAACCTGCAGATTAGTTATTACCTAGGGCCTGGAGCAGGTAAAGGGGGATAATTGGGAGGGAAATGCTGATGGGTATAGTGTTTCTTTTTGGGGTGACGAAATATTCTAATATTGATTATGGTAATGTTTGGACAACTCTGTGTGCATATTAAAAACTGTACACTTTAAATGGGTGAATTGTATGGTACATAAATTATTTTAGGACAGCTTAAAAAAAAAAAAAAAAGGACTGTTGGAAAGAAACTCATGTATTCCTTAAGGGAAAGTTGGTTTTGACCCTCAAAGCAAGGGTCTGGATAGAAATGATTCTTTTTTTTTTTTAAGGAGGGTGCAGCTCCCAGTGGCCCATGTGAGGATCAAACTGGCAACCTTGCTGTTATTAGCACCACGCTCTAACCAACTGAGCTAACCAGTCACCCCGATTCTTAAATTAAAAAGGTTCCTGGTATTAGGAAGGCAAACAGAAGAAAGAAGAAAAGAGAGAGCAAGTGACATAGCTAAATCTCTTGAGAGAAAGACGTAAGAGATTCTTAGTCTTGCAGAACTAGTTTCTTTATAAAGATCTAAGGCACATATATGTTTGTAACACATCGGATGAGCCAGATGGAAAGGTGAGGGAAATCTGGCATTATCTGAATTTAAAATTTTACATATTAAAGCTCTATATTAACACATGTTCTTGATATAGACACATTTCTGGGGAAGTGGCCTGCGGAAGAAAACCATTTTTTTAGTCATTAGACTTACCACTCGGCTGAAGTACTCATCTAAAACTTCTACAAAGTTATGGATGAATTCATAAATCGCCATTTCATTCTGAAATAAAAAAGGAAGGGTGTCATTGGTTTTAGCACGGCCTATGTGTGAATCAGACTTGGAGCTGCCCAGTCAGTGACCAGGTTTTAGAGTGTGTGGCTTGGTCTACAGATGATGGGAACAATGTAGCTTCCCACGGACACACATTGAGAACAGTTCTAGGACTCACTCGTTTAAAAGAAGCTTGTTAATAGGAGAAATATAGAAAACCTTAACTTCTAAGATTTTTTTTAGAGCTAGATGAATCTAGCTGGACTGAAACTGGACTGAGTCTGGTGTTTAGAGTTCTGAGCTCCACCCTGTGACTTCATCACCAAGTGGCTGAAGCAATTTTGCAGGTTCTTCATGCCATCACATTTCCATCTGTGAAGATGGGGAAACGACCTCAACGTGTGGTTCAGCGATAAAAAAAAAATAAAAAAAAAAATCAACTGAGATTTCAAAGTATTTTAGACCTTAAACACCCTTTCAGAGATCCCATGGCCACAGGTGCTGTTGACTGGGAACTGACATTTCTGAGAAGGGGAACTAAAAATCTGAGGACACATAAGCACAACACAGTCATATTTAGAGTTTGCTCTGGCTTCTGATATGCCAGCCTATGTATAACGCAACAATTGATTGGCCTCTCCCCTGCCTACACTGCCCCACTGAGCCATACAGAACAAGGGCAGGAAACTAATATTGCTTAGGGTCAAGAAAGGTATTCTGTGGTTTTGTGCTTCTCTACAAGCTGCTCATCCAATCCAAAAAAAATCCTAGGTATTTCTCGTCCACATAGCTTGTCCTAGCCTTGATGGAAACCAAGACCTTCCAAAAGAGTCAAGATACTTCTTAGGGAGACAAGTAGGGAAGACAATGTCAGTGTAAGGAGGAATAAAAAAATCAGACTGCCATTCCTAATTTTCTTGCTCTTTCTATAGGCTCTTCTATTATCTTACCTCTGTGTCATTAACTCCAACCACGATGAAGAGCGCTGCATACTGCCGATACACCAGCTTAAAATCCTTGAATTCAATGAAAGAGCACTAGGCAAAACACAATTAGATAATTAATTCCTGTGGTTGACGGGGATTTCTTCAAAACGGTATGCGTAATTTTTAGGTTCTGATTTGAGTATCTGTCAACTCATTCCAAGAAATATACAACATTAAAATGTTACATACACAGCCTTGGTTGGCCACCTCCTCACAATATTCAGGACTATTTGGAAGCATCTCTAGTGGGACGTTGTCTTGGAAAAAAGTCTGAGTGTGCACAGGGGTTCCCACCTGTACTCCGTATTCCTTTGCTTGGCTCTGTGTGCAACTCAGAAGGCAAAGTTACTCAAGAACCAGCATCTTAACCTGCCTGGAATGTGAAAATAAGCCAACACCATAAAGATTTTATTCTTTCCACCTTCCCTAGGCTCTTTTGGAAGCAATCAGAGGTTTCGTTTTGTATTATTTAATAGTCACCGAAGAGCCAAATACATGTGGTATACACAAATGCCAAAAAAAAATCAAAAAACAAATCTTGATTTCTGTTTCCTAGACGTATTAAAAGAATCAATGTAGACTTTTTCATAAATTATTTAAAGATGGCTTTTGTGGGGCAGATGCTAGACAAAATCTCTTATTGTAAACATTGCTTCATATGAATTAATAACTAGCTGACCACCGCTGGCTTATGGATAAAACAACTCCCTTCCCATTCAGGGCTCCCCTAAAGCCATTGTACAGAGTAATGGGGGGACTGTCTTGGGGAGGATGCTGAAGGCACAGTGCTGCCCTTCCTCTGGACTTTTGGGTGTATTTGCCCAAATGTGACTGACAATCAACTGTACGGCTTTTTGCATTTGATATCTTGTTCTCGGGGGCTCTGATACACTTGGGAGTAAAGATGCAAGTTTTGATTATGGAATTGCTTCCATGGGAAAAACCGCTTGACAATCTATAAAATGGAAGGATTTGAGGCTTGTATTTAAAATTAAGGTAAAGGTAATAAACATAGGACCATTCTGCAGCTTTTGGCTCACTATAGAGCCAGTGTGATTTCTGCTCAGTTGGTTCTTTCAAGGAAACACAACCTAATTGAAAGAACTGAAGAACATTTTTCACAGCCTCTCAGGAGTTTCTGACATTAAAAAAAAAAGTATCAAAGCACTTCTGTGGATAAAATAAAAACTAAGCTGAGATTGTGTTACCTGGGTGCCTGATTATGCCAAAAGTCCAGTGCGTTCCTGTTAAAGTCTAACATAATTTAGAATGCTTCAAAAATATCTACTAGTATATTCATTCCAAAACACATATTTCAAAGGGTGACCTATCAGTGGAAAGGGTGTTTGAAATTGTGGAGTTGAAATTGTAGGAAAAATTCCAACAGGAATGCTTCTGCAGCATGTTTACCTTTACCTGAAGTATGTGGCTATCAACACAGCCCTTCAATAGTTTCTGTTTCCTTTTGACAACTACGTGAAGGAGGACGTGCCATGGCACGCCAAAGCAGTAACTCAAAGAGGACTCTTGAGATGTTCCGACTGGAAAATCAATTTAGAAGCCAAGCGAAACACAGTTCTAACGCGTTAACTTCTGAGCACTGTTGTAGCTTAATATTTTATGACTTAGCAGTGGTTCCCACAGGCAGCTTTTCTACATATGCGGTGAAATGGAGAATTGGTGAAATGGGTGATTTACACAAGCTTTCTGATTTTGCCTCAGTTTGTTCCGGGATTTCCAATGGATTCAAAGTTTAGGACCTGGATTAAGTACTTCTTCAATTAAAGATTTTTGTAAAAATAAATGCAGTGTAAAAAAAAATTCCTGTTTATCATTATTTTAAAGATTTAATTTAATGTCAGTTTTGGCAGAATAGATAGATTTGTTGTCTCATATGAATTTTTAACTTCCATTTCTCCCATCTACACAACAAGAGAAGGCAGGTTCAAATAAAGTTTTTTTTTTTTTTTTTTTTAAATCAAGTTTGTTTTTAAAGCACTAGTTCCAGTGTTATGTTAGTGGTAAATTCACAAAAATGGTAAGCAGAAAAGTCTGCACTCTACATGAGAATCACATAATCATCCTCCAGCATAAAGTGGGTTGTGAGTGTTCACCTCTGAACCACTCACTTAACCTTCAACTTTTGGCCTAAAGAAAGCCACCTGCTGCAGGTACCCCTAAGAGTTCCAAGGGCTGGATTCATAGGAACAAGAAAAGAAGATGTGTCTATTAGCAGGAGAAAATTGGAACTGTCACTTCCATGGTGGATTGAGACAAATATGCTGACCTAAATACGAACCCAAGACTTTTCCTGGTCTTCTTCGTTTTTATTTTTCTTAAGGGGATGTAAGGAGAGCTATGCTTCAGTCTTCATTTCACTTCATTTGTTATTTTCCCTAATAGCTGTTGAAAGAACGTAGTTCAAAGAAAATGATGGCCCCTGAGACTCAGTAATAACAGATCTTCCAATGCTGAGTTGAAGGCAGAGATAAAAGAGAGAATCAGAAACTTACTTGTTCATTGGATCGAGAAAGACAGCTCTTGATGACTTCTGTTTCCAAAAGTGTGCGCTTATTAATCTCCACATGTTCATAGTACTTAGAAAGTCGGGTCTGCCCTTGTTTATTCACCATGAGGAAAAATTTTATCATTTTTTTTTCCTGGCCAGTATTTTTCCAAATATAGGTCAAAATTTATGGGAAGGGGTGGCTGTAACTAGAACCTGCAGGATGAAAGAATAACAGACGGGCAAGATCAAATTTCTCAAAGAATCATATTAAATGTGTTCTATAGTTGAACCAGCAGTAAATGTCTTCTGATATCAATGGTCTTCACTACTATGAACTAAATGAAGTTTTAATAAACAACTAAACATAAATTTTCATTAGTTATCTTCCAAAACATTTTTTAGTATCCGCAGTACTACTCATATTTGTTCACTTGATTCATCAATCTTGTTAGGCGCCAACTATGTGTCAACAACAAAAGGAGAATATGGGGCTGAAGTACTGATTTCTGATGTTCACACCCAGCAAAGGTGTGAGACAGGTAAACAAGGAAACAGGGGGATGAGATATAACTGGGGCAGGTAGCCTTCTATGGTGCACAGACGGAAGAGGGAAGAACATCACAGGCGAGCTGGGAAAACGGCTTCCCAGAGCAGGAGCATTTAAGGAAGATCTTGAACAATGATGTAGAGGAAGTGACTTGGAGGCAGAGAAAACAGGGGTATGAAAACTCCGGAAAGTTCAGGGGGCAGAAAGAATGGTCACAGGAAATCGAGCTGCTCACGTAAGATGAAATGGGCTTTAGAAGTCATGTTAGGGAATATGAACTTTGTTTTATGGACAGTGGAGACAAGATCTATAGTGAAGCTTTTCTTTCCTTAGTGTTGGAAGCAGTAGCAGTAATAACTGTGTAAGTCCTCTAACAGAGCCCTATAACAAGTCCTGTAAGGACCTGTACTAAACAATTTACATATATTATTTCATTCTCACAATTCTCTGAGGTAGGTACCTCTGTCATTGCCTTTTCAAGGACAAGCAAACTGAAGTGTAGGGATGTTAAGACACCAGAAATCCTCACATTATTTTGCGTGAGAAGTGAGCTGCAGCTGACAGGCCACGCACATGTATGAATCTGTGATGCCTCCTAACTTGTCCTCATCATTCAGCAGTTCAAGCTAGTGGTTTTATTCCTAACTCAGCTGTATTGAATCTTATGTTTGTTCCACTTATACTTAACATAGATTTTGAAATAATCAATGCAAAACAGCACAATATTGACCAAGGGCCAGTTCTTGTTTCGTCATGAGCCCCACACATGCCTCATTGGCTCATCAGATAGTATATTCACATTTTGTGATATTTGTGAAAATCTGTGCAAAACACCAAGGTTAACAATACTTCTTAATTACATTTTTATAATTTGGAATAATTTTACAGAAAAGTTGCAAGAGATTATGAGACAATACCTGCACTAAGTTTTATATTATGTTCTGCTTTCCCAACTCATCTCTTGTTTCCTAAACCCTATTGGACAGGTGGTTATGTCACAATTGCAAAACGTTAAGAGCTAGAAAGAGCCGGGCCCAGCCTGGCAAAGCCTGGGGTTGCTGTGTTCATTCCGCGTGTAGAACGGGATGTTATCTAGACCAGCTCAGCCTGGGACATGACAGCTGTGCTATGGGGGAGGCATGTGGTCATTCACTCCCTTTTTCAGAAAGATACGCTCATTCTGTAAGTGGGATTGCAACATACACTGTGCTATTTAATCACTTGGTATTATGTGCCGCTTTTATTCTCTTTACAAATGATTGCCAGTAAATTATGGCAGGTGTCTAGTAAATTAAGATTACGATTCTTTCTTTTATTCCCTTTCAGTAAACTTATTTTAAAACCATCTTTATGAAAGTTAGGAATTACAATACCCCGGATTCCAACTGCCAGGTATAAGAAAAAAAAATACTATCTCAAAGGAACTCATGGCCAAACTTTTGCCTTTAAATGCCCTGGTTGCATTTAGTGGTAAAATGAGATGTAAAATGATCCCATTGCGATGTTACACCAAGGGATCAAATTGGTTTCCACCTTACAAGCACAGCTTTCCTTCTCAGTGACTTCAAGAGCAAGGATGACAAACAAGGACGCCTTGAGTCAATACTCATTAGAATGTAAGTCTTGAAAACAGTAGGCGAAGGCATCTAAAGACTTGACTACAACATTTTTTCATAAACAACACAATTTATAAATGTAGAATTATGCAGTGGTAATAAAACAGACAAACAAAACTGTAAATTATTTCTATTAGAAAATAGACAATGCCAAAATATATAATGCGGAGACTGGGAGACAAGTATTAATACATATTTGAGAATTGAAGCTGAATATTTTAAGCACCTATCCTACTTACTAATCACTGGGGGCCGGGAGGAGGGGAAGAGAGAACACATAACTATCACACTGAGGTAGGGCAACCAGAAGACATATGCTGAGACAAGTGCCGGGAGTGGTCAGGGAGCAGGTATGAACTTCCTCTATTTATAAACAACACACAAGGCTGGGGATGATGCTTTGATTGCCAGGAAGTTAGGTTCCACACCCAAGAACTCATGAGAATGTGCATGAAAAACCCAGGAAGACTCAAGAATGGGAACTTCATCGGGGAAAGCATTGTACAGTGAGAGCTGGGATGCCTAAAGGCCAAGTTTAGGGCAGCCACTAGAGTCACAGCAGGAACAGGTCAGTTTCCCACGACCCTACGTGATGTAAACTTAACAATGCCTACAGAAAAGAGAAACTAGAAAGACTGAAGTACATATTGACTAGGGCACAGTTTTCAAATTTCTTTTTTTTTTAAAATTTATTGGGTGACAATTGTTAGTAAAATTACATAAATTTCAGGTGTACAATTCTGTATTACATCATCTATAAATCCCATTGTGTGTTCACCACCCAGAAGTTTTCAAATTTCTGATGGTGTATTTCTAGGAGTGAGAACTGGAAGAGCCTTCACGGATTGTCATATCCAAAGTTGACAAACAGATTTCTACTTGGGTGCCAATGTGACTAACTGTATTAGCTGCTTTGAGCACTGCGTTGGGAAGGATTCTCGAGCTGCGTCCAGGTTCAGAACAAAAGAATGCCAAGAATGATTAGCCATGCCAGTCATGGGTTAGGAAGCAGGGTGTGGCGACATATGCCCCTCATATCTGTCATTCCTGACACGCACTCCCTTCATTTTGCAGATGGGAAACCGATAATCTGAGATGTAGAATGAAGTCCTAAATTCCGGTCTCCTGACTCATAATAGAAGGCTGTCTTTAATTTATCACATTGGGTCTTTGCTCAGTCAGTGAGTTAGTGTCAGTAGGTTGTTCACTTAAGCTTAACAAACTCAATGTCAGGTAGCTTTGGGGACGGTCAAGTCGATAGTCTCTTTTCTACTACCGCTGCATAACCCATGTGGAAAATACCAACCAATTCACTGCGTGAAAACATTAGAGTATAACATTTCTAGAAATGAAAGTGGTATTTAATGATGGCTAACATCCTTTCTAGGTCTAAATGCTTTCTAGGTTCCCCCCCCCACACACACACACATCAAGGTAACATCAGACAAAAACATTTTTTCCTCCATAAAAGTGACTGAAACAAAATCCCCCAAGTTAAAAAGCAAATTTCTACCAAGAAAATGTGTAGTACTCGTACAGTATTATAGTCAAAAGCATAAACTGGAGCTTGACTGTTTGGCTCTATTACTTACTGTGATCCTGGGCAAGTTTTTGTACTCAGTGTGAGGTGCAATGGAGTAACAATAGTACTTATCTTCTGGTTGTGAGTATGAGAGGAGAAACTGCATGTAACATTCCCAGAAAAACGCTTAGTAGTTGGCACACAGTGAGTGCTTATGGAGTGTTGGCCAAGGTCATTATGATAATACAGCACCTTTTCCTTAGTGAAGTGTTTCCTGCCTATCCCAGTTCCCTCTTTCTAACCACAAAAAGCTGCTTATCCTTTGTTTGAACCCATCACTCTATCTTAGAAGGAAAATCTGTTACTCTATATAATCATTACTTGATTACATGCTGAGCTCCCCTATTAGACCAGTGATTTTCACTTTACTAGGACAGTAAGAGAGAGATCTCACACTGGGACCCTGGATATAGGTACATATATATCTAAAACAAAAGTTCACAAAACAATGCTTAGCCATACTATGTATACTGGACTCCAGCATTTTCTTTGACATTTCATTTTGTAAAAACTGCATTTCTGAGGGATTTGGGTTACATAGATGCACAAATTTTTCAAAAGTCAGCAAAGGTATATTAAAGATTCATACATTTATTATTTATAAATTTTGCATAAAAAGAAACTAATACTCTAGTTATTCTAGTTAGTGATATACATGTTGAAGTATTTGGGGGAAGTGTATTGATATCTATACTTTACTTTGAAATGCACTAAAGCCTAAGATAAATTAATGCATGGATAGACAGATGGTTAGATATATGATAAAGTAAGCATAGTAAAATGTTATTGGTAGAATCTAGATGGTAAGTACACTGTTCAATTCTTTCAATTTTGCAGTATATTTGAAAATCGTCATAATAAAAAGTTGAGGAAAAATGATAGCTCTGGCCTACTGATATTACTAAATTCATAAATTTTATTTTTTAGAACATTTTCAGATTTACAGAAAAAAAACTGCAAAGATAGTACAGTTACCATACCGAGGTCTGACAACTACATTCGTGAACTTGTTCCAATGACATTGCTAATCTTTTTTGATAACAGAGGGATTATTCATTATGAATTTGTACCAACTGGACAAACAGTTAACCCCGCTTATTATTTGGAAGTGCTGCAAAGGCTACATGAAAAAGTTAGACGACCTGAACTTTTCACCAACAATTCATGGCTCTTGCATCACAACAATGCACCAGCTCACATGGCACTGTCTGTGAGGGAGGTTTTAGCCAGTAAACAAATCACTGTATTGGAACATCCTCCCTACTCAGCTGATCTGGCCCCCAATGACTTCTGTCTTTACCGGAAGATACAAGAAATACTGAAAGTAAGATATGGTGATGACATTCAGATATCAAGGATAGTACGACGACAGCTGTGATGTCCATTTCAGAAAGAGTTCCAAAATTGCTTTGACGGGTGGACCAGGTGCTGGTGTTGGTGCATAGCTTCCCAAGGGGAGTACTTTGAAGGTGACAGTAGTGATATTCAGCAATGAGGTATGTAGCACTTTTTCTAGGATGAGCTTGTAACTTACTTGTCAGTCCTCGTATACCCCCACACCCAGTTTCCCCTATTATAAGTATCTAATCTTAGTATGGTACATTTATTACAATTAATGGACCAATATTGATACATTATTATTACTGAAGTCTATACTTTTTCAGATTTCCTTGCTTTTTACCTAATGTACTTTTTCTGTTCTAGGATCTCATCTAAAATACATTATATTTAATTTTCATGTCTTCTTAGAATTCTCTTGGCTGTGATATAAGGATGGACAGACAGATATTTTATTTTATATCTTGGGTTATAACCCAATACGACTCACTGATTTTTAATTTCAGAACCCGTGAAAGAACTGTGACCCAAAGTGTGCAAAACTCTATACTAGAATATGAACTTGTGAGTAATGTCTATATATCTTACTTTACTTCTTTGCAGAGTGCTTAGTATAGAGTGAGCAGCCAATAAATGTTGATTGAATGAATGAAATAATGAATGAAACCTTTTTTTCTAGCACTAATTTTCCTTTAAAAGAATCATAGGACTATTCAAACAAAGCAGACACAAAACTATCCTGGTACACCAATTCCTGCCCAAAAATAGAACCAATGTTTTTTAAGTTAGTGCGTAACCCTCTAGGTCTTCTCTGTACATTTACATATAAATATGCATGCATGTGTAGCAACTTTATTTTTTAAACATAAATGTGATCGATGGACGCTAAAATGTCAAGAAGCTAGCCTAGTGTCTATTTTCTTTTGGTACCTTTAAGTGAACCTGGTCCACTCACAAAGCCCAGGTTGGATCCTATAAAAGAGTACTATAGAGATGCTGAAAATCTATTAACATTGGATTGTGGTAATATTTGCACAACTTTGCAAATTTACTAAAAATCATTGTACATGTACATTGTTCAAAGTTTAGAGGTACTATAAAATAACAAGCAGAAAAAGAAGGAATTATATACCCAAATGCATTTTGCTTAAATCTAGATGGTAGGATTAGGGGCAACTTTAATTCTCTATCCTTACTTTATTTCCCAAGTTTTAAGAGGTGTGTTACTTTTCGTGTCACACACACAAAAAGTTTGTTTAAAAAATATTGAGCTGCATTATATATTTTTACGAAATTATCCAACTGAAAATGTTTACTCTGAATAATGAATCTATTGTTTCGTTTATTGTGGCATTTCTAAATGCCATATTTCTTTAAGATATGTACCGTTTTTCAAAATGGATGTGCTGAGAACATCTAAGTAGTATGGCCTAAACATAGGAAATGTGGAAATAGCAATTGCTAGGTTCTATTTGCCACACCATATCAATTCATTCCATAGGCCTCAAAGTAATTTAGCTGTGTCTGAATTTCTCCATACTTCCATGAGAGGAAATAATCCTGATTAGTAGCAGATTTTAATCTATTTTGGAACGCTGCCCTCAGCATTTATAATATATGTTATATATTATTTTTTATACACTAAAACAGTTTGTTTCTTTGCTTCAGAATTTATGGGAACTATGATGATTCAGTTTTCTCATCTGTCAACTGGAAATAAAGACAGCTGCCTCACAGACTTACTGTGAGGACTAAATGAGATAAAGGAAATGTAAAGCACTCGACAGAGGCCCCCTTTTCCCTGCTCATCTTCCTCTCCAGAGCAGCCTAGATATTCTTCCTAAGGGACTCTTTCTACTGCAGTTCTAAGACTACTGAAATTTGACTCAAAGAAACCTGTCACCCATTCTGCTTTACTTTCTATTCATTCTCCTCCTCCTTGCTCCCCATTTCTCTTTCTCTAAATCTTTCTTTTAACTCAGAATACATTTTTAGTAGCCTTCAAATGAGACTTTTACTTTCTGTTAAATCCCTGGGTCACTCAAGAAATAGTTCAACCACATTTGATTAATTTGGTTTTGAACACATTTATATGTATGCTACTTTTTTTTTTTTAACTCAAACAGTTTTAAAATAGCTAAAACACTATAAAATGTTACATTCCAATCAAATTCAGAATTTGTAGAAATCCTGATGCTATCAGTTCTGCAGAAAAATTAGGAGAACCCTTTGAGAATAAACCTTAATAGTCTGGTCTACCATTTTTCTAACAGTATGTCTAAAAAATTTCTAAAGCTACCTGTGATTCTCAGATCTTGGTCTAAAGCCACTTTGGTAAATCCAACAGAAAGACAGGGATCTTCCATGTGGTAAGCGGCACATAAAACCTTAGTAACAGTGTGTGGCAAGTTTCAACTTGTTCAGTGCAGTCAGTAGGGTGTGAGCTATGGTTGAGAGAAGGTGTGTTTTAAAGTGTGCCATAAATCATCTTCCATCATGACACTGCTCCATGTCACACATTGCTTCTGGCAATTTCTGTCAAATAAAAACATTACGGTGCATCCTCATCCACCTTATGCACTGGATCTGGCAGCGTGTGACTTCTGGCTCTTCCCCAAAGTCAAAATGATTCAGGACATCAAGGCAGCCACGACAGCGCAACTAAAGACACTCATGAAAGAGGACTTTCAGAACTGTTTCAGAACAAGGCAAGAACGATGGGATAAATGTGTTCGAAGCGAGGGGAAGTATTTTGAGAGGGGTTAATGGCAATGTGTCTTATACTGTAAGAAATTTGTTCTTTTTAAATTTAAACAGTCACCATATTGTCTGATCACACCTCATAAAGCAGAGACAAGCTTGAAGTTTTACTGAAAAGGGTAGATACTATGTTTGGAGATGTTCAAGTGTCAGACTTTCTCTCCTAAACTGGCGGGGTGCGTGTGTGTGTGGTGAATGAAAGAATTTTTAAGGTCTTTACAGTAATATGATTAAGGTGGAGGAAGAAAAGTCATATTTCAAAAACTGAGGATGAGGAATTTATATACTATAAATAGACCATTACATTGTCTGTTTTTAAAGTACTTGTTTTATTTTTATGCATTTAGTCATCTGTGTGTGTGGAGTGGGGGATGGAGGGATTGAGAATAGACTGTCCACCAGTCATTTGCCAGTGAGGTACTTACTGACTATCAGACCTGGTGGTGGTGGCAGGTGCGCCCAGTTTAAAGGTACAAACTGTTGATGGCTAGAGTTCACTCGAGCCTGTTGCTGTTGTTGATAGCTTACCTTCCCCTCTTCTGAGGGTAGAAAAGCTGCTTTTGGGCAAGTAATTGGTCTCAACCTTCCCATTACTACATACAATGGAGATAATAATAGGTATCATTCAAAATTAAAATTAAAATTTTTCTTCTAAAATTTTCTTTCTTTTATTTGGTTTTAGTGTCAAGGATAATTTATTTTGAAATTTAATTTTACTTTGCCACAATATGGGTATGGGTTAGAAATAGTGAAAAAACACCCCTGTGTGGGTAATCTTATTCTAAATTGTTTGGTTAAAATTAGCCTCACAAATTAAATACTTGTGCTTAATGACTAAAAATCTTCATTGAATTTTTAGATTAAAAAGACATCCAATATCTTAATTTTAGAGAAAAAGCAGTGGGGACCAGAGATCTAGGGGACTCCTGGCTGGGATCCTCCAGGATTTGCTAATGTTACAATGTGTCAATAAGGAGGAAGAGAACTAAAATTATTATATATTATTTTCCATTCCTATAAAATGGTTAATCAAGTTTCCCCTTTAATTGAAAAAATGTATTTCAAGTCAGATGTTCTGGATACTGATAAACTTCTGTATTTCTTAACTTAAAGACAGATATTTTTCATTCTCGTTAGACATCTGATTTCCCATGGAAACTGTGAAAGACATACAAACATAGGTTTTTCTGATATGTTTTTCCTTCTTTTGAAGAGTAGTGATCTATTAGTAGTATATTAGCATTCAAATGACAGGCATGTAAGTGCTCTTACAAGATCAATTACAATGTTTAACTTCAAATCAAACTAAAGGAATTTAGAATTAAAATTTGATTTGCTGATGGCTCCTAAAGTTTTGTGTCAAACAAAGAAGAAACAAACAAAACTTAACTGGGGTACAGAGGAATCTCACTTTACCCAAAACATATCTTTGAGAAGTTGACTATAAATGGAATTTAAGTGCAATATTAGGATTATGGAAAATGTTTTTATAAAATAATCACTCCATAATTTATCTGCAATTACTTTGTTTGAACATTATAAAGTCTTGTTCTCTAATGTTCACATAACCTGGGAAAAGAATTATTAATAGTTACCACGTGAATTTTCTCCTAAGAAAACATGTAAGAAATAATACTATGAAACTACAGCTATATACTAAAGGTATTATTTAAGATCTTCCTAATTAAAGTGTGTCCTGAATTAAAATCAAGGACTATTAAAAGCTATATTAATATTTTTAGAGCCTGAAGATATCACTTAGGATATTATAGCTCATCACTCTGAAAGAAGCAACATAAAAATTACTGTATTAAACGACAGTTTGGGGATCAGTTTATTTACCCAATAGGATCTATCTTTTTTGTTAGTGACATGGCCACAACTAACTCTAATTCAAATAAGTAATTAATGTTCCCGATGTTTGATGGTGGTCATGAAAGACTGCTATAACCTGAAGAATTATTCACTCTTTGTAATATGATGTGCAAAAATGACCCAACAAACCAACACATGAAGAGAGATTAAAAACAGTCGAAAACACTTACACAGTACTTTACTAAACAACAGGTACTGTTTTGAACATTTTACCTACATTCATTTAATCCTCGTCATAGCTCTACAAGTTAGAGACTGTTTTTATTCTCTACTTTACAGATGTGAAAGCTTAAGTCACTTGCCAAAGATCACCCATTAAAATGGTGGAGGACCCAATTTCTGCTAAACTAGTTTCAGCGTCTGTACTCTTACCCACTGCTCTTTATCTCCAGGTTTGCATCAAGACTCCAGTAACTGAGTGATGGCTCTCGTTAACAAGGACACACAATGCCACTCCCCATTCACTAGTGTCAACCTAGCTCTAACCTCTACACAAAAGCATTTACTGGCTAGTATAGGTATTCTGGCAGTTTCAATCTTAACCCTGGAGCATATCACAAAATGCACAATTCTAACAGATTATTTACTTTTAGTTAATCTCAACACTAAAATGCCTCAGAAGTGGCTCAGTCAGATAACGTGACAATTGAGGACAGTAAAGTTCACAGTACTACATTTACCATAGTGTGTTTAACATTTGAGATTGGACCTAAACTTCCAAAACTCTTATGTCTGATTTGCTTTCTTAGTGAGTTCCAACCAATCTCCCTTTCTACTACCAATAAATAAAACATACCAGCAAATGTTGTCCAAGGCAAGTTTACAGACACGTATCTGAATTTAGTATCATTCTCGGTCAGATCAAATGTCAGGGTAAATGCAGAGCCTCTCAGGTGGCCTGCTTGGCTGCCCTTTGCCCAGGAGCCTGTTTTTGCTTTTCTCAATTTCACAAAAAGTATAGCAACATGCTCCAACTCCCGCTGAAACTGTAAATGGGAGAGTCAAGTTGTCAGACAAGAGCCTGCCCAACCGTCGCCCAGAGGATATTCATACTTAAATTTACACTCATTTATATCTCACAATCTTTGAAGAGCAAAAATATCACACTTGCTTAGTAGTGATCACAAAAATAATTCAACAGCAGGGCTATAATAAATAACTTTAGGTTAAATAGCAGGCGATTTTAAACTTTAAAATGCCAAGAGTGTGGAGAAGCAAGGGAGCCGTGATAGCAGCAGAATAGTTTTCCGATCACCCAGGATCCCTTCATGAAAACAGTGATAGCAGCTAGGGGAAAGAAAAAATTCTACAGGCAACATCTTTACCAAAAACCAGGTAACAAACATTCCCTGGTACTCTAGAACACTAGTAGGTAGAATCAAATTACCCTTAGCAACAAAACTGGGGTGACCACAGCTGTGCTGGCAGAAGTGCAAGTTTGAAAAAGTGGAATTGTAAGGGTCCAAAGAGGCACAGAATGCAGATATCACCAAATCATCATCCAAAGGAGGCGCCCCTGCTGAAATGAGAACCCCGAGTGAATCTAAGAACCACAGTGGGAACTAAGAGGAGGCTTGGCAGGGTCTCTTTTGTCAATGACTGTAAGGAAAGGTTCCATCCTGGACCCCGAAGGCCTGGAAACACCCAGTGGAACATCTTTTATAGAAAGACAGGCCCCGTGCTGGGGAGAAACTGTTGAGGGTCAAGAGACAGCTAGCTAGCAGTTAAGGCTGACAATAGCTAGATCAAGGTGATCAAGTTCAGTATATTACTAAAATTGAGACAATAGACATTATATGCCACTTAGTGTGAGTAATGCAACAGGAAGTACACTGCATCCCCAAAGGAGTAGTTTTGCCAAAAAACTTGAAACCTGAATCAAACCTCGCCTCTGTGTCTAACTTCTAGTTTATAAAAAATATGGAGGGGAAAGGTAAATGCTAAATAATACCAGATAATGCAATCAGCCAAATGTGGTAAATTCTACAGTATAAATAACCTTGTCTCTTCAACAAATAAATGGCATGATGATCAACAAATAAATGGGGAGTGAGGGGTCGGCAGATCAAAAAAGAACTAAAGCTATATTGGCTAAATTAAATATGTGGACTTTGTTTGGATCCTGATTTGAGATCATCAACTATTAAAGAAACCATTTTTGAGATAACCAGAGGAAACTAAATACAGACTGTGCATTAGACTGTATAAAGGAATTACCATTAACTTTGTAGGTGTGATAATGGTACTGTGGCATATGTATTTTTTTAAAGGTCATAATCTGTGAATGATACTTAGAGAACCATGTACCAATATAATACTAGGATGTCTGGATTTACTTTCAAACATTCCTGGGGCCTGCCGCAAGAGTGTGAGGGAGGCCACGGTTCCGTTTCAAGGTACCTATCTTTGAGCTTGTGGAGTAGATGCTAGGAGCAAAGCTCATCCTCCTGGGTTGAAAAATTTATGGACAAGAAGTTATCATTGAAATTAAATGGTGGCAGACATGTCCAAGGAAATGTTGTGGGGATTTGATCCCTTTATGAATCTTGTGATTGTAGATGAATGTGTGGTGATGGCAAGTAGGGGGCCACAGAACAATACTGGAGTGTGGTAATACGAAGAAAGAGTATCATCATGTTAGAAGACTTGAAGGAGTATGAACAAAGGCTGTGCTCACTAGAGAAACCAATTGCTTCCACATGTCCCCTCTCCGAAGGGCCTGTTTTATTGTGATGTAAAACATTTTGATGTCAATTTTTTTGTTAAATATTTTGTAACACTCCAAAAAAACAACAACAACAAAAAACAACTTCACAGATAAAAAGTGTAATAGTTGAAATAAAAATGGCAAATCTTGATAATTGTTGATAATGGTAGTTCATTAAACTTTTTTTTGTTTTCATGACTGAAAACTTTCAAAATAAAGCATTTAAAAAAGTCTGGGTAGAAAACAATTTAAAACATCTGATCACTACATTAAATTCTATAAAACAAAAGGAGCAAAGGGCAATAGGAGTTATTTTAAAACGCTCTAAAAAATTCTTCAGTCTTTTTGGGTGATGTAATTGTCATGTATTTTAGGTTAGTCTATTAATAGAAAGACAAAACTAAAAGTTACTATCATTTAAAAATATATTATAAATAAGTTTTTGTGAATTTTTGCCAAATTGAAAATATTCTCTAAAGAGAACACTGTCTGGAGCACAGATTTCCCAGGAAAGGTGATCGTGTCTGGTATCGTTCTTCTAAACTTTCTCCCCTGTTGCTCCAACAGAAGACAAACCACATTTCCAAGACTGTTAAATTATTACCTTCGAAAGAGCTTTGGCAATTTCCCATTCAAGTCACATTTTCCAGTCATTTGGTTCTCATGTTTATAGACCTAGTTGTTCACTTTAAGCCAATGTCCAGGAGGGACTTAGCTCCAGGCAATTCTTTGTTTCATTTCCTTCAATTTTGACATCTCTATGAGTTAGCTATTATACAATATTATCATAGCTTACTGCTTTCTGACTCACATTACCCAGGAGACAATTCAGGAATGGATTTGAACTAGAATTTTATACAGCATGCTGAGTTTTCTAAAGGTTTTGGTGCCTATTTGTCTATAACCTGTGAAGATCCTTTTCCTTTTCTTTACCACACAATATATTATTGGAATAGTTCAAGTGCCCTGCAATGTATTTCTACAATTTTCTTAGCCATAGGCAACTACTGTAATGAGAAGTAGATACCTGATCTTATTTGGCAGGTCAAACCATAGTGCCGGTCAAAGCTGCCTCCTCCTTTTCTGTTCCATCTGCATTATACAGTTTGCTTCTTTGGTTTTGGAACACATGCCAGCTCTTCTCAAAGATCTTTTTCTGGGCTCAAATATTCATTTGTTCTCTATATTTATACATGTAAATACTACGTAATTTCCCCAAGTGACTGAATCACCTCAAAACTACCTAAAAAGGATTTCAAAAGTGCAAATGATGTGGTGATCACTGCATAAGGTATATAAACGTCTAATCACTATGTTGGATACCTGAAACTAATATAATATTGTATGTCAACTATAACTAAAAAACAAATTTTAAAAGACAAAAAAATTAGAAATGAAAAAGTGCATATAATTTGGGAACCAGAGAAAGCAATATTGAGCCCATTGACAGTAGGAGGCAGAATAGTGAAGGGAGACTTTATTTCTTGCTTGCAAATACACATATACACTCAGTGATGTAAGAGTCGGAACCACTTCTTAGTCTACTAAGGAACTATGGAAGTAACCCAGAACTCTTATTTCAGCTTTCTCTCCTTCCCATGGAGATAATACTTGTTATAACTTTTTCAGATGATGAAAAAAGATGACTAGATTAGTGTTTCTGAACCAGTTTGAGCTGTTTGTTAGAAGTCAGCAAGGTATAAAATGATATTCAGGTGAGTGATTACAGGACACTATATAGTTCTCAAAGGCAGAGGCAAAACTTTGTACATCAGGTATTATATAAAAATTGAGAAGACATCTGAGTGTTAACTATTTTGAACTTATTTAAAAGCCTGGAATTCCTTAACATACCTTTGCTGACATAATTTATGTACATGATATATGACAAGTCCCTTTTTGGTCAGATAGAGTGAGCACACAGGTGTCTAGGATTAGATAATGGGAAAGAAAAAAAAAACCACCCTAAAATTCCAAACTGATTAAAGATAGAAGCAGCATTCACGAAGATCATCAGTAGTATAGTAAAACTGAGAGAATCAATGGGCATGGAGGAGGAATGAACAGACTGATGAAAGGACAGAACAAATAATAGGAAGTTTCAAAGATGAGATTGAAGAGAGGAAATGACTCAGCCACAGTTTAGGGAGGAAGTTCCAGTTAGGTGAGCAGTAGGTGACAATATGGCCTGGGGAAGCTCATTACCTACACAACACAAGATTCTAGGAGCTCACTGTAGAGTGTCCTCAGGAGTCATAGACACAAAACACAACGTCAATAAGGTAAAAAATATTTTCTCACCTGAAACTAATGTAATATTGTATGTCAACAATAATTGAAAAATTAAAAAAAAAATAATTAAAAAAATTCTCTCTACAGAGTAGAAAATATTGGTGTCCTTTACTTTTAATACTCAGTTCTGGTGATTGAACCTTAAGTGATAACTGCTATAATGTTAGCAAAAACTATGAAAAAATGATTGAGGGGAAGGAAAAATATTTATATTAGTGTAGTCTAATTTTAAGTTATTCATCAAACATTTATTGGGATCTCACTGTCCCAGATCCTGGAGGTACAGCTGTGAACAAGAGGATCCTGCAGATAAATGACTATGATCTGGGAAGAACATGGCGAAGGATTACATTGACATTAATAAAACCGTGGTGAAAGTGAATGTAGACATGTTCAAACTGGAATTCTTCAAATAGGGAGCACACTTGAAATTTTAAAAGAAATGATTTTAAGATGGATCTGGACAGATATTGAGAAAGCTATGGTGGTTGGTGCTAAGTAATTTGCCTAAAAATAGACTGGAAATCCTGTGAGAGTGGAGATTATGTCCTTGGTTCACAATGGACCATCAGGGACTAGGAGTAAATCTGAAAAATAGTAGCCAGTCAAGAAATCTTTAAAAAAAATAAATGAGTGAAGCAAAGATTTGCAGTACCCGTTATGTGCAGGTCTTGCTTTCAGTGATCAGGATGAGTGTCACTGACCAGTACATAGACAATTTGGATACAGTGTAATATGTACTAGGAGCTAAGCATGCAATACTTTTAGGATGGGGTCTCTAAATAATTCAAGGATTTGGAAAGCTTGGAGGAAGTAATACTTGAGTTCGGTTTTGAAGGAAAAAGGTAAGGAAAGGCAATGGGGCACAGCATGTGTTAAAGTCCTGTGGAATGAAACATTACTATACATTTGAGGAACCAAAAACAGTGCAGTTTGGCTGGAAAGGAGAATGGGGTGCCATGATGGTGTGATGGTAGATTAGGTAGTAGGGAGTATCTAGAATTTGAAGGACTTTTATACACTAGGTTAAAATTTGGGCTTTATTCTAAATTTGGTGATCACTAAAATATTTTAATTAGGGAATGACAGGATCAGATTTGCCTTTTGAAGATGACTCTGACATCAGTGGTATGAGAGATAGGGGAAGGATAGAGGTGGGAAGCCTTAACCTAAGACACTGAATGAAGATAATGGAATAGATATGAAAGAGGTTGGATGTGGGGGCTGAGTTAAAGAAAGGCACTAGAATGACTGCCAGGCCTCAGGTTTGAATGAAGTGTCACTTAATGAGATAGATAACAGAAGAGGAGCAGTTTTTTTTGAAGCTGAATGCAGAGGGAAAAAAAGGATTATAAATCCAGTCTTTACTTGAGCTTGAGGCGCACGTGGGAAATATAAATGTGTCTGCTCCTTTGGATGCCACATCCTCTCACAAATGTTTCTAGTACGTAGGTTTTGAGGTAGCATGGGATTTCTGAACTTTTATGTGCTATGAGGCCCCACAAAAAGGAACAGGACTGAATAAGCAGGTTGTATGTTGGTCCCTATAAAATGGAGAAATATACTTTAACAATGTGGAGTAGTTCTTAATAATATGGAGAAATAATTCTTAATAATACTGTGACCTGAGACCTAATGTCGTATATAAATAAAACATGGCAGCATGGATGACAAGTCCAATCTGCCTTTCATTAAACTGTAACAGTACAGCAGATATGATAGAATAAGATGTACTACTTTATCTCTTTGAAATTATACCCTGACTTGTCGTATATATTCCACAGAGAAAACTTTCTTTGTAGTAGAGAAGAAAAAAAAATTAACGTAATCCATTTTATATGCAAGTTTCCTGCATAGCTGTAATTACTAAACCTCTTTTCCCTATTATGTTGTTAAGTATTATTTTTGTGCTATTTTTCAACCAAATAGTTATTAGCTATATTAACTTTTAGAAACTTACTAGTTCATTAAGGATGTTTCCTGGCAACTTAAGCACATAAAAACACCAGGGTACTTAAAGGATTAACCTTGACTTTTATGCATTACATTCACTCACACAACATTTAATGACCCAAGAAAATATCTTTAGTCATTCATCTAGGATTCTAAGTTGTATTCACAATGCTTTCATTTATTTCCATCAAGAGATTCTGTTATGAATGATAATACTCGCAAGGTTCATTCACTTCTAAAACATCAAATTGTTAGTCTCATCAGTCTCCCCCAAAGTTATCTTTCTCCCACCCACCGTCTAAAGATCTAAACTTTTTCATTACCTCCCCTCCTCTCAAGAAAAAAAAGAAAAACAATCGCTCCTGCTCTCCTCCCAAATCCCCAAGACACAACCCAACCCAGAATCATAAAGAAGAGGGGAGGCAAAGTGGAACAAGTTGCGACCGGCGACCGGGAGTACAGAATTGGGACCAAAGCCGGGGCTCGAAACGTAGACGTGGAATCATTCACCACGTCCGGAAGGATCTGGGCTATTTGCCACAAGAGAACGTCCCTAAAGTCCCGCAACTAGCCGGTGCTAAGAACTAGAGAAAGAGCGAGTGACAGGCAGAGAAAGAGGCCCGACCCTCTGGGACGGCCTGAAACACGCTAGGAATGCAAAAGAAACGTCAGGAATCCGGGACGGGTAGCGCCGGCCAGAGCGATCAGCCAGGTTAAAACCCAGCTCCAAAGGCAGGCACGTCGCTGCGACCCTTGGGTGGAGAACGGCGCCTAGGGGCTGACTGAACGAGGGAAACTGATTACTGGGGAGCCAGAAACCGACTCGCTTCCAAAAGTTGGAGTCAGTGGCCCACTATCCGGTACCCTCCTCCGCTTGACACCCGGAGCGAGTCGTGGGGCGGGCCTAGGGGCGGGGCCGGAGCGCCTGACCCGCCTCTAACGGCAACCTTGACGGCGTCCTCAGTGCGCCTGCGTAGGGTGAGGCCGGACTCTATTTGGCTACTAGGCTTGCAGCAGCAGCGGCGTTCTCTACCCGGCATGCTGCGCGGGAGCGACGGCCCTTACGTCTATTCCCTTCCCAACCCTGCCCTCTCTCCCCGCCTCCCGCCGCGTCCCCCCCTTTCCCTAAAGTGAGTGAGTGAGACGGGCAGATGGAGGAGGGACTGTAATGGCGGCGGCCGGCAGCTCCCTGCTCTGACCCACGGCAGGCATACAGCAACCACCCCCTCCCCGCCCCACTCCCAGCCGGCCTCCGCCCCGCCACTAGCGCGGGGCCACCCTCCCCGGCCCTTCCCCCAGCCGTCGGCGTCTCGCCCTGAGCCCCGGCCGGGGCCCCACACACAATGGACGAGCTCGCCGGAGGCGGTGGTGGCGGCCCGGGGATGGCGGCCCCTCCACGGCAGCAGCAGGGACCTGGGGGGAATATGAGCCTTTCGCCAGGGGGGAATGGAGCGGCGGGCAGCGGG
This sequence comes from Rhinolophus sinicus, assembly GCF_057876585.1. NCBI lineage: Eukaryota > Metazoa > Chordata > Mammalia > Chiroptera > Rhinolophidae > Rhinolophus > Rhinolophus sinicus. The sequence goes on from NC_142503.1 coordinate 121,660,361, forward strand.
GGTCTTCCGGCTGCCGAAGGAGCGGGTCCCGCGGCAGGCCCCGAGCTGTCCCGGCCGCAGCAGTACACTATCCCGGGGATCCTGCACTACATCCAGCACGAGTGGGCTCGGTTCGAGATGGAGCGGGCGCACTGGGAGGTGGAGCGGGCCGAATTGCAGGTACCTCGCCTGGGGTCGGTGTGTGGGACGGCTGCGGCCGCGGGGTTCCCGGTGGGGGGGTGGGGCCGGGACTTCCCTCAGTCGGAACCCGCGGCCTTGGGAAGACAAGAGGGACCTACCTGTGTGGCTCGGGGCGCGTTGGACCTGGCCACGGCGCTTCCTAGAGTCCTCCTTCCCCTTTCCCGCAGAAGCTTGTTCCCCAACCCTCACTAGCTGCGCGGTGCGGGCTTCCTAGGGGCAGCCATTTTGGCTTTTAGTATGGCGTCTGCGGGGGCTCCTTCGGAGGCGGCCTGCCCGGGCCTCCGGGGCTTGGGGCTGAGCTCCTCTCTGTGGGATAGTTCGGCGTGGGGGCTGTTGGACACCGAGCTTGCTCTTGTTAGTGCCTCTTGAGATGGAGAACTCGGGGAGAGGGACTGGGATGGGCGTTTTACCACCTTTTGCCGGATCACCCCTCTCTCCGATTTGGCACGTCTGGCCCCCTCCTCTGGAGTTGGTACGCACTTGCCCCTTGACAGCCACGCTTCTTTCCAGGGCTACTACCAAGCACAATGGCTCGCCGCTGAACTGTGAAGTTTTTTTCATTTCCTACCGCCAACTTTAAGTACCTTCTTACCTGGGATGCTGCCGTAATCACTTTAGAGTCCCTATCAGTTCTTTAGCGACTGACTCAGCAAGCCTCCAGACATACCTCGGCGATATTGCGGTTTATTCCCAGACCGCCGCAATAAAGCGAATAGCAAGCAATCTTTTGCTTGTGCAGGGTCTTGCCTTCGATTTGTAAAAAAATGCAGCATCTGTGAAGCGCAATAATGCGAAAAAGCGCAATAAAACGAGGTATGCCTATACTGAATGTTTCGTTTTAGGGTACCCTTCAGGAGGCCTCCCCCTCCTCCATCCCCGTTTTTACCCATAAAAAGCCAAATCAGACTTATCTGTGTTGTCTTTGTGAAACGATTGAGAAAAGATTTAGTATTAGCTGGACGTGTAACGTACGTGTCTCACGTTACTAACTCTGAGGGGAAGCAAAGTTAGATTCTCAGGACCCTTCACAATTAAGCCTGACTTGATCCTGCTAAGGAGAAACTTGGATAGGCTGGTTTAACTAACTTTTGGAAGCTATTGATAGTTTGAGGGCTCATGTCTTGGATTTCAGAATCTTTTTAAAAGGATTGTTCAACTTTTTTGGGTATTTGTGTTTATTTTTGAATCCTTCCCAGGTCAAATTTAGGCTTAGAAGAAAAAAAGCATGGATCTAAGTAGTGTCGCACCTGTTTTTCAGACTGATGTATATTTAGAATATAAGCAGTATTGTTAGCTGACATATACGTCATATATGCCGACAGTAAATAGTTAGGAAAATGTGTGTAAAGAAGGAATACTGGATTAATTTAAAGGATGTCCTTCAACAAATGTATAACTCTTCAGTTTGATTTTGAACTGGTAAACTTTTATTTGACTCCATAAAGTGGGCAAAGTTAAACTTTTAAAAAGTGAGAATACTTATATATTTCAACACTATCAAGTATAGAAAAAATTAATTATAAATTAACACCTGTTAGTCGAATCAGTGTTTTAGAATTGTGCTTTGATGCACTACTGGGCTTTTAAAAATGTAACTTTCCAAAAGCTTAAGTCAAAATTGTCTTATTTCTTTTAACTTGTGTATAGTCTGCTTTGCCATATTTGGGACTTACAGAGTTCTGTTGATACACAGCTGTCTACTACACCATGTTATAAACAATATTCTGTGTGAATGAAGATAGTAAAGCATTTATTTAAAAAAATTGCATGTGCAAATGCATTGAGGCTTGGGCTCACTAAATAATACTTCACCAGTCCCCGATACATGTTTATAACCTTTGTACTGTTGTACGAAAGCTTGGATTATACCAATTTTTCAAGTTTGCAATTGCATTAGTCATTCATAAGCTTCACTAACGTAGGTAGCTGAGAAAATGTCTTTTGTCTAAATTAGTAAAATATATACATTAATAAGGTCTATATTGTCTGCCCTAGCTCTTGCTTTCCTGTCTTACTCTCTCCTTGACAGTAACAGAAAAGTCTTTTAAGGGAGATTTCTTTTACTTGTTTGCTTTCAGTTGATCAACTATTGGCATATTTGTTCTGATATATAACCATTCTAAGTGTTTTGTTTCTTTGCTTATTTTGAAGAAATTCTACACTGTTTTTAAACTCTTAATTTGTTCCAGGGATTTTCATTATTTCATACTGATCGTTTTGGAATAAAATGTTCATGATTGAGTTTATGTGTTTATGTATTTCTCGGCAATGTTTTATTGGGTTACTTAGGATGGTTTCAGATTTACTTCTGGAATGTTAAATTTACTTTAGGTGCGGTCAGTCTTTAGTAAGATTGCTTGTGCATATTTAAAAATGCATGTGTTGGATAAAAATTTATTAGGTGGGTTTAAAGAAGCATCAATAGATTTAAACTGTAAGCTTATTTTTAAGAAAGATGAAAAATAAGACAGCTTACGTATTGTATATGTAAGCCTTGGGTACAGTGGTCATCTACACATATATTTAAAGCACTCAATATTGAAACTATTCAGTAATGGAATAGGAAGAGGCTAAGGTATATCAATTTTGATGTAAAATTTCAACATGGAATCATGTTTTTCCTGGCTTTGGAAAGGACTTTAAATTGGAACTTTGCAGTATGGTTCTTTCTGTAAAAGGAATTTGGGGTGAAGGCCTGTCTTAGAAACTTGGAAATAAACCAAAGAATCATGTTCTAAAGCTCATTTTATCTTTGTGATGGTTCCTTACTTTGGACTGAGGTTAATAAGGCTCTAGGACAGTGATTCCTAAATAGAGTGCTAGTCAGAATCCCTTGTAAAACTGTGAAAAGTATGCAGGGCTCTGCCTCATCCTCCAGAGATGGAGAAAAAAAATGGACTGTGGGATTTTGGCAGTTCATGTTTCATGAAAATTCTAACTGTCATTTAATTGGCAGTATAACCTTATGAAGTAGGTATCATTTCTGTTGTACAGATGAGGAGACAAACTTAGGTTAAATAACTTTGCCTTAAGTACTGTAGCTGATATTTGAACCCAGGTTTGTCTGAATCCAAGCCTGTGGTCTTATTACCACTCTTGTAATCACTGTGTTGTATTGTCATCTTAGCATTTTTCGTGGAAGTGGAATCTGCCCTGTAATTTTTTTTGTTTACCATTAAATGGCATACACCATTTCAGTATACTTCAACAAAGTTTTTTTTGAGCTCCCATGAGTTGTCAAGTCTAGTTGGTGTATATTGCCAACATGTTCTTGTGTTTTTTTCTGTAGTTGGTATGTAATAAATACACTTACGGTGTATACAAAATGCTTGTTTACCAACTATGAAAATATGATACAGATAATTCATGGAAAATGTAGTCCAGAAGTTTGTATTGTAAAACTACTAATTCTCCAGCAAATATAAAAATTTTAATTAGTGTTTGTGCTTGCACACTCAGGCATACAAATAGTGGTATATAATGATATTTGAAATAAGGATCTTGCCCACATGGAGCTTGTACTCTAGAAATAATAAGGTGTAATTAAACCAGAAATTAACAGGATGCTAAGAAAATAAATGGTGGTGGGAAACCTGTATAGATAATGGGTTTTCAGATAAATACCTAATATTTATTGAGCACTTACTAAATGCCAAGAATTATTTTAAGGTCTTAATACATACCTTAGCTCAGTGGGCGAATAAAAATTTTTGCCTAAAATATCCATGAAACCTAACTACGGACGTAAGGAAATAACCCTGATTTCATCTGGTTTTCATTTCTTGAATACCACTGTCGTAGTTTAGGTTGCTCCTCCTGCCTGAATTCTCTGTAGCAATCTAACAGTTTCCCTCCATGCACACCCCTCTCAACAGTTTATCCTCTATATTGTAAATGTGATTGTGTTACATATACCCTACATATACCCTTTAATTTTTTATTATGGAGCGTTTTAAACATACACAAAAGTAACATAGTATCTGTCCCTCCCACAAGCTTGTCACTTGTCTTAAATAGTAGCAACTCATGACCAGTCTTGTTTTACTTATACTTCTTTCTACTCCTGCCCCTATCCCAAATTATTGTGAAGCAAATCCCAGGAGCATATAATTTCATCCATGAATATTTCAGTGTATATGTGTAAAAGATAAGGACTTTAAAAGACAACTACAATATTATTATTGTAATTGTTAAGAAAAATGAACAATTCTTTAATATTATCAAATAGCCACTTTTCAAATTTCTAATTTTCTCAGTTATCTTTGAACAGTTTCTTTGAATCAGGATTCAAAAAACATTGTGATTGGAACCCTCTCCATCTTTCTTTCCTTTTCCTTGTCAATTTTAATTGAAGAAATCAGGCCTTAGTCCTGTAGAGGTTCCCACCGTCTGTGTTTTGCCAAATGCTTCCCCTGTGATACAGTTTAACGTGTTCTGTTGTTCTGTTTGTTTTTCCCAATTACTTGGTTAGTTGGGTCTAGGGGCTTGATCAGAATTGGTTGATTTCCTTTTTTTGGGTGGGAGGCGGAGAACAAGACCACTTCACAGGCAGTTAAGATGGCTTCCATCAGAAGGCACACATCCGTTGTTTGTGTTTTGTGATGTTAGCAGCTAGCTGTTTATGTTAGTGTTAGCAACATTCATTCCTTAGGGCCATGCTTAGATTTTAAAAAATTTATTAAGAAATTGAGATGTAACTCACATAACGTGAAATACACCCCTTTAAAGTGTACATTTCTATGTTTTTTAATATAGTCACTATGATGAGCCGTCATCATCACTGTCTAATTTCAGAACATTTTCATTACCTCACAAAGGAACCCTGCACCTATAAGTGGTTAATTCCAATTCTCCCCATTTGGCAGCCACGAGTTTCTGTCTCTGTGATAGAATAATGTATTTTCTGTCTCTGGATTTGCCTGTTCTGGACATTTCATATAAATGGAATCATATATTTTTGTAACTGGCTTCTTTCACTTAAGATGATGTTTTCAAGGTTCTTCCATGTTGGCTGAATAGTATTCTATTGTGTGGTTATACTACATTTTGTTTGTCCATCAGTTGGTGAACATTTGGGTGTTTCTGCTTTTGGGCTCTTATAAATAATGCTGCTAACACTTATGTGAACATATGTTTTTACTTCTCCTGGGTATATACCTAGGACTGGAATTGCTGGGTCATGTCCAACTTTTTGAGGAAATCTATGTTTAACTTTTTGAGGAACTGCCAAGCTATTTTCCAAAGTGACTGCACCATTTTACTTTCCCATCAGTAATGTAGGAGGGGTGTAGGGCCACCCTGAACTTTTTTTTCAAGGTTGAACTGTATTTTTATTATTAAAATATATACATTTTACAAAATGCCTTTCCTTTGAACGTATTTAAATTGATTTTTTTGACTCCAAGTTGTGTTTTCTCCCTCCCTCATCTCTTTCAAAGACTTTATTTTTTAGAGCAGTTTTAGATTTACAGCAAAATTGATCGGTTCCCATGTAACTTCCTCCCCCATCAAAGGCTGACTGACTATCAGCTCCCGCCAGGGTGGTTACCATGGATGAACCAACACTGACCCTTATTATCATCCCAAGTCCGTAGTTTACATTAGGGTTGTACATTTGTCTCTTTTTCTTGTACATTCTTTGGGTTTTGACAAATGTATAATGACATGTATCCACCTTTATAGTACACAGAATGGTTTCACTGCCCTAAAAATCCCCTGTGTTCCACCTGTTTTTTACCTTCCTCCCTTCAAACCCCTGGCAACTACTGCTAATTTTACTATCTTCCATAGTTTTGCCTTCTCTAGAATATTATATAATTGGAACCATATAGTACATATATGTAGCCCTTTCAGACTGACTTCTTTAACTTAGGAATGTCTTTGTGGCTTGACAGATTTTCTCCTTTGAGGAGTATTTTGAATAGCACTCTATGGTATGTATGTACCACAGTTTATTTGTCCGTTCACTTATTAAATAGTATCTTTGTTGCTTCCAAGTTTTGGCAATTATGAATAAGCATCCATGTGCAGGTTTTTGTTGGATGTAAGTTCTCAAGTAGTTTAGGTAAATAAGGTAGATAACCAAGGAGCTCAATTGCTAGATTGTATGATAAGAGGATCTATGTTTAGTTTTGTAAGAAACAGCCAAATAAAAACAGCCAAACTTCTTCCAAAGTGTTTTGCACAAACTTCTTTCTTTGTGCATCCCTCCCGCAGTGAATGGGAGTTCGTGTTGCTTCACATCCTTGGCTGCCTACAATGGCAGTGTTTTGGATTTTACCCATCGTAGTAGGTTTGTTGTAGTGGTATCTCAGTTTAATTTACAATTCCCTGATGGCTCACAGTGTTGAGCACCTTTATATCTTTGGTGAGGTGTTTGTTAAGGTCTTTGTCCCATTTTTAAATTGTTTTGTCTGTATTTCTTCTCTCTCAATACCATATATATACTTTGTTTTGGATGGAATGATGTTGGGCTTTGTTTCCAGTCATTTATGAGTTATTGTTCAATAAATGGCAGCCACAGTATTGCTTATAACACTTATATATTTGCCTTAAAATATTCTTTCATGACTTAATCTAAAGGAATGCCTAATTGTAATATCACCTTACTGAGGCTCTCCTTCCAGTGAAGTTACCAAAGGCAATGATTAAATTTATTTTACCTGGAGATAAACTTGTAAAGTCTCTAATTGTAAGAGAATAGAGACTTGTGGTGGCTCACAAACCTAGTTAATAATTTTAATCACCTAGGATGCTTTAAATACACAGACTCCCACATTCTGTGCCTGATCATTGTGATTGAGTAGAGTAGTCTGAAGTGGGATCTTTTTCTAAAGTATGTACCTGCCGATTCCGATTATCAGTCAGGTTTGGGAACCTGCATGATCAAAGGCGCCAATGATGTGGTACAATCCATTTCTCTAAACTCTTTCCCTTCAATATCCTTATTCCTCCAACTGGTATTTTAAACTTGAGCAGTATATTACTTACTCCCTTCTCTGCACTCCCAGCGACTTGCACCGACTATACTTACATTTAACGGGAACTTTTGAATATGCTATGAATTTTTGTTGTTTTCTCTAGAAATACACTGTGGCGTTTGATTACATAGATGAAAGCATTATATGTTCATAAAGAACTATTATGAACATTTGTTAACATTTAATGGGTGCTTTCTGTATGTTGGGAGTCATTGCTAATTTTTGTACTATCCCTAAATTATAGGTAAGTTATTTCCATTGTAGAGAAGGAAACATGGACAAGAGATTAATAACTCACTCAACATAAACAGTAGGTACGAAGCCAGGAGCTGTTGAGTCTCTTTTGACCAATATGTTTATGCCATCTTAAGGTAATACCAGTACCTGGTATTCATTGGGACCACTTAAGTGGTAAAGAACTGTCAACAAATGACTAATGAATAGGCTCAGTGTGACAAGATTTAAAAGACTATAACTGAAGCAGTTATAAATGTGTGAATTTTTGGATCACCTTTTGATAGACTTTGTAAAAAGGTTTTTAAAAATGTAATTAAAAAATTTCAAACTCTTTTATTTTTTGAATAGGTAATATATTGTTCAAAATTAAGTCTTATGTTAACTATGAACCTGTCCACCCTTACTTCCACATTAGTACCCACTTTTATTAGTACTATAATGGATCCCTGCAGTGTTTATGCAGATAAACAAATATATATATAATTTTCCTCATTTCCTGATACAGCAGTTTATGCTAGCCCTATTTTTTCTTTTTCATTTAACATTTTTTTGGAGATCATTCTAAACCTGTTAATAGAGAGCATTCTCATTTTTTTTCCTAACAGCTGCAGAGTATTCTATGTGGATGTACCGTAGTTGGTTTAACCCCACTGTTGCTGGAAAGTTGTGTTACATTTTCACAAAACACTTATTAACTATGTTTCTTCTTAAATGTGTAAGCAACCAGCCTTGAATCCTCAAAATAAACCCTATTGTATTGCTTTTTTGTTTTATTAGAGATATTAGCTTTTGTAAAAAATTTTTTAATTTTTTGTAACGCATTGTTATGTAATGAATTCGTTGAAACCTGAATTTAAATTACGGGTCTGGAATGTTTCGGCTTTGAAAGCTGTTAACCAGGGCTTGGTTTCATTTGAGCTGTCTGTCTGTTACTGAAATCTAGGAGTATGAAGAAGCCTAGAAAGACTAAACAAAGAAAAAGATGAAATAGAAAAAAGGAGAGGGGATGGATGGGAAGAGGAATAAGGTAATGCTAGAAAAACAATGGATGAGGGTAATGATATGCCACTAATAGTTATCTTAGATAGTAAAACTTTCGGAGTGGCCTTTGTTTGCTTTTTCCCAGAGCTTTAAAAGTGGACCAGACTTCTATAAGCTTATCTTAAAAAAAGGGGCAGGTGGGAGTGGGGATCAGATTCTAGAAAAATCCATACTTAAGAATCTTTATACTTTGCGTATATGACTGCACCCTGGTCATTTTCTTAAAACTTAATGTAATTTAACTTGTTTATTTTCTGTTTCCCCCCCTTAAGACTGATTATAAGATCTTTGAGAGGGACTTTTTTTTGTTTTTTTTTTCTTCTCATGTATACCCAGTGTGACAGTAAAGGGCTTGGCACATAATAAATGTTTGCTAAATATTTGTTAAATTAGTGAAGTTCCTGAGAACATTCCATTAAGCAGAATTTAGATGTGAGAAGCTGACTTGTAATTTTTGTAATACATAACAGGGAAAAAAGTCCACAAGATGGAGATAACATATAAATAACTACTCTTTCCTCACCCTTTCCTTTGATATTGGAATGAAACCAAACTTTATTATAAGGTACCAGGTTTCCCCGAAAATAAGACCTAGCCGGACCATCAGCTCTCATGTGTCTTTTGGAACAAAAATTAATATAAGACCCAGTCTTATTTTAATATAAGACCGGGTCTAATATAATATAATACTGGGTCTTATATTAATTTTTATTCCAAAAGACACATGAGAGCTGATGGTCCGGCTAGGTCTTACTTTTGGGGAAGCATACTATTCAAAATAATTTACTCCCACCCCCCAATGGAGTGTAAGAGAAATCACAACTTCAATTAAAATGAATTGCTGCTTGGGGTTAATGTACTGCGGGAGTGGGGTGGGGGGGGAACGGACTACTTTTTCCCCTTAAATAATAATTTTTTAAAAAGCATTTTTATTGGGGAATATTGGGGAATGGTGTGTTTTTCCAGGACCCATCATCTCCAAGCCAAGTCATTGTTTTCAATCTAGGTGTGGAGGGTGCAGTTCACTGGCCGATGTGGGAATTGAACCGGCGACGTTGGTGTTATGAACACTGTGCTCTAGCCAACTGAGCCAACTGGCCACCCATAAATAATGATTTTTATGAAGAATGTTTAATGACTAGGAATGCTTATGATAAATTAAAAATAAAAGCAGAAACGCATAATAAGTGCTAAATCAGCTATATAAAAATTAGGTTGAAAAAGTCAGTGCAAATGTGATTTTTGGGTGATGGGATTTTTGAAAACTTCTGTTTTCCTTATTTAAAAAAGAAAATGACTCAGGAAACACAACAGACTATGTATTTTCTGTTATTAAAATTGATAGTATAGAAATGGCTTATTTTTTATGTATACGTATATAGTCATTGTTGAAAAATAATCATAAAACAAGTTGAACTTCTTAGCATATTTTTTTTTAGTTTCAGGTGTACAAAACAGTGTAATAGTTAGACATTTACACCCCTCGCAGGTGATAACCCGTCCAACCTCTTAGTATTTTTAACAAATTTATATTCTAGTTTATCTTTTCTCCATTTCCTTTTTTTCCTCATTTCTTTAAATACTGCCAAATACCCTTTATTACTTACTACAATTTTAATTTTCTGATGCTTTAAAAATTTGTTTTATGGTTGTATTTAGTTGCTTTTAATTTCTAAGTTTTTATTTTAATTTTTAATGTCAATTATTAAAGTAATACATTCGATGAAAGTTAAGTCACAGGAATGTCAAAAATAGTGACTTTTCTAGGTAATTTTAATCTTCCAGAAACAACTACTGATGGCTTTCTGGGTGTGTATTTTTATACATATACAAGAGTGATTCTCAGCTGGAGGGAATTCTGCTCACATGGGACATTTGGCAGTGTCTGGAGACATTTTTGGTTATCACAATCAGAGGGGGCTGCTACTGACATGTAGTGGATAGAGAGATCAGAGATGTCGCTAAACATGCACAGGCCACCCCCACCCCCACCCCCTCCCCCATCAAAATAAATGATCTGGTTCAAAATGTCTAGTAGTACTAAGGTTAGAAACCCTGCTTGTCACTACATTTTTAAATACTAGAATTATACAACTGTTACTTGTCTCTGGCACTGTTAAACATTACCTTTGACTTCCTCTTATGGTAATTGAGGATTTATCACACTTTTTACATCTCTTTTCACCATATTCCAATGTAGGTAATAAAACTAGTTAAATTACTAGTTTTTGCATTATGACCATGTAAATAATTTGTGAGTCAAAAAGCAAACTGAATACTCTCCCTTTTCTGTACTTTTTTTTGTTCTCCTTGAAGTTATTTGCCTCCTTTTTAATTCGTTTATTAGTTTTTTATGCATCTATTTTTCCAAAAGTTCCTACAAATCCCCCAGGGTTTTCAACCTTGCAAGCACATCACATCTATCATGTCTGTTTTGTGTGGAGCGGGTGGAGTGGAGTAGGGAGGACCTGCCTTCCAGAGCTCTCAGCCCCCTTGCTCTGATCTAGTCTTGTTCTTAAGACTTGTTAGAGTTGTTATTCTGAAACCTCTGCCTGCTGTTTTCCTGTTTGTTAGAGTTACTGCTTTGAAAAGTCTCTCTGCTGTTCTTTCACTGGATATCATTCCACATCCTTTCTTGGCTTAATCCTTCGTTTTGCTGAAATATGTGATAATTTCTTGAGAAAAGTTGCATAAGAGGTAAATTTTAGGGACTCGAATCTTTTTAAAGTATCTGTATTTTATTCCCATACTTGATTGGTAGTTTGGCTGGAAATAAGTTTTCATTAGTATTTCGAAGTCATTTCTTTTGTCTTTGAACTTTCAGTGTTGCTTTTGAAGGGTTTGATGCTATTCTGATTCTGATGCTCTTTTTGTGTGCGTGATTGTTTTGTTATCTTTTGTTTATCCTGGTTTTATTAAATTTCATGAAAATCATATCATTAGACCCTGAAAGAAGTCTTTTATTCCATAGTTCAGTATTTCTCAATGGAGGACACTGTAGGCATTTAGATAGTACGCACTACTTTTATGTGGTACTCTTTTGCTTGCAGGCTTTGAGTGCCCTGGCTCCTGGGCATTAAATAACAGTATAACTCCGTAGTGAGACAAGTAGAAATGTTTCCAGACATTTCATTTCCAAACACCCCCTAGGGAGAAGCAGTACTAATCTTATTTGAGAAGCATTATTGTAGTCCAAAGTCCTTAAGGCACTTTTTCCATTCAGTTGATGATGGACCTGCTGATTTAGTGTATCTTGTCTCCAGAGTTTCTTCTCTTTTTGGTCTATTTTCTTCAACTGTATTTTTCAATCCAGTTACATTTGTAAAAGCATTTTCTTGTTTGAATTTTTTAGAATGGTATTCTGTTTTTATTTGACTCTTTTTTTTTAATTGATTCTTTTTTAGTGTAGAGTTTTCGTTGAAGTTTTCTTTCCCTGAATTGTCAGTTTCCTCCGAATTTCTTTTTTCTTTTGCTTCTTTCTTACCTAATGCTTTCCTCAAATATTGGTGACTATTGACTATCTGTTTATAGTTAAGAGTGAAGTACTATAAGGCTGAATGGTAGATATGAGCTGTTTTTTACCCCTTTCTTAAAACTCATTTTTATTTCCATTAAAAATAGACTGATTTTTAATCTGGTTTAGCCTTGCCATAGGTTTGTTTTCTTAAATTTCTAATTGTTTATAATTGGTTCTCCTAGCTTACGCTTTTCAGAGTTCTCCAGTTAACTTCCTGTGTAGACTTCTGGTGGTCTCAGATGTCTGTCATTGTAATTTAAATTTTTTTTAGCTATTTAGAAACTACCATTTTTGTGCTGCATTTTATTTAGAGCATACCTGCAGAATGATATTCTATCTCTGTTGAACTTTTTGGAGACTGGTTTTCTTCAAGTGTTTTGTCAGTTCTCTCCAGAATTCTCTTTCTCATATCTTCCATTAGTATATGGTCACTTTCTCATCATTCTGCTTTACCAGGCTTATATAAACTTTAGGTCCTTCATTTTCCTTTAGTTGTTCCTTTAGCCATACTCTTTTTCTGGTTTATAGTGTCCTTTTGTTCTATGCTGATATTTTCATCTTTTCTGGTATCTTTAAATTCTAACTTTTGTAAAAGGTTTAATTTTTTTTCGAAGTCCTCTAAGTCAATAGGTATCTCAAACCCTTAGCTTCTGATGTGCTTTCTGGTATAAACAAATAAACATGACATCTGGTTCATGTACAAAACAACATAATGTACAAAACAAGATAATGATTAGACATTTACACCCCTCACAAAGTAATGCCCCCAACAAGTCTGCTACCTCTCTGACTCCGTACATAATTATTACAATACCATTGACTATTCTCTGCTGTACTTTACATCCCGTGACCACACACACACACACACACACACACACACACACACACTTTAATTGTAGTTGACATTCAGTATTATCTTTTATTATTTTCAGTGTACAGCTCAGCATTTACGTAATTGATGAAGTGATTCCCCCTATAAGTCTAGTACCCATCTGATACCATATATAGTTTTTACATTATTGACTATATTCCTGTAATGTATTTCATATCCCTATGACTGTTTTGTGACTACCAATTTGTATTTCCTAATGCCGTCACTTTTCTCACCTATCCCCCAACCTCCTTCCCATCTAGCAACCATCAATTTGTTCTCTCTCTATGACTCTATTTCTGTTCTGTTTGTTCGTGTATTTTCTTTAGATTCCACATAATAGTGAGATCGTATGGTATTTGTCTTTCTCAGTCTGATTTAATTCACTTAGCATAATATCCTCTAGGTCCATGTATATTGAAAATGGTAAAATTTCTTTCTTTTTTATGGCAGAGTAATACTCCATTGTATAAATGTACCAAAATTTCTTTAACTGATCGTCTATTGATGGGCATTTTGGTTGTTTCCATATGTTAGCTATTGTGAGTAGCACTGCAGTAAACATGGGGGTGCACATATATTTTTGAGTTAAGTGTTTTGGATTTCTTTGGATAAGTACCCAGGAGTTGAATTGCTGGCTCATACGATAGTTCTATTTTTAATTTTTTGAGGAACCTCCATACTGTTTTCCATAGTAGTTGCATCAATTTGCAACTCCGCCAACAGTGCACAAGGGTTCCCTTTTCTCCACATCCTCACCCGTACTTGTTTTTGTTGATTTATTGGTGATGGCCGTTCTAACAGGAATGAGGTGGTATCTCTTATGGTTTTTATTTGCATTTCTCTGATGATTAGTGATGTTGAACATCTCTTCATATATCTGTTGACCGTGTGTATGTCCTCTTTGGAGAAATGTCTATTCAGGCCCTTTCCCCATTTTTTAATTGGATTGTTTGTTTGTTTTGGTGTTGAGTTGTATGAGTTTTTACAAATTTTGGATACTAACCCCTTATCAGATGTATCATTGGTGAATATCTTCTCCCATTTAATAGGATGTCCTTTTGTTTTGTTGGTGATTTCCTTTGCTGTGAAAAAACTTTTTTGTTTACTTTGTCTTTTGTTTTCCCTTGCCCAAATAAATACATCAGTAAAAATATTACTAAGGGTAATGTCTGAGAATTTACTTCCTATATTTTCTCCTAGGAGTTTTATGGTTTCTGGTCTTACCATTTAAATCTTTAATCCATTTTGAGTTTGTTCTTATATATGGCATAAGAAAGTAGCCCAGTTTCATTTTTTTGCATATATTTGTCCAGTTTTCCCAACACCATTTATTGACTGTCTTTACCCCAATGTAAAATCTTGCTTCCTTGGTCATAGATTAAATGACCATATAGGCATGGATGTGTTTCTGGACTCCATTCTGTTCCATTGATGTATGTGTCTGATTTTATGCCAGTACCTTGCTGTTTTGATTACAATAGCCTTATAATTTAATATCAGGTAGTGTGATATATCCAGCTTTGTTCTTCTTTCTCAGAATGGCCGTGGCTATTCCTTGTCTTTTATGGTTCCATATAAATTTTAGGATTATTTGTTCTAATTTTGTGAAAAATGCCATTGGTGTTTTGCTAGGGATTGCATTGTGGTACAGATTTCTTTTGATTTATTTATTTTCTTTTTCTTTTTCTTTAATTTTTTATTGGGGAATGTTGAGGAACAGTGTGTTTTTCCAGGGTACATCAGCTCCAAGTTAAGTCGCTGCCTTCAATCTAGTTGTGGAGGGCGCAGTTCACTTGTCCATGTGGTAATCGAACCAGCAACCCTGTTGTTAAGAGCTCACGCTCTAACCAACTGAGCCATCCGGCCGCCTCAGGTTTCTTTTGATTTAAATTCAATCTCTAAAGTAAAAAGTGGTTATGTTTTTCTTTTTTCTTTAAAAGTAACCGTGTGTCATGTGTGCTGCTTTAATATGTAAAAAAATACTATAACTGATTCTTTTTTCCACATTTTTTTAATGTAGTAAAGTACACAAAGCAATTTACCATCTTAACCATTTTTATTAATAAGTATACACTAAGTGATATAGTTGCATTTATATTGTGCAACCATCACCACAGTCCATCTGCAGGACTCTCTTCATTTTGTAAAACTGAAACTCTGTACCACTAAACAGTAACTGTCCATTCCCCTGTGCCACCACTCCCTGGCAGCCACCTACTATTCTGTCTCTGAATTTGACTAAGTATTTCATGTAGGTGGAATCACTCAGTATTTGTCTTTTTGTGACTAGCCTCTTTTACTTAGCATTATATCCTCAAGGTTCATTTATATTGTAGCATGTGTCAGAATTTCCTTCCTTTTTAAGGCTGAAAATATTCCATTGTATGCATACACCATGGTTTGTTTATCCATTCATCAATTGATGAACACGTGGGTTGCTTCCACCTTTTTAACTATTGTGAGTAATGCTACTAAAACATGGGTGTACAAATATCTTTTCAAAATTCTGTTTTCACTTGTTTTGGTATAACTGACTTTTATTTGACAATAAAATTGATAAATTCAGTACATAGGTTGTAGACTCCTTTTATCAGGTATACTGTTCTTTTCAAATGCTGAGTTCAAGGCATTCATATCTTTTTATTGATTCTTTCAAAGTTTGAACACTTTTTCCTTTAAGTTGTAAGTGCATGAATTTTTGGTAGACAGTTTACATAGTCATGTGACTGCTGATTCCAGACAACAATGCCCAGTCAGACCTATCAGAATTTGAATCTGATTTTAGATACTAAATTCAACAGAAGCACGCAAGGCAGCTAGGTACTATCTGTAAATCTTCCACCCTACCACCTCCCCCTCTAACTCAGCAGATGTCTTCACCTCCTACTTGACAAGGAAAGTCAAAACCCATCAGCTGGGGAGTTCTTTATATTCCTACTACCAAATCTATAAATGATACGTATGCACACACACCTCTTTCTCTTAGGCCACTTTTAAAATGGGAGACTTCTTTTCTTATAAGGCTTATCTCTACTGATTGTTCATTTGTATATTCATTCGTTGGCTGTTTATTGAGCACTCACTCAATAGGTGTGTGTGAAGCACTGGGAATACAGCTACAATCAAAACAAAACTGCCTTCATGGAGCTTAAATTCTAGTGGGTAGAGAAAGAAAATGAAGTGGTAGATGGTGATAAATGCTATAGAGAAAAGTAAACCAGAGAAGGATGATAAGGAATGGATTTGTGTGTAAGAGATTACTGTTTAAACATGGTACTTGAGGAAGACCTCACTGCTGAGGATTAGATAGCTTTTGTTCCTCTCCTTCCATTTCTTCCACATTTTATGTTAAATATTCTCTAGTGTACGATTTTAATTTCCTTGTTCTTTGAGTTATTCATGGTTGTCCTAGGCATTATAATTAACATTTTACCTAGTTTAGATTAATACCTGCTTAATTATAATAGCATATAAAACTTTTTTTTTTTTTTTTAAAGATTTTATTGGGGAAGGGGAACAGGACTTTATTGGGGAACAATGGTCAAATTGTTGTCCTTTCAATCTTAGTTGTGGGGGGTTCTGTTCAGCTTCAAGTTGTTGTTCTTTCAGTCTTAGTTGTGGAGGGCGCAGCTCAGCTCCAGGTCCAGTTGCCGTTGCTAGTTGCAGGGGGCACAGCCCACCATCCCTTGCGGGAGTCGAACCGGCAACCATGTGGTTGAGAGGACAAGCTCCAACCAACTGAGCCATCCGGGAGCTCAGCGGCAGCTCAGCTCAAGGTGCCGTGTTCAATTTTAGTTGCAGGGGGCACTGCCCACCATCCCTTGCGGGACTCGAGGAATTGAACTGGCAACCTTGTGGTTGGGAGCCCACTGGCCCATGTGGGAATCGAACCGGCAGCCTTCGGAGTTAGGAGCACGGAGCTCTAACCGCCTGAGCCACCGGGCCGGCCCCAATAGCATATAAAACTTTTAAAGTCAGCTAGGAGAAAAGATTTACAAACAAATATACAGAGGGTGCCAAAAACAATGTATACACATTTTAAGAAAGGAAAGAAAACTATATTAAAATTATAATAATATGTACTGATAACAAGAGATGAATACAAGTCATGTGTATACATTTTTGGGGCACCCTTGGTATTTATACTAATTTTTATAGCTATCTATGAGGATACCTGTATTGGTGCTTTTTATTTTTCATTTGGATTTGAATTACTGTTTAGTGTCTTTTCATTTCAGATTGGAGGGCTCCTGTTAGTATTTCTCTTAGGGCAAGTCTACTAGCAGTAAGCTTTCTTAGTTTTTGTTTATCAGGAATATCTTAATTTTGCCTTCAGTTTTGAAGCGTAATTTTGTTCGATATAGAATGTTTGGTTGTCAGTCTTTCTGTTTCACCGCTTTGAATATATCCCACTCCTCCATGGTTTCTGATGAGAAATCAGCTGTTGATCTTGGGAAGATACTTTGTGATGAGTCACTTCTTTCTTTCAAGATAATTCTCTTTTTCACTGGGTTTTGGCAGTTTGGTTATGATGTGTGTTGGATCTCAGTTTACCCTACTTGAAACTCATTGAGCCTTTTGCATGTGTAGATTAATGTTTTTCAAATATTCTATCCATCTTTTCCCTTTACTCCTCTCCACTATGTGTATGTTGGTATTCTTAATGGTGTCCTTCAGGTCTGAGGCTCGGTTCATTTTTCTTCATTCTTTATTCTTTCTGTTCCTCAGACTGGGTAATCTCAATTGACTCATCTTCAAGTTGGTTGATTGTTTCTTCTGACTGCTCATATCTGCTGTTTCATCCCTCTATTGAATTTTTCATTTTAGTTACCACTTTTTCAAATCTGTAATTTCTATTTGGTCTTTTATAAAGATAATTTTTTTTATTGATATTCTCACCTTGGTGAGACATTATTCTCATAATCTCCTTTATTTCTTTAGACATGGTTTCCTTTAGTTGTTTTAACATACTTAAAATAACTGATTTAAAGTCTTTGTATAGTAAGTTCAGTGTTGGGCTTCCTTAGGGACAGTTTATATTGACTGCCCCTTCCCTGTATAGACCATACTTTTTATTTTTATTTTTTTCATACTTCATAATTTTTTGTTGAAAACTGGACATTTTAATATAATGTAGCAACTGTATAAATTAGATTTTCCAAACTTCCCCCAGGATTATTTATTGTTACTATCTGTTATTGTTTGTTTAGTGATTTTGGAGGGGGAGCTAATGCTATAATGTCTGTATTTTTTTGTTTGGTACGGTTACTAAAGTCTGCTCAGTTAGCTTTGCAGTTAAGCTAATGAGAGTTCCTTTGATTCCTGGAACATGTAAGTCTTTCGGTCTTTGCTAAGGGGCTGTGTGTATGTAGTGGGACATGGCCTTCAGCACTCAGCCAGTTTATAGCTCTGCCTTAGCTTTCTTTTCCTGCTTGTTTAGAGCCTAAAAGTTAGCTAGAAGTGAGTTTTCGGGCCTTCTAAAGACTTTTTTGAGCATGTGCACAGGTTAGGCATGAGTGGCCTTCTAGACTTCCAGCTTTCCAAAGTCTTCGTGGACATCTCATTCCCCAGCTTTTCCTTTTTAGCCTTTTTTATTATCCTGTTGCTTGCCCCAAATATTGTCCTTCACTTGGGCAGCCACAATATTTGACAATTGTCTCTGATTGTTTCTGACAAAAGGCACCCAGAGAAAGGCTGTTTGCCCTGGATGAGCTCAGAGTCAGGTCAAATAAAGACATCTTTGCTACTGGAGTCCAGACAGTTCAAATAATGACAGCCCTCTGGGAATGGGACTTTTAAGAGTTCCAATCCTGTTCTGCCCCCTCTAGTGGCTGCTGATTTTCACTGTGCTTGCAGGTTGTTTGTTTTCATGGCTACATGGAACTGGGAAGGGATGGAATGGAAATAGGGCAAATTAAATTGCCACAAAGCGTGCTGTTCTTAACAAGATTCATCCATATTTGTTCAATAAACACTCCCCAGGTTGCTGCAGTCCTTTGTAATTTCCCAAGTTCTGAAAAAGTTGACTCTTAAAATTTTTGCCAGTGTTCTCGTTGTTTTTATGAAGGAGAGAATGTCAGAGGTCTTTGCCATTCTAGCTGATGAGAGTAACACTGGCGCTTACGAAGAATGTTTGGGTTTGCTCTCCAAGCTCAGAGGTCTCGAAGGGACGTGGGGATTAAGGATTTTCAGATTAATCAACCCATATCCATATCCCCCTTTTTCAGGGTTCTACGTACTTCTTCTTTCCCTTTTTCCCATGTGTGCCTTCCCCTTGACATAGCAGACGTGTCCAGATTAAGAGTTTCACTTCCTTTGGAGCTCCCGCCGCTCCTGTGGTTAAGTCCTGGGCCTCATCCTTAGCCTTTTGTGGTCTCTTGATGCTAGAGATTAGTGCCCGTGCTACCAAAGAACCTTTTGGTGTTCACACTTAGCTTTTCATTCCCTGTTACTCATTTTCATCTCATTATATTTTCCAAAGGGTCAGTTGCCTTTGCCAACAACGACCCAGTTTCATGGTCCTTACATTTTTCAAATACTTCTAGCGCAGGGATCGGCATACTGTGGCCTGCAGGCCAGTCCCGGGCCTGCCTGTTTTTGTAATGCCCCATTTTTAAAGAGTTATAAAACAGAAACAGCAAAGAAGAATATGAACTATTATCAGGCCCTTTCAAAGAATTTGCCAACTTGTGTATTTCCTTCCATTGCAAAACCACCCAGTTTACCAACCGTGAAAGTTTTAACAGTTGCACAACTGCTTTGTGCTAGGGGCTCTCTGTTCTCTCTACCACTAGTGGTGGGGTTCTCTGCCAGCTGGGCGGCTAGGTGGATAGTGATCCAAGTCTAACATTTTAGTGAGAGCCTGCTTTCTTGAACCATTCTCATCACCAGTGCCTGCTAATTGGGTTCCCCAAGGGAAGCTAATTGAGATGGCGATTAGCATACAGAAGTTTATTAGGGAATGTTCTTAGGATCGACATCTGTAGAAGGAATTAAAAGGATAATTTGGACTGTAATGTAGTATCAGCAAAAGCCACAGTTGACCCCCTGGGGAACTCTGTAGCTGGGAAACCTTTGGAGTTGTCCAAAATTGTGGCAGGGTGCTGGGCCCTGCGCCCCTGTTTTGATCAGTCACTTGATGAAGGCCACTTGGGTAGGCAGCTGTCTTCAGCTAAGGCAATTCCTGAAAGGGCCTGACAGGTGAAGGCTGTTTTCCAGCAATACTTCCAGCAGCTGGACAATAAATCCTTCCTTTCTGAAGCGGAATCTGAGTAACAAATCAGTGTCTGCTACATACAGCTTTATGTGAGTTCTCTTAATTCTAATTTTCTTCTTAAATTTTTTTTTTAAATTGAGGTCCTTTTCTTCTTTAATGAATCAGTTTTTCTCACGAGAATGCTATAAAATATTCTTTTAAGAGCCATACATTTTTACTCAAGATGGACAGATCTTCCTAAGGCAAACTGAGCTGTTTTAGTTTTGATGTGTGTAAATGAGTTAATAGCTTTAATACCAGAAATTTCATTATAAAATCTTGAGATGCAAATTGTCATGCGGGGTCTCAGCTCCCTCTCCCTGCACAAGAACGCAGGATATGGTGAGGCCAAAAAGGAACACCCACAAAACCATAGATAGGGGAGTCATACCACTATATTCTCGCTGGCTGCTGGGTTGGAGACACAAGAAGCAAGAGCCGCAGTCTGCCGTCTGCTTCTCTGCCAAACAATCAACCAACCCCTTGCTAACTGCAATCCGCGCTTGCTAGCTCAGCCACAGCAGTTATATCAGTGGCCAATGGCTAACTGGTTACAGTTGATGGCCAACTAGTCACAGCTGATGACCATCTACTGCCTGAACCCGTCCCTTTCTAGGTGAGGGCGAGAGCCTGGAAACTGCTCTTTGGGACTCTGTCCCCACACTCCACCCCTCCAGGGTCTCACGACAGGCGTCCTCTGCGAGGGGCCCTGTGTCAGGAACCTGGAGGTGAATGCAATAGCCAGGCTTTCTGGGCACAGCCAGGGTTTCTCAGGGCACCGTGCTGGAACAATAGTGGCTCACAGCCAAGGTGCTTACATATTCTCAATGGCGGCTGGTCTAGACACAGGAAGCAAACATCCACCTGCACCCCAACAAGAGGTCTTCCTGCACCACAGTCTTGCTGGCAGCCAGGTGAGACACAGGAAGCAAACGTCTGCCAGTTCCACTACATGGTGGTACATTCCCATACAACACAGTCAAGCGGTCCATCAAATCAGGGATGGAAGGCAATTCCCCACAGTCCACAGTCATTTGCCAGGGCTGTGCGTTGGCCTCACAATGTGTGCCCTCTCCGCAGGGCGAGGGTTCCAAGTCTTCCCCATCCTGGGGGTGAGGAACGACCTTGACCTCACCCACATCTCCCACCAAGGACTCAGCAAGCGTTTCCTCCTGGGACTACAAGTCCCGCACTTGGGCTGCTCCAGCAAGCACTTCCCAGCCCACACATTCGCAACAACCTTCGCTTTCTCTGGCCTATTGTGGTTGGAGAATCATCCACGGCTTCCCACCCCTCCACGGGTTCCAGCTCTGCAGCAGCTGCTCCTCACAGGCTTCCTGAGGCTGAGTGTTCATACGTATAAACTGCTCCATTACCCCTTTGAAAATTCTGGCCAGCACCATACCCTGCTCGCAGCGCCTTGTGTCATGTGGGGTCTCAGTTCCCACTCCCCATACAAGAATGCAGGACATGGTGAGGCTAAAAAGGAACACCAATGGAGCCAAGGATGGGGAGTCACACCACTATATTCTCGTTGGTGGCTGGGTTGGAGACACAGGAAGCAAGAGCCGCAATCTGCTGTTCGCTTCTCTGCCAACCAACCCCTTGCTAACTGCCATCCACACTTGCTAGCTCAGCCACAGCAGTTATATTAGTGGCCAGTGGCTCACTGGTTACAGCTGATGGCCAACTAGTCACAGCTGATGACCATCTACTACCTGAGCCAGCACCTTTCCAGGTGAGGTCAAGAACCTGGAAACTGCTCTCTGGGACTCTGTCCCCACACTAATCATAGAGAGTGAAATTTACAGCTAGCAGATAAAAAGACATCTAATTCAGCCCTCTCATTTGATAAATGAGGCTGAGAACGAGAGAGAAAGTTATGAAGCTAGTTATTGACAAGTGAGGATTAGAATGTAGGTCTCCAAACTCCCAGACTAGAGTTCTTTTATCAACACTTATTAATTTAATCAGTTTCTTATAATTTCTAAGAAGAGAATTAATTAGGGTTCTGAAAGAGCAAGAGTTTTTTAAGTCATCTTGTTGCTCCTTGGAACAGTGTTAAACAAAACCCTGTTTCCCCGAAAATAAGACCTAGTTAGACAATCAGCTCTAATGCGTCTTTTGGAGCAAAAATTAATATAAGACCCAGTATTACATTATTATATTACACTATATTACATCATATCATATCATATCTCCTGTCATATCATACCCAGTCTTGTAGTAAAATAAGACCGGCTTGTGTTAATTTTTGCTCCAAAAGATGTATTAGAGCTGATTGCCTGGCTAGGTCTTATTTTCGGGGAAACATGACATATAGGTGCTTCAATAACAACAGTGATAATAATAAAGTCAATTTCTGGAGTCTCACATTTTCATCACCCCTGAAATTATTTTGGACAGGTGAACCTGATTTATTTTTAACCTTACTGGAAGATGATTCCACAGATAGCTTTGGAAACTTCTTTCTGATGACTGTGTTATCAGATAATGGAAACTCTTCACTGTTTATTTGATGGCAGGATTACACAGTGAACATAATTTTCAAATTACGAGGTCTGAAAGTGGTGTAGAATTTAAACATTGTTTTAGTGGTAAATTGCATTAAACATGTTTTGGATCATCTGTATCGTAATTGAATACGGTCACTTGACTCTTGGGTTAGAATTTGCACTTGTATTTATTTTTGATGGTGCCAAGTAATACTGTTTTGATTATTGGGGACTAATATTAAGGAAAATAATAGAGGTAGTCTTAATAAAATGCTTGTAAGTGAATACCATTGATTTTCTAGCATGTGGAATCAATGCTTCATGGTAATGTGAAACAGAAAAAGTACGTGCCTTGACATGAGGCATTTAGTAGTACAGGCATGTAGTACCATTTTCATGTTGTGAGAATGGGTTTAAATTCAGCAAAACTACGTCATGCATTTTTTTTTACGTGTTCTTGTTAAACTGAATTTTGTTTGAAAGTTTTGATTTAGTTTTTAGTTTATTTGGTTTTATGTTTATGTAAGATCTGTATGCATAAAGACTTTACTTAAAGGTGTATATTTGCATACATTTAATTAATGCTAGGATAAAAATGTAAGTAAATGTTAGAAGTTACAGGACCATTTCTCTTTTAAAGAGGTCTGTATATTACTGAAATTTGAGAATCTGTGTCTCCAGAGTTCTAAGTTAAAGAGGTTGATGTGAGGCCACCTAATGGTACTCACTTAAAGTATATTAAAGTTGTAATGAATGTTCCAGTCATATTGTGTGTGTGTGTGTGTGTGTGTGTGTGTGTGTGTGTAAGGAAGGAGGAAAGGGAAGATTCTTGTATACAAAAAAAGTATTTTAAGTTATAATAATAGGAGTTAGATTTCTTCTGAATAAAGTTTGATATCATCAACTACTGGGAGGAAGTTTTGATAATTTCAGTCTTCAGAGATTCACTGTACTTCTCAATTAACAACAGTAATAATAATTTCTCGTGTTTTAGTGAATGTACTTTTTTAATGTGCTTAAGTCTTGAAAAAAAGTCTGACGTGAAAACAACCTAAGTGTCCATTGATGGATGAATTGAATGGTTAAGTGAAATAAGTCAGACCGGGAAAGATAAATACTGTATGATCTCACTTATATGTGGAATCTAAAGAAAAAAAGGTCAGAGTTCTGGTTACGGGGAAGCGGGGGTTGTCAAAAGGTATAAACTTCAGTTATAAGATAAATAAGTATTTACTAGGGATGTAATGTACAGCATGATGACTATATAACTAACACTGTTGTATGATATATAGGAAAGTTATTAAGAGAATAAATCTTAAGAGTTGTCATCACAAGGAGAAATTTTCCTTTTTTTTCTTTTCTTTTTTATTGTGTCTATATGAGAAACTGGATGTTAGCTGAACCTATTGTAATCATTTCGCAGTTAATGTAAATCAAACCGTCGTGCTGTGCTGTACACCTTAAACTTATATAGTGATGTATGTCAGTTATTTCTCAGTAAAAAAAAAAACAAACCAAAAAATTCCTAATTTGTTTTGTAGGTTGAAAGTTGGGCAGATTGCCATTTAGTAGAGTGTAAGTATTTATGATGGACTAGTCATGACCTACCTACCTGGTAACATTTACTTGATAACTCCAATATTTATTAAATGCCTGTTTTGGGTCAGACACTACTTATAGTTTATTACTTTTTTATTCATTATAATGGGAG
Source organism: Rhinolophus sinicus (assembly GCF_057876585.1). Classification (NCBI taxonomy): domain Eukaryota; kingdom Metazoa; phylum Chordata; class Mammalia; order Chiroptera; family Rhinolophidae; genus Rhinolophus; species Rhinolophus sinicus. Next base: position 121,684,651 of record NC_142503.1, read on the forward strand.
AATACAAATGTGTATAAAAATAATTATGATGAACTGAGTGCCAATAGAAATTTTGAATGAGTCCTTACTCTTAAGAAGATACTGCACTAATTTTAATTTGCAATCTTACGACATTATTTGTCTGTAATTTTCCTTCTAATTATCATCCATTTGTGTATGTCATTAAACCTTCCACAGGTCTTTTTTTTCCCTTCCTCCCTGCTTATTTACCTCATTCCTTACTGACCTGCATGTTGTCTGACACTGTTCTAAATGCTTGGGTTGTAACTGAATTAAACAATCAAATATCCCTGCTCTCGCGGAACTTAAATTCTTGTGGGGCCTGCGGAGGAGGGAGGGTGGGAGGAGACAAACAATGCATAAATAAGTTATTGACAAATGATATGGATAAATAAATTGTTAGGAATGTGTGGTAAGAAGAAATAGTAGAGGAGGGTGAAGTAAGGGGAATTGGGAATATATAGGGATGTGAAAGTTTATAACTTTTAAAGGGTGTTTTTGGATTGGTCTCTTTGAGAAGATGACATTTGAGCAAAGATTTAGTAAGGCAGTTATTTATGTGGAGGAAGAACTCACTGGCGTTGCAAACAGTGCAAAGGCCTCAGGGCAAGTTGGTGCTTGATGTTTTCAGAAACTAGCCAGGTGACTCGTGTGACTGAGGTGGGTGGAGTTTGGGGGTAGAGTGGTGGGAAAGGAGATCTGAGATGCAGAAAGGACCAGATGATTTGGGCCTTGTTGGCCTTTGTAAGGACTTAGACCTAGGTTTTTGTTCTGAGTGAGATGGGTGGCCCTTGTAGGGTTTTGAACAGAAGAGTGACACGATCTGACTTTACTGGCAGGAGCCCACTGGCTGCTGAATTGAGAATAGGTGTGTGTGTGTGTCTCCGTCTGTTCATCCCTGTTTGTCCCCAGTGATTAGACAAGTGTATTGTACATGCTAAGCATAACATAAGCCCAGTATTTTTCTTTAGCCAGGGCACAACAGTTGGATTTTAATACTTGTTTTGACTAATAACAGAGCTTTTTAAAACCTGAAATTTAGAGCAGGAGGACAGATTGTGTGGAAGAAAACAAATACGTATTTTTTATCAATGTGAGAAGAGAGAAGATAAATGAATGTTTATAGGGAATGTTAAAGGTTGATAGCAATATTCTTAATTTTAAAATGTATTTTTAATTGGGGGTGGGGGGAGGACGACTAGAAAAGCCTAGAAAAGAAAATGAATATCACTTGGCTTGCTACCTAGAGATAGCCACTATTAATATTTTGGCATTGGGGTATGTGTGTGAGTGATATTTTAATATATTTTCCCGTGAACTTGTAAATTGAAGTGTAACATCCAGTTAGTTAAAGTACCCCAATCTTAAGTATGCAACTTGATGATATTTTACAAATTTATATACCAACACAAGATAGACATACTTGGGGCACTGGAAATATTCTCTATCTTGTTTTCATTTGGTCATCCCTTGGCCCCACCAGAAGTAACTAGTATTCTGACTTCTGTCATGACAGATTATTTTTGCCTGGTTTTACATATTAACATTGTGATTTTAATGTATGTATTCTTGGTGTCTAGATTTTTTCTTTCTTTTTTTTCTCTCAGCATATTTTCTATTCCTGTGTTCCTCTTTTCTTACAGACAACTCTCTACACTATTAAGATAATTCACCCTAAGAGACATAACCAAATGCAACATGTGGACCTGATTTGATAAAAACCATTTGTAACAATATGTTAATATGAGTGTGGGCTGGCTATTTGATAATATCAAAGAACATTAAAGAATTAACTAATTTTATTAGGTGTGGTAGTGGCATTTTATTCACACCTATTTGTTAGCCAAGTGCATTGAAGTATTTATGAGTGAAGTGAGATACCTGGGAATTGCTTTAAAATACACCAGTGGGTGAGGGAGAAAGAGAAAAAATGGCAGGGAAGAGGTGAGATGAAACAAGATAATCAGGGGCTGGCCCGGTGGCTCAGGGGGTTGGCTCCTAACTCCGAAGGCTGCCGGTTCGATTCCCACATGGGCCAGTGGGCTCTCAACCACAAGGTTGCCAGTTCAATTCCTCGAGTCCCACAAGGGATGGTGGGCTGTGCCCCCTGCAACTAGCAACGGCAACTGGACCTGGAGCTGAGCTGCGCCCTCCACAACTAAGACTGAAAGGAGAACAACTTGAAGCTGAACAGCACCCTCCACAACTAAGATTGAAAGGATAACAACTTGACTTGGGAAAAAGTCCTGGAAGTACACGCTGTTCCCCAATAAAGTCCTGTTCCCCTTCCCCAATAAAAATCTAAAAAACAAAAAAAAACAAGCAAAAAAGAAATACAAAAAACAAGGTAATGAAACATTGATACTCTTTGGAAGCTAGGTAACGGATACAAAGGACTTCTATACTTGTGTGGGCGAGGTAGATATCATATAATATAAAATTTACCATGTTTCTAAATGTACAATCCAGTCCTGTTAAGTGTGTTCAGATTTTGTGCAATCTCCAGAACTTTTTCATCTTGTAAAACTGAAACTCTGTACCCATGAAATAATACCAGTTTACCTGTCCCCCCCAGCCCCTGGCAGCCACTGTTCTGCTTTCTGTTTCTATGAATTTGACTACTCTAGGTACCTCATATAAGTGGAACCACACAGTATTTGTCTTTTTGTGACTGGCTTATTTTACTTGTCATAATGTCCTCAAGGTATATCCACATTATAGCATGTGTCAGAATTTCCTTCCTTCTTTAGGCTGAATACGGTAATATATCATTGTATGCATATAGCACTGTTATCCATTTATCTGTAATGGACACTTGGGTTGCTTACACATTTGGCTGTTGTGAATAGGGCTACTATGAATATAGGTGTGCAAATGTCTCTTCCATACCTTGCTTTCAATTTTTTGGGATATATACCTAGAGGTGGAATTGTTGGATCATGATAATCCTGTTTATAATTTTTTGAGGAATCACCACACTGTCTTCCATAGTGCCTGTACCGTTTTACATTCCCATCAACAGTGCACAGGGGTTTTAATTTCTGTGCCCTAGCTAACACTTATTTTCTGTTTGTTTGTTTTTTAATAGTAACCCTCCTAATGGATGTGGGGTGATATCTCATGGTTTTGATACACATTTCCTGATGATAAGTGATATTGAGTATCTTTTCACATGCTTGTGGCCATTTATATATCATCTTTGGAGAACTTTCTGTTCAGATCCTTTGCCCATTTTTTAATTGGTTTGTTTTGTTGTTATTGAGCTTTCCACATACTATTATCTCCACCATTGTGTTTGAGAATGACCAAAAGGGTTCTTATAAACATTTTTAGTGTCTGTATGCATTGATGTCGCCAAATACAGCTTTTTAGTGGTATTTTCTAATAAATCCTTTCACAATATGGCTTCTGCTAACCTTCCAGGTTTATCTCCCTTGTATCTCTTCTCCTTCTTCTCTTCAATCCCCCTACCCCCCAAACATACACATACAGGCATGCCTTGGAGATATTGCAGGTTTGGTTCCAGACCAACGCAATAAAGCGAGCTTCGCAGTACAGCGAGTCATAATCTTTTTGATGGTGGAGGGACTTGCCTTCAATTTGTAAAAAAAATACAGCACCTATGAAGCACAGTAAAGCGAAGAACAGTAAAATGAGGTTTGCCTGTAAGGTTCCAGTCAGACTTTTATTTCTCTAAACTTTTATTTCTCTTTGCCCTCCAGGCCTTTACATATGTTGTTCTCTCTACATGGAATACTTCCTCCCTCGTTTGAACTGTTTTCTACTCTTCTTAAGTTCAAAGCTTAGCTGTCATTTCTTTGGGGAACCATCTTTGAGTCTACAAGTGTAAATTAGGTACTTTCCCTACGTGGTGAACTTCCTTTATCATAACATTTATTAAGCTGCATTGCACATGCCTGGTCTGTTTCCTGTCTCTCCCACAGTGGGCTGTGAGCTCTGTGAGAGTAGGGCTTGTGTTGGCCCTGTACATTATTGTATCCGCAGAGCCATGGGAGGCACTCAGTAAATAATTGTTGCAAGAATGAACACCAGTACCAATATTATTTCAACAAATTTCTAATATATGTAATGCGCTTTGGTTGATACAAAGTAGAACACAGATTCTTTTGATTAGCAGACATTTGGTCCAGTCCAAAATGTCAATGAAGACATTTGGTCCTCCCCAAGATGTCCATGGAGACATTTGATCCATAGTTTGCACAAAATTCTGTAAACCAAAAGTAGAAATAAACATATAAACCAAGAGATATCCTCTAAGCCTGGACGTTTTGAACAGGACCATATATGTTGCAATGGTTCTTTTACTCAAGCAGCTTAAAATCTAAGAGGAGAGAGGGGTTTCCTCTTACTTTGCCCTACTCTACATAACCTTTAATAGTCAGAATTATAGGTTATTAAAAGATAACTAAAGCATATTAAATTTTTTAGGTTTATTTGAGCAAAAATCAATTTCCAATTGAGCAGCAACAAATTGGAAGTTGTTAGGAGTCCCCCACGGACAGGAGCCATGGGAAACAGAACAGGCAGAAGCAAAGCAAGGAAATTACTTGATTGGCTGTAGCTTAAGGGCTTGCTTATTTGGGAAAGCCTAGCTGGCTGTTTGTGATTGGTTATCCTTAGATTTTGATTTGTTAACCTTGAGGCATTACATTCAGTTTTAGGTTTTTGTTTTGTTTTTGATTTTTGGTTATGTAGATTGCTAAGGCATTAAAGCCAATTTAGTCTAACGGCCTCGTTTAGTTTAATAAGGCTAAAAGATACGATCATAACTGGTCAAAGGCTGATAACCCTGAGGCAGCTGATTAGACGTGGTTAGTGTCTTCTCTTTCTCATATCAGTCAGGGGTAAAATAAATCATCTTAATCCCAAATTATCTTTATCCCAATCCCTTCCTTCTTCAATACTGTCACAGATGAAATCTGTGCAGTGTCAGTTTTAGGGAGACAGTATGGTCACATTTCCTGGCACTCTCCTTATACACTTCCAGGTTAAGGAAGGTCCCCCCTTTTTAAAACTGTATCAAATGTGTGGTATCTCTTAAGAGCCGCAGTACCCTGAAGACCCTGCTAGAATACTCTGATTTGCTGTCACATTTCTTTTGTTTAGCTCCTTGGGTTATTGGGACAGGATTATTTTGGGGTGGGGGGTGGGGGTGGAAATATGTACAAGATACATAAACTCTTCTTGAATTTAGAGCCTCTTGTCCCGAGTCCAATTTTGGGAATAATTATCAAGTTTCATATTGTGTTGTATGTCTTACGGTGAAACTATAAATAAACATAAGTCAAAACATGGATCATCATTACATATGTTTATGTAAGGATCTGAAAGAAAAATTCTCCTTAATGATGTATTTTCCTATATAAAAGTGTGTATGAAAACAAATATATTACCGTATTACATTTTATCAGTAATAAACAATAGCTTTCTTGTGTTGCATTCAGTTTTTAAAGAATTTACAACAGTTCCATAAAAAAGAAACAGATTCTAGGAATTTCTGTATGCCTAGTTCTCATCTATTGATATCATTAAGTGTCCATTGCTTTGAAAGGGTACAACAAATGAAGCTATTAGAATTCTTGGTGTTGAAATTGCTTGAGTGTTGTATTCCGTTTTAATTGTTATATTTGTGAATAGTTTTAACATGAGCTAATAAGAAATTACGTGAGAAAAATTTCCCCTAGATATTTGAAAGCCATTTTTCTTGTAAAGATAATTGACTTAAAACAACTGTTTTAATTCTTATCTAGGATTTTTCAAGAAGAGGAATAAATTTAAAACTTTTATAGGCCTTTTTGTGGGAAGATGTTATGGAATTCCAAAGAAGTAAAGTCCAGGGTATCTTGCCACAGCTGTGGTAGCTGTGGGCCAAATTAGAGATGTCCTATTTGGGGAAACCTTTATTAAGTAATAGTGTTTATGTGAGTCGTTAAAGGGAATTTCCAGAAGCCATTATTGTTTTCTTCATTGACTTGCTTAAGATTAGTTAAATATAAATCAGAGTTGTGTTCAGGTTTTTTTTTCCCTTGGAAATATAAAAATTTAAGTTAACTAATTGTACATTGGTAGGACTTAGTACTATAACAACAATAATAGTACTATAACAATAAATGTGAGGGTATAAACACCTAACTCCTAAAATAGGAATTTTAGCTTATTCATGTTAACTTTCTTAAATATTTTCTTAATTTTGATCATTAATACTGAATTTAGACAGAGTTGACAAGCAAAATTTCTGGAATCACAAATGTGCTTAACCAAAGTGAATTTTTCTTGTATGCATGTGAAAAATCTCTTTGAATTTCTTAAAAGTAATGTCACTTACTGTAGATGAATTAAGTATTTCCAGGTTTGAGATTCAGCAAGAGATTGTACATACCTGGTCATTCCCATATTTTACAGTTGAGAAAACTGAGACACTATTAATAATTATGACTTCATTTGTTTTTTAAACAACATATTTATTGGCATTAAGTTACACATAATGCCAGGCATTGTTTCGCATAATAGGAATACATCGGTGAACAAAATACAAATATTCATACTTTTATGTAGCTTAAATTTCTCGTAGCATTTATCTAATTAGGAAAACAAGGGTAGTTGATTGGTATTCCAATTTTCTTAGTATGAAATTGGGCTGGCAGATATTTTTCATCCTGCTTGCCAGTTCAAACAGTTTTATCATGGCTGCCTGGAGCCTAAGTTATGTTAAGAATTCTTAACTCTGAAGCAGTTATTGATGTCTGTTTTGGGTGTGGGAGGGGAACTAGAAGCATCCTGAGATTATCAACCCTTCCCTTATCTCTCGAGCTGATTTTCTCCGCCCATTCTTTTGAGCAGCTTTGTAGTTTGATGAGCAGAACGCACACTCTGGACTGAGACTGCCCAGTTCACATCTTAGTACCTCCGCTGCTAATTGTGATATCGACCAAATTACTTAACCTGGTTATTTGTACCCCATTTGTCTCTTCTGTCAAGTGGGGGAAATAATACCAACTCAATACCAGCTCAGGGTCATTGTGAGAAGTAAGTGTGTACACTTAAATACTTAAAATTGTGTTTGGCATGTAGCATACTTGACAAATATTTATGATGGTTATTATTCCTCCAGCTTTTCATTTACAATTCTGAAGTCCAAAAGTTCTTGAAATCAAAAGGTTTTTGTTAACCATTTGATGGCAAAAATGTTAACTGAAATAGCATAGGCTATTAATTGTGTTTAATTATCCCATCTACCGAAAACAAATATACTTTATTGTATTTGTTACTGCCACAGTTTGCATTGGATGAGGTGTTATGGAATATCTATTACATACACTTGACTAATAATTTCCAGAACACATCTGCCCTAAAGGGTTTTGGTTAAGAAATGTGGACCTCTACTAGTGAAAATTATACTACATAGCCAAGCCTGTCTTTTTCTCACATCAGTAATTTTAAGATTGTAACGATTTTAAATAGCTTGCCTGATCAGTAATTTCCTTAATTACTCAAAATGCTTTGAGTTTTAAGAGAAAAAGTAATAAATTAATCTAAGCTGCTGTTCTTGAAAATTTACTTGTAAAATTTTTTATTTGTAACCTGTTTATTTTTATTATAAAATTTGAAATATCTCTTGGGTATTCAAAAAATTGTTTCAAGAAAGATACCAGTCTTAAGAACGTAAGTTTGCCCTCCAATAACAAGAAAGATGTTTTTCTCCCCTGATAATTGTAAAGTACTGTGAAAACCATTTTGTTATTTTTTGACAGTATAGTCATCTTTCATTTTGTCAACGTTCTCGTTATTGGCTTCCCCAAAGAATCAGTCTTGTCAGCAGAAAAAAAAAAAAAAAAAAGCTGAAAGTCACTTACATGGAAGCCTTTTCTACTAGTCAGTTTTTAAAAAATTATAACCAGCCATACTCCAAGAAGAATTTCATTCTCTTTTCAAAGATACATAAATAACAATAAAATATGTTAGAAGTAGCAGAGTCCATTCATTCTTAGACATAATTTGGTTGGTTTAAAGCAAACTAACTATTGCCATGTAAAATGACGTTGGGATTTTAGAAGGTGGTGGTGGCATTTTTATTAAATTTTGTTTTAATTGTAAATAGAAGAGATAAAAATATAGGTTTTATTTGCCTCTGGAAATCTTAGTATTTTGTTGGTGTTTCTCTTTCACCTGTAATTCTAAGCTTGCTTTAAAATTGGAAAATGAAAAATTTTATACACTGTTGCAAGCAAGCTTTTTGTTTATTTATTGTTCTTGAAAAGTGTATGCCTTTTGCATGCACCTTTTTAGTGGGGAGGTGATTGCTTGTATTACTGGATGATTATACAAAGATTTCTGTGCAGTGTGCCTCCATACACTGAATTACAAGGCTACGTGTGTGTGTTTTAAAATCTAAGCTTCCTGATGATTGTATTAATTAGCTAGGTTTTGAAACTTTTGTATGATCTGAATTTTTCTATATTTTATGTTTTATGTAAAATGTCGGTGGGCCAGCTGACTCTATATATGTATAGCTTAAATTATTTACAACTGAAACTTGCTTAACCTGAAGTATTATTTAAAGTGCTTGGAACAGAATCACAGGTATAAATTTAGTTGAGAGGGTACTGACATTTGTTGATGGCCTATTTATTTTATTTACTTTTTTATTAACTAGATTCAGGTGGGCAAAATAACATAGTGATTAGATAGTTATAATAATATAGCCTACTATTTTAAATAGTGGCGTTAAGAGTTTATTATTAGCTGCTATAACCTGATATTGTGTTTAATTTGCTTCTAAACCTAAAGTAGTTAACGCTTTTTTTGTTAATTACTTGGATGTTACAGTTTGTTCCCAAATGGTAGTAGTTTCTAAATGTCTCTGTTTTTCAGTAAGTTCTGAAGAGTGTCTTAAAATCATTAAATATTAATAAAACAAAACTCACCTATATCGCATTTAGTTTAAATTTTGTTTAGAGTAATAAAACTCTTACAGTAAAACAAATTTGATTAAGGAATTTGTTTTAAGCAAGATACTCTTATTTTAGAAACATTGGAACCTACAGTAATTGTGAAATCACTTCAGTCGATGTTAGCTGAATCAGTGTTGATCGTTTGGCACTGGTGACCTCTAGTGGTCATGCAGTTAAAAGTGATCCGTTGTAAATAGGTATCAAGTTAATTTTTTAGCTTGTCATGTCACAATCACATGCTGATTGCTGAGTAAAATCAAGTGATTAAATAAAATATGGTCCCAGTGAGTACCTTTGCCTACATTAAAAGGGAGAAAAGTTTTCATAAAACTCAATGATAAGATTTGTTTCTCCAAATTAACTGAGATTGGATATGGAAACAAATTTATAAAAGTTCATTTTTGCCTGTACCGTATATTTGTAGTAATGAATTTCAAGTTAATTATCTATTCATTTTTATACTCTTGAAGTCAAATAATTAGAAACATTAAAATTACGTAAGTTTGGCAAATAAAAAAATGAAAATTTATGGTTCCTAAAGTCTTTCCTTTATTGAAGTTACTACACATTTCATTGTAGAACTTTTTTCTCCTCTTAACTACTGGACCTAGATCCTTTGACCCTATCTTCACAATAAAAATACACTTCTTAAATAAAAATAAAAATATACTTTTAAATCCTTAAGAATGAGACTAATTTTTAAAATATTTTTAAATTGTGAAATACAGTTTATATACAGAAAACATAATCACACAGTTTAATCAGCTGTTATAAAGAGAACAGCCATGATACCATTCTTGGAGAGGTCAAGAAATAGAGTATTGCCTTTTCTTTGCTCTAAGTATTTCATTGTACTAATAGTCCACAATTTATCTATTTTCTAATTATGGGCATTTAGATTGTTTGCAGTCTTTGCCTGTTATTAAAAAAAGGGAATTTTTTTATATGTCTCTTAGTATGTACATACATACAGTGCATTTCTTTTGGGTAAATGTCTAGGGATTTTTTGGTTTAATGTATTTATGTCTCCAATTTGAATAGATACAGACAGAGACTATACCAGTTTATGGTCCCATAAGTTGTTTATAAGAATATCTGTTGATTCACATCTTCCTTTACAAATAATTGAGAAATTTTTATCCAGTCTGGTATTGTGTTATTTTATTGTATTTTTAATTTGTATTTCTCTGACTGCAAATTGAGGTTGTAGACCTACTATTGAGGTTGAGAACTGATTCATATCTTGATTGGTAATTTCGGTATCTTGTGATCTGGTAGTGTTAATTCTTTTTACAATATTTCTATCAGACTGTTTTTTTGTTTTATTTAATTAAGTGGTATGTCATTTTGGGGAGCACATAGGAATGATATATTATGTTTATGAGTGCATTCTCAGCTATATGTTTTAAAATATCTCCTTCCATCTGTTTTGCCTTTTTAGAAAAACTTTATTTTTTTAATACTTTTTAAATGTGCTAAAAAGCAGTTACCATCTTAACCATGTTTAGATGTACAGTGAGTGGTGTTAAATACGTTCACATTGTTGGAAACAAATCTCCAGAACTTTGTTTATCTGACAATTCTGAAACATTAAACCCATTAAAACAACAATTCTTCGCCCCACCTCTCCAGTAACCACCATTCTACTTTGACTGCTTTAGATACCTCAGAAAAGTGGAATTCTGCAGTATTTATCTTTTTGTGACTGCTTCATTTGATATGGCATAGTGTTCATGTAGCATGTGACAGGATTTCCGTGCCTTTTAAGGCTGAATTATTGATATATTCCTTTGTATGTATATACCACATTTTGTTTATCCATTCATTTATTGATGGACACTTGAGTGCTTCCACCTCTTGGTTATTGTGAAAAGAGGTGCTATCACACTGGCAGTTTGGAATTATGTTAACTGCCTTGTACAATTTGTGTGAAAATTGGTGTTTCTCCATAGTGAGTCTACTTTTCCATTTAGGTTAATTTTTTATATCACAGTTAAAGTTTTAAAATTTCTGTGCAGAGATCGTGCACATCTTTATTGGTTTATCCTTAGGTACTTTTTTTTAAAAGAGTTTATTGGGGAAGGGGAACAGGACTTTATTGGGGAACAGTGTGTACTTCCAGGCCTTTTTTCCAAGTCAAGTTGTTGTCCTTTCAGTCTTAGTTGTGGAGGGCGCAGCTCTGTTCCAGGTCCACTTGCCGTTGCTAGTTGCAGGGGGCGCAACCCACCATCCCTTGCGGGAGTCCAACCGGCAACCTTGTGGTTGAGAGGACACGCTCCAACCAACTGACCAACTGAGCCATCCGGGAGCTCAGCGGCAGCTCAGCTCAAGGTGCCGTGTTCAATTTTAGTTGCAGGGGCGCTGCCCACCATCCCTTGTGGGAGTCGAGGAATTGAACTGGCAACCTTGTGGTTGACAGCCCACTGGCCCATGTGGGAATCGAACTGGCAGCCTTCGGCATTAGAAGAACAGAGCTCTAACCGCCTGAGCCACCAGGCCATCCCTTTCTGGTTACTTTTTAAAGTGATTATTTGCAGAGATGATAAATACTATTGGTGCATTATGTAACCTGTAAAAGTGGTTGAAAAGTCCATTGTCAGTGATCCTTACAAAATGCCAAATCTGTTAAATTGGACTTTGTTACCACTATCAGACTTAATTTTTACCTTTTCTGACAAACTGTCTGTCTAGATACTTGGTGATACGAGGTCAAAAGGTCAGTACCAGTAGTTACTAATCTGTCATCTGCTTTTTACTGCCCTCTCCAGGTGTTTTTGGTTAGACTATGTCTTTTTAAAAGTTTTGTTTTGATGAATTCTCACCTTTACCTGGTCCTGTGTCTTTGTGAATTATCTCCCTTCAGCTTCTGTTCAGAAGTTGTTTTGGGATTTTGGGTTTAGGGCATGCAGTGTGTGTATGTGTGTGTTGTGTTTATTTGTTTAATTAACTGCATTCTGTAAGTATGGATGGTTTTTAATATGAAAATGCCAAAGAAAAGCGGAAATTAATTCTCACTACAGTGTAAGATTCTAATAGGCAGCATTACCATTCTGTAGTCTTTTATTTGTATTCCCTTAGAGGACATTATAACTTTCACTTAGTTTGTAATGCCTTTCTCAATAAGAAAATCACCAACTACTGCTTCTTAAGAAGCAGAGTAAAATGAGCTTCTTTCATCTTTTTCCATGGCTAATTGTAGAATGCTTACAAGATCTGGAAATTGGAGTCATATTAATGGTTCTGTAGTATGTGATTTACATTTTTTTTCTTAAACCAGCCAGTACAGGATTTCTGGTCAAGATAGCAGAGTAGAATATTGTATGTCAACTGTAATTGAAAATTTTTAAAAAATATTTTTAAAAAAAGCCAATACAGGTAAAAACCTCAGTCAGAGTTGCTTTATGCTCTGTAATGAAATTGACCTGTTTTGCCTTTGCCTCAAAACTTAAGAGAGTCATAAATGCTACTTTTCTTTTTAGGATCTTAGACTGTTGGGTTCTAAATCTACCATTTCTCCAAGACCTTTTATTTTGAAACTTGCATTTAAAAGTCTTATGTAGCTATCTATAATTTAAGTGTTATGGAGTTGTATATGATTTTTTTAAATGAGTAATAGAGAAGAACTCGTTTTGATGCCAGTAGACATTTATTTGTGTTTTTATTAATTAACTTCAGTTAGCTGGTCTGCTGGCTGGTGTATTTCTGTTATGCAAATGAACACATCTAAATTGAATTGATTAAATCATCCAGCTGAATTCATTTGTTCTAATTCCATGTTCACTGAAATTTTTTAAAATGAAAAAAATCATAAATTAGCTTACTTTCTCGTAATGAACACCTATGAGTCATCTCAGCAAGACCATTTTCTCCCATGTGAATGTTCGTTTTGTAAATGGCTGCATAATGGAAATGTCCCCATACAGATGCTAGCCTCTTTAAACATTACTCTTTAGTGTGGAGTGGATGGAAGATACTGACATGTTGAGAAGGGCCAGAAAAAGATGGAGAATTGCCTCTCTCAGTAAATAAGGCAATTAAAAAGAAAAGAAAATCCTTACAGAAAACTGACAACAGAAAGTACTGAGGTCATTAATCATATATTGTGGCTTAATTTGAAACTACAGTAGTCACACCCATCCCCTAACCCCCTTCTTGGTTTCACTTTCTGTGTTTCCTTTACCTGTGATCAACCTTGGTCTGAAATACTAAATGGAAAATGTCAGAAATAAACAATTTATAAGTTTTAAATTGCACGCCATTCTGAGTAGTGTGATGAAATCTCGAGCCGTTCCACTTCAAACTAGCCATTTCATTTGAAACCTATGTGAAACTGGGTGATAGCTAGGGTAACCACACTGTACGTGATACCCACCCATTAGTCACTTAATAGCTGTGTCATTTTATGAGAGAGAGAGACCCAATTCATATAACTCTTATTACATTGTTATAATTGTTCTATGCCTGTTTTATCGATTAAAGTTTATCATGGGTGTGTATGTATAGGATAAAACATAGCGTATGCATATATATATAGGGTTTGGTACCATCTGCGGTTTCAGGCATCTACTGGGGGTTTTTGGAACGTATCCCCTTGAATTAGTGGGGGACTGCTGTATTTGCAATACTCTGGTATTGTTTCAAGAATTACAGTTTAGATTGGGGTGGGTAGAATGGAAACTATCATAAATTTTAAAGTTTCTCATGAAAGAAAGGCTTTTGAGGCAGTATTACTGTTTTTTGAAACATCTTATTTTGGGAAAAATATTTATCTACTTGAGAATATAATCTTTTTTAGTATCTTGTGACTTACATGTTAGGAATTAGAAACTGTTTTTTGAAACATCTTATTTTGGGAAAAATATTTATCTACTTGAGAATATAATCTTTTTTAGTATCTTGTGACTTACATGTTAGGAATTAGATACAATTTTAGGTATAAAATTTTCCTTCAAGATTATGTAAAATTATTATTGGTAATCTTTAGGATTATAAACAAGTAGCTAATTTGTAGTTATTTTTATTTTTAACGTGATTGTGTATATAATACAAAGTTTGGTCAACTACTTCTATGAATTTTAAGTCTTGCTGTCATGAATAAAAGTGCAGAAGTCTACCTTTATTGTTTTCCTTTTCTCAAGTCCCTATGTATAGTTAAAAAAAATGAAAATAAATGGACCATTTATATTTTTAGGCTCGAATAGCATTTTTGCAAGGAGAAAGAAAAGGTCAAGAAAACTTGAAGAAGGATTTAGTAAGAAGAATAAAGATGTTAGAGTATGCATTAAAACAAGAAAGGTATGTGTGTCTCATTTTATTATATGAATAAAATAAATTAAAACATTCTCTTTTATATCATTGTACAGTGTATTTGAAAGCTATTTGAAAGTTACAAAACCATGCCCAAAATATAAGAGGATATTTTGATACAATTCTTATGTGAGAAAAGGATGAGATTAAAGTTTTAAATTGAAATAGCATCTTTTGTTATAGAATCTAAGTTTTGGAATATAGTTGGGTAATTTACCTTTTTGAGTGGTACATTTTTTTCATCCAAGTTCCTTTGCAAGTTTAAAGAAACAGATGTTCATATCATGTTTTATTTGTTATGTTTCTCCAATAACATAATTACTTAGCTGTATGGAAAAAGAAAAAAATTTTCAACAATTTTTTATTAAATTTTCAGGGCAAAATATCACAAATTAAAATATGGCACAGAACTGAACCAAGGTGATTTGAAAATGCCAACCTTTGAATCAGGTAAACTCCATTCTTCTGTTCCTCTGTGGCCCCCTCCCGCAATTCAAGAAAAATTGGTTTAAGCTTATTTTTACTTAACAGACATGTTCTCTTTCCCCCCATTTTGCTTTGATAGCATTGGTCAGTCTGATGGTTGACTGTTGTACTACTGTTTATAATTTTGGAGAAAATAATTAATGAATAAAAGTTAGTAAGTAGTTCATCTACATCTCAGTCCTGAAGTTATTTGTTCTATTTTCTTTGTGTTGAAACCTATGTCAAACTGCAGATGCATTTTTGGTAGTAATTAGACGGGAAGGTAATGAAGTAATAAAGAACACTTACTCCACCAGCAGGCAATTCTTATTCCATCCTATATAAGCTTAATTTTTTAATTAAAAACTTATTTTTATCTGGAGAAGCTGTGATTAACTCAATTTAGTTCCAAAGAAATTAGAAATTTGATTGAATTTGGAAAATGCAGTGACAGCCAAATAATGATCCGAGAAGGAAAAAATGACATCCAGTTGGCCTTGCTCTTTTCTATACAGATAGTGAATTGGAGAGTACCATCTGATGAACAGTTATGCGGGGAAGAGAGGGCTGGATAGAGAAAAGAGCTAACAGTTTAATGTTAAGGTTAGCGTTCCATATGATTATAGTTTGAGTATTCCAAAAGTCTAATAAGTAAGTGTTTGGATTTATATTATACAATATTTGGAAATATTAGCAATTTCTCAGTTATATTTAAAACCTATTTATATACACACTGATGGTACAAATTGAATTCTATGCAGTTATTGGATGCTAATAAAAGATGTCTTTATTTATATATACAATTATTCTTTTTCCTCTATGGTTGTTTACATATCTAAAAAGTCAAACCGTATATGGTAGGGACAATAAAACTAACGTGGATTTTTTTAGTTGGGTATTATAGTAAATTTAAAAAATTCAGTTAATTTATTTTTAGTTTGATATAAAGTACTTAGAACTAGGCAGAAACACTCCATACATACGTACAACCTGCAGTTGATTTATTTTGGGGTCTGCTCCACTTTCTAAGATGGCTAGAATATTCAAGCAGTCACTTTCTAGGGCTCAAGTGCTGACCATCAGCTTGGTCTGTGTAGTATGAGGAGGGAGGCTAGTGGTAGGCTCGTTGTTCTTGGAGCCACAGTCAGAACTGGCCAGCTGGTCTCGCTGCTAGAGTTTGTAGAAAGCAAAATCATTAGCAGGTAAACCTCTCCTGTCCACAACTGAAGTCAGGTAAAAATAAACTGGTCCTAAACTTGTTTTAAACTTAACTATTACAACTTCTTAAAGTTGAGGAATAAAATGACATCAAGTATTTGATTTATAAGAGACAGTAATAACAAAGTAGATTGTTTTTACAGAGGTATAAAAACATATTAAGGATGTTTACTGGGGAAGAAAACAAAGGGATGGGCAAAAATACACCATACCAACAGAGGTGGATAAAATCATTACATCAAAGTATAGAGACAAACATTAAATGAATCAATATTGCCTTTTATATGCCTAAAATAAATCAAAATGTAAAAAAGAGAAGATATGCAAAATATTGATTTGGTAAAAGAAGAAGATAGGCATGTTTTTATTCCTGTCTCAATAATCCCAATATATATAAAGTAAACCTAACCCTATAAAAGGTGTTATATCCAAATATGTAAAGATCTCCTTTTCCCCTACGTTTGAGAGAAAAACATCTGTAACAGTAGAAAAATGGGCAAAAGACTTGAAAAGGCACCCCATAAAATGGATACCCAAATGGCCAATAAGCGTTATGAAATGATACCCAATTTTAAGTTATTGAGGAAATACAACTTAAAAACACAGTGCAGTATATAGTTAGACACCTACCAGAATGGCTACCATGTAAAAGAAAAAAAGTCAGGTGTGGAGGAGGATGTGAACAATCAGAACTTGTAGATCTACTGGTGTTGGGATTGTAAATTGATAGAACTGCTCTGGAAAAGACTTGTCTGTGGTATTCCTAAAGGGAACGTGGCATGCCCTGTGACCCAGTAATTCCTTTCCCAGGTATTCCACTCCTTAAAATGCTTAATGTGTTCATCATAAGGCTTGTATAAGAATGTTCACGGTATTATTATTTTTAATAGTAAAAAACTAGAAACAACTTGAATGTCCTTCAGCCTTTGAATGGATATATTGTGATATTAGCATAATAGAATGCTGTCTAGCAGCAAAAGTGAACAAACCAAAAATAAACCTGATAACATGGATGCGTCACATAAAACTAAAAATTGATATAAATGATTTAATGTTATCAAATTTAAAAATTTCGTTTTTAGAATTCAGGATAGTATGCCCTTCTGGGAGTATCAAGTGACTGGAAAAGGGCACAAAGAAAGTTTTTGGGATGCTGGTAATGTTTTGTTTCTTCATCTAGGTACTGATAGGTGTATTAAATTGAGCTGTAGCTTATGGTGTACTTTAAGGATATTCTTAGCATCATTATTTATAACAGTGAATAACGGAAACTAATTTCAACATTAGGGAACTGGTTAAATTAAATAGGTAAATATATCTTCTGTGGAATATGATGCAATCGTTTTATGTGATGTTAATCTATATTTATTGCCACAGAGAGAATGTTCAAGACACATTGTCAAAAGCAGCTTATAGTGCAGTATACACGTTGGCCCATTTTTTTTTTGTAATGGGGAGAAGCTTATGTATGTATTTTCAGATGGGAAATACGGAATGATAAACTTTTAAATACTAACTTTTGGTGATAAGATTTTGGGCAGTTGTATTTCTTTTTTTTTAAATGTTTTTTTTCTCCACTGATTATGTTATACGTGATTAAAAAATAAAATGTTATAAATAGAAAAAAGTATAAATAGAAAAATAAGGAGACTATTAGAATGAAATAAACATTTCTAGAAATTATAGAAATTCCTACGTTGAGGGGAAGAATGAGAAGATATTAATAATAGGATTGTTAAGGTTGGAGAAGTAATACCTGCAGAGAATATTTGAATTACTACCAATAAATATTTGTTGATGTGACTCTGAAGAGTCTTGGAGCTTAACAACTATGAGCCATTCTAGGTTCTCAGCATTCAGATGTGTGAGGGCTGGTCTTTAATGCCCTTTCTGCTTTATCTTTGTTTTTATAATAGGAATTTATGGGAAAATTGTTCTATAACTTCATTAGTGCCAATAAATTTAAATTTCACTCTAGGGACATTTATTGAGAACTCATCTGAAATTATACTATTTATTAAATCCTTTTTTGGTACATCTACTTTGTTACCTAAGAATAAAAAGTGACATTTTACTTACAGTAAAAAATGGGTTTAACTTTTAGATCTAAAAAATGAAATTGACTATATAAAGTCTTGTGATGTAGACTTAGAGTCTACTGATACCGACTCAAAATTAAGTTGTTCACTAGTTTTATAGAACTAATTTCTTAGTAATGTTGATTTTAAATCACTCATGGGAATGTTAAACAGCTTTTTAATTTCAAAAGCATTCAACTCAGTAGAATTCTGGTAGTTAAAAAAATAATTTTAATATTTTATTTCAAGGCCTGGGCTTTTGATTTTTGAATCCATGGTAGTTATAGTTAATGTACACTTGGCTTTTCCCAATTTTAAAACAGAGAGGGTCCTAAGTGTTGGAGTTATTGGGATAAACATACTTAAAATAAGTTGCTCACAGTAAATACTCAATAAAAATTAATTTGCTTCTGTTCTTTATAAAATATCTAGGTTTATTTTTGCGGGAATTTATCCCTTAGAACTTTGGCAATATTTTCAGTAGTTGAAATAATGTATATGAAACTTTCTTGTTTTTTTGTTTGTTTTTTGTTACTTTTTAGAAGAAACCAAAGACATAGAGGCTCCCACAGCGCCTCAGAATAGCCAGTTAACGTGGAAGCAAGGCAGACAGCTGTTAAGACAGTGAGTAATGGTTCATTTTCAGCTTTAAGTATCTAGGTATGAAGTCTTATATTCACTTTGCAAGTGAAAAATTATTTAATGATAGTAGGACAATCTGTATAGTTTTCATATTGCTTTTTATACGCTTTGTTCGATATTTGGATCTTTTTTCCTCTGAACGTTACTTTGAACGTTTCTCAGGATGATAATGTTTTTTTATTTGCTGGGTAGAATGTCATAAAGACAGGATGCCTTGAAGGCCAAAACAAAAACAATATAGAGTTCATACTTGTAGACACTCCCATTCCCATCACTGTACAATTCACATATTTGGTTTTAGTGACAGTGTGACTGGTTTAAAGAAGGAATTCAACTGGCTATATCTAAAACTTTAGAAGTGTCTTGCCAAATCCTACCTTTGAATTTTTGAGGAACTTTTTGATGTTTGAATTCTTTGTTGTATTAGAAGTACTTCTGTCTTGGGGAATCTTATTTATTGTTGTTTATATTTGTTCTTCTCCCTTATGCTTTGAAAACTTTGGTACTTGTATACTCCTAATATCCTGGGTAATTTACATTTATGCAACCTTCAATAATCCAGTGAAGTGTGGTCAGATGCTTGATCTTGTTATTACCTAGAGCTACCCTACCTCTGGAATATTCCATGATCCGATGACAGTCATCTTATATTCCACCTCTCACTCTAGTTCCATGTTTTTGCCTTCTCACTTTAACTTGCTCTTTAGTTGCACAGTATTATTTCTCTCCTAAATGTCTAATCCTATTGCCTGGATTTATATTCTTTCTGTTTTCACCTTTTCTAAGAGTAGTTTTATCTCCATAGTTTGCTTTGTTCATTTCTTACCTTTCTCGTCTGTTTTTCGTTTTGATGTTCCATTGATGCTACTATCACATATTTAAAAGACCTTTTTTGTTCATATTTGATCTTTTGCAAACATTTGGCATTAACTATTCATTCCATTTTGAAACTTTTTTTTACTTTCATGGTCTCGCTATCATTTGCACGCCCCCCCTCCCCTGGCCCCCATTTCTCAAGTATTTCCTTTTAATTTTCCTGTGAGTTCTCTTACTCTTCTAGCCCGTTAGATGTTTGTGTACTCAGGTTTTCTGTTCTTACTTAAGCTTTTTCTCTGGATAACTTCATTTAAATCCATGTCTTCAAATACCACCAAACACTAATGACTCCCAAATCTATCTACCCAGTTAAATCTCTTATGAGCTTTTGACCTTTCTTGGCCTTTCTTTTGACCTTTATCGTGCCTAATAAACGTTTTCACTTTCATAGACATTACATGATTATCTGATAGTTACCCTATAAACCAGATTCTGACTCTTTATTCTTTATTTCATTGAATAGGACTACCATCCAACCATCCAAGCTAGAAACCTGAAAAATTTCCAAAATTCTCTGTGTCTTTTTTTCATTCTACTGCCATGTTTATTAGTGCACTAAATCACTAAGATTATATTTTGCTTATTTTTCTCATGTTTATTTTCCTCTTCTCCAGCTTTAGTTCTTCCTTTGTTGGTGTTCTAATCAGTCTTCCTAGAGTTAGCTTTCACCTAAAAAATCTTTTGTTCTTTTGCCAGCAGTATGTAAGCTCCTTTTTACCATCCTTCCTTAGCCTATGAAATACTTAAGGAAGAATTTTTTAAATTTGTCACACAAAGCCATTCATGACCCATCATCTATATTTATGTCATAATCTGGTCCCTTTGTTCTTTTTCAGTCTCATCCTCGATCTTAGCTTAAGTACTCTGGTGTAGATATACAGAAAGTTTGAAAACCATGAAATTATAGGAACGCCATGAGATCTTAAGTCCTAGAAGGAGAACTAACTTGTCCATCCACCTCTGGCTAATAACCCAGCTTTAAACTTAGCCTGTCATTCTTCTAAGGTTTTGTTCTACTCATTCTTTGCCACTTTCTGGACTTTTAAAAAAATATATATATATCATCAACTCCTAAAGCCTCTTAAGTTTTCAGGGCTTTTTAGGTTTTAGGATAATTTGTCCTTAATTAATATTGACCATACTGTATGCTTTCTTAATTAAAGTTTGGTTTGCAATTGGCGTTGTTCTCTTAAAACTGGAACCAGTCTATAGAGAAGACAGTTATGGAGGCAAAGGAAGAGTATATTTTATAGGATCGTAAATACTAAAATGCTTTGATACAATTTTGAGTTAACAAGTTTGCAGATGTTAACAATATGTGGGGTTTAATATTTTAATTTTTTCTTATAGATATCTTCAGGAAGTAGGTTACACAGATACAATATTAGATGTACGGTCTCAGCGGGTAAGGTCATTACTTGGACTATCCAATTCAGAACCAAATGGATCAGTAGAAACAAAGAATTTAGAACAGATCCTGAATGGAGGTGAATCTCCTAAGCAAAAAGGACAAGAAATCAAAAGGTATGATCTATACTTATAGGTTAACATTGTTTATATAATGGGTTTTATAAATCTCTTAAGCTTCTTGTTACTATTGTTAACAATTTTTAAAGCAGGTAGAGTTCAGATTTAAAAACTCCTCCCCTCCCCTCCAAATAGTACCATGGGCAAATAAATTTTCTATTTAGATGTTTTTAAAATGTATCTTAAATTTTGATGCCTAGAGAATGGCTGTAACTCTGAAAGAGTGCAAAATTAAAATTTGAGGGTGATTTTCATGTAGTTCAGAGCTATTTTAACATCCTGATTTTAAAATTTTTGCTAGAGTATTTTCAATAAATTATAATGCTACTCTATAACCAGGATAGCAATGGTTATTTAGACACTAGTGTGAGAGGAACAAGGCTTTGCATTGTTTGGACTCACTCAGACGCTATCAGATACTCTTTTTTTTTAATTTGATGTCTCTATTGAGGTATAATTCACATACCATAAATTTTAACCATTTAAAGTTTATAGTTTAATGGTCTTTATTAGATTGGTGCAAAAGTCATTGCGGTTTTTGCAGTTATTTTTAACCTTTTAGACTGCAATTACATTTGCACCAACCTAATGGGTTATTCACAGAATTGTTCAGCCATCACCACAATCTAAGTTTTGAAAATTTTTATATTCCTAAAAAGAAACCCCTACTCATTAGCTGCCCCTCCCCATTTTTCCCTACACTCCTCCCACCCCCAACCTTAGGCAACTTGACTTGACTAATCTACTTTCTGTCTCTAGATTTGCCTGTATTGGAAGTGTGACATAAATGATTATTTTGCAAGTGGCTTCTTATTTTAAAGGTTCATCTGTGTTATAGCATATGTCAGTAATTTATTTCTTTTTATTGCCAAATAATATTCTGTACTATAATATATAACATTTTGTTTATCCATTCCTTGTACAGTTGATGGGCATGAGAGTGGTTCCACATTTTGGAATAGTGAGTGCTACTTTGAACATTGGTATACAAGTGTGGACATGTTTTCAGTTCTTTTGGGTATATACTTAGGAGTGGAATTGCTGAGTCATATGGTAACTCTGATTACCTTACTGAGGAATTTCCAAAATCTTTTCCCAAGTGGCTGAATTATTTTATATTCCCACCAGAAATTTGTAAGAGTTTTGATTACTCTACATCCTTGTCAACACTTGTTGTTTGCTGTCTACCAGGTATAATTTTGGTGAATACTGACTTGATAAATGCAAGAAGTAGAGCAGGTGGAACTTCTTTTTTTTAACCATTAGATACTATGCTGAATAAGTTGGAAGGACAAAGAAAAAGAAAAAAGAGGATGGGGGAAAAAATCAAATGAGTTCTTTGAGTTCGTTTAGAACTTAAGAAATTAATAATACGTACAGCTTATAAACTAGCATTATTTCATATCTTAGATACATTTTTTGACATTATGCAATTATTTAAAACATTCTATAACTTTCAAGGTAATATAAGCCTTTGTTTAGGCTCTTTATTCTGAGAAATGAAGTCTCTTGAATAAAAACAACTTGGTATCTAATAGAGCCCCTATTTTCTTTACTTTAGATTTGAAGAAGCATGGAGTGTTTTTGTAGCATAAGAGAAAAGGTGAACAGTGTTATGCATTTTTCACTAAACTTATTAGCTAACCAGGCTGAGTAGTTTATAGGGTTTGTAAATGTTTTAGAGTAATGCAGTTTACTGTACCACATATGAATATGAATTAAAGATTCACAACACTGTGTCTTCTCCTTTGAAAGCTTCTTGCCTTTGCAAGATTAAGACTTTAATGTCTTATTAAATAAGTTTTCCCTCTGTTGTGGTTAAAAAAAAAAGAACATGAGAGCTATCCTCTTGACAGTTTTATTAAGTGTGCAGTACGGTTTTGTTAACTATAAGTGCAATGTTGCAGAGCACATCTCTAGAACTTTTTTATCTTGAAGGACTGGAACTCTATAACCGTTGAATAGCAAGTCCCTATTTCCTCTACCATTCCGCTTTCTGTTTCTATGAGTAACTACTTTCAATACCTCTTTAAGTGGAATCATGCAGTATTTGTCCTTATGTGACTGACTCATTTCACTTGGCATGACATCCTGAAGGTTCATCAGTGTTGTAGTATATGACAAGATTTCCATCTTTTTTATGACTGAATAATATTCTATTGTGTATGTATATACCACATTTTCTTCATCGATTCATTCGACCACAGATGTTTCGATAATAGTTGTTTTTAATCAAGGCTGGTTTCCTTCTTAATGAGTATACTTATATATTCTGAATCTGCACTAATGAATGTGTATATGATTCAGCTATTAGGGCCTTTGAAAATGCCTAGGAAGAAGAAATGATTTAACACAATTGTAGAGATTTCAGCAAAAAGATGTTTATCATATTCTTATTTTTAATAGTAAAAGATTAGAAGCAGTCTTATATTAAACAGTAAAGGAATGATACATCTTAGATCATATTATTAGAGGCAATATGCTTAATGATTTAGAATGAATTCTGAAGACAGACAGACTGGGTTTGAATTCTGACTCACCACTTACTAGCTATGACTTTGGGCAAGGTACTTTACCTTCCTTTGCCTCAGTTCCCTCATTTGCATAATGGTGATGATAGGGTTGATGTGAAGAAGAAATGAATTAATGTATAAAGCATTTAGAACAATGCCAGGCACATAGTGTTAGCTTTTATAGAATATTGTGTATCCAGTTGAAATGTAACCCTACCAAGAGTAATGTTTACTGGACTCTGCTGAGTGAATGTATGCCTTGTTTTTTTTTGTAGGGGAATGTAGTGGGTGCATAGTGCATTCTATCACAAAACTTTCACTTTATGAGGATTCCTTGGGAGAGACAGATCTCTTAGATTTTTTTAACTGGGAAAAGCTGTGTTGCTTCTTAGTCATTGGGCTGATTTGCCTTTGAACCTCCAGTAGTTGTTCCCTTTCTCTTTTTACTCTGTTTACAATCTTGCCAATTTTGTGAGGAGGTACCGTTAGAAAAATGCACTGATTCTTTTAGCCTTTTACGGACCAACCTTACCTTTGGCTTCATTTTATTTTCCCTTCATCTGGATATGTTAATTTTTAAATTCTGTTGATTGCCTTTTTAGAATGAGAGAGGATAGTAAATAAATAGTTGACAGAGAAGAAAATTAGAATACACCGTAGATGGAGACTTCCACTTAAGCATAGTGGATTAAAGGTATATTTTATTTGTGTGCCGTCTGGAACTTCAGCTGAAATGACAAAGACCTTTTAAGATGCATTAGCACAGAAGGACAAAATTGATTACATAGAAAGAATGAGGCTACTGTCCATCAGATAGGGAGAATTTAACAGTTTTGGAAGCTGGGAAGAAAATGGAGGAATGTCAACTGAGTTTAAATCTAAATGTATTCAGGAACAACAGGAAGAAGAAAAGGAAAAACCAATTCAAGTCCCAAAATGTCAGTAAAACTCCAAAGTCTAAGGAATGGGAGGTATCAGGTACATCTGGAGGTAGGCGTAGAGGGGGGGGCTGTCAATAGAGAATTAATTTAAAGTTTATGTAAGAGGTAGTTAGAATCTCAAATACCCTCTTTTATCCTGTGCAGCTGGTTGAATACCCCTACGCTATCTTAAAGAATGGTGGTATATTTTCTGATGAAGTTGAATCAATGATTTCTTAAGAAGTCAAGGAACTGTAGGGCCAGTTACTGTACAGAAAACAGGATTATCTGAAAATCTCCAGCTGAGCAGTGAGCTCCCCTGTTTTCTTCTGCTATTTGGCTTCTAATACGTTGGCAGCTGGTTTTATATCTCTTCAGGCAGGATATTAAAATTGATCACATTAATAGAAGAGACCTAATGAAACTGACAATTGAGATCTGCCAGTGAAATTGTTGTGCCTCTGTCCTATTATGCAAAAGTGATTCTAGCTGCTTGACAAACCTCATTCATGTACACAGAACATCCATTTATCCTTTCAGTGTCTCACACTTAAGGAAAGACTTTACTATTATGAAAAATTAAAAACAAAGAACTGAACAGAAAAGGAACTCAGAAAACAGGAAGCAGAAGACTTTTAAAACTGTAATTAATTTTCTGAGATGGCTGAGAGAAGATAACACATCTATAAAACAAATAGGGTGTTATTTTAAAAGGTTTAGTCAGAGATCAAAAAAGAACTAATAGAAATTAAAAAGTGCGATAGAAATAATTTCCATGTAAAACTTGGAAGATAGGGTTGAAGGACTGTCCCAGGAAAGGGAAAAGAGAAAGTAGAACTGAAAAACGGGGTAAAATCAAAGGTCAGTCCAGGAGAGCCAATATCTGACGAGGAGTTTCAGGAAGAACAGGTAAAATGGTGTTGAAAAGATTTTTAAGGTAGTAATAAAAGAAAGTTTTCTGGAATATATTTACAGAATGTATTTCCAAGGATTTTTTTTTTCAGTTTGAAAGGATTCCCTACAAGTACACTATAAAATTAATTTTAAAAAGATCCGTACAAAGACTATTGTCATGAATTCTAAAAAGAAACAGCATGTTAGCATGCAAGTAAAGTCTCAGACCTTCACAGTTCATCGTTACTTTAATTTTCATTTTCCTAAAGACTGAAGATGTCGAGTATCTGTTTATGCCATCACATGTTTTTTGATACAGTGTCTGTTTGAATAATTTCCCAATTTTTTATTGTTTTATTTGTTATAGTTGAGATTTAAGTGTTCTTTTTATATTCTGGACACAGGTCCTTCATCTAATATGTGACTTGCAAATATTTTCTCTCAATCTGTGGGCTTCTCTTTAAATTCTCTAACAGTGTCTCTCAAAGAGCAAGGTTTTAGTTTGGGAAAGTCTAATTCATCAATTCTATCTTTTATGGATTGTGCTCTGTTTTACGTTTAAAGTCATGCACATGTATTGCTGTGATCAAATACAACTTTTAAAATCTGAAATATGAGTTCTCACTTTAGAGACAAAAGTTTCTATCCAAGGGATAACAGTTCTTAATTTATCAAAGTTCAAAACAAAATTCTTGTATTTTAAATTTACTGCAGCAGATCCTCGAATAACATCATTTCCTTCAGTGTAGTTTCATTATTACATTGATACGATGCTATTTATATCAATTAGCCTTTTGTAAAATTGATTTCATTATACCTCGTTTCCCTCTAAAGTCACAGAACCTATCGTCGAGGTTAAGTGAGGACTTACTGTATTTTTTATTTTTTTTATTGATGTGCCAGTTTGTCATATATTTTCTTTGCCTTTCATTTAATTCCCAAATATTAAGACATACCATAAACGTTGAGCTGAAAAGTGTTTTATTATTGTGGTAGGTTTGTGTTTGTTTTTACTAATTTGCATTTGGTAACACCATATCTTTCTGTATTCAGTTTTTATATAGGTCCTTTTTTTTTCTTTTTAAAAATAGGTCCTTAATGTACTGGAATAGGCAGAGTGGTACTAGGCCTGTTAAAACCCTGTGCCATGTTAAGGTGCTATTAATAGCTTGAATTGTATTATGTCCTTCATTTGGACTAATAGCACCAATCATGGAGGAAGAAAACCCTAAATTTTAGATTATTCTTTTTGTTACCATACACTCTTGGTGTTGATAAGGACATTTGAGGTCATCTAGTTAAACCCCCACAGTTTACAGGTAGGAAAAAAAAAGATGTTTTTTCCTTACCTGTGAAGAAATTGATGCCAAAAGGTTTAAATGACTTGGCCAAATTCAGGCAGCTAGTTAATGGAAGAGCAGAGCCTTTCATTGTGAGAGTCTGTGTTCAGCTGAAAATCCAGTGTTCTGTTGCTACCTTTGTTAGATGTTTAAACAACTGCTCAAACCCCTTTTTTGTACATAAAGGAGGAACTCAGATTATAGTTTTAAAAATTGCTTCATAAGTAGATAAAAATAGATTATCACTATTACCTATTAAATGAGTGGTTCTGAAAGACTTGAAAGTATTTTTTCAGTATATTAAGGATCCCGTTTTCTAGGTAAGAAAATTTGTGAAATGCATTGGAATATTCTACACCTGATTTGATATAACTTGAAATCTGGCAACCTGATAAATTAAACTTTGGTTTTAGTCCTCAAATATTTGGGCCCAGCTGTAAGAGGTTGTAGAGCCTTAAGAAATGCTAAGCTTAAGTTGCTTGCTTATGGTGGCTTTATTTTGAGAGATAATAGCACATTTGGTTTCTACTATAGGATTTTATTTTGATGCAGTGGTTACTTAAAATATTTTGGACAATGTGCATAGGAGAAACTCAGTTAACAAAGAACAGTCACTTTTATTTCAATCAGAGAACATAAATAATCTTTCGACATTCTTTTCTTGGGTACAACATTTAGGCAATACATTATTTGAATCTCTGTACTACTTTCAGGTACTGTGTTAAAATAGGAACCAGAGAGAAATATTAGAAATAATCTCTGGAACATTTGGATTCATCTTTTTCCCCTCTTACAGGCCTTCTGGTGATGTGCTTGAGACATTCAATTTCTTAGAAAATGCTGATGACAGTGATGAAGAAGAGGAAAATGACATGATTGAAGGCATCCCAGAAGGGAAAGACAAACATCGGATGAATAAACACAAAGTACGGACTTGATTTTCTATTCTTACTATCTACAACATATATATTCATGTATATTTCAAATAGAAATCTTTATGAGTCTTAAGTTACATTGCAAGTGATCATTTTTGATTTTACGATGTCGCTTGAAAGTTTTATCTATCAGTTCTTATTAAGTTACCCACATATAGTAGAAATTTTTATTTGCTATATTACTCACTAAATGGCAAGAAAGAGTCCGCTTTTAAAGGACTAGTCCAAAATTGGAGAGACGTCATCAAAATGGCGGCGTGAGGTGAGCCTCTGTAAATCTCCCCTGGAATTTACAACTAATTGAACAACAATAACTCCACAAAGGACTACCTGCACAGCAGATAGGCAAGACGAAGTTGCCCACTACTGAATTCAGCTAAAGGTGGGCAAATCGCGTCTACAGGGGAGGAAGGAAGGGAGAAGTGTGGAGACGGAGCCGCGGGGGCGCAGGACTCAGACCTGGCTCAGTGCTCCGAGCTCGCTGCATCCCGGAACTACTGCAGCTGCGGGAGAGAAGAACTCGGACTGCTAGGGCTCCGTTTATGGCCCACAGGGCTGAGGGGACAGCATATAACACGGCTGAACCCAACGCTCACGGCAGAGACCTCGGAGAAAAGACTGAGGGAAGAAGGCTGAAGACAGCGGTTTAAGCCCTCACTTGCTGAGCAGAGAACGGAAGGAAGCCTTAGGCACTGAGACTAGCCGCCCTCTCCCTACCCTCCCAGAGCTCGCCCCCACCTGCCCGGTGCTAGAAGTGGAACAGTAGCAGTGTCAGATCAAAAGAATAGAATATTTGCTGTTCTGAGAACTGTGGACCGCAGACACAGATTCGCAGCCCAATTAGTTCCGGCAAAGGGGAGGGAGCTGTGGAAACAGGACTGGCTGTGGTGGTGGGCGCTGCCATTGCTCTGGGCCACCTCTCACTACTCACCCTGCCCCTGACCCCACCTATCTGGGTGGATCCCTGCAGGAGTAAACAGAACTGCTGAAACATACGGACTCTGAATCTGGTGCATGAAGAGCTTTGGAACTTCAAAAGCTCTCCGCATACCCACACGGACACTGCGCCCTGTGACCCAGGCTAACTATTAACAGAGGAGAAGCCCGTCTCCCAGGGAATTCCCCCCATTGTGTGAGAAGCTGGAATAGAGCAAAGAAAACATAGCACTACCGTGTGAGAGAGAAAAAAAAAGGCTGCAGTTGGAGAGAAAATAAAACATTCTACCAACAAATACTGGAAAACAAAATACAGACCTCTTTCTATCAACCTGTTGCAGAAGCCACTCCTATAGATGTCTAGGAAGAGAAATAATAACTCAGTAATTGCCATGAATAACGAAGGCAACAAGACAGCTCAGAAAGAAAGTGAAAAGTCTCCAGAAAAGGCACTTAAAGATATGGAAATATGTGACTAAAATGACAGAGAATTCAAGATTGCAGTTCTGAAAAAACTCAACGAGATGCAAGAAAACATAGAAAGGCAGTTTAATGAACTCACACAATCAAAGAACAACATGAGCATTTTACGAAAGACATTGAAAATTTAAAAAAGAACCAAATAGAATTTCTGGAGATTAAGAACTCAATAGAAGAAATTAAGAATTAAATAACCAGCTTAGGTAGTAGAGTTGACCAGATGGAGGAAAGAATCAGTGACATCGAAGATAAAAACCTGGAAATTACAGAGATGGAAGAAGACAGAGACTTGAGACTTAAAAGAAATGAAAGAACTCTACAAGAACTTTCTGACTCCATCAGAAAGAGCAATGTAAGAATAATGGGCATACCAGAAGGAGAAGAAAGAGAGAAGGGGACAGAGAATACATTCAAACAAATTGTTGATGAGAATTTCCCAAACTTATGGACAGAAATGGATCCTCAAATCCAAGAAGCAAATAGAACACCTAATTACCTCAATCCCAATAGGCCTTCTCCAAGGCACATTGTATTGAAGCTGTCTAAAATCAACAACAAAGAAAGAATCCTCAAGGCAGCCAGGGAAAATAAGACGGTAACCTACAAAGGAAAGCCCATTAGATTATCATCAGATTTTTCAGCAGAAACTCTACAAGCCAAGAGGAGTGGAACCAAATATTCAAACTATTGAAAGAGAGAAATTATGAGCCAAGAAGAATATATCCAGCAAAGATATCCTTTAGATATGAAGGAGGAATAGAGACCTTTCCAGACATACAGAAGCTGAGGGAATTTTCTAATACATGACCTGCACTAGAAGAAATACTAAAGGAGGCTATTCGACCACCATCAACAGGGACAATTTGTGGCAACCAAAACATAAAAAGGGGGAGAGTAAAGGCCTGAACCGGAATATGGGAATGGAGAAAGTAAGCGTGCTGAAGAAAATGGAATACTCTAAATATCAAACTTTCCTTTACATAAACTTAAGGGTAACCACTCAAAAAAAATCCAGAACTGAAATATATACTGCAATAAAATAAGAAACAGAGGGAAACATCATACTATACCACCACACAGAAATAATAGACAACAACAAAAAGGCAAAGAAACAATGGAGACACAGCCTTACCAGAAAACTAAAGATAGAATGACAGGAAATCCTCACTATCAATAATCACCCTAAATGTAAATGGACTGAACTCATCAATAAGAAGGCACAGAGTAGCAGATTGGATCCAAAAACTAAACCCAACCATATGCTGTCTCCAAGAGACACATCTAAGCTACAAGGACAAGCATAGACTCAAAGTGAAAGGGTGGAAATTGACACTCCAAGCAAACGGTACCCAGAGAAAATCAGGTGTAGCCATAATTATATCAGATGAAACAGACTTCAGGGTGAAAAAGATAACAAGAGACAAAGATGGACATTTCTTAATGGTAAAGGGGACTATACAATAAGAAGACGTAACAGTCATCAATATTTATGCCCCCAATCAGGGAGCACCGAAATATACCAAGCAACTACTAACAAGACTAAAGGGAGAAATTGACCAACTAGGGGACTTAAATACATCATTGACAGCTATGGAAACTGGACTGCTATCTGTCACCATGTACCAAAATTAATTCAAAATGGATCAAAGACTTAAGCATAAGACCTGACACAATAAACTGCATAGAAGAAAACATAGGTACTAAACTTACGGACCTTGGGTTCAAAGAGCATTTTATGAATTTGACTCCAAAGGCAATGGGAGTAAAAGCTAAAATAAACGGATGGGACTATATGAAACTTAAGAGCTTCTACGCAGCAAAAGAAACCATCGACAAAATAAAGAGGCAACCAACTGAATGGGAGAAGATTTTTGCAAACAGTGCCTCCGATAAGGGGCTAATATCCAAAATATACAAGGAACTCATGAAACTCAACAACGAAAAAACAACTCAATTGAAAAATGGGCAGAGGACCTGAAGAGACATTTCTCGAAAGAGGACATACAAATGGCAAATAGACATGAAACAATGCTCAACATCACTAATCATCAGAGAAATGCAAATAAAAACCACAATGAGATATCACGTCACCCCGGTCAGAATGGCTATCATCAACAAGACAAATAGTAACAAGTGTTGGAGAGGCTGTGGAGAAAAAGGGACCCTCATACACTGTTGGTGGGAGTGCAGACTGGTGCAGCCGTTATGGAAGGCAGTGTGGAGGTTCCTCAGAAAATTACGAATAGAATTACCATATGACCCAGCAATCCCTCTCCTGGGTATCTACCGAAAAAATCTGAAAACATTTATCCATAAAGACACGTGTGCTCCAATGTTCATTGCAGCTTTGTTTACGGTGGCCAAGACAAGGAAACAACCCAAATGTCCTTTGATAGATGAATGGATAAAGAAGTTGTGGTATATATACACAATGGAATACTATTCGGCAGTAAGAAAAGATGATATAGGAACATTTGTGACAACATGGATGGATCTTGAGAATATAATGCTAAGCAAAATAAGTCAGACAGAAAAAGCAGAGAACCATGATTTCACTAATATTTGGTATATAAACCAAAAACAACAAAAGAACAAGACAAACAAATGAGAAACAAAAACTCATAGACATAGACAATAGTTTAGTGGTTGCCAGAGGGTAAGGGGGGCGGGGGGTGGGGGGTGGGAGATGAGGGTAAGGGGGATCGAATATATGGTGATGGAAGGAGAACTGACTCTGGGTGATGAACACACAATGGGATTTATAGATGATATAATACAGAATGGTACAGCTGAAATCTGTGTAATTTTACTAACAATTGTCACCCCAATAAATTAAAAAATAATAGTAATAAAAATGTAAAGGACTAGTCCAGTGGTTTGAACCTTTTTTATTAAAAAAGCAACACCTGTTCCACTCCTGCCACAATTGAGAATCACTGCTGCAGTCTTTTCTTGTACGGTAAATAGGTTATAAATTAACTGAAGCTTCAGTGGGGATTCTCATGGTGGGTGAGGGAGTAAACTGGATTCTAAATGTATCGTATTTTGCTATGTATAATGCGCAGTTTCTTGCCCAAATTTGTGACAGGAAAATAAGGATGCGCATTATACATGGGTAGTACTAATTCTATATCTATATAAATATTTTTAATTCTTTTACTTATGCCTATGAGTAAAAAGTGTAACTCTAGAAATCAATAACAATATCTGTATGCAAAATAATACCCTGGAATATGATAATCGGTTTTGTTGAACTTACAATGAACTTGTAATGACAAGGAGTTCTTACCAGTACAGAAAATTTTTTGTCTCTGTTCTTGTGTCTTGTAATTATTTGTTACATAAAAATTTCTTGTACCATAATATGTTAAAAAATAAATGCTAAAATTCCTTTATAATACAAAAAACAAGTACCTAAATGTAAACAAATGAAAATTTGAATTAAAAACTAAAACAAAAGATTTTTTTTTTCCCCTGAAAATTTGGGCCAAAATCGTGGGTGCGCATTATACACGGGAGTGCATTATACACAATGCAGTTTGTGACAACATTCTCGTTCTTTGGTAAGGATTAATAATTTACTTTTGCTCATAACCTAAAGAACGGGTTTATCTGTTTTAGTGGTGATGTGTATTAGCTACAGAAGCAAAACTAGATTAGGTGATCCATTTATGAATTGTCATAGTAGTGTACAGCATTTCAAGTAAAAAACGTGGATAGGTTCAGTTGTGGTTCTTTGAGATGTTACAGTAATGTGGGGAAATGCCAGTGTTCCTCTAAAGCTTCTAATTTATAGCAGCGGTTTTTACTGTTTATGCCACATTTCATATGTATAAAATACTCAGTATGTGTAACATGGGTGAATAGACATTTCCTCCTTTTTTTATTTGTTCTGGGATGTAAAGCACTATCATAATTACCACACCTATTGACTTACATTAGTTAATATACTTATTAGCTGTTACATATCACTGAGTTATGGACTACATATGCAGTGAGATCAACTCAGCACAACACATCAGAGTGTGAGTGAGTGAATGGGTCTTTAAAAGGATAACTGTGAAATATTTAAAGAAGTTAATTATTCTTGGTGATCAGCATTTTAAAATCATCACTTGCATCACATATTACAGTGGTCTTCACACGACACTGTCGAAAACCATTTATCTAAGGTACAATTTGGGATTGGTTAACTACATGAAAATCTAAAATTTTGTACCTAAGTGATTTAAAAATGGGAGTGCAAGTGTAAAGACAATAGTATGAAAACATAAAGGACCCCTTTAAAATTTATGATTAAAGTAATTCTTGGCTTATGTTCCCTTTACAGATAGGTAATGAAGGTTTAGCTGCTGACCTAACTGATGATCCTGATACTGAAGAAGCACTGAAAGAATTTGATTTTTTAGTGACTGCTGAAGATGGTGAGGGAGCTGGAGAAGCACGGAGTTCAGGGGACGGCACAGAATGGGGTAAGGTGATAAAGAATTACGGGGGTGGGAGAACTAGCCCTTAAAGATGTATTATTATTATTAAATATTATATGTGGAAATGTGTGTCTCTGAATGTACAGTGGCAGTGAAACAGAGCAAGAGGAGGTGGTATTGACTAATTCTAGGGTATTTTGCATCGATTTATTTACATTCAGTGACTAAACTGTTTTGTATATGGCTTGATTTTTGAAATTTTTCTTGATTTAAAGTTGAAACATTTAGTCAGTTTAGAAATTTAATTCCTTTTCTCTTAGCAGATTAAAAATAGGCATGTATACAGTTTTTCAACTTCCCATTATTTAATTTGGTAATGAATCTAGGTTTCAAGAAGCATTAACTGTTTTGGTATGCTTGTACGGTATTTATTATCTGACTTATTGCTAGGAAGCAATAAAGCTACTAAACCTGAATTGTAGCTCTATATTGAACAAGATTTAGTGAAGGTTATTAACCTTTATTATATATAATATTCACAGTTCAAATGTTAGGGCCTAGCCTTTGGAAGTGATATGTAATGGTAATAATAATCCAGTCATAACTAAAAGGGATAAAAACCCTGTTCAGTTTATACAGGTTTAAAAACCTCATTAGAAAGTAAAATAAAAATGTAAAAAATACTTTAAAATAGTAGTTGAGGTCCAGTATGTTATTCCTATTAAATGTTCAATCAATCTTTTAATATCAGCATGTTATCTGGTAGGTAGAATTCAAATTGTGTTTATAGAGCTTTATTAGAGAAGGTTTCTAAGTGCCTTAGCATATTTCACATGAATACCATCGTTGCTTACCTGCAGTTACTAGCAAAAGGCATTATCATTATCTTTCTTTCTCTCTCTCTCTCTTTCTTTCTTTCTTAGTTTCAGGTTTATCACTGGATTTTTAAACATTGCTTTGGTGATGGAAAGCACACTTGGTTTTTTTAAATGCCTCAATTTTGTATCGAAACTGAATGTTGCTAATAGAGATAAAACCTTATACATAATATATTTATTGGCTGTCCTGATATAAATCAAATACCTAAAAGATCTGAATTTTGTTATCAGCTTTTTCATTGTTTATAATTCTCAAGCATTATTTTCAGACCTTCATTTCTCACCTAACTGGAAAGAGAAGAGGCACATTAATTAAAAATGTGAAAACAACTCCACAATAACTTTCTAGACTCTGAATATACATTTTTATACTTATTTGAAAATGGCTGTATTCTAGAAGTTTACTCTTCTTAAATATTAGTCTTGCTCAGGGGAAACAATATAAGTATCTAAGTTTTCTTTTAGCTTCTCTGTGCAACCCATTCAGTGTTGGAAATACCTTAATTTTTAACAGTAATTTCTAAACTACTATTTATGTTCTTCTGGATTATTTTATAATTATATAAAGATATTTACATTGTATATATATATATAATTATTTTTCAATTCATGTATGTTATAGGAGGTTTAGAACCTACAACTACGTGTAAAGAAGAAAATTAAAAATCACCTATTATGCTACTATGTAGAGAAAACCATGATTAACATTTATATATAAATATGTGTATATTTATTTAACAAAGGATTTTGCTGTGTGCTGATTTATTGCCTACACTTTTCACTTAACATATTGTTCTTCTGAAACATCATTTTTTTAATAGCTGCATAATATTCTGTCAGTATGTTTCTTTCTTTATTGAACCAGGACTTTGCTGATGTACATTTAGATTATTTTCATTTTAAAAAACGATCAAAGCAGTTTTTGTACATTTGGATACCTAAATTTTGACACATAATCTATTCTTATTTTCGCTTAAAATTGCTGGAAGTTTAATTCTCAGTCAGAACATGAAAAAAATTCAGGAATTTGATTTGTATAAAGTGGCATTATTTCTTTAATAAAAGTACCATATTACATACAGCTAATTGGTCTTTCTGTCCAAAGACTTGACTGTAATATCGCAGTTTCAAGAGAGGACCTAATTAGTGAATGATACCTGTCAATTCGTTAACTTACTTTTTACTAAGAGTATTTGAGAGTGATCTGAGTATCTTTGTAAATGGAAGTAACTGACAAAATTTTTTCCTTCCAGAAGAGACTGAAACATCTTTAAAGCATTGTAAGTTCTTAAGGGAAAGGACTCTCTTGAGAACAAAATGGTTCAAGTAGTTGCTTTCCTTAAGAAATGAAAACTGTCATAGGATCTGTGCAGTGTTTCCGAATTTATCTTTTCTACTCAGCAGGTGTCATATTCAGTTTTTCCAAAACAAAGAAGATGGACATACTCCTGTATATTTAATTCATTTATTTGAAATTTGAATTTACTTATAAATGGGAAGGTAGTGGTTTTCAGATTTAAGTTATTGGGTAAAGGACACAGATGTTTTTAAAATAGTCTGTCCTAATGAAACATATCTCATACTTACCCCCATTGGATAATCTATGTTATTTTTTATTTTGTATATTATCAGTCTGCTTAGATACCTCTAATTTTGAATCCTTTTATCCTGTGAAACCACTGTTTTTTAGAAAGCTTTTAAATCCTGATTTTCTTCCGTCTATGTTAGGTAGTCTGAGCTTAATTTTAGTAGTTTTTAGTTCTCACAATCAAAAATATTAGCGGGCACTTCTAACTTTGCTATTTCTCTCATGAAGACTAGACATTTTAAGGACGTTTAGTCATTTTCTGGTAAACACTATTAAACTGTGCTCTGTGGAAATTTATAGGACTACAAAATACAATTAATACCTGAATATTTGTATTTGAATATAATGGGTAAAGTACTGAATATTTGCATAAAGTAAGTTAAAAATTTATGCTGCATTAAATAGATTTGTATAATTCCTCTGCTTTAATAGTTAGAATTACCATAATAAAATTTTATGTTTTTGTGGTTTTGAGTAAAGGGTCAATTTTTTTGTGAATACATACTTGTGTTTCATTTAAACAAAAAAGTTGCCGTAACTGATTCAACCTCATTTCTTGGTATTTTTTTCCCTGTAGATTTTTTAAAAAACAGAATTAATATGTAGAAGATTATGCTGGCTCTTCCCTTTTGCTCTTAACTATTTCTTATAAGCACTATCAAATCAGCTGTTACTTACCAGGCAAGTTTCAGGATGTTGTTTGTGCACATATGCATTCACCAACCTGTTCTTTGCACTGCCTACGTTTACCTTTATTTTCTAGACTTGAGGTTATCTTGCAAGTGATATTTGTTTTTTTCCTTAAGCTTATCCTTTTTTATTCCCTGTGCTTTTTCACTCTCCACTACCCTTTGCTACTTTACTTTAGAGCTAGTCACAGCTTTATTTTTTTCTACAAAGGTCTTTTAAAAACTGGCTATCTTTTTACATTTTTCTGTCCTATCTGATTTCCTGTATAAAGTTTGCACCACTTAGGTTTTCTTTTGTTGTTTCTATGAGTTTTAAAAAGTATTTGCTAAAAATGTATCAAATTGTCTTGTAAAAATACAATTGTCTTGTATTTTTCAAAGTGACTACTAAGAATTGTTTGTCATACTCATACGTGCAAATGAGTGCAAATGATTAAGACTTCACATTTTTTCTTGGAGTATTCAGTAAGTTGATGATTCCTGATACAGCATAGTTTTCAGGAAATCTCATGATTAGAGTACATGAAAAGTGAAATTTCTCTTTAAATCAGTATTACAGCTGTATTACAAACAGTATTACAATTTGCAGATATGACAAATGATCTTACATATAAATTTCAGTCTTGAACAATCTAGTTTCAAGTAATTCAAGTTAGCAAATTAACTTAAACTTTGGATTTAGCTTTTTACATACTGACTACCTGAGATCGTAGCTGTATTCATAAGGGAGATAGTGATAACAAGTGCAGTAGAAAAGACTCAAGGGACAGTACAGTAAATAATTGAATTTCTGTGTGCCATCCAAAGATGTGAATTTCTTACGTTTACTACGTGTAGCAATCTATAAGGAAAAAAAGACCTTTTTATGTCCATTGTATAGATTTAAGTCAGTGAGATCTAGGGAGTTTGTAAGACTTGTGAATCAGAGTATAATGAGTTATCAAAAATTTAATAAGTATGCTTTCCCTAAAATCTCACAATTCTGTCAGTCTTGTTGATTGACTTAGCCTGTGTATTTTGGTGTAATTTTTATTTCATAACAGTGTTATGTAAGCTCTTAGTAATTAAGTTATTCTGTAACAGAATGTTAAACTTCCTAATAACATGGCTCTTTTAAAACTAATTAGAGGAAAGAAAATCTCTTAATACTTAAAATAATTCTAATAGACTTATTTTTGTACTGCTTTTTAATACTGTTTTTCCTTTAGTTTACTATAGAGTAAATTTTTTCTAGGCACAAGTATTTACTTAAAAGAAATACAGATTTGTTATATTCAGCCAAAAGCTGAGTGTCATTTTAGCAGATGCACAGCAATGTATATTTTCACTTCTACATGCTTGTCGCTGCTTTCATCTTACCTAAAAAAACCAACTCTGAAAAAAATTCTTCAGTGGAATTTGAGGGTTTTTTGTTTGATTTTGTTAATCTTAGTTGTAGACAATGGAAGAAGGTAATGAGATGTTGAATCATTTGGTTTGGGTGGGGTAGAGGTGGCAGTTCTCTGAATGCCTTGTACAGATTATTTGAGACTGTGTTTTGGAACTATATGTGTGTATTTATTGGACTAGAATTAGAATGCCTCTCCATTGGTATAATCAATCCTGTGCATGCAGAATCAGTGTGACAGAAGGTGCATGAATATTTTCATCAATAAAACGGCACTGACCTTTCCAGCTTGCACTTTTGAGTACTTCGCATGTAATTCATTCATTTGCTTTTATGATGCTGGCTGAATAATTTTATTAACGTTTTAATAAAGATGCAGTGATCTATTTTTTATAACATTAGATTTCTAAGGTCAGTCCATTGAAAGAATATCAGTTATAGAAAGACTAATAACCTTTAAATATGTGATTCATAGAAATGAAGCACTATTTAACTGTTACTATTAAATGTTTAGAAATTTATGAGATCTCAGGGCATTTAGAATTTGAGTTGTGAATACCAAAACTGAGACTGCACCTTTAAAGTATTTTGAGTATATGCTGTTAGTACATTTTTATTATGATTATGTAGAGCTATAACCATTTACTGCCAACAGCTTGCATTGCCAACTGCTGATACTTTTTCTTTTAATAATATGCTGCATGTAGATAAAGATGACCTCTCCCCAACTACTGAGGTTTGGGATGTAGACCAGGGACTAATAAGTAAACTGAAGGAACAGTACAAGAAGGAACGAAAGGGGAAGAAAGGGGTGAAGAGTAAGTGCAGATTCTATTATAATTTTTGTATACCAATCTTTGAGAAAAAAATTCTTCAGTTCTGTTTTTTTGTCTACTTTTCTTTTTGTTTCATAAAGGGGCAACTAACTTTAAACTTTGTCTGTTGTATAATTGAAATTTATTTGAATATGATTTAGGATGTGTTAATTGATCAAATTGAAAATCATTTTGATCTGTGGCTAAGGATGAAGGAAAGATTTCAAGGGTTTTTTGTTTTTTGTAAGCTTTAAAAAGTTTACCAAATTGTAAGAAATACTGGCCTTGGGATTAAAATAGAGATTTGTTTAAAATGGAGAGTATAAATTTCCTTATTTTTGATACGTAGTGTATTATAGCTATAACCAGTTCATAGCCAGGTTACATTTCTTGGTTAGGGAATCCTGAAGTACAGTGAATAGGGAAGCCCTTTCTATAATTTTTGCTTTCTGGCCTAGCCCAACCACAAACAACAGCAAAAAAATTTCTCCTGGGTAGTATTTTTTTTTTTTTTTTTTTTTTTTTTTTTTTTTTTTTGGCTATTCTGGTAGATGAAGGCCAGAGGAGAGGGTAGTGATGGCAGTAGATTTTGTTTGCTCAATAGCTGTCTTTTGGTGCTTTGATGTATTTTTCACGATGTTGTATCCTGACTGATGTACTGTAAAAGTATAAACTTAGCTATAGCACCTCTCAAGGAAGTAATTCATTTTCATTTTGTGAATCAAACTTAAAAACAGCCACATGAAAAATATCTTCAGACCTGTGACTATTAAATGGAGAAACTTATTTATGGGAAACTTTATTTTGAACTGACCATTCATTCTTACTAGTCTAACTTTTTTGACTGTCAAAGAGATACAGGCAGAAACTATATAGACATCTTTCATATTCCTTTCTCTGGTGACAAATAAATTAGTTTATAAAATGGCAGGTGTAATGGAAAAGAGTGTAAGTTTCCTTAAGTAAGGCCTTTTTATTTTTGAATGGTTTAATTTATTGTCGAGGCTAGTAAGTGGAGTTTTGGGGATTTATTATATCTTGTTAGGCAATTTTCTTTTATAACATTGTGCTAATTTGTTACTGTATGTGAATAAGAAAGACAAGCTATTCTCTAAGAATTTTCAGACTATGATGAACTGCTTATTGTATTTTAAAACCTTTAGTGCTGGGCAGAGGCTGTATTCAACTATAACATCACTTACCTCTATAATTCATGTATGTTGATCATAAAAGTACTTTTGCATGATTAACTATTTTAATATAGATATAATGGCATTAGAATTTTAGGGTTTAAGTCTTTTTCTAAAGAAATTAAGCAGTTTATTTTAATATTACATTACTTATTTTATGTATTATATTATTCATAAACTGACTTATCTGCTGAAGATTTCTTTAGAAAAAAATGTCAAATGTTGCTTTTAATTTAAAATACCCCATTTTTTTCCTGATAGAATATTAGATCTATACATTTTTGAGGTTTAGAAATAACATATAACTCAACTTAAGGTCCTTTTTAATTGTAGGTTTTTAAAGTTTTCTAAAAGTTTTTATTTAAAAAACATGTCTGTTTAAGAAATATTAGAAACAGATGAACTAAACTAACATTTAAAATTCCCATAAAATTTTAATTTTCCTTAATAGGCCAATAGTACACAAAATTTTATTATTTGCCTACTTAACATTAGCTTATAGAAAACATCATTTTTTGTCAAATATTCCTCTGTATAACGTTTTCTTTATTCTTTTTTTAAACAAGCTACCCTGTTATCCAACAGAATATTAGAGAACCTAATATGTGAAATGGGTGAAAGGGAACTGCTGTGATTAAATCAGGAGTTGGGGGACCTCAGAGCCATGGCTTGAGGCTTTCATGTCTCAGTACTATTTCATTATCCAGATGTACTGTATTTTCAGCCAACCCCTTTAATTTTGATTCTGTATCTTTTTTTCCAAAAAATAAACTAACTTTGCTTATATAACCATAAAAATAATTCCTGCTTCTTATTCCGACAATATACAAAGTATATAGAAACAAAGAAAAAGTCAAAATCTCCTGCAGTTCTACCACTTAGAGGTTAATATTTGGCATGGCATATATATTTCCAACCTTTTCTAAGTGTGTTTATACATAAACCTTTTAAATTTTTTCAACAAGACTGTCACTATATTATTTTAAACTAATTTTTTCTTACTTTATAGTCATCTAAATAAAATATGATTTTAGTGGTTACATTGTATTGCATTTTGTGGATTAATCTAGCCTCCATAAGTTAAACCTTTAGAATGTGTCACACACTTAATGTTTTTGTAAACGTCAGTGTCTTTAAGGTTACCTATGTATGTAGATAGAAAGATGAGGTTTCCAGCAGTATTTTAGGATTGAGTAATTAGGAGATAATAAATTGTTTCTTTTTACACTTCCTTTGTGAATTTTGATAAATACTTTTTAATATTAAATACAGAGTTCAGTAAGAAAATTTTGGCCTTGAATCCCTGCCATACAGATAAAACTTAGGGAATTAAAACAATTTTTTATATTTGACAAATTATAAACCTCGAATGGTCTTATCTACATAGATCATCATGTTAATACTAATATGTAATTTAACATTAAAAGATAACTTATAAATTTTCTTAGCCTTCTTATTATCTATCTTTGTTGGTTGTTTATTCTGGCATATCTATCTTTGTTGATTGTTTATTCTGGCATTTTCCCAGATACAGCTTTGTACAAGTTAGAATAATTCATAAACTGTAGTCTTTTGATATTTCCCCCCCTTATTCCACATGAATGACTCATATCTACTGGATCCTAGCACTAAGTTTCTAAAGATTTTTTTTTCCAGCTTCTTACTGGGAAGAAAATTATTTGCTAACTTTACCATATAGAATCAACAGATGTAATCCAATCTAAATACCTTTTTTTTAAATGAAAGAAAAAAGCGACAAGAATGTCAACTTTTTAACTTAGTTAAGACTCAACCATAATTTTACTCTTAAATGGAAAACTTTCTAAAATCAAAGAGTTAAGAAGCTAATGTTTATCTGTCTTCTGACTTGTTCACTCCACCCTTCTTTTTTCCTACTCGAGGCAAAAGAAAATGACTTAAAAGTGTGACAACCTTGCCTTGAATTATAAATACAATTCAGTATTAATTTCTTGCTAAGTGAGGTATACTTAAGAGCTGTACTTTATTAATACTTCTAAAAGTCAAGACCATGGAATTAAAGAGAATTGATGCAGTGATTTTGATCACAGGCTTCAAAAGAGTTAAGCTTCCTTTTCCTTTTAACTTTTTATTTTGACATAGTTTCAGACTTAAGGAAAAGTTGCAGGAATAGTACAAGGAATCCTATGTACTTTTCACCCAGGTTCCCCAAATGTTAACATTTTACCATATTTGCTTTATCCTTTTCTCTCTGTAAATATATACATTTATTATTTCAAACAGTTCAGAGAACTGAGTAAGTTGTAGACATTTAGCTACTTAAATACTTCGGAGAATGTTACCAGACCACAAAGACATTCTCTTACATGACCACAGTACAACAGTGAAAACGAGGAAATTAATAGTGATACAATACTGTTATTTAGTCTACTCAGTTTTCTTTAATTTTTTAAATAATTTCTAAGTTTTCTGTAATTGGGGAAGGGAATGAGGGGCAAGTTCTAATCTTTTGTTAAAATCTTCGTCCGGTAGGATTTTTCTAGTTTTCTATGGTCTCCTTTTTTCTTTATTTTGTATCTTATAAAAACATGTATATCAAAATCAATAACAATTTAAAACCATACAGTGTATAACATTTGAAGTAAGCATGAAGCATCTGAACTCTGGAATCTTTGTTTAGAATATGAGGAAGGAGTTAAAAATCTTTGTCTTTTTCAAATTGGGGAAGCTTAAATTGTGGATTATAGTATTTTCTTTTGACAGATGCTCTTATTTTTATGGCTTATTGTTACTTCTGTCCTATTTTATACCGTACAATAGAGGTTTCTTAAGAGGTTAAATTATTTCATTTACTTTCTTCAAAAGATTTAGAGGCTTTCCCATTTCAAAGATTCACATTCTGAGAATATGTATGTTTACAATTCTGGTTCCTAGTGATGGATTTATTTTAGTTTTCCTAATTATTCTGATTTATCCTGACTTTCCTGTATTTTCTATATGTAGAATATGATTTATCTGTCATTCCGCTTCTCTCTTTTACTGGTGTTATAGAATTGATATACATCTTCTGACTTACCAATCAGTATATTGGAGAGGGGAAGTCTTAACTTTTATATATTTCTTTTAAAGTAAATTGTGAGTATCCCTGGATCATTTTCTAGTTTTCTTTCTTTTAGGTTTCATATTAGTATTTCTCATTTGCTATTCCAGATTTGAGATTTCAGAATGTCACCAGAAAATGGAATATTTTTTAAAGTGTGACTTTAGTCCAAATATCTGTATATTAGGCATTTTAATACACTAAAGGAGAAATTATTCTTTTGTAGCAATAACCTTCAGTGGGCTTTACAAAACACTTTGGCACACTATAAAATATCTGTGATGATTAATATGCTTCTATTTAAGAGAGAATATAAATTCAAAGAGCCCATAAGCAGTTTAATATTGTCTCTCCTGCATCAAATAAAAGAAAAAAACACAGTTGTTTCATAATAAAGGAATATTACTTTCACCTAAGAGATGCAGTTGTTTTATATTTCTGGCTTAATATACTTTTAACACAGACCATTGAGTTCTTTAACTGATTTTGTTGTTGTTCTCCCCGAAGAAAATAATTTAGGCATTTTGATGACAGAAAATATCAGATCTATGCGCTTTCAATCAGTATGCTTTTTTATTTTTGTTTAATTTTTATTGGGAAACAGTGTGTTTCTCCAGGGCCCATCAGCTCCAAGTCATTGTCCTTCAATCTAGTTGTGGAGGATGCAGCTCAGCTCCAAGTCCAGTCGCCGTTTTCAATCTTTAGTTGCAGGGGACACAGCCCACCATCCCATTGTGGAAATTGAACCGGCAAACTTGTTGAGAGCTCGCGCTCTAACAACTGAGCCATCCGGCTGCCCCTTAGTGTGCTTTTTTAAACTGCAGAATCACTTTGCAGCTAAATTAGTTGTTTTTCCTTAATATTGTATCATTTTTAAAAAGATGACAGTTGTGTGAAAGCTTTATTTTAATTGGAATGGTAGTCAAAAATAGAACAGATCTAAGAAGGATAACTAAATTCTTATTCTAAAATAAAATTATCTTTTCCAGATTGCCTGCCAACACTTGGTTTCACTTCAGAATATATGATTAACAAAGGGAAGGAACATTTGAGAAAGAGAAAACGTTAGATTTGTTTAAAAAATACTGTTTTACTTAGAATAAGAGAGTATATAGAAAGATAAATTTCATATGTCATAAGTTGTCTGTAAGCTTGGATGTATAAAACCCCTAACAACGGTTGTCAGTC
Organism: Rhinolophus sinicus; assembly: GCF_057876585.1. Lineage (NCBI taxonomy): Eukaryota > Metazoa > Chordata > Mammalia > Chiroptera > Rhinolophidae > Rhinolophus > Rhinolophus sinicus. Next base: position 121,728,995 of record NC_142503.1, read on the forward strand.
CATAGTAAATTGGTTTATACATGGTGTAGTTAGTATTTTTTGTTGTTGTCCTGTAATCTTTAGATTGTGCATTTGTATAGATTTGATGGTCATGGTTAAGAGGTTGAGTAGGTTGTTTTATAATTCATAATGGTAAGAAATGTTTTTCTTGCTATAAAAATTAGAAAAAGTATTCTATGGATTTTAGCAATAACTGAGAATCAGTTTTTAATTAATGTTTCATGAGTCTTCAGTTATGCTTTTGAGTATTGTTATAATACTTTGTTATTGATATTATATATTATTCTATTACACTAATACCATTAACAATTTTCTCATTGCTATCCACACTTCAGATGTTTTATTTGAAATTGCTTTTTCTTACATTTATTTAGGATATTGGATAGAATTAGAAAGAACTTGAAGACGCATTAAATTTACAGTTGAAAGATGCTTTACAAAGTAGATGCTAGATAAGACTGTTAACCCTGTTTCCCCAAAAATAAGACGTAGCCGGACCATCAGCTGTAATGCGTCTTTTGGAGCAAAAATTAATGTAAGACCCGGTATTATATTATATTATGTTATATTATATTATACCGGGTCTTATAGTAAAATAAGACTGGATCTTATATTAATATTTGCTCCAAAAGATGCATTAGAGCTGATTGTCTGGCTAGGTCTTATTTTCGGGGAAACATGGTATATATCTGGTTATGAAATCTGCTTTAATCCTTAAACAGTTTTTGAGAAACTAGAATTAAAGCAGGGACTTGACAGCTTTTCCTAAGCTTGTCACTATGTTACATAGAGACTAATGCAAAAAAAAAAGTAATAATTATGTAATTTAGGATCCTCACTTTGAACAGTAACTTTCATGTTGTCTCTGACTTTTCTTTCCTTCCATATGTCCCAGTCTATGTGTCAGGAAGAGTATGACTTCACATGATCTATAATGACAAACTAATCCTTTATTGTATTTGATTTTAGCTGTCATATGATGAAATTATTTATAAGATAATATCTAATAAAGTCAATTTTAGGGTACACACAAGAATAATAAGAATGAGCAGGGAAAGATCAATAAAGGCTTCACAGTAGATAGAACTGGTTTGGAGAATTGGGTAGAATTGTGGTAGGCTGAGGTGCACATTAGAGGATAGGAGCGTGCGCACACGTGCAGTCTCACCTTTGTGAGGAATAGGTGAGGACAGATAGGACACAATATGGTAGAAATAACCTTAGTGAATGTTGATACTTAACTATAGGGAAACTGCTTTGACTGGAAAATTAGATTTATATTGTGGATCATTAAAAGATGAGATTGGATGGAAAAATAGGATCAGATCATGAAGCACCTGCAAGGTTAAGTACAAGATGTTAGTTAACCTTAATCCAAAGAGTGTTGAAATGTCACTGTGGTTTCTGAGTAAGGGTGATACAATAAATGCGATACTCAGAATTGATTGGAGCTGGGAGATAGGAAAACCAATTAGGAATCTATTGCAGTAATTCCTAAGAATGAAATCTTTGATTAGAATAAAGTCAATAGAGACAAAGAGATTAACCTGAAGATTGCTTGAAGGGAGGATTCTTTTTAAAAACAGTCCCTACCCCTATTTTGTAAGTTGAAGAAGAATTATTGAGATGTAGTTACAGAATTTTAAGAACAGAAATCAAATCAATGGAGGTGATACTCGTAAGTGGGAAAATTATAAAGGAGAGCTATTTTGTGAGAAAGGATAACATTTATTTTCTTTCATGTTGATTTTAACTGATGGTTAGACATCCAGTTGACAGTTTTTCATTTATTAGAGAATTTGTTGACAGTCACTTCATTGTCGGGGAAAATCCTCAAATTATACCAAGTTTCTCCATTATAATTATTTTAGAAAATTCAGACTACTTGACATATTGTATGTCAAGTACAGAAGTAGAGTTGCTTAAGCATAAGCATTTCTAAAATGTCAGGGATTACTGTAAAATAGAGCTTATTAATAAATGTATAAGATTCTACCTATTTTCATTGTCTTACCATCTCACTACCTGTCATTTTATTAAGGACACATAGATGAATGATAGTTCCTATATAGTTACTAATATTCTAATAGCTATAGTGAAATTTAATAATTGCATAGTCCATTAATGTTGACATTAGTAAATATAAGGTCATAATGTATAACCTTAGATTTGCCTATTTTAATTTTTACTTTATATTGACTAGGAAGCATTTTCTTTTGTCTTTGCAAATTAGTTTTTCTAACATTCTTAAAACTATTTTCTTTCAAAATACGTAAGAGATGCTTCTCTGAAGTTCATAGTTAGAGATCCCACTGTACTGCAGGTGCTTTTGAGTTTTCTATTTTGGCCTCAATTATCCAGGCAACAGCTGAAAATTTCCCCTTAAATGTATGGCCTGTGACAGTGTTGACTTTCCATACTATATGAGAAAATCAGAGAGCTTATGGGTAAATCAGGTTTTTCATATTTGGGAAAAGTGAAAAAATATTTAGAGGAAAATTGGGGTTGGTTTGTTAATGACAGATTTGTTCGAATGTGGCAGGAAAATATCCACATAAACACCAGGGAAAGTTAATTGTTTGTTGCACCCTCATAAAAATCATTTGTACTTATTTCTTTAACTTTTCAAAATAGTGAATGAATTAAGTTGGAAAAACTCATGCTTTATTTTTTACACTTGAATATTAACCTTAAACACCAAAATTTCCTCTGTTTACCTTTTGTGTCTTGTTAGTTTACAGAACTTTGATTGAGTGACAGAAGACTCAATTTTATGTATATATATGTATACACATATTCACAGAAAATGAATATCTTAAATATTTAAATCACGTTAATATTTTGGGGTTGGTGTGTGTGAAAAATTGAAGACATCTTTAATTATCTGAGATTTTTGTAACTGGAACTTCTTAAAAATCCTGTTTGTTAGTAAATTGGTTTTAAAGGCTACGAGCAAGTCAAGCGGTAGCCATTAAATGAACCTCTGCTGCTGACATTAATTTACAGGGGTCAACAGGACAAAACTCTACGACATGATAGCTGATCTGGGAGATGATGAGCTGCCCCACATCCCTTCAGGAATCATTAATCAGTCTAGGTCAGCCTCTACTAGAATGACTGATCATGAAGGTGCAAGAGCAGAGGAAGGTACAAAATTTAGCTACTGTGTTTATTTACATTTCAGAAGACGTTAATTCCAGATCACATATCCTTAATATTGTAAATTTGCTGCTGTTTTAGAATGCTGAAGATCATCTTATATGATCTTCAGAGAAGGTGTTGGGCAAGCTCTTTGTGTAATTGTCTTAAGGATTTTGAAATTTTTGGCTTCTATGTCTCTGTTTTGTTTTTGTTTTTAATGTTACGTGGAGTTGTTTCTATTATAGGGGTCAGTTTAGAGTGTCTCTCAGAAATCTAGCTTATAGATCTAGTAGCAGGAAAATTGTTTTTAAAAAGACTTTAAAATAAGTACATAATGGAAAAGAACTATTTAGTAATTTTGCTTAAATTTGAACAACTAGTAACAGCTACCACATATTAGACAAATAAGTGACAGACGTTGTACTTGGAAATTTATGTGTATATTATTTCTAAAATTATATGTAACAGTGCCTGCTTTAATCAATGTAGAATAAGGCAGCATCATTGTTCTTTAACTTGGTACCAAGTATATACTACTTGGTAATGAATTTTCTAAAATTTGCCTAAACTAGAAATGTGTAGGAAATAAAGAACTACTCAGGCATTACTTCCAGAATTGATGTTAGCTGACGATATGTAGATATACTTGAGTAATTTATAATTCTAGGTCCTGATAATTACAATTCTAAGTAATAAGACTGAATTCTTACCAAAGGTTTATTGTGATATGTCAGGTATATATAAGGTTATTCATTATCTAATAATTTAGCATATTGATTGAATTTCATTGATGTTTCTATTTTTGATATGTAATGGAATTTGTTTGATGCCCCAGTCAAAAAATTTTAAATGCATCTCATTCTCTTTTACGAGTTCTCTAATAGCACATTTTTCGTACAGTTAAAGTTAAATAATTTTGCCTTTTTTTCTTTTACAGTCATCTCTGTATGCATTTACCACTCAATCATAATCTGTAAGAAAATTTGAGGAAGAATAGATAAAATCACTAAAATAATAAACCCAAAACATATTAAAGCATGAAAAGCAACAGGAAAAGTAAAATAGTCTTAATTTTTCTAGATCTCATTTCTATTATTGATCTATTTTCCTGTTTTACTTCAGGAAGTATTTTCTAAAATACACGTACCAACTCCATTATTTTTTATTTTATGCATTTTAGTGGTAGTTTAGCTTCTTTAGCTTTTGATCTATTTCACCAAATAATGCAGAGGAAAACTTCCTAAAATATTTGTAGTTTGCATTGTACATTTAAACTGAAGATTTTGCACTTAAACCAATTTAGAGCTCTCTGTGCGTGCTTATGTATATGGGTGCTTCTTAAAGAAGAGAATGTAAGTCAGTGATCTAATTCTTAATGCTGGAGGAGGAGGAGATGGGGAGTTAAGCGCAAACCTCATTATATTTTTCAAAGGGTAGATCTTAGAATTTATTTTAGACGATTCAAATTCAGCTTCAACTTAGAGCTAAGAAGGAGACGTTAGAGTTCGTAATCTCTCATTTTCAGTGACAACTTCCAGCTTCATGCTTTCCTGATGAAGCCTGTGTCTTACCTCAGTTTATAGAGAAAAAATGTCTGTTTTCAAAGAGAAACTTCTGCATTACAACTGTTCAGACTGTTTTTAATAGACTTAAGATATGTCATGTTAGTATAAATGGAATCAGTTATTGGGCTGTGTTCTTTAGGTTTGATAAAATTGAAAGCTAAAGGAAGAGTTTGATATGTTAGCTTCAGATTTCCTTGGCCGTTGGTATCTATAAAGAAGGATTAGTTATAGAAGTACATAAAGGACCTTGTGAAGATCCCATCTTATACTCTTAAGATTTTCATAAAGGAAAATGCAAATATGATAATAGTATTCTTAAATTGCTTGGTGAAATCCCTTAGTCTATTAAATAAAGAGTGTCATATTTTCCATCATTAAAAACTGCTTTTAATAAATTTTATTTGAATTACTAATGACATTTTTATGCTTTTGGAATCGTGCTGTAATTAATTAACATTAAGAAAATGAATTTATAGAATACAAATTAATTCCCTCTGCGAGGAAACAAGGGCAAATAAATTGAATATTTACTGTGATTACCACATGCACAGTGTTGATGGGTGATTATGGAAAGTAGAAATGTAGCTTAAAAGATTTTTTTCACATCGATATAGATGTAATAAATACTGAGTAAGCAGCATAGGTTGCTATGTGTAAATAAATATCTGTGTATATAGAGATAGAGAAATGTAGTCATATGATTAATTAGAAAGGGGTATAATACTAACTTTTTGTTTGATACAATTAATCTAAAACTCCAGTATAACTAGCTAATACTGCCCAGGCACTTCCCTTCACATGCCCCTAAATTGGTCAACAACTGATTAGAAATATCTGTGCACAAATAATGATAATGCAAAATAATTTGCTAGTATGTTAAAGTTACTTTAGTAGGCTTTTATCAAGATTTGTGTTATTGAGTGTGTAATTGTGAGTGGGAGGAATTGTGGCATTTTGTTCTAACTTGTCTTACAAACAAATTAGGAGCTTAAAAGAAAAATCTGTCCTTGTACTGGCTAAAAATTCTTTGAGTGAATATTACCTAATGAATTTCATATAATTGTTCTTAAACATAATTTTAAACTATGGATTTCAACATTCTTAACTGCTTCTGGTATTACCAATAATTGCTTACTAGATATTGGTAGGAAGAATCAGTGAGTGCTACAGATTATTCCGATTCAATAAATATAATCATTGAAAGATTATACCTGAAACTAATATATTGTATGTTAGCTGTATTTTAATTTTAAAAAAATTTAAAGAAAAAAGAAACATTAAATAGTATTAGTATCCATATGCATATTTTTAATCAAATTTACATTAGTTGCCGGCTCACAACATTTTAGCAGTGTCACTTAGGACCTTATTTGTCAAATTATAAAGCTTACTTTGATATTATAGCTTACTTAGTTTTAGTAATCTCATTTAGGATTTGATTTAGGTCAAATTATATAGCTTACTTTGATATTATAGCTTTCTTAGATAAATAATAAGATATTCTAAATAAAGATGAATTTTACTTTTGCTGTAGTATTTGTATCTAGGAGAAGTTGCCTTGTACCTTCTCAGCATTATTTTCAGTAGTATTAGTGATGACTAACAAATTTCATTATACCTGTTACGTTTCCTGTAGTATATTAAATTTATTATTCATAGGAATTTTTTTAAATTGATAATTAGCTTGAGTTTTTGTTTCCCTTTTAAATTTGCTCATGAATTTTAAAAGTGTTTGGATATGTTGAGTTGTTTTGTATTACAATGACTTGTGTACTTTTCTTGCATTTTAAGATTAAAATTTTGCTTTCAAAGCATGTTTGAATGATATTGAGAATTTTGTTTGTACTATAACTGTTAACGCAAAATATGTATTAGTATAATTATTCTAATTATGGCAGTATTTGATTTTAATTGTTCCAAGTAGCAGAAATTTAAAGTCTATAGTTAGTCGATATAGATTAGTTATTTTAGAAGTATCATGGTAAATAAAAGGGAAGTTAAAATAAAAAGGTCATAGCCACAGCTTGAAAGCTGGAAGACATTCTGAATATCGTATGGATTAATCTTTTACAGAAAGGAAATCGACATTTTTGGTGGTAGAACTGCTCTCTTCCTAGACCATTGTTATTGGAGGAATCTAAGCAATTTAAGGCTTCATTTCAGTAAACTGATACACTGGATTACAGACTGGCGACCACCTATATTTGAGTGCTTATATTAATTTTTATCAGGGACTTGAATACCTAGCACATCTAAGCAAATATGATACAAAGCAAAAAGACTTCGCAATAACCTATAACATTTAAAAAATACTATAGTTTTAATTGTACCGAAGTAATAACTGATTTAAATCAACAAAGCTTTTGTGCCCCACCTCCCAACCTGGAGTAATAGATCTAGTGTACATTTGATTTGTGGAAGATTATGTTGCAGTTTCTTTATTAAATAAACACTCATTTATTGCTACTCAGTAACAGGGTTTTCGGAAGAAATAAGGAGGGAAGTGGGAAAATAAAAATTATATTACTGTATTGTAACTGTTAAGTGCTTACATTCCCCCCACAATATTGTCTTGTACTGTATGATTTTTCAGCATTTAAGAAGCGGTTTTGTTCTTTATAGCTGAACCAATAACGTTTCCATCTGGAGGAGGCAAGTCATTTATTATGGGTTCTGATGATGTTTTGTTAAGTGTACTGGGCCTTGGAGACCTTGCAGACTTGACGGTAACAAATGATGCAGACTATAGTTATGATGTAAGTGCAGTTTTATTTTTAATTTTTTAATGATTTAATAGAAGGCTCCTTAATTTTTGGAAACACTTATAAAACAGAATTAATGTCAAGGTGCATGGAAAAGATAAGTTTAAGCGTTTCAATATGTTGAAGTGACTTCTTTATAACTATTCTCTTTGTGGTGTTTAAATTTTTCTTAGATATTGTGGTGGATTCCTTAGGAGTCTGGGATGATTGATTACCTTAAAATACTGGTTGATAAATATCTATCTTGAGTAGTCAACTCTCAATTACCTACTCAAATTAAGCCATATTTTGGTGCGAATAAGAGAACAGTAGAGAACCTGAATCACTTATTTGCCTTCAGGATACTTCTTAAAAAGCAAGTTTTATTTTTGAACTTTTATTTTTTTTTTAAGGATAATTGTTAAAGTTAGCTTGCCATTTCCTGAATACTTAGTCCTACATTTGAGGGATGGGGGAGGACAGAGGTAGGATGGAAGGATGGCGTTAGAGGTGAAACTAGTCGTGGATTAAATTTTTTATAGACAATAAAGACTCAATTGAGAGTTAACTATACTTAGATTTTGTATTAATGCATTTGCAGTTCTTCAGCAAATTAATTTTTTCCTTTTTAATTAATTCAGTTTTTCTACATTTTACACTTAATGTTAGCATGCTTTTGAGACATCAGCCTTGGTGGGCTGAATTGTTCTTATTAAAATTTTAAAGTACATAAAGAAATAAATTCTAGTAAACTTTTGACTACTTTGGAAGAGGTTTCACAGCCTATCTTTACAGATGGAGAAATGAAGGTAAAAAGATTAACCTCTTATCAGTATCAACGATAATGAAAACGGGATGAAAATATTCTTAGACTTTTAGAAAGTAACTTGCTGCCATTAAAAAATTCACATGCTAATTTTCAATAATAACAATTTATTATTAATATTGTACCCTTGGATTTTTGCTAGTAATTTATATAATTTTTATTGTTTTCATGTAAAGTATTGCTACATGGTAGTTTTTTTGGTGTTGTCACTCACATTTAATAGGACCTTTAGGTTTAGCCTGATGATTAGGTAAAAGAGATTAAGGGACTCCTCATTTGATCTAGGTATTTGAAAGCTAGTGAAATTTTCTTTTTAGTTCTTATTAAATGATAAAGGTTTATTATAGTTTTTAAGGTACATTAAATATCTACTGGACATTTTAGCAAAGCAGTTTTAAATATATGTTTTAAACAGACCAAACCAAGAAACAAAAATTCCACATGCCTATCAATTTACTACTTTTACCACTAAATATTGTGCTCTTTCTTTTTAGTTGCCTGCCAATAAAGATGCCTTTCGAAAGACATGGAACCCCAAGTATACACTACGTAGTCATTTTGATGGAGTACGGGCATTAGCTTTTCATCCTGTAGAACCTGTGTTGGTTACTGCTTCTGAGGACCATACTCTGAAACTTTGGAACTTACAAAAAACAGTTCCTGCCAAAAAGTAAATATTTTAATGTTATCCTGTGTTTTTTTCTTCCAAGTTTGCTAATAATTACAAGTAATTCTTCTTTATGGTCCCATGTCTTTTATGTGTTCATTTGATCTTAACTAATGACTCTTGAATATCAACCAGTGATGTATGATTGTTTAATTGTCTTCTCCTCCCCACCTCTTTCCCCCTTTTAGGAGTGCCTCTTTAGATGTAGAGCCTATCTACACATTCAGGGCCCACATGTAAGTTTCATTGAATTAATACTTAATCAATAGCCATAGTTATTGTTAACTATTATTTATCAATCCTCAAACCTTGTGATTTTTTAATGTTTGTTTTGTATTAAGAAAGACAATAGTTGAATAATGTTTTATTTGATTAATAATTGTATTAGTGAGAATATAATCAGTACTGTTCAAATGTACATGTTTACCTTAACCAGTTTTTAGATACCACATATATTCAGAGGTTGGGGGATGCAGATATAAATTGTTTCTTAGGCTTTATAAATAATTTTTTCCCTCTTTCCCTATAATAGTGGTCCTGTTCTATCATTAGCTATTAGTTCTAATGGAGAACAGTGTTTTAGTGGTGGTATTGATGCGACCATCCAATGGTGGAATATGCCGAGCCCTAATGTGGATCCATATGATACATATGGTAAGTAAAAGGTTCAGGATGTATTTTTTTAAGTGACTGGAGCTGGCAAAAGTAAATACCTCAAATATTATTATAAGGTTGTTTAAACATATATTAATGTCCTCGTTTAGTTCTTCCATTCAATAAAGCACTCCATTGCTTTATTAAAGAGAAAAATTAACTATGCCATAAATATTTAAGCTGGTACTTTATGGTAGTTTTATGCTGTCCAAAAAATAAACTATATTAATTAAAGCATTGATTAATTTCAGCATTAGTTATAAAAAAGAACAAAACTTAAGGAACAATCTTTTAAACTTTAAGAAATAGCTTATGTAGTTCAAAATACCCTTTTGAAGTATACAGATCAGTAGTTTTTACTATATTACAGGATTGTGCAGCCATTACCACTATCTAATTCAGAATGTTTTCATCACTACTTTTGGACACAAGTGATTACATATGTGATAGTAGCATTTAGTGAAATGGGCAGAACAGGTGTGAGAAGATAAAAGATGGTGAGTTCGATTTTTAGGCATGTTAAGAGACAGCATTATCAAGTAGGTAAAATCAATATCAAGATATGAGAATGCATAGTATAACATGGAGAGTGTGTTGTATAGAGAAAGAAGAGAAGGGACTTTGATATTGGGAAAGTGGTTAGAGCAAGAGAGCCAACAAAGGAAACTGAAAAAGGACTGGCCTTTGACGTTGGAGGAAGTGCAGGAGAGTGTGGAAATATACCAAAAGAAGAAACCATTCTGAAAAGAAGGAAGCAGTCTGCACTTTCAAATGTCACTGAGAGGTCTAATAATATGAGGATAGAAAGGTTCCTTTTTATAAGTGACATAGGTTACCCAGGTTTGGCCAGCCAGAACGAGGTTGATTGCTAGGGCTAAAACCAGAGGGTGAAGGGACCTCTGGGTAACCTTTCAATACACACTTTATGGATGAAAAACACTGTGCTTAGGAGGAGGAGGGGAGAGGAGGAGAGATGATCAAAGAAAGAAAAATATTACTAAGTTTGTGGTAGGATAGAGTTCATCATTGGTGATTTTAGCAAGGGTTGTTTTGGTGTGGTGTTGGTATTAGAAATCATGTTAGAGTGATTTGGAGAGTAAATGGGACATAAAAAGGCATATTTATTCTACGCTCTCCTACTGTTTAAGGTAATGAAGGTTTTTTGGTTTTCTTTTAATGTTGTGAGATGCTGGAGCTTATTTGTTTGCTTGTGGATCCCAAGGAGGAGGAGAATTTGTGTCCTAGGGAAACATGAAAGCAAGTTAGTGAGTTGAATGGAATCCAGAATCACCTGATGGAATTAGTCTTTGATGGGAAGGAGGACAGTTCCTTACTTGTATCTGCAAGTGCAGTGAAGATAGCTTTAGACCAGGGGTGTCTAAACTTTTTTCATCATTTTTCACCAAGGGCCATATGCGGTAAAATACACAAACAGCCGGGCCACTCACTCAGGGTGAAGTACGTATTGCCTCACCTAGTTTATTTAAGTAAACTAAATATATTTTTGGAATTCGCTGCGGGCCAGTTAACAATGGATTGCGGACCGCTGTTGGCCCGCGGGCTGCAGTTTTGACACCCCTGCTTTAGACACTAGCAGATTTCTAGTTTGGGAGGCAGGAAGATGGGGAGGGCTTCTATTTCAGTGCTGTATTTTCTCAATGAAGTATGAGAGAAAATCTCTCTCTTTTTTCTTTTTTTTTCTTTTTTATTGGGGAACAGTGTGTTTTTCCAGGACCCATCAGCTCCAAGTCAAGTCGTTTTTTTTTCAATCTAGTTGTGGAGGGCTCAGCACACTGCTCGTTTCCACTATGTGGAAATCAAACCGGTGACCTGGGTATTATGAACACTGCGCTCCAATAAACTGAGCCAACCGGCCACCCGATAATCTTTCATTAGGGAAGGAGGTTGGGAACTGTGTGAATTGCAGAGATGATAAGAAATATCTGTGGAAGGTGGGAGTTTACTAGAGAAACAGGATTGCAGAACAAAAGGATTCATAATGTTTAGCCACCATGTCCATCAAGTGATGAATGGATAAATAAAATGTAGTATATCCATACAATGGAATATTACTCAAAAACTGAAGAAATTAAGTACTGATACATGCTACAATACTGATGAACTGTGGAAACATTATGCTAAGTGAAAGAAGCCAGTCACAAAAGGTCGTTTATATGAAATGTCCAGAATAGGCAAATTTGTAGAAACAGTAGATGTGGAAAGGGAGGGAGGAAGAATTTGGGGGAAATGGCTAATGAGTGATGAAAGTGTGCTAATGTTGGTATGGTAATGACACAACTCTGTGAACATATTTAAAAACATTGAATTGTACATTTTAAATTGGTGGCGTGGGAATTATAGTTCAATAAAGTAGTTTTTAAAAAAGTATATGTTCCTTACAGAAAATTGCAAAAATGCAGGAATGTATGGGTGGGAGGAAAAAATAACCTGTAACTCCACAACTTAGAAGAGATGGCCATTGTATACACTTTGGTTTATCTTTATAGTTGGTATGTGTTGTCTTATACTTAATTATATGGTAAGTTATCGCTATATACCAAAGCATTTCTATTAAACTTACTTTGGCTAATTTTTGTTTGTTTGTTTGTTTCTTCCCAGAGCCAAATGTTCTAGCTGGCACTTTAGTTGCTCATACAGATGCTGTCTGGGGTCTTGCTTATAGTGGCATAAAAAATCAATTACTGTCTTGTTCAGCAGATGGCACTGTTAGGTTATGGAATCCACAAGAAAAATTGCCATGTATTTGCACTTACAATGGAGACAAGGGTAAGTAAATTTTGCCTGTATTTAAAAAAAAAAAAAAAGAAAAGGACAAAGCAACTGATTTACTATTTCTTTGTTACTCCGAGAGGTACATTGAAAGAATTTTATAAAGCTTGTGATAATCTTTTTACTTTGTCTTTTTTTATTACATAAACAAGAAAGGTGCTTTGCACATATAACCTGTAGCTCAGTGCTTTTTTTCACCTTTTTCAGGACACGTCTTCTTTAAAAAATAAAACTATTTGTATGTAAAAGTGGAGTAGACAGATGAGGCTACTCATGGGGACAGCATGAGACCCTCTGCCTGCTTCAGGCAGCTGCCTAGAGAGACTGCAGGGATTAGTCTCAAGTTCAGCTGGAAACATGTGTGAGCACAGTGGTTGAGGAGTCTAGCCATAATCATTGCAATAGCACCCGTAACTAGAAGTACAAACTGAGTTACATGCATGGTTTCAAATCTTTTCCTGTCAAAAAAGGCTGTAACCAATTTACCTTGTGATAATCCATATATTTATATACCTGTATTAGTCTTATTTTCCAAGTTATTTTTTAAAGTCAGACCTTTTATTTTTATTAAAAAGTATGTTTTGTTTTAAAACATATTGGGTGAATGGTTTATATGCTTAATTTTATTGGGTCTCTTAGATACCTTAGTGATTCTAATAGTTTTTCAATTACCCAAGCTTTAGAGGTAAAAATTCATTTAGATATTTGTTTCTAGCTTCATCCAGGTAATTAATTGCTTGACTCCAGATTTAATCTAGTTGTGCATTGATCTGGCTAGTTCATTCTATTATGTTAAAGAGAGAAGTTGCTGCTCAGGCTTGAGGATAGTACTGCATCAGTGAATTCCAGAGTCCATGCTTCATTTTCACAGATCTGAAATTTTGACTTGTATGAGCAACTTGATAAGGCTTATAGGTCTCAGCCAGGTGAACAATTTCCCAAGACAGTGATGTGAGAATGCTAATTTATCGTTTTATAATTTATCAATTTTCATAATTTTATATCATTTTATAATTTGTCATTGGCAAGTGGACCAAAAGACTCAGTCAGTATTTTTTTTCTCTCTTAGAAGAAAATGCATAGAACAAATAACTTTTGTACATGTCTGCTCTCACTTTAAGAGCCCTCTTGCTATATTTTTCTTATATGTTAAATAGAATGTCATAAAACTTTAAATAATTGAGGGGAAGTTACCTATTACAGCTCACCATCTTAACACAAGTGCTTTCTTTTTCATTATTAACATTTCAAGAATATTCTAATTCCTTTTTCTTACCCGAAAAGCAGAGATTTCTAAAATGTTGTGTTTACACTGTATCTCTTTGGGCTCCTTTCAGAGCATGGAATACCTACATCGGTTGACTTTATAGGCTGTGATCCAGCTCATATGGTTACCTCTTTCAACACTGGTAGTACAGTAATTTACGATTTAGAAACATCACAATCATTGGTGATGCTTTCATCACAAATAGATTCTGGTAAGTTTTCATGGGTTTCTTTGAAACTAAAATGAATTACTACACAATAGAGAGTGATCTTTTAATTTTCATATTTTGACTATTTGAATTTTGGGTGGAAAAATAGCTTCAGTGTGTTATAATTGTACTTATTTACATTATTTCTACCATTTCCTCAAATTATTCTTAAAAGCTTGGGTGGGTGGGTATAAGGTGATAGAGGAGTGAGTAGAGAATGTAAAGTTGAAAACAGAATAATTTTAAATATTTAATGGAAATATGAGGTCAGTTAAGTTCGCGAACTCATCTTAGAAAAAGTACTACATACCTCACTTCTGAATATCACTATGGTCACCTTCAAAGACACCAGCGTCTAGTCCGCCCTTCAAAGCAATTTTGGAGCTCTTTTTCTGGAATGGCCATCAGAGCTGTCGTCGCATTACCCTTAATGTCCTGATTGTCATCAAAATGTCTTCTTTTCAATATTTCTTTTATCTTTGAGTAAATAAAAAAGTCATTGGGGGCCAGATCAGGTGAGTAGGGGGCGTGTTCCAATGCAGTTATTTGTTACTGGCTAAAAACTCCCTCACAGAGAGTGCTGTGTGAGCTGGTGCATTGTTGTGATGCAAGAACCATGAATTGTTGGCGAAAAGTTCAGATCGCCTAACTTTTTCACATAGTCTTTTCAGCGCTTCCAAACAGTAAAGTTGATTAACTATCCAGTTGGTACAAATTCATAGTGAATAATCCCTCTGATATCAAAAACGGTTAGCAACATTGTTGCAACAAGTTCACGAACTTAATTGTCAGACCTCCTACATGTGGAAGTAAAAAAATAATGAGCCTGAAGAACTCATCCAGCTCCAATAATTATGTATAAATGGCCAATGTTGTAAATGTATGATGTAGTATATGTTTTACAATTTATTTAAATACAAGTCCAAATAAGGCCCATGTATTTGTGACTGGCAATCTGTCTTTCAAGTCGCTTTTCACCTGTAGGTTCCCCCTCCATCTTTTATTTCCTTTGCATTTTTTAATTGAAGAAATTGTGTAGTTCGTCTTAATAGAATTTCCCACAGTCTGGATTTTGCCAGTTGTGTCCTTGGGGTATCATTTAACATGCTCCTCTGTTCATTTACTTCCTATAAATTGGCAATAGTTCTAGAGGTTTATTCTAATTCAGGTTCATTGTTTTTAATTGTCTTCATTTTCAAGTTTTCAAATTTTTTTGACAAAACTACTTCATAGAAATTTGTGAACTTTTATCAGAAGTAAATATTTTCTAGTTTATTTTTTTCTTATGTTTTCAGTCTTGATGATCATTACATGGGTCTATTGATTCATTAGCTGTTGAAAGTGATTTTCTAATTCTATCATTACTTCTCCATTTATTAGGTAGAATGTTTCTATAAAAAGGAACACCCCTCATCAGCAGTTTGGTTGCTTTAGAGTTAGAGATTATAAAGGAAAGGTGTGATAAATTACTGATTCCCCCCCTTATTTACCAGTTTTCAAAACAATAATGAGGTGGTTCTTCAGCATCCTCCAGAGGCTTTGGGTGTTGTTTGTTTTTATTATCATTATAGTCTCTTGGAGATAAATGTATTTGGTGTGTTTCAATCCATTGCAGGTATTATCTTTATTACTACTCAGATTATTTCATCTTTGGTCAGTGGGAGTTTAATCAAGTTGGCTCCTGAGTTTTTTTTGACACAACCCTGGTAGTCATTGATAGTTTTCTTTCTGATATGATAAGAGTTCTATGTTCATCTTGTTCATTTTGTGCCCCAGATCTGAAATCAGCCATTTATGTCTAAGGAGCTCTGGTTTCTTTTAATGGAAAATGGCATTTAGAGACTACAGTCTAGGTGCTAGGCTATTGGGTTGGTCCTCATAATTTTCATGGTTCTTGAGTTGGTCATTAGTTTAGGCTTTTTCAGTGGACAGAGCCACATATGCATTTTTTAAAAAGAAAAACACTGATAAATTCATACAAATACTTCCAATTCAAATTCAGATTTATCTCATTGAGTTCATGTCTTTACCTCATTTTAACTATACCAAAACTCCTGGTTTTCAGCAAAATCATCGTAATTTCTCGTTTTATTTATCCCACAGTACACATGCAGTCATTTCAGAATAATACCAAAACCACCACAACAGTTGGATGGCAGCTAGTATTTTGTACTTAATGTATACTCATTCCACCAGGGATGGGCAGTCTAATTACTATGCTTTGAAGTATTTCATTTATTTGTGCTTATACCAATTGGATATGCAGTTAAGTTCATTTGTTTAATTTTACTTTTGATTTTTCGTGACTTTTTAAAAAAATAATTTTATAATGATGTAAAACATTTACATAGTTCCATGATCAAATCTCAAACCAAATTATAATCAAAGTAGTGTCCGTCTCAGTGTCTTTTCAACCCTAGTGCCTCTCTTGCTTCTTACATAGGTAATTAGACACACACACTCTCACAGGGTTTTTTTGGTAATGTGTTTAAGTTCGGTTAAGAGTTCATGTATACATGTGGAATGATTGATTTACTTAAAGTCAAATAACATTGTAATGTTTTCCCATTTGTTTTGAATCTTCTCTGTTCTCCCTCATCTCTAATCAAAAATTAAGAGCTTGATCTTTGGTTTTTAAGTCTTTTAACAATTTTAAACCACATCTATTGACAGTCTGCATTAAAATACTTATATTGTTTCCTAAACTTGAGTCTAGTCCTGTCCATATAATAGGACATAATAGCTTAAACTTTTTTTTTTTTTTTTAAAGAAATTGTATCACTTGAGAGCCCTAATTTCGTTCTTAGTTTGTAATATACGAAAGCTTTGTTTTTTGTTTTTTGTTAAGTCTGAAAAAATTATCATTTAGTTTCTAATTGAAGGTTTGAATTTTAGTGCATTATCTTCCTTTACTTTTCAGATTTGCAATCCAATAATCACATTAACAGAGTAGTAAGTCATCCCACACTTCCTGTTACAATAACTGCTCATGAAGATAGACACATCAAATTTTTTGACAATAAAACGGGTAAGTAGGTTGTTTTACTTTCTTTACAATCATATTCTGTAAATTTGAGGTGATCAAAAATAACATTCTTTCATTTAAGATATATTGGATTTTTGACTTCAAAATTGCCAAGTTAAACCATTTTATTAATAACTCAGATTTTTGCTTTACTTAATGTTGCACACTCATAATATATGTTAACTTTTATCCTTAAGTATATATATAATAGCTTGCCTACCTATTATTTCTTCATGTCCTCATTTAAATACAAACCCTTCCATTTGAAATTTTTTCATTCAGATTCTGTTGTGAATTAGTATAGCAGAAGAGGTGTCTTTCTGGTGTTTGGTGTTTCAGATACGTTCTTAAAATTATTTCTTGGTGGATGAAATGATATAGTGGAAATTGATTTATTGTTATCTTCCCAGTATTTCTTGTCAGGAAACTTGCCAGTTATATAAAAGTCAAATCAAATTTTAATTTGGGTTGTTTCTTTACGTTAAGGACCCCTGTTTCATCTGTTATTGCCTAGAATACTACATAAAATATCGTTTGCTCTCTTTCAGGAAAGATCTGACAGCTAGAGAGGCTTCTTTGAGGAGAAGCTAAAACAGGGGTATTCAAAGACTTCCAAATAAGAAACTTAAATGTTAGTTGCAAGATTATTGCAGGGGAACAAATTACCAAGCAAGACAGCGAATCAGAACTATAGATTTCTCTTTGAAGGTTATATAGGACATGGTCATAATTTTTAGTGTTTAGAGTCTTAACATAAATCCCTTTATTCAAATAACACTTTCATGGATAGATTCCTTTTAAATCAGTAGAACACTTGAGAAGAGAATGGATAGTCCCAGGTGTGTATTGCACAGGAAAGACGATTCATATTCACGTGAATGTTCTCAATTTAACACCTTATCAAATCAATTCTTTGAACATTTTTTATGAAGCTAAAGATCTTCTCCAGCTTCAAGAGCAAAGAGATAATTTCCTTTGTTTCTAAAAAGATTCTCTTTTAGTAGTTATTGAGGATATGCACTTGTATGGGAAAGTTCAGGAATTTTAGTAGTTGTATTAAAAGCAAAAAGTGAGTCGAACTTTTTTACTGAAAAGAAATCAAGAAAGAGTGGTAATAATATTTTAATAACAAGTAAGGAGCCTATAGCCTTTCAAATTATTTGTAAGTGCTACCAATTTATTTTGTTATTTCTGTTAACTAGTCTAGTACTTTATCTGAAGATAACTGAAGCAATAGGCTCCAAGCAATGGAAAAAATTCTTTCTAAATCAATCTCTCTCACTTTCACTCTCACACAGTCACATACACATACAACATTGAGTTAAATTAAACTGTATTCACATATATTGTTTTCAAAGAAATCCTTCTTTGAAAATTGGTAATTCATTTAAATGTGATAAACTAGCATAGCCCCATAACTGGTATTTTCCGGCTAGCTAAATTATTAATAGAATATTATTCTATCAATTGAGTTAGTAAATTTACTGAATTTTTCATTTTAAACATTATAGAAATCAATACTATGAATGGGTTCAATGAATATTTAGATTTTAAAAACAGAAATGTATTTAGCATTTTGTACTCTGTACTGCACTGGCTACTATCGTGTAGAAAATGTGGTTTCTGCTTTCTGGAGAATGCCTGTTGTCTGGGAGAAATAGGATGTGTGTAGTGTGTGCACACACACATACGTGCAGGAAGAGGAGCCCTGCTAGATAAAGGAGTCTTCACAGAGTGAGGGTTTGAGCTTTGCCTTGAAGGAATGGTAAGATATATTTTCTAAGTGAGGAAGGTAGTAGAAATTTCAGATCAGGGCCTATTTTGTTGAGGCGTGGTAGGAGCTTGGGCTCATGCAGAAGTTTTTTATAGGCAAAGCCAAAGAGGTAAGATTGGAGGAGGAAAACAGAATCTACTCAGGGGGACTTCTCAGAGCCAGGCTAAGAATGATGATTTTGGTTTATGCCCTGCACTGTGAAACCCACTTAAAATATTTGAGCAGGGGTTTGCAAAATTGGTTTAGAAAGATTATTTAAGTTGTACTATATGGGAGATCCTTGACTTTAAAGAATTTAAAAGTTTCAATTTCTGTTTACTGCGGAGAGGTCTTTGGGGCTCATGATTATTAAAATTTTAGTGGAGATACAAATTTAAGTTCCATGTACTGTGCCTACGAGACTTAGCTAGTGACTGAGTCTAGGAGAGAAGGTGTATAGGGGAGGGACCTGGAGGACTTGTGGGAAGAAGATCCTGATTGGTTGTGAACTCATTCATTCAGCAAAATTGACTGAGTATCTGCCATATCCTTAGCACAGTTCTCAGTGCTCAGTAAGCAAAACAAAGACATGCCCTGTCCTCTTGTAGCTTATAAACTAATGGCGTATTACTTATTGTGAGACATTGTTCTATTTGATTTACATAATATTAACATTTGCTCTTCTAATAACTCCGTAAGGCATATGCAGTACTATTATTTTCGTCCTACAGTTTAACTAAAAAGCTTAAAAGAAGTTAAGAAATTTGTACAGTGTTACACAACAGAAAAAATGCAGGGGTTGAGACTCAAACCCATGTAGTTTGCTTGTAGAGCCTATATGTTTTACATCAGTCTGTTTCTTCTCCATTTCATAGGGGCCCACAGTACTAAGTCAAAGGGCTTAAGGTGCCAGGGAGGGGACAACAGGTGACTGCATGCATCCTCTATTTCATCAGTTATAGGAGGAAAGAATTAATCTTGGTCGGGGACGAGGGGTGGCAGCAGAGACATGGGGCCAAAGTGAAATTGGTTAAATGTGAGAAGTTACAAATTAGTGTTGCTGAAGGAGGGGTTGTTAGTTCTTGGGAGGGGTTAGAAGCTCTGACTCCTGTGGTTACCAGTGGAAGCCCAGCATCCAACTTGGTTCAGCATTGCACCTCTTTGTACGTTGTCCAATGAAGGTGGGAGGAGTCTCTCACATTTTGAAGTGAGTATGTGGAGAGGAAGGGTTGACTCTAAATTGACAACATATCAGTGAGGACTCATTTAGTGTACAGGCAGGAGAGTTGGGAGTTAAACTTGGAAAATTATAGCACCCTTAAAGAAATGGATCGGTCTGCTATTTGAATGAAAGCATTCTTTGGTGTAAGACATGTTAAATTTAGGACATACGGGATCATTCTCAGGAGAGAATTCAGAACTAGACTTGTGAATTAAGAGTTACCATCATAGGTTTGACATTTTTTAGGGAAGCTAATGATGTTTGTTACTTAAAACCCTGTTGTTTTGAGATTATTGTCCTGGAGGCCAACAGTTTCATACTCTGGGATTTCTTTTATTTTTAAATAGAAATTCTGAGAGGAATGGATTCTAGAACTGATAAATCAATTATGTTGGAATAAGCAATTAAAGATAGTAGTTGCATGATTTTTCTGTTCTTCAAGGATAGTGGAGAAGAATCTCTAAAATTATTCTGTTAATCAGACAAATGTGGTTTGAAATGATGAGAAACTTTAATTTTGTCCTCAACTGGTATCGTGTTTCCCCTAAAATAAGACCTAGCCGGACAATCAGCTCTAATGTGTCTTTTGGAGCAAAAATTAATATAAGACCCAGGTATAGTATAGTATAGTGTAGTGTAGTGTAGTGTAGTGTAGTGTAATAAATATAATATAATATAATATAATATAATATAATATAATATAATATAATATAATATAATATAATATAATTATTTATATAATTTAATATAATATAATAATGTAATACTGGGTCTTATATTAATTTTTGCTCCAAAAGACGCATTAGAGCTGATGGTCCGGCTGGGTCTTATTTTCGGAGAAACACGGTGTTAGTATTACCAGAAAATGCTAGGACGTTTTATGTTTTTCAGAGAAACTTTTTGCATACTTGATTGTGTTGTGGTTTTATATTCAGGTTAACAACTCTAGCCCCATAGCAAAAGTAGCCCCATCACAAAAGTAGGTCTAGTTCGTGTTCCAGTGTGATATGTCATCAGGGGACCAGAAGCATGTCAGATGATTATAATTAGAATTCTGGAGAAGGTCTCCATCTCTCATTAGGAGCAACCCAGGTATTTGAATAAGACTCTGCTGATTGAAACGGGAGGAAAATTTTAAAGTATCAGTATTTGCTATTTTATTCCTTTCTCAGATAAATCAATTTATGATGTTGCTTTCTATTCAGCAAAAGCATATATTGCCAGTGCAGAGGCTAATGCCCTTGTTCCAAAGTATTTGTGCAACACAACTTTGTGTTCACAACTTGTTTTTTAATTTCAACTTGCCCTTAAATCCCATTTGCTTGCCAAATCTTCAGCGAAGGTATTCATTAAGTTACATTTTCCAAAATAGTGTTTTTGTTACTATGGGGAAATCCAGAATAATTTCTCTAATATACTTCCACCCTCCTCCCCTTTCTTGTTTCTACTATGTAAAATGATTGACATTTCAAAGGATAAATCAATTTGATTATACTAGAATCTTTAGGTAGGAATATATTCTTTAGTGATTTATCATCAACCGTGTCGATAAAATAATCTTTATATCTCTTAATGAGAAAGATCCTTTCTCATTTCATTTTAATTCCAGTTTACCTGATCTTAAGCCTTTGGTGCAACCCTATAGTCATTATGTTTTCCTCTATCAAATACTGTCAAATTCATGTCACAGACATCTTTATAAGAAGTAACTGGGAAAGTTCTTCATTAGAATTAAAATTCTCTTTAAGATATTAGAGTGGATGAACCTTGGAAACATTATACTAAGTGACACAAAAGAGCCACATGTTGTATGATTTTATTTGCATGATGCATCCAGAAAAGGCCAATCCATAGAGAAAGCAGATTAGTGGTCACCAGGGACTTGGGGGAGTGGAGAAAACAAGAGTGACTGCTTAATAGGTTTGGGGCTTCCTTTAGCAGTGATGAAAATGTTCTCAACTAGTTAATGGTGATGGTTGCACATCAGTGAATGTTCTAAAAGCCATTGAATTGTACCCTCTCAAATGGTTAAAATTGTAACTTTTATGTTAGGTATATTTTATCACAATAAAAAAGTTTGCTGTAGTGATTGTCTCTTTTATGTCGATGTTTTATAGTTGCTGATCTCTCAAGTTAGTAGCTGTTTGTTAGAACTTAATCTTCTCTGTTATGTTTTATTTAGGTAAAATGATCCATTCTATGGTAGCTCATTTGGATGCTGTTACAAGCCTAGCAGTAGATCCTAATGGAATCTATTTGATGTCTGGAAGTAAGTCTGAACTTCTTGTATTGCCCACAAACTTTATAAGAGAATTGTTACTCAGTCACACTTTGTTCTTTTACAGGCCATGACTGTTCTATTAGATTGTGGAATTTGGACAGCAAGACTTGTGTGCAAGAAATAACAGCACATAGGAAGAAATTAGATGAATCAATTTATGATGTTGCTTTCCATCCATCAAAAGCATATATTGCCAGTGCAGGGGCTGATGCCCTTGCCAAAGTTTTTGTGTGAATCAACAGAAACTTGCATTATAACTACAGATTGGCTTGGACAGAAAGAGGGTCTACATCACTGCCATCAAAAAAGGTTACTGATATGACACTACATGTGATCTGCCTGATGAAGGCTATTTAGGGCAGGCAGAAATTGGTGGGAATCACATCTTAATGTCAGGCTCATTAATTTAATTGTAATTACTGTATTTTGTGGGACAGAAAAAAAGGACTCCAGTATTTGTGGCCTATACTGGATATGAACTGAGCGTATTTCTGTTTTTTAGGTATCTTTAAGCCAATGTGGAGTCTGATCTTGCAAAAGGACTTTTATTTTGGACTCTGTGTGCTGCCTTAGGGTTAGGAATGTGGTGCTCTTGTTGGGGGGAAGTGAGCTCCAAGAGTAGTTTTTTTCATCTCTTAGTGATCTTCTGTTCATCAGTTGAATGCCACAGATTCCCTTTTAAACTTATTTTGCTTTAAAAAAAAAAAAGAAAAGAAAATTTAACTTAAAATATTTTAGCATTAGTTGCACAAAATGTTTGGATAAAATTCTAGTTTTTATAAGTCTTTTTATATATTTAGCCTGTCACAACAGTGCTCAAGATTGTATTGAAGTTTCCTGCATTATACAACCCTAAAACACAGAGATCTCACTGACCCGCTGCCGTGTAACCACACTTTCCTTCTTTTGCCTAATACAGCTCAGCTAAGTCCTCCATAAGATGCTAAATCACCTTCATCATCACATAATTGTCTTCATAAACCGGGGACTATTAAGTGTATTAAAATGAAAACAGTGGGGTTTAGTACTCCAAATGAACTCTTAAAAAAGTAAAAAAAACTAATCTTGGCATTCTATCACTATGTGATATTTTGTACATCTTACTGTATTTACAAGTTTATTTATCAAGGATTATCCATCTTGCTAATAGCCTATTATTTATTTCACTTTTTGTTGGTCTTTTTATCCTTTTATTAATGTGTTAAAGGAACCTGTATATCTATTTTGGAACCATTGAATAGTCTAAAATAGACTAAAAATGGAATATTTTATAGTTTAAGTTACATACCAAGGTGATTCCCCCCAGATACATATCTTGGTTTACCATGATTCCAAACAAAACTATCTTGTTTAAAAATATTTGGAGTAAATTTTTATTTACATTACAAATAGGATACAAAAATAGTTGAATCAGGATACAGAAATCAGTGTTGGGACTAGTTATCCCTGTTTTATTTTTTCCAGATGTGCTTAATTTTATGGTGTAACTGAAGATTTTGTTTGTGTAATGCATGATTAAGACAATAAAATATTTTTTCTAGTCTTCCAAAAAACTTTTCTGATCAGTTTGCGAGTTTTGTAAGGTTTTTGTTTTACAAACTATGAATCAGCAAATTTTTAAGATTGTACCACATAGCAAACATACAGCTGTTGCAAAATAATGTATATAAAATGCATATAATAAATATTAAATTGTGTACCTGTATGTTACTGTTGGCTACATTATTTTATGTTGAATAATAAAGTGCAATACTTTACGCTCCATCATTAAACTAGGAAATGATGATTTCACAGTGAGTCCTTCATTTTTATGTTGTTCTTTTGAACTTTGTACTGCTTATTTATATTCTAGTAAGATTAGAATAATTTAACACTATTAAGAAAGCCTTTCTAAGTATTTCATCGTATTTGGTTATAAAAAAATTGTTGAAATAAATTTGTTAGATAACGCAAAATAACAAAAAAAGAACCCAGGGATGCAGTTTTAAAGCATTTCTTTAAACATCCTATTACTTTTATTAAATATGAATTTGTTAGTAGTGTTGTCATTCTTATTTAGCCATACATGTTTCCACAAAATGTTCAACAGAGGATAAACTGCATTACTCATTAAAAGTTGTCCTTAAAAATAATGTTAAGTATTACTATCTCAACTTTTTCCTTCACCAGGGTAGTATCATCCTTTTTCTTTGAAGGGAATTGCAAATGGAATTAGAAGGTAACATTAAGAAAACTTGTGGCGAAATTCTAGTTGAATGCCTATTGCAAAAAAAATTACGTGTGTGTACATTGAGAAATTTTGTCATCTAGCATAAAAATCCAAGTGGCAGTTTGTCATTTCTGGTGAAACACTAAAACTTTTCAGAAATTGTTTAAAAATACTAGCTTTTTTGTTTTCTGAAGATTCAACTTAATGAACAAATTAAAGGGTCACTTTTCTCTCTCTTTCTCTCTCTCTCTCTCTCTCTCTCTCTCTCTCTCTCTCTCTCTCTCGATCTCTCGATCTCTCGATCTCTCTGTATTTCTCTCTCTCTCTCTATCTCTCTCTCAATTTAAGAACAAGTTTTTCCAAAGCTGCTAGTATTTCTGGCAGCTGTTCTAAACCAATGCGTTACTGTCGAACTGAAATGTGATTATCATCATGGCTCTTTTGGAATGTATCAAAACTTAAATGAATAAAAATTAGTATATATGTTTATTTTTCTCTTTACCTACTTTGGTTTTTTTCCCCCCGCTACAATATTAAACATTTGGAAAAAGACTAAAAGGATACAAAAAGAATGTCTTTTCATTGTGTGCTTTCATTTGTGACTTATGGGAAATTTTATTTTTTTTTAAACTTTTATTTAAGTGTGTTTTTCCAGGATCCTTCAGCTCCAAGTCAGGTAGTTGTTTCAATGTGTTGTGGAGGGCGCAGCTCACAGTGGCGCATGTGGGGATTGAACTGGCAACCTTGTTAAGAGCACCACGCTCTAACCAGCTGAGCTAACTGGCCGCCCCTAAATGGTACTTTAAAAAAAGTTTAAGAATATTTTTATATACAAACCTTATATGTTGACTTTCTCAATATTTAATCATATTCTACTTTTTCGTATTTTAATTATTCATGTACTTTTCTTATTTCAAAGTTATTCACCGAAGACTAGCGACTTAATGCATTAAAAGTTATAAATTAGCTAGTATATTTGAAATTTAGGCATGCCTACAAAAGTTTGATTATAATACATCTTTTTAAAAATCTCTTTACTCCTTTTTAGTTGTTAATTCTTGATCTTATGTTTACTAAAGTAATTGATAGTAACTTAATAAAGCGTTCATTACTGCTGTCATGCTCTTTTAAGTTAACATATTAGCTTCCCTGGTTACCTCAGATGCCTCAAAACTTCAGTCTTTTATAGAATTAAAGAAAAAGCATTTTAAAAAGGGCTACTGATTAGAGGGCTGTCTTCACTAAAGTTTAAATTTTTAAAGAGTGTGGTACTCTCAGCTGAGAATTTGTGGTCTATTGGAAAATCATGTTGAACCCATTTTAGTTGTTTAGTTATATGAAAATTGTTACATGAATTCATCATATTTGCCACTTTCTATGAGGGGTGGGGGGTTATCTTCCCATACTCCATTTTATCAAATTTTTATCTAGTATCAATGGCAATATCAGTTATGTCTCTCCGATACATAGTCCTTTCATTCCTTTTACACAAACTGTAAATTGTTAGGCTCAAAAGATTTACTGGTGTAGATATATTCAACCAGTTGCACCTTTTTCAGGTCAACTGGTTGTAAAACCATTCAGATAGCATCAGGGAGGTAGTGATGGGAGACAGGGTGTGCAGGTGGATGAGGGGGAGGACAGGTCCTGTTTTTAGAGAAGACAGGATGGGATGACGGAGCAACTCTACCTCAGAGGAGAGTTCTTGGTGAGGTAATGATAATTAATAGAATTCTGATCACTTCTTAGGAACCAACTTCACGAGCATGTTTAACCAGAAGCATCTACTATTTAATCTGGTAGTGGCTGTGTATACTGCCTAGAACAATAGGCATTTCAATAAATTGAATGAAAGAAAAAAATCTTATTGCATGATTTTAAGGAAAAAAATCAGATTGGTCCTTCTGCATTAGTGAATATAGAAATTTTACCATGCCCTAGGGAGAGAGACTTTGAAAAATAAGACAGCTTAGAGTAATATTCACTAGTCGTTTTATTGCTTAGTCAAAAACTAATTTTTTTCCTGCATTTCTATTTGAATATGTGCTTTTCTTTAAAGCTAAGTGTTTATAAGTGGTAAGTAAAAATTTAGCAACGTTTTTTTCAGTATATGGATGACTTAGAGTGCAAGTCAAATATATCTATACACATCAAAGGATATAGAAAAATACCAGACAGTTCTTTCTTGTTCAGTGTGATATTTCAGTTGTAAATTATTGTGAAAATACGCTACAAAACAAACCTGATTCCTAATTCTCTCCCATTTCATCCATAATTACAACATTTTTAGTACTAAATAACATCATTGTTGTTTGGTTTTAAGACAACATCTAGGGTCAAGATATTTATAATTGAACTAAGTTAAAGAGCTGTTTTCTATTTTCCTTATATAATACAGAATGATTAGAGAAGCAATGTTGCTTTTGGTCTAAATATCAGATTTTATTGAGCTATGCAATTTGCATATATATACATATACACATTTAATACGCATGTTAGAATAGAACTCTTAAGATTTCAATCCACAATATATCCTTTTTCCTGAGTTTCTAAGGGTCACGATTATGAAGCCTTAGCAGAGTGTTTTGAACAATTACATCTAAATTGTAATTAGAAGGTAGTAGCTTTAAATGAATGCTTATTTGCTTACAGCTGTTGCCATCTTTAATAGTTTTGTGTCAGATCCTAGTATGCTCTATAGTATTTCAGTATTAGGCGAATATAACATACATTATGTTCTCTTGCACTTTTTCTTTCAGTTGTCAAAATGTCATCATTATTGCTGGGATGCTACAAAATCACCACAAATGCCTCTGATGACATCGGGAACAAGTGCTTCTAATCCTGTGAACTCTTTTGTGAAGAAAGAATGTTCCTCCTTTGGTTTAGAGGCCATATCTTTCAGGTCATCCAGAGGTGCCCAAGCCACACCAACAGAGAAGATGGTGATACCTACAACGGAAATATTTTTAAGTGAATTAAAACCAAGTTCCAGCATACATATAAGATTACGTATACATATTTTTCATACATTAGTACATAGTTGCAGAGAAAACTGCCTAGTAATGTCTGAACTAAATCCCCTGTACCAAATTGTTAGGTAGGTTTCAACAGTTATTGTGATGAGCATGGTTAAACAGTTTGGTCAAAACCAGAAGCTTTGCCACCAGTGTAATTTACCACATTAACATAAATCATATCACTGATAAAAAATATTTGATACAGTTCCATACCCATTCATGATAGTAAGCTAGAAGAAAAAAGAAACAACCTGATAAACGATGTAAAAAAATCCAAAAACCTGCAGACATACTTAATGAAATGGTCAAAACTCCGTCTGAGATTGGCAGAGTACTGCCTGCTATCATCACCATATTATACTGGAGTCATATGCCGTTACAATAGAAAAAGAATGGCACAAAAGATGGGATGCATAAATGGTGCAAGTTTTCTAGGGCTGCTGCATTGTCTGGGAGAGTGGTGACTAGTCTGAATAGTAACTTTCTTCCATTTCCATCTGTATGTTACATTGGCAAACTGACCAATAGAGATGATTAGTCTTTACCCAAAAGGCAAAAATATGGTGATAAAAACAGCCACAGAGAAATGTCTGTGAAGCTGGAATTTCTCTGTTACATTGAGACATTTCATCTGCCTTCCCTTGAACTACTACTAGAAGGCTTTTAACGCCAATGACACATTTTGGTCAGCGTGATAATTACATTAGTTTGATTCACTTCAGTCCCTATTGTAAAAGTAGTGGTTTAGTAGATTCTTAATGTAGACTATGATCTGTCTTCTGGGTGAAATTCCCATAACATTTTGAGTGTCTGAAATAGCTGCTTCCCTCCAAGTCTTCATCCCCCTCTAGTGGTATATGATGCTGAGTTGTGAATGCTTAAGATATAAAGAAAGCATGTTTAGATGGTGTAAAAGCTACTTGAAACAATTTTGACCACCAGCCAATCCCTCTCCCTGGCTAAAGAAAAAAAGTCAATTTCCCTCCCCGTCAGTTTTCCTCTTAATTCTGTATTCAAGCTGAGGTGGTTTAGCTCACACCCAGTATATAGTTGCAGTTTGAAAAATATATATATAGTTATGACAGCCCTGAAAGCATCCTCTATTTTCTAGCTTTTGATTGTTAACTTTTACTTCACTATCACTAAAGGTAATTTTCTTGAAAAGAGTATGACCAACCTCCTAAAGTTCAATTAATCACGTAGGAAAAATGTTTGAATTCACTTGAGCCTGAATCCAATCCTGTTAACCATAACAATTCAGTAAGCTATGTTTTTAAGAGGTGTGGTAGCAAACGGGTCTTCAACATAGGTTAGTTGCTGATGTTTAAAATAAGCAGATGTACAAAAATAAGCCAATGTATCATTTCAATTGCATGTATCAATTCTACTTAATAAAAACGATACTCCAATATTTAGAAAACTTTGTAAATGCATTAGAAGTGCTAATAACAAAAGGAAAAATGTTAAGTCATTAGGAAATAAATCGGGAAAATGAAGTGCAGAAGAGTGTATAAAAATGGAAGGCTTCTTCCCCCCTCCCAAGTTAGCATTTTTGTTTTTTAAATATTGGACTCCAATCACTCAGTTTTACGGCAGGCAAGGGAAGCTCTGCTTTTGGTTGACCTATTTCATCTCAGCAACACATGCTAATGTCTTCAGGAACTAGTGGCCTTTGCCAGAAGTAATACTAAGGTTGGGGTAAGGGAGAAAGAAAACCTTTTTACACCCTTTTATGACAGTGGTGCTTTCATTATCTCAAGAAGAAAAGACTAAAACGGAAGTTTAGATGGAATAGAATTAAAATCTTTATTCTTAACCTTACCATCTTAAGAAAACATATGCCAGACTGAAAACTACTAAATAGGGTAAGGTATCAAATAGGTTCATAGTAAATTACGATAAACTGTGATAGGGAATGGGGGGCGGATATATTCCAAGTTTGAGCCAAATGCAAGAACCTATAACATTTCCTTGACACATGACAGGGTTCTCCTGGTATCTCCCCCAGCCATACAGTGGTGAGGAGTGGGGGCTCAGTAAGACTGCCTGGGTTTGGATACTGGCCTAGCCACTACTGTATTTTGGGAAGTTTGTTTTCTTGTCTGTGGAATGAGATGAGTACAGCTGCCTTGACAATTAAATCAGTTGTTACGGGGAAGAGCTCTTAGAACATGACTGTGACACTAGGTGTTTGTTCAATAAAATAAATGCTTCAGTTTATATTTACTCCTAGTGTTCCCAGAAGCCCCTCTTCCCAGACCAAGGACAAGGACCGTACCTGCATCCTGTGCGGCAGCGGCAGGGCCAAGGACATCGTCATAGGACTGCCCGTCCGTGACAACGACCAGGAAGTTCTTGTTGGGGCTGTCCCTCACGGGACCAAACACGCTTCTCATGGTAAAGGCAATGGCCTCACCAGTAGCTGTTCCGCCACTCATATAGCGGATGTTGCTGATAACCTCGAGGATATTCTCTTTGACATTATAGTCATTGAAATTGAATTCTATGCGCTGATCATAGGTGAACTGTACAGCAGCGATTTTGGCACCAATGTCGGATACTTCAAACATTTTGACTATGTTGGCAGCAAATTGGAGCTCGAGCTGGAAATTACTCTCTCCCACACTGCTCGAGCCGTCAATTAGAAAGGCAATGTTCACCGAGTTGTAACAGGTCTTGCTGCACAGCATTTGCTCATGAGTGCAGAGCTTCTGTACCAGGGGCTTGACATATTTTGTGGTGCTAAACCAGTTGGGCATGTGGTAGGTGAAGAAGTCAGTGTTCCGACAGACAACCTAATGGGCGGCGGGGACACACAACGGGATCAAAAGCTGTTTCTTAAATGTTATAAAAGCATTAAGTCTTGAACGTTCAAACTTAGCCCAGATAAGGGCCAGTCAGCACTGAGGTCCAAAAGGGAATCAGTACCGTAACAGAAGACACCCCTCACCTCCTTACCTTGTCAATAAATGCAACATCCTTAACCATCCCCAGTTCCTCTGGGATAGGCTTGTTCACAGAAACTACAAATACATTAACACCAAACTCTCTAGCCACAATGCCTGCTTCCTCCACGTCATCAGAGGGCCAGCCATCAATCAATACCACCACCACTTTGGGGAGCCCTTTTCTCATTCCAGTCTCTGGTGTGAAGAATTTCTCGGCGGTATACTTCAAGGCTTTTCCTAGGTTTGAAAAAAGAAAGAAACTGGATCAGCACCACTGCTCAAATGACATTTCTATTTCCCTGTACCAGCTTGATGCCGCCTAGTTTAAGAATTTTATATAGAACCCGGTTCTATGATAGATGCATAAGATGGGAAAGGCAGGCCTATTTTTTGTCTTCACAACCCACATGACATACCCCATCCCCTCCCAGAAGCCTCCATTTCTTTCCCATACATCAATCAGTCAGAAACAACAGAAATGACTCCCACTCAGGTCCTTGCGCTGTGTATCTTGCCCCTTAGTGACTGGTCCCTCTAAGGACTCAGAACAAGAAGTCTCCCTAGAGGGTCCATCCATAGTGCTGCTCTAGTTCTTTCCATTGCCTCTGCATTCATTAGATAAGTCTGTTGGTCTTTGCTTCCTTTTAGCATTCCAAACAGGTACTGCTCTAAAGTGACATCTGCCTTATTCGATGGAAGGATTGTAAATCACAGTGCTTTATTATTTTTTAAATAAGACATATCAACCCTTTGGTATATTTTCCATTAGAAATTGAGTAGCTCAGATAATTAAGTACACACCTGCCCAACGTTTCAGTGCCAGGAGAAAGAGTTTCACATCTCCTTATATAAGAGTATAATATAGTTTAACATATCTGATCATTCCTAGCCCTCTCCTGTGTTACATCCCAGGTCCCAAAGTCTACTCACCTGTGTTGGAATTTCCCCCTCGAAAACCTACTTCCTTTATGGCAAGCAAAACATCTTTGGCTGATGTAAAGTTTTTCAAGTAAAATTCTATT
Organism: Rhinolophus sinicus; assembly: GCF_057876585.1. Lineage (NCBI taxonomy): Eukaryota > Metazoa > Chordata > Mammalia > Chiroptera > Rhinolophidae > Rhinolophus > Rhinolophus sinicus. Next base: position 121,760,334 of record NC_142503.1, read on the forward strand.
TTGGGATGTTCACTAAGTGGAAAAATGAACAAAAAATGTTACCCCGGGAGAATTTGAAGAGAAAAACAATATTATACACCTTAAAAAAAAAACTTTAAATTGGACACTGCCCAACTTTCTTTCTTAATCCCACATTATATAGTCACCTAAGGCATTGCATCCCTACTTGAATTTTTAGGGGTCTTTCAGAAATATAACAAAAACAATTGCTACACATTGAAGGTTTATTATATTCTGAGTAATGTGTGAAATATGTGTAATTTCATTTGATTATAACTCTATAAGGTGAAAAGTATTATCCCTATCATATGAATGAAGAAACGGGCCCAGAGCATTTAGCTAAATGCCCATCAAAACACAGCCGCACTTTAAACTCAGATTTGTCTGATGCCAAAGTCCACGCCTAAACTGTAGGGTGCTCCTGAAACCAGGCTTGGCGCAGGGCACTGTGCTTAGTGGAAATCTGCAGAGTTGGGCGGCAGGTATTGGAAGGCAGCCTGGTGTGAGGCTAGGTATGCTCCAGCAGGGCACCCTGGCAGCACTGAACAGCCTGGGTCTGTTCACCCAGAAGAGGCAGTCGCAACGACACAAAGGCCAACAGTTTTAAAATGAGAAAAGTTATAAGGCAATGAATTACAAAGTATTACAATACTGAATTTTTCTTAAATGATACTGACATTTCCTAATCTTAAAATTACGTGTCTTGTAAGAGATTTGAGATTTTTCCATGTTTATTATTTATTGCCATATTTATTAAAAGAATTTCAGCTCACTTTTAGAAGGACTCTGTGTTCCTTAGAGACCATGTTGAGTAAAAACAGTTAAAGCACAATTTGTTGTGTTAAGTTTAGATAACTCAATATTTCATAAGTGCAAAATGGTAAGATCTTGGCATTATCATTTGCCATTAAGTCATGAATTTTGAGGGGTGGCTGGTTAGCTCAGTTGGTTAGAGCGTGGTGCTAACAACACCAAGGTTGCCGGTTCAATCCCTGCATGGGCCGCTGTGAGCTGTACCCTCCTTAAAAAAAAAAAAAAATGAGGTTCAAGTGTAGTAGCACTGATTGTATTTCTGCATACCCGAAGGTATGATTTCTATATACCTAGTGGAATGTTGGGTTGGGTCACAAAATCAGATTTCATATGTTGCTGACCTTTTCACATTTATGATTACTTTTTAACTATCCAAATTATGATTTACGAAATTTAGTCTTATTTTTGCATCTTTAATGATATATTCTGTTTTTCTGCTTAAATAGAAACATTTGATGTAGTTTATCTAGTCTAATGCTCTTTCTAAAATAGAAAAAACTATAAACCAGAAAGTTTAGAGAGAAGCTAGTCTTTGTATGAGTCTGCAAGGTAATACAGCTTTCATCTTGAAAAAATGATTGGGTAAAAATAGCAAAGAAAAAAATACAAAAAGAAAAGGACTAAGGGGAATTTTCCCTATGAGATGTTAAAATGTACAATAAAGAAAAAACACTACAATAATGAAAGCATTGTAGAAAAGATGTGAGAATTAGCAAGTGGACTAAAGAAACAGGCTTGCCTAAATTTGTAAACTTTATATCACAAATTAATGGATAAGAAACACATTTTTAAAAAGGTGTGGAACAAATGGTTAAATGATGTAGAACAACAAAGTTAAATTCTCACACCAAAAAAATTCTATCTAAATTAAGAACCAGTAATGGTGAGAAACACCCACACGTACAACTCTCCAGAAAGCAATTTAACTGTTTATTTCAGAAGCCTTAAAAGTGTCGAAACCCTTTGACACAATCTCACTCCTAGGAATCCAGCTACATCAGTGAAGGCACACAGATGACAGGAGGATGTTCCTCGCAGTGTGATGTGTAATGGTGAGGGAGTAATGGAAGGATGGCTAAATAATCATGCAAAGGAACATTATGAAACATCATTTTTTGAAGAATATTTGTGATAGGTGAAATGCTCAGAAAACTAAGGGCTAAAAACACAGGATATAAGACATTTCTATAGCCTGAGCTTTTGTAAAAGAAATACACTTATGTGTACAATCAAATATTTTCTTAAAATACTGAAAGGAAATAAGACAGTTTACAGTGATTATCTCAAGGGGGTATATTTAGGAAATTAGTTGTCTTTGTGTTTTATATATAAAAGGCTTTCAAACTTTTTACAATGAACATATTATAATCTTAAAAGCTACCAATAAATATTTTTAAATGAATACAAATTAAAAGATCAAACTTCAGATCTCCAATCAAGGGAATATGGAAAGAGCTGAAAAGAATAACAACAGAATAGAGAGGAGGAATAGACATATCACTGTTTCTTCCTTCAGTCAAGAGAAATTAGGAATTGAGCAGAGTAGGAGTGCAGAGGTAATTTGTATGAGCAACAAGGCCTTTCTGTCTACCTTCTGGTCCTCAAATAGCATCTAATTCTCTAAATCCCTTTATTCCAAAAAGAAAGCACTTAGACCTACCCAATCTGCTCAGGCAGTCTCAAATCCTGAATTTATAGTTTGGGAATCTAGATTGTTCACAACTCAGTATGCTTATATTGAACTGAAACTAATGTACCTACTAAAAGGACTGATCATTTGTCATCATTCAAAGCATCATTCAAGTTTCCCATCTCAACAAGTTTGGTACCTGGCTTGAACAACGCCCACATGTGGTCCTTCAGTTCCAATTCCCAACATTAGAGCCACTTTCCCAATAAAATTCTTCTGTAGATTAAATCGGCGCTGCCCAATATTAAAACTTCCATCGATCATAAATGCAATGTCTGCTTTACAGTCTGTGAACACCCAAGCAAATCTTGTTAGCAGTTTCGAGAGGAGGGAGGGAAATAGGGAGGACTGTTATTTTCCCAAATGGATATCTGGACTCTTACCTTTATTGCCAGCTTTCTTGTCAGGTGTTTTCTTTTGTCGTTTACCTTAAACAAAGGAAGCATTTGGCATTAGCAAAAGGGAAATGGCTCCCTAGCAAGAAGCCCACATAGGGAAACTCCTGACAGGTAGTGTCATTCTTAAAAAGACGTTCCCAGTGCTGTGCCAGGCAACTATAGGTTCCATATTTCATACCTGTTGATGGACGTGCTGTGGACACTGCTTGTCCTGTGACTTCCTGGGCAGCACTTTTGCCTTCTGTTAAAATAAAGGGAAGGCTATTTTTATCCCTTCCTTCTTTATCATCAAAGCATAATGAATCTAATGTAGGGTCTTATAGGATGAGAAATGAAATGCAGTGATGGCAACCGCAGGAGTAAATGCTATATTCTGGTTTCAAAGAACCAAAATGGATTTTTATCTATTAGATATTTTAAAAAGATTGCCAAAAATGAATTCATATTCATTCACTCGTTGTTTTAAATTTAGTGTTACTTGGTAAATGCCAGGGCATTCAAGTTTCCATTGCCTTCCTGAGAGCAAGATTCTTCTTCCCCCATTTACCCAGGTTTTGCTTGAGTGGATCCTTGACCTGTTAAGCCCCCTGACTTTAACCCATAATTGACCCCTTCAGTTTTGATCACAGGTTTTTCTATCAAGGTCAAAGTGGTGGTGCTGAGAAAAGCAGAAAACTTTTTGGGGGGCAGTGGGAAGCAATATTTACACAAAAGTAAGAACAATGATTGTACCTACCTGTCACTGTGAAAGAAGTAGACCACCTGGAAAGCATTTGAGACTGAATGCCATTGGCCTCTACTGAGGAGTAGTTTTCTCGACCTGGTAGGCTGTAGATTCGCACAGGTCCCCCTGAGGTGCTGATGACTCCCCTGCAACACAAGAATAACAGCTGAGATTCTATCCACACTTTTCAGGGGCATCCAACTGACTTGTGCCATATTGCATCTATTGCTCTGATTAATCAAGAAAATAACTCAGCAGGAAAGCCATCTAAGGATGCTGCTAGCCTTTTAAAAAATTTGCTTACATGGGTAAAAAATCTGCCTGGGAAGATTGTTTTGTGCTGTTAAGCCTAAGTATTGATAAGAACACACCTGTAATATGTTTCCTCATCTGTCAGATGGAGTAAATCTGTACCTACCTACCTTGTACAGTTGCAGAGTTGTCATGGAAGTTAAAACAATAGCTGGCACATAGTAAAAACTCAGTAGTATGTTACATGATTAAGAATGTTTTAGAACCCCAGGAATCTAGCTATCAAGAAATAATGCAATTTGCCTTTAGTCAGAAAGCTTCCCTTGTGCAGCTAGCATTCAAGGATATTCAGGAAAAACTTAAAAATATATCCATATTATATGCCAAAACTGGCACCAAAAGAAAGAAAAGGTGGGAAATCCAGATGGCGAGGTAGAGATAGGAAATAATCACACTTGCATTTCCCTCTGCCTTGGCATGGTGAGGCTTACCTGTGGATAGCCGCACCGCATATGCTTGATACAGAAGCATATACTACGTTCCCAAACACGGAGAATTCCTCAAGAGAGCAGCCCCCTGGGCAGAGGACATCTGCTTTCTCTTTCCTGATGTCCAGGCCTCTGGTTAAGCATGTGATAGCGATGGGAACTGAAGAGTAAGGAGGGAATTCTTAAGACTCTTAGGGCAGTGATGGTAGGGAAACTAGGATATGAGATTGAAATTTTACTTCCCTGATTTCTACACTTCTAGTTAGGAATATTGACTGATGTACTGTTCCACACCATTCCAGCTTTTAGCAAGCCAAAAATCAGTTTTCCAATTTAATCTAGTCCTCAGCCACTATCAACTCTAATGGGATAATTTTCTGTTCTGATCAGTTTAAAGATACATAATGGGAACTCGATCAGAACTAGAAAATAACATTAGTCATTGACCATTTATTAATTCATTCCAGAAATATAAAAATCTCACTTCTGATGACAACTGTGTACATAGTTGCTGAGGTGCTGATATTACATCTGGGTTGCTCTTGTGAGGAACATTTTCATAGATACATCCTTTGCTTCAGAGGACCATTTATATCAGTTCTCCTCCAAAGGCAGTGCCTTTAAATCATAATTTAAGCAAACCAGTAAAAAGACTTCAACGTCATTTAGCTCAATCACTCATTTTACAGAATGAAAATTAAAGCCATGGGGTTAATTTGCCCAAGGTCACAGCCCAAGGAACATTCTACAACTCCTGCAGGACAGAAAACAGGGAAGTTAGTCCTTCAGAATGGAGCATTTTTATCTGAATTAAACCTGTTTATTTCTGCTCCAGATCTGTCCAGAGACCTCTATCAGGCAGTGAATGCATTTTTAGAAAGCACCGTTCATATTCTCAAGTTTTGCATGGTCAACCTGACTAACAAAGAATCAAAGTTTTTGATTCTACAAAAGATGTTAGGGGGAAATAAGCCCTTGGTAATATGAAACAAGATAACATAATACATGTTAATTCATCAATTTATTGTAAACATTCAATTGAGAATGTTATTCAATATTATTTTCTAGACACAGGAAATTATTTCAAACCTTTTTGAAACAGTGTTAATTAATAACAAACTTTTTCCAAAACAGAATAAAACTGTCTGGTCATATTGCCCAATTCAGTAGCCTTCGTCTAACAAGAATGTCTTCTAAGAGCCCCCTGTGTGGAGCTGTACCTTCCTGTCTGTCCATGTCCGTGGAAGGGAAGGCAGGATGCCAGGTACAAGGTCAAGTCCTTAGCTCTGAAACACACTAGATTGCTGGGAAAACTAAAATTCTCACCAAAAACGGTAGCCTCATAGCTATGAGCCTCACACCTGTCATCAAACAGCCTTAATCCTTCTTCCCGTTTTCTGTTACCAACACTGACTTTAGTGAAAGTGTGTGTGGGGGGCTGGGGTCTTACCCTCATTTCTCCTTTCAAGGAAAACGAAGGATAGATTTGGGAAAAAACTTTGACTTTTATGTTGTAGAAAACAAACCGAACCACACACCCATACGTGAACTTCTCCATGTGGAACAAACTTTAGACTCTCTCGAATGCTGCTTTTTATAGGGGTTACATCTAGAAACACAGCCAGGGGGTCGAACAAGGTGGGACAATGATGTAAGCCTCTCTGCCTCTATCTCTCCGTCTTTCTGTCAGCTCTGACAGTCTGAAGTCGGGTCTGGAAGGCTTCTTTCTCCCTGTCCCCAAACGCTATGGAACACCCGGGACTAGTGAGTCCCCGGTGAGGCTCAACGAATACCCCTGTCTTGACCTTCGGCTGCCTTCGTGGATACCGGGATGTGGGTATGGACGCGGGCGGGGGGGGGGGGGAGGTGGGGGGTCCTTCTCTGCGCATTGGGAAGAACGTCCCCATCAGACCCCAGAGACCCCTCGCTTGGGAGAAATGTGTAAAGGAGTAGATCGGCTGTGGTTATGAATGGGGGTGCCCCCGGCAGCTGTTCCAACCTGCGCACTCTCCAGTCCAGCGGCTCCACCTGAGCGCGCTGCTACCTGCCGGCCCTAAGCCCCTCCCACCGCCTGCTTCCCCGACCAGGAACCCGCCACTCACCGGCTCCCTGGCTGCTCGCCGACACCGGCAGCAGCAGCAGCAGCAGACAGACACCTGCGAAGAGAGGACAGCACGAGGGCCAGCTCCAGCCTCTCCGCGGCTCGGCGCGAGGGGAAGCGGGCGGTGAGGGGCGCGTACCCACCGAGGCAGAGAGCGGGGATCCAGGCTGCAGCCATGGTAGTCGAGGGGGCTGCTCGGACCTGGGAGAGACGGAGAATAAGAAGGAGGCTCCTGGAGAACAGAAGTCCCTGCGTCCCCACTACACCCGCTCGCCGCCCCGCGGAGATCCTCCACCCCTCGGACACCCAGGAGCTAGCGCCCTCTCGATCTGGGGCGACGCTCCCGCGGCGGCAAATCGAGCCAAACCCAGAATCGATGTGCAACCCGGACCAGGGTGGTGGGTGCGATATGAAGATAGACAAGCTGGGAGCGACAGAGGAGAGACGCCGACAAGCAGGCTCAGAGACCCGCACGCCCGCGCCGGACGCCCAGGGCTCTACACCTGAGTTGGATCCGCCCTGTTGCGCCTGAGTGCGGAAAGCGGGGCTCCCGCGGCCGCTATAAAGGCTGGGCCGCGCGCATGAGCACTGTGCGGGGGGCACGCGGGGAGGGGGCCGGGAGCCGGTCCCCCGGGGCAGGGCGGCGGCGTCCGGCTCCACCCTCACCCCACCCCCCGCCGGGTGAGGCCCGCGCCCAGGCGCCACCCCCCCGCGGTGCGGGGCTCGGACACCTGGACGCCGCATCGGTCCCCGGGGGAGGCGCAAAGACCCAGGTCAGAGTCCCGGAGACCCTGCGGGAGCCGGCGTCAGGGATGTCGGGACGAGTGTGGCACAGTGGCGGGACCCACGCCTGCGGATGCGCGGGGTGAGACCGGAGCACACGGCGCTGTGCGCGCGAGCTGGACTGCGCTCTGGGCGGGTAGGTTGCCCGACGTGCCGCGACCGCGCGGGGCCGCCCTGCGGAGACGGCCTCACCCGGGCTGGGGACTGACGGTTCCCCTCGCTCAGTCCCCGACGGTGGGAGCTGCGGCCCTCCCCGGGAGCCTGGGCTCTGCCTCGGCCAAGGCGACTGAGGCAGCGCAGGGCCACCGCCCGCCCCGAGGCCTCGGGGCCCAGCAGGGCGACCAGGTGCACGCGGCCCTAGGGTAAAACTTCGCAACTTCGTGCCCCCGTGGAAACACTGTTCCTACTTCTAAAGTAAAACCAACCTAGGTTTGGTAAACGCATGCCCTGTGTTTGTTCGAAATCCTGTCGACTGATTGGTTACGCTGTGCACCTTAGGGATCCAACCTTCCGACTAAATTTCTGCTGGAATCGGATTTTCCCCAGCGGGCTCCGTTTACTGTAACGGGGAGGGCCACGTTTGTGAGGCGACCAAGACCCCTCATTACATTCGCCTGTTTTTCTTTTCTAGGTCAAGAAGGATTTCTGTTTGATCGCCTTTCCAAATTCCCAGACCCAGTGTCGTGATGGCACAGAATCTGAGATTTAGTAAATGTCCCCTTCCCGCCCCAATCCTGATAACATTTTACAGGTGGAAATGGGAAAAGAGCAGAACTCATGTGGGGTGTGACAGAATAATGACCTGCATGACTGACAGCTTAGACACCCAGACCCAGGAGAGGTGGCATGATAACTTTTTTCTTTAATGTTCTTTAGTCCAAAGAATAGGATTTTATTTAGAAAGAATAAACAATAATTTATATGCCGTAAAATCCATCTATTTTTAAGTGTACAATTCCATGATTTTTAGTGAGTTTACAGAGTTGTACAGCCATCACCACAATCCAATTTTAGAATGTTAACTGTCACTCCCAAAAGGATCCCCTCTGGCCATTGGCCGTCAATTACCTTTCCCACCCTCAGCCCTAAGCAACTCTAATCTACTTCCCAGCTCTATAGATTTGTCTTTTATGGCCATTTCATATAAATGGAATGATACAATATATGGCTTCTTTTACTGAGCATAAAATGCTTTTGAGGTTATCTATGTTGTAGCATGTATGAGTACTTACTTCCTTTTCATTGCTGAATAGTATCCCCGTACATTTTATATTAGGAAACCTAAACCACGGCCGCCTGGAAGCCAAATGTTGTAGTGGTCTTACAGCTATTTTCTCCATCTGGAATGAGCCAGTATTTGCACCAGGCAACCAGGGAGTGTCGATTTCATTCCCTTCACTACCTGAATATCTTATGGAGAGAAAGAAACAATAACAATTAAATATTTGTGGGCTGGGAGATTTTTGATTCTCATACTCATGGCTGCTTTAAAGATTTAATCCCTTCCATGATAGAGCGACCCTTCTCTTAGAAACCCATTAGTAATCTAGCCACCATCCCTGATATTTTCCTTGGGAGAAATTTCAAGCCTTTGGCGAAATTAAGCTATCTTTTTCATTATTGTTTATGGAATGTCCTCAATCAGGGTGGAATAACCACATCCAATTAGTCTGGACAAATTGTCATGATGCTATATAATTAGGGAGAATTCACATCCTGGGGGAAAAAAATGCTACCACTCTACAAGGCAGCAGGCAGGTGCCCAAATAGCTGAAGAGGGGCGTGCTATTCAGAACTACAAGGTACAGCTTCTTGTGATGTAATTCCACGGAGCCATTTGGCAGAGTCAAAACTATGCAGTTATTTCCATGATTGACCCTGAGTCTGTGAGTGTTATAAAAAATACAGGAAATACCTCATTGAGTTTCATGGTTATTTACCCAAAGACACATTTTAATTATTTTGTTTTGAAACATTTAAGAGAAGTTAGTCTTTATTTTTCTGCTCTGAAAGGTCAACCAAGGAGGGTGGGAATGGGAATGAGATTTCTCATTCTCACTTAGTTTGTACCTCGTGCTCACCAGTAAGTGTATTGAGGGAAAAAATACCTGAACTTAAAGAGGTAATTGCTTCTGCTGTGGATATACCTGCAAACGAGAGGAAAAGTCAAAGCAATCTGGGTACATTTGACTTAAAAGACAAATTGTTAAAATTATAGCTTTGTATTTAATTGGATACCATTTCAGGGCATTGTACTCCTCGAATGCCAGGTTAGTTTACTCTGCTTTAATTAAGTATATTTGATATTCAAATTTAGACAAACTCCCTGTAGAGCTGTAGATTCTGGACTGGACTGCGCAATGGAATCATCTGAGGAGCTTTAAAAAATACTGAAGCTTGAGTCCCACCCCAGAGAGTCTAATGTAATTGGTCTGGGATGGAGCCAATGCATGTTAAATCTCCAGGTGACTCTCATGTGCTGCCCAAGGTGCATAATGCTTAGCTCAGTGTTAGAGATTAAGCTAATAATTCTAATTTTTCATTCTTTTTCAATCAAATTCCACTTTAAATGTGGCACTGTGTTCCCCTGATAAAACATGGAAGCATCTTCTGCCCTGGTGGTTGTTTAAAAACAATCCTTAACAGAAAGGTTGAAAACTGAATTTCAAAAGTAATTTTCCCTGAGTGTGCCATCTGGTCGTATTTCTAACTTTGTGCAGAATGGGCTGGCATTGGTAGGGGAGTGAGCTGCCTCTAAAACTGATACTCAAGGTGGCATCTTCAGGCTTCAGGATGCTGCTGAGAGCCCTAAAAAGTTTCTCAAGAATAGTATGGTTATCTGATTGGATGTGGCTCATTACTTACGTAGATAAGCTCTTACTTTAAAGGTCCCCTCTCTGTTCTATTTTTAGCTAATGCAATACATTCGGGTTTCCAGGCAGGAATTTCTGCCGTTCTCAGGAATTTTTTTGCTCTCCCATTCCCGAATCCTGAGGCAAGTTGGTCGGGAAAACTGGCTCCCTGAACCTAGTAATACTCACAATGGAAATAAATGTAGTACTCACAATGTGTCTCTTAGACATTTTCCCTATTTATTGCTAGGCTTTCCAGGTGGGAATTCCCACCCGTTCTTGGGAATTTTTTTTGCTTTTCCGTTCCTGAATCCCGAGAAAATTTGGTTGGGAAATTGGGAAAATCGGCTCATTGAACCCAGGTGGTTGGTAGTATTGGCCATCACTTTGTGCAAACAATTCATCATGGAGAACAGAAAACAGTGTTATCTCAGGATTCAGGAACGGGAAAGCAAAAAAACTTCCTGAGACTGGGCGGGAATTCCCGCCTGGAAACCCTATAATAAATACGTAACTTGGTTTTATTTCAGTGACAGTGAACTGAAAGTGAATTTGTTTCCTTTTTGGAAGTATACATTTATTTTGCATTATCCCATAAATTTCTACGATTGGTTATAGAACATAATCAGTTTAGAAACTCCCATCACTGAAGTTATTTAATCCACAGTTATGTTTATTCTACGGCTAGTTTTCCTGATTCTTTTTTGTTGTTCACATCTAATATTAGGCAATATATATACATCTAACCTTTCAGTTTTTGATGATTTCTAGCAACGGAATAAATATCCACAGTCTCTGGGGAGTGAAAATATAAAAAGTTGTTTTAGAGCTAGCCCAGTGACCACTAGCAATCACGTTTTTTTTCTGGGCCTCAGTTTCCTTTCCTACAAAGTAAAGGGACCTTACACTGGCTACATTCTGTGATTGGGCAAATGCTCTCTGGGCTTCCAGGGATGTGCTGTTTCCCAGGGTTTGGAACGCTGGCTGTGCCAGCTGGCTCCCAGCTGTCCCAGGACCCATCCTTTTTTATGCAAGGTCTCTTTCTATTCATCCTCTCACTGAAAAATTATGGCCTGAATCATGTTTGCCCCTATTTAACAAAAAGTAATGGGGGTCACATTGCCACTGGAATGCCACTGGGACTTTCCTCCTAAGCAAGGAAGGCTGCAACAGGGAACATCAATTAATTCTACAACGCCCAGCACACATCCCATATAAGCTCCTCAAGGTCACAAATTTCTCTGTTCATCACGCTACCCCTAGTCCCCAGTGAAATAATAAGGTACTCAAGAAATATTTGCTGAATAAATGAATCAATCCCATTCTGTCTTGTGATTTGCTATCTTGTATTGATTTTTAAAAACTTTTTGTTTAGAACAGGTTTAGGCTTACAGAAAAATCAATAAATAGTAGAGTTCGTATACCCCACACCCAGTTTCCCCTACATTAGTACGGTACAGTTGTCACAATTAATGAACGAATACAGATAACATTATTATTAACTAAAGTGCACACTTTATTCAGATTCCCTTAGTTTTTACCTAATGTCCTTTTTCTGTTCCAGGGTCCTGTCCAGGATACCACATTACATTTATGTAGCACGTCTTCTTAGACTCCTCTCGGCTGTGACACTTTCTCAGATTTTCCTTATTTTGAAGACCTTGACAGTTTTGAAGAGTGCTGGTCAGGTATTTTGTACAATGTTCCTCGACTGGGATTTGTCTGATGCTTTTCCCATCATTGGACTGGGGTCATGAGTTTTCGGGAGGAGGATCATAGAGGTGAAATCACATTCTCATCACATCATGTCAAGGGTACATACTATCAACATGACATCACTGTTGAGGTTGACCTTGGTTACCTGGCTGAGGCAGTGTTTGCCAGATTTTTCTGTTGTGAAGTTGGTCTTTTGTTCCCCCTTTCCATGCTGCCCTCTTTGGAAAGACATCACTGTATGCAGCCCACACTTGAGGCATGGGAGGTTATGTTCAACCACCTGAGACCAGAGTAGCAACATAAATTATTGGGAATTCTTCTGTAGGGGAGATTAGTCTCTTCTCTCCTGTTTATTTATTTACTGTTTGTTTTTCATATGTGGTAATTCTTCTCAAAAAGGTTATATGTAAGCTCCTTGAAGGCAGGGACTGTTTCGTATTCTTCTCCGTTTTCCCAATGGCTTCCGCAATGCTTGGAGCACAGAAGGGGCGCTCAGTCACCACTGTAATGAATGGCCCATGGCTGCCTGTCCTGGGAGTTCTCTGATAAATCCTTCTTTCTCACTGTAAGATTTGGGCCAGGAAGTTGCCCCTTTGGCTCTTGGCAAAGGTGTAATCAAAAATACTACTAATAATAGCAATCCTGACACTGTGTCAAGCTCCTCATATACTACAGAAGATGCCAAAAACATGTATACACATTTTAAGAAAGGAAAAAACTATATTCAGATTGTAATACTTAATATATACCGATAACAAAAGATGAATACAAGTCACATTTGACGTCTGCAATTACAAGACATGCTCAAAGTGGTTACCATCAGCGTCCAGACACTTGTGATTACAGCAAACATTGTTCGGTAGACTTCTGTGTTGAGCATGTAAACTGTTCCAACACCACAGCAGAAGAAGCAGGACTTGTTGCTGTGCAGGCCTCCTGGATCTTCCCTTGTGCACATCACAAGGGAAGACACAGCACCATGCGTCTCAAACTTATCATGAATGCGTGCAGTTGTTAGGCGTGTTGGAGGTTCTGTTGCATATTCCCGCCTCCATTGTCTTTGCACTTCTACTTGAATTTCAAATACCACTTCAAAATGGTCTTGCACTCCTCGAATGACAACTGTGCTTCCGCCATTTTTTTTGTTCTGCCTGTCCCATGGTGACGCTAGCATTCATTTGATTAACGCCATCTTTTGAGTGAACGTCATACTACACATTGCTACCATAATTCAATTCAACTTCGCAAAGTAATACATTGATAACATCTCTTAAAATGCGTACACATTTTTTTGGTACCTCCGGTATGTTCTCATAGAATTTTTGTAACATGTCATCCTAATTTTATAAGTGAAGATACTGATGCCGAGATCTATTAAAAGCCATGTCTCAGGCCACACTGTTAGAGGGCAGAGCCAGGATTCAAACACAGGTCTCTAATGCCCACTCTCTCACCCTCCTGGTTATATTGTATTTTGCCTCATCATGGCCGAATAAAGCCACAGGAAAGGTTTAAATAAATGCCAGAAGGTGAGGGAAATGACAAGGGCTAAGAGAATATGGAAAAAGAAGAAATAAATCTCTCAGTGGGAGTGGCTGCTGAGATCTTCCAGGTGTGTGGGGCCCTTAAGAATACCTGCTATGAAATTGGTACATCCTCAAGAGAAATACATAATTCATGGGTTGGCATAACAAGATAATTAGAAAATATTATTATGTATTCCAAACACAAATACACAGGTTCTGCTCATATTCTTAATATTTAGGTCAAACAAATTTCTAAAATATATTTATATGGAGCAAAAGCCTAATGTGATTCAGTTAGTTTGTAAGATAGGTGGACATTGGTGCTGATCCCAAATCTTTTTCTCCAGGGGTCCACTCTTGCAATGATTTCTATAATATACATATATATGGTGGGAGATGTGGTTGCTGTGTGGTGTGGTGGTTAAATGATAGTGACAGTGATGGTTCTCTGAAGTCATTGATTTAATAAACTTTGTTGAGCCATTAGGATCTGAAAGAAAATATTTTGTACATGTAGTTCTGGGCAAGTCTATATTGATAGCGTGGCTAAAATGTGAAGCTCATATAACTTTCTCTAGTGGAGCAAAGAGTATAAGCTGAGTACAAAATGTTTCCAGATTATTATGTATAGCAAAGGCCAATTCCTTGTTACATGTTACTTTTAAAAAGCTGGGGGGCAAGAGAAACAGTTCTTTGAAATACGGCATAGAGACATTGAAGTATTTGATAAGGCTTAATTCCAACCCTACTTTTTCTAGTTTTACCATTCTGCTAAAAATTGTTGAAGACATTTTCACATTTTGTCAAATCTAAGCTGCCATAAAATATGACACATTATTATTAATGTAATTTTAAATAAGAAAAATGCTTCTGGGAAACTATGGTGATTGTAAGATGCATGCCAATTTCAGAGATGTTAAAATGTGGATAAAATGTTCATGAATCACATATGTTATTACTAATTCTAAAGGATACATTTTCACAGTAAATGACTCAACTCATATAAAAAATATTTAAACTTTATAAAGGAAAGGGGGAACACATTAAAAAAAAACACCACAGTTGTAATTAAATACAGCTTTGAGTTTCCTGGAAGACTAGGCAAAAAGCAAAACAAAATTCATTATATTATTTTTTGAATGATTGAAAAGATTTATCCCCCTTGAAAGACAAACCTTTTTTCTGGAACTGAGTTATAAAAAGAATTGCTGATTTGAGCATGCAAGGTCTGACAAGTTCGCAAATTTGTTGCAACGATGTTACTAACCTTTTTTGCTATCAGAGGGATTATTCATTATGAATTTGTACCAACTAGACAAACAATTAACCAAGTTTACTGTTTGGAAGTGCTGAAAAGACTATGTGAAAAAGTTAGGCGATCTGAACTTTTTGCCATCACAACAACTTTTTGCATCACAACAATGCACCAGCTCACACAGCACTGTCTCCAAGGGAGTTTTAGCTTGTAAACAAATAACTGTATTGAAACACCCTCCCTACTCACCTGATCTGACTCCCAATGACTTCTTTCTTTACCCAAAGATAAAAGAAATATTGAAAGGAAGACATTTTGATGACATTCAGGCATCAAGGGTAATACAACGACAGCTCTGATGGTCATTCCTGAAAAAGAGTTCCCAAATTGCTTTGAAGGATGGACCAAGTGCTAGTGTCGGTGCATAGCTTCCCAAGGGGAGTACTTAGAAGGTGACTGTAGTGATAGTCAGCAATGAGGTATATAGCACTTTTTCTAGGATGAGTTCGCAAACCGAATTGTCCGGCTTATATGTAAAGAGCTCTAGGGAATGTCTTCAACAGTTTTAAAGAAGACATACAAACATTTTCATTTGACCATTTCTTCAACCTTTGACTGCAGAATGCATGACTGAAGTTTTGGCCAATATCTTTAGAAAGTTTAAAATGAAATTTATATAAATGGCTTAGACAACATTTCACACTAAAGAATAAGTTTAATAGGAGTGCTGTTACAAGTATGATAAACAGTGATGAGATTTTCTGAGCTTTCTATTACCCTGGAAAGCCACAACTATTTGAAATTTAATTGGTGCTGGAAATCACTTTCGTGGATAGCAGAAGAAAAGCACAAATGTCAGCTGTTTTTAGATTGAGCTGTTTAGATTGACCAAACCTAATTCAAATTATACATTAAGCCCAAGAATTGCATTTTGGGTTTTAGTTTTCTGCCTTTAAAAATAAAATTGTTATGGAAATTTTCAAACGTATGCAAAAGTAGACAAAATATTATATATAGTGAATGCTTTTTTATCTATTACCCAACTTGAACAGTGATCAATTTATAACCATTTCTGTTTCTTTCATGATTATTTTTAAGGAATCCCAGATATTATAATCTTTAATCTCTATTTCTCCAAGATAAGGACTCTCTTTTTAAGTATAACCAAATTAGTATTAATGTACTTAAAATTATTAATTCCTTAATATCATAGCTACTTAGGATTTACATTGCTTCAATTGTCAATCAAAATAAGGTTTTTACAATTGTAATTGTTTGATGTATCTTAAGTCTCTTTTGTTATATTTGTTTTCTCTTTTTCTTTAAAAACTTTTTTTATCTGTTTGCATTTTATTGGAAAAAAATTCAAGTCATTTTCTGTAGTTTTTTTATGGTCTGTGTTTTGCTGGTTGTATTTACACATTTGGGAGTTAGCTATAGAGGCTTGATCAGATTCAGGTAATTTTGTTGTTTGTGGTGGTGGTGGTGGTGGTGGTGGTGGTGGTGGTGGTGGTGGTGTGTGTGTGTGTGTTTACTACTTTATAGGTGGCAGTTTATACTTTGAAGCATCAGGGGGTATAAAATGTTTTCCTTTTGTGCTGTTATCTGCCATTACTAATCATTGTGTTGATTTATTAATTTATTGGTGTTTATAAAATGGTGATATTCTTAATTTTAGCATTCCTTCTTCATTTGTTACCTGGAATACTTCCAAAAAGAGAATCCTTTTATTTGGTTACCCTGAGGTATAAATCATATTGGAAGGGCAGGATAAATGTTTCATTTTTAACCTTTATTTACCAGTTCAAAATAATAGGTTGACAGGGATGGAGATGAGGGAGGAATGGGCAGTTGGTATTTAATGGGTATGGAGTTTCAGTTGGTGAGGTTGAAAAAGTTTTAGAGGTGGTGATGGTTGTTCAACAATGTGAATGTACTTACGTCACTGAACTACACACTTACAAATGTTTAAGGTGCTGGGGCGGCCGGTTAGCTCAGTTGGTTAGAGCGTGGTGCTCTTAACAAGGTTGCCAGTTCGATCCGCACATGGGCCACTGTGAGCTGCGCCCTCCACAACTAGATTGAAACAACTACTTGACTTGGAGCTGATAAGTCCTGGGAAAACACACTTAAAATAAATAAAAGTTAAAAAAAATGTTTAAGATGGTAAATTTTATGCTATGTGTATTTTACAACAGTAAAAAAAACAACAAAAAAGTTGGTTCCATTGCATCTTCCAAAGGTGATTAAGTTTATTTGTTTGTTTTTAAGTATTATTATGAAATCCTGGATGCTAGCATAGTTGATATGTTTCGATCGGTTGGCAGTTATTGTCCTCCTTCCTGCTCCAATTGGCCCATTTTTGGTCTGTGAGACCATTTCTAGTTTGCTCCTGAGTCCCTTTTGACATTGACTCTAGCATTTGATAGCTTGATAGCTTCCTTCCTCTCTGTTATGACGAGGGGTTCCAAGCTCATCTTGGAAATTTCCTGCCCGAGACATGGAATTAGCTAGTTCTCCAAGGAACTCTGGTTCCTCTTAGTGGGAAATGGTATTTAGAGGTCATAATCTAGGTGCTAGGGATGCTCATTGACACTGAGCTGGTCATTGTTCTTAGGCCTTTTTAGTGGATGGAGCTAGCGATAATTTTCTTTTTCTATAAAATACATCAAATACATCATGGTTTTGTGTGGGTACTTCCAATTCCAACTCAGGACTATACAGTGTTCACTTAAACTCATTGACTTTACATCTTTATTGTTTTTCAAACATACTGAAAATCTCGGGGCAGACAGGTGGCTCAGTTGGTTAGAGCACGAGCTCTGGGCAACGGGGCTGCCGGTTCGATTCCCACATGGGCCAGCGAGCTGCACCCTCTGCAACTAGAATGAAGTCAATGAGCTGCTGCTCAGCTTCCAGGTGGCCAGATGGCTCAGTTGGTTGGAGCACGGACTTTCCACCACAAGGTTGTGGGTTCGACTCCATCAAGGGATGGTGGGCGGCGCCCCCTGCAACTAACAATGGCAACTGGACCTTGAGCTGAGCTGCGCCCTCCACAACTAAGACTGAAAGGACAACAACTTAACTTGGAAAAAGTTCCAGAATACACACTGTTCCCCAATAAAGTCCTGTTCCCCTTCCCCAGTAAAATCTTTAAAAAATCTCAATGACAACTACTTGAATTACTAATTGGATGTATCCCACAGTACTTGAAAATAATTTCAGAATAGTAATACTTAAAAACACAGTTTATGATTTTTTGATTGGTGCAATCATTATCTCAGGCATTATGGAAGTCTGTCAGTTTTGGGCAAGTTGCAAACAGACAAAAACCTAGAAAAAAACCAAATGACAAATAAGATAAAGATAACTATCTGTGTGTAATATTAAGTTCAAAGGCGCTCAATAAAACTCTTTAATAAATAATCGATAGAATTTATGTCACTCCATTTATCCACTCCATTATGTCAGCATGGCATATTATTGTGGCTTGTGAGACCACCAAATACTGTGAAGAGGTGAAGTGTAAAGAGTGCAGAGTATTAAGGCTGTTAAATCAGCCTTTCTGAACTGTATTTCAGAAAATGATGTGAATGACTGTTTTCTCAATTCTTCCTAGGATGGTACCTGGAAAGTTCCCTTGCCAAAGAGAGAAGTTAGTTCATTACATACAATGGATGACTTAGGACATTAGGGGTTAGGGGATAGACTGGGAAGGGGTCTTGTAGATTATTCTAGTCAATTTGAATCCTTTAGGCAGAAGTTGCTTAAGATTGAAGAGCCATTTGCTAGCCTAATTTATTACTACAAAAGCTAAAGAAAGTTCTGATCTGTTTCTGTTTGTTCTTTGGAACAACATATTTCCGTCTGTCTAAAAACTGTTTTGGATCATGGCATAATTGAGATGATCATTTCTGTACTTGGTGATGTTTGTTTGCTTGGACCTGCTAGTCACCCAGTTTAAGTAATTCAGCAGGGATGTGTTAAATCACATATTACTATATTTGGCAGACTGGAGTTTGGCTGTTTGGTGTTTGTTTGCTTGGGTTTAAAATTCTTTTCATTGAGTTCTTTCTTTCAAGTCGTTTTGGTAGTGAAGTTGGCTTTTTATTTTTAAAATGTGTTTTGGTGTTGCCCCTTTGACCTCATCGTAACGGGGATGAAGAAGATGGCCCATTCCCCTCAGAGATAAAAACATGTTCCCTCAGCCATCATATAAGACTCAGACTTTAAATGTACTCAGAAGTTGCTGAAAATATGGAATTAAAACATTCAAGAAATATCACACTTGCTTTCGTCTGCCCTTTGAGCAATAACTGTTTGTCTAGGTGCAGTAACTCTAAGAACCATAGATAGAACAGAGGCGTGAGATATCACCTCGTTTAACTCCCTTCTTTTACCAATGAGGAAACAGATCAGGAGAAGCTGAATGAGATACCGAATGCCAGAGAAACCGTTATTGACAAGATCAGAACTCTCCCCCATCTCTGGGATACTTGCCAGTTCCACATTGATGTTCTCTGTACTGAAAGCTCAGTCAGTGTCTTGACACACAGCACCAAAGACTGCTGATTACTGACGAATTTGGGCCCAACCTTTGTGAGCAGATCAACAGACACAAAACCTAAAGCAGGAGGCTTTTTGATACACGGCGGGCTTTTTGTGTCAGGCTGCTCTGAAATGGTAACAAGATAGAGGGACATTTGCTTTTTGGGGATCACCTCAAAGTCCACAAAAACGAGAACCTTCTCATAATGGGTACACTTTATATTGGAACAGAGAAGGTTAAATGTCCCCCTTCTCTGCATGGTGCTAAGGAACTGGTTTTTTGCTCAGAGAAGGGACAAGAATGGCTCCGCTATCTATTGCTGTCCCTCTCAGCCTCTGAACTTTCATGTCCTCGACAGTATTAACTGAGGGGTAGGTGCCATTCTGGATGCTAGGGAAACAGGTGAATGCAACCAAGCCTGCTGGCAAACCATGCATCATCCATTGCATGGGAAAGGGTAACCAAATACATTTGTTAGCAGAACAAGCTTAGCAGCTGTCATTGCCAGGAATTTCTCTCTTAAATCGAATCCAAAGCCCTCATTTACAGCCCCTTTCCATTCTTTTTATCCTGAATGGATAAGGAATACATATTGCAGGCTGTTTCTAACTTATCTATTTTTGTTTTCTTGGGGGTGAGGGTTATTTTTTTTTCTCTTGTTTTTAGTTTGTTGTTATTTTTTGTTTTTGTTTTTACTTTTCTGCCTCTCTGTAATCTTTGTAGCTCTCCTCTCTCGTGTCTGCCATGTATATGCTGTGTAACCATGTAACTTATAAAACACTCCACCAGTTCTGTGCGAGACATAAAATCTGTGTCCCCCTTGAAGAATTCACCCCAAATGGCTGTTTTGACAACCGATCCTTGAAATCCTAAGTGTTTCCACAGAAACAGTGGGGTTTGAGTTAGAATTCAAAAGAGAGGCTTTATAGTGTGCAAAGTACAAATAACATCATTTCAATGTGTTCAGTTACTTTCGTATCTGTTATTTCTTTGGCCTTTCTATAATCCTGTGAGTTACAAGGACAAAAGTAATTACCTTTATGTGGCAGGTGAAAACAATGCAGCACTAAGACACTGTGCTGTATGAAGGATACATAAAAAGTTAGAATGTGGCCAAGCTGAGAGACTAGTTATCTAAACTTAGGCCATGTTGCTTGACTGGTTTCTTTTTCTCGGATGTTTTTATGATGTCAAGCAACACTGACTGTACCTTGATAGAAAAGGACTGACATGTCTAACGTCTGCATATCGGTCATTTTGACCGTCTCGCTCACTCCTTCCTCAGAGTCCGCTGTTACGACCCATCCTGAGTGGGCAGCAGACCTAACCTGATGACCCTGTCCTCCCCAGCCAGAACTGATTGGCCAGGGAGAGATATCTGACCCTTCGTGTAACAGTGGGCTCTTTCGCTCAGAAATTGGAAATTGGTTCATAGGAACTACTCAACATTTTAGTAGTGGCTCTTGAACAAGGAATATGTAAATCCAGAGCTGACCCATGGACAAGTGAAGCCAGGAGAGCTGGTTAGAATAGAAAACTAAAGCAATTGGGCATTCACTTCCTGGTCAAGTGACTCCTGTCCCTTTTGAGGCCAGCTGTACTTCCTGGCTGGAAGATACTTGGTATTCATCCAACAAATTCCCTTTTTGCTTTGTACCTTGAGTGGATTTCAGTTCTGTACAGATAATTGAGCCCCAAGATCTAATCAAATGCTTTATTTAGGCGAAAGGAAATCATCTGAAGAGGTTTGTGCTGGGGGTTTTACTTTCTTTCTAAGCAGAGATGCATCTGTGTCAGTGTTTCAGCTTTTCCAGGGGTACTGATGGAGCGTTTGTGATTTGCTGTGGAAAAGTAAGGAGAGGAACTTTCATCATTTAAACTTCCTCGGCATTGGGAAGTCTTTTTTTCTATTTCTCCTATTGATTTAAGATCTGTAGAAAGTGAAGGAAGGACTGTGCCGTGATTCTCACCTCTGGGGGCCTCAGAGCAGCCTTGAAGATGGTGGTGCTCAAACTCCCAGGAACCCCTCCAGGACAGCAAACTTCGCCTCCAAGCTGAGCTGCGTTACACCTTGGGGTTTTTGTTGGGCTATTCAGAGAGTCCCTGCCAGTTCCTTCCCCACTCCTTCTCCCTGCCATCTGGGCTTATTAGGATTCTAGAAACCTTAGAAGTCAACGCTTCTTCATAGCTATTTTCTTTTCTTAGAAAACCTTTGGAATGCGTTGTCACCCGCGAAGCATTGATTGCGTTAGTAGAGTGGATGTTATGGTTCTCTTTGTGACATTAATTTGTCTTTCCCTGTTGAGTGACAGGCTCTGTACTCAGTCTCCCTACTTCTACATGCCACAGTGCCTGGCACGCACCTGGGCACAATGGCTAGTTCAAGGGTCCCCAACACTGAGGACTCCCGTTCATTGTGAGAAGTCACGTTCTCTTTTTTCTGGATGTGAAGGAGAAGGCGTTTGGGCCTGGTAGGTGCTGGTAGGCATCCAGCAACAGTGAAGGAAGCCAGCCTTGGGGAGAGGTAACATATGGCGTAGGTGGAGCCAGGAGAATTGCAGAGACTGGAGCTGGACCTTCCAGGAATGAACAATGCCTGATGTTTACATTTCCTATGGACTTTTCAGTTACCAGTGTCAATGAATTCCCATTGTGATGTAAGCCAGTTAGAGTTTAACTTCGTTATTTTATCATAAAATATTCTGACAGATACAACACTTTTACATTCATTTACTTCTCTCAACTTTTGGGTTTCTGATTTCCCATTCAAATATCAGCACCTTCAGTGTGCTGGTGCAGCACTAGGTATTTTCTGTATTATCTTTTGCCCTTGTGGGGGCTAAAACATATTAATACTTTTCCTCCCACCTTCTAAGTTCTTCTAGCTGAGCTAATAGTAAAATTGATAGAGACACATTAACAGGAGAAAATCAAATGTTTAATACATGCGCATGGGGAATTCACACAAGCATGGGGATTCCAAAGACAGAAAGGCAACACTGGGTATATACGTAAGACATTTATGGACAAAGGAGAAAGGGAAGCAGGGAAGGGGCCCTAGATTTCTGGAGTGAGAATGGGCAATTTACAGGTCGTTGAGGAAGAGGGAACATACATGGCAGGTAAATTCTTGGTGGGCAGCTCCGGAACAATTGTGAACAGGGGTATCTCACTAACAGGACTCTGCCTGTAGCCCTGCTATTTACCATACTTAATTCAAATTATGCTAAGGTGAATATGCTCAGATGCCTTCCTGGAGTAGGTCTTTCATCTGAAAGGGGAGAGTCAAAGATTCTTTCTAAGTCTTTTGTTTCTTAATAAACAGCTTAAAATCAATATGCTCAAAGGCAGCCTCAGGGTAGCAAAACTTTGGTTCCCTTCACCCTCACAATCTTGAGCGTGATACTACTCTATACAACTATTATTGAATTTTCACTTTTCAGGTGATCCTCAGGTTCCGAGAGACTGATTTCTCTAAAGACACAAAGCCTACAAGCAGCAACAGAGTCCGAATTTGCTTCAATTGCATATCCCATATTGTATCTATTTCTTATAGAAAAGAAATCAGAGCTCAAAAAATTCACCTTTGTAGGTAGTTGGTGATAATCACTCGTATTTGTGAAATACTTTTTATTTTTCAAAAGCGCATTTGAACCATGTTGAGAAACACCAACAGTAGGTTCTGACTGATATAGAGGCCAGACACAGATGCTACTTGAGAAATGAGTCAAGGTGTATTTATCTAAAGGATAGAAATGGAAGAAAGTGCTATCGGGATACCTGGTGGAGAGATTACCAAAGTTCTCCAATGACAGACACTGTATAAACCTCTGGGTCTCTCAAAGAGGGCTTCCGCGTCGCTGTGTATGATTAGATCTGAGTGACTGAGGATCACATTGGAGCTTGTAGGAAGTTCCACCGAGCAATGGGCAGAACCATCCTTCACCCCACCCCACCCATGGACGTTTATGCTCATCTCACCAGTATTGGTGTTACACCACATGACCACAGAGATTGGTATAATACAGTGTACACAAACCTCTAAATACCTTATTTTTTTCTTTCTAGTTTTAAAAATATGGAACACTTCACAAATTTGCATGTCAGCCTAGCATAGGGGCCATGCTAATCTCTGTATTGTTTCAGTTTTAGGGTATGTACTGCCGAAGCGAGCACCATGCCCTCTTTTAACATACCCATTCTCCCCAGGCTAGCACAGTCTGGTCTAGGACCTTTTCTGATCTTCAAGCTGCAGAATTAGAGCAAGGGTCAGTCACCCAAATGTCTCTGAGGATCTTACAAGCCCATAGACTAGCTATGACGTCTGTCAGAGTGCTGATTATAATTTTACAAAAGGGAAAGTTAAGCTGGTTAAGTTAGAGGGGTTAAAATGATTTGGCCTCCAAGTGCACGTAGCTAGGTGGTAACAGAACTGCATGAAACTGAGGAATTTTGACTTGCTGTCCAATCTTTGCTCAACAAGAATGCATTCGCTTTTCACCCACAGGAAGTCACCTGAGCAAATTTTGTAAGCGAAGCCCAGAATGAATATCAGGAACATCATTGGAAGGCCAGGCTCATGCATTTAAGTGTAAAACCTGAAAGGATTAGCCTGGATTCGATTGCAGTAATGAACATGGAAGAGTTGGTAAAGAGACTAGGCATATGGTTTAATCAGACAGCCTTTTGGTAACCCAGAACAGACAGGCTGTGACACCTGTGACACTGATGAGGAAAAGCCATGGGTTCTTTGTCAGGGGACTGACTGCCACCCAGGATAGCGCTGATGCCCCAGCATGGTGAGCGGCTTCAGAGCATGAGGTTTGCCATGGCTTTCTCATGCGTGTTTTGATTAGGGAATTTTTTTTTTTTTAAAGATTTTTATTGGGGAAGGGGAACAGGACTTTATTGGGGAACAGTGTGTACTTCTAGGACTTTTTCCAAGTCAAGTTGTTGTCCTTTCAATCTTAGTTGTGGAGGGCGTGGGTAATTGTCTCTTTTCTCATTGCTACTATCCCATTTGGGCACACCAGTAAAAACCTAAAGAAGTCCTCTACCACCATAAATTGTAAATGCTCTTGGCTAACTTAACCTTAATTAGATAGTCTAGGATTTGGGGGCACCTTAAGTAGTAGAGAATTTTAGACAATTCCCATATCTCACTTTCTCATTCATTCAAAGATATTTATTTAGTGCATTCTGTGGGTTGGGCCCTGGGCTAGGTCCTGGGTAGAGCGTAAAGAGTAACTGGATGTGATTCCTGCACTGCTGAAGCTTGTAGAGCAGCGGGGAAGGTGGCGTCAAAGGAGGAAATACCATTAAATGTGTAATTACAAAACATGGTGAATGAAATGGAAAAGTCTTGAGTGCTATGAAGACATATACCAGGGGACCCTATTTTGGATTGGGGCACCACTTTTTGAGGAAGTGATGTTGATGCTGAGAACTGAAAGACGAGAAAGAGCCAGCAAGGTAAAGTGGTAATACGAGTTTTCTAAGCAAAAGCACAAAACAGGTCAGTTGTCCTGATGAAGGGAAGAACTTGTCCTGTTGGGGTAGCTGAAGCTGGAGTATGTGAGTGAGAAGGAAGGCGCATCAGCTGGGGGAGGTACGTAGGTACAAGCTCAGGCACTCTGGACATCTGAGCTTTAGACTCTTGAGATATCTAGATTCAAATCTTGGCCTCTCCTCTTATTTATGATCTTGGACATCTGACTTCATTTCTGTGAATCAGTTTCCATTTCACTAAAATAATGGTAAAATGATCTACCATGCAAACTAATGCAGATTAAGTAAATCTAAATGTATGGTCCATAGCAGTGTCAGTTCCTTTCTCTAGCATCTGCTTCATTTTCTCTTCCTGCACTTTTATGAAGAGCTATGGATGTAGTCTGTCTAAATGGCCATGTAACATTGGGTTTCTTTGCCCTCTCCCATGATCTTGGATGGAAGTTCGTTATAACTTGAATAATCAAAAGTTGAATAATCTAGAGGTTACCATTATATAAGAAATTTCAGTTACGTCACTGACATTATCTTTATTAATTATAACAGATGGATTTAGAATCAGTCATCAAAGCTTGGGCTCAAGTCTGCCCCTGCAGAGATACTCAGGATCATGTTGACCTAACGTTTTATTTACAAAATAGCTGTGATTTTTTTTTAACTTGGAAAAGACTGTCTGTTTTGATGCATAATATGAAAGTTGCCTGTGTGACTTAGCAAACCAAAAATATTTATTCAGAAAATATTTCATTTCAGTTATCTGTCACGGTGAAAAGGCAGCCTTTTGTTTCCGTGGAATCAATGCAACACAGTACATTTTAGTTTATTAGCTCTGTTGGTTGAGAGTGGTTATATGAAAACACTTGGGCACCTATTCCCAAACACAGTAAGTGCCTCAGATTCTCAAACATTAGGAAGATGTCACAGGATATACCCATCCCCCCAAGTAAATGAACTAGATCAAAGAGTTCTGTTTATTTACTTTTCCACCCTTATAATAATAAAACTTATTTTGAATGAATTTTCTGAAGTGGAAACCAGCACTAATATTTTTCAAAAATGCTTTTACAGGGAGTTGATGCTTCACACCATCCTAGTAGCTACCTCTGTGACCAAGAACGCACACTTGGCTTCCTTGGGCCTCAGTGTAGCATTGAACGTGATTATGTTTCCTGCCAACCATACAGGATTGTCATGGGGGTTAAACCAGATGCCATTTATGAAATAGTTGAGAGTGGGGAACATTCATTCAACAAACCTGACTGAATGGAAAGAATTAGAAGTGCTCTTTCTTGTTGGATACTTGTAACAACCCTATAGAGTAGTCTGGACAGGTAACTATAAAGTGCTAGACAATAGGTTCTGTGTGATAAAGATTTTTAGAATTCACTTTTTACACTTCTCCAAATAATTAAATTCCAGAACTACTCAATAACTCATTTTGTTGTTTATCAACCTGTACTGTCAGTAGGTTCTTGTCCCTGTGTAACCGCCTAAATCTTTCCTTCTTTACCCTATGCCATGTAACTTTTTTCAGTGAATTATAAAAAAGCTCTTGAAGATTTAAACACAATTATTCTTTTTTCTGCTTTCTCTTTTAGGAAGTCATAGTTAGACCATACCTTATATAGTTTCCTTTTCTATCATAGTTCTAAGTTTTATAATTTTCCTTCCAAGTCTGCAACTTTTCTTCCTAAGTCTTTTTTTTCTTTCTTATTGTCTTTGTAGCTTCCTCTCTTTTCTCTGTAAAGGACTCTTTCCCTCCCAGAATGTCGTGCTGATTTCTTTTTTAATCATTGAATTACAATCTGGTACTTTTCTGGCCGTTGGGCTGAACACCGCGAGGCCATTTCGGGGAGGACCTCCTGTTGTCTGACAGAAAACTACCTATCACTTAAAAGCTGGACTCGGGCTGTGTCCGTCCACCCCACATTAGGCTGGGAGGCCCCACTGCAGGGAGGCCTTCCTCTCATTAGGTCTTGGTGGAAATGTTTCCCCTTCTAGGACAGGGAGCACCAGCTGAGTTCTAGCCAAGGGCTTTCCTCCATCCCCTATAAACATTATCTGATGGTGTAATTTGGAAGGAAAGGGGAGAGCCAAGGCAAGTTGTGCTGCAGTCTGCTTCTCCTGGCAGGACTGTTGGGGGCATGTTGTTCCACCTGTCCTCATAAACTGATCGTTCTCCTCCTCTTGGGGCAGCCCAGAGGTTAGCATACAGAGCGGGCGTCACTGGCCGCCAGCAAGATGATAAAGAAGAGACCATCAGGGGGGCCTACCACACCTGGCAGGGGGGAAAACAAAAGTAGTAAATGAAAGTCCCGAATCTTACACTTTCCTTCAAGTGGGAGTCCCAGATGGAAATCCTCTGAATCACACTGTAAATATTTTCACCCTTAGTTTATTTTCCTTGGACCTTTTGTTGTCAGGGAGAAACAGAAAGAAAAGGAAAAAAGAAGAGGTGACGGAAGAATAAAGCTCAGAGAAAACTTGGGAACTGGACTCCTAGAAGTAGGCTATTCAAAGATATACTTTCAAAGATATTAAAAAACATACTCAAATATATGTACTATTCAAATATATATTTCAAATATATATACATGTATTCAAAGGTATATTTAAACAATGTTGAGAGCAATGTTAAAAATGTGGACTTTACTGAAGGCAGTATATCCAGTTTTGCCAACTGTTAAATGACTGATATTTAAATGGAAAAGACATACCCAGAGAGTGCCTAAAAAATGTATACAGATTTTAAGAAAGAAAAACTGTATTAAAATTGTGATACTCAATATATACCGGTAACAAAAGATGAATACAAGTCACTTTTGACTTCTGCAATTACAAGAGGTGCTCAAAGTGGTTACCATCAGTGTCCAGACACTTCTGATTACGGTGAACTACTGCTTGAGCAATGTTGACCAAAGTGTCCACTTGTATACATTTTTTGGCACCCCCAGTATATTAGCTTATCTTAGATATGGGAAAAGAATGAAGTGTTTTACAGGGCATGAAATTTAGCTGCTATTCAATTTCAAGAATAGAGTCTTGGGCGGTCAGATGGCTCAGTTGGTTAGAGTGCAAGCTCTGAACAGCAGAGTTGCAAGTTTGATTCCCATATACACCAGTGAGCTGTGTCCTCCATAACTAGACTGAAGACAATGAGCTACTGCTGAGCTCCTGGAGGATGGTTGGATGGCTCAGTTGGTTAGAGCGCCAGCTCTTAAAAACAAAGTCGTCGGTTCAATTCCTGCATGGGATGGTGGGCTGCGCCCCCTGCAACTAAAGATTGAAAACGGCAACTGACTTGGAATTGAGCTGCGCCCTCTGCAACTAGATTGAAGGACAATGATGTGGAGCTGATGGGCCCAGGGGAAACACACTGTTCCCCAATATTCCCCAATAAAAAAAAAAAAATTCTTTAAAAATAGAAATTATCATAATTATTGTCAAATATAAATTTTAATGGATCCATACTAGTAAAATATTAGTCCTGGCCTTTGAAATGAAGTACCATTTTTTAAAATTTAGTTTTTGAGAAAAAAATATAAAAAACTTATCTCTAAAAATAAAGCTCTCTAACCTGTAATTTGAGAGTTACTCAATTTTAATATGAATTTCTTTGACAAGCTCTGTTTCTCTTGTGACAGAATGTCTTCTTTCAGTTTGAGTCATCACTGCACATTTATGAAATCTGACAATGCTGTTTTTACCCATCCTTAGACATTTGGATCAAAGACATTGCAAAGGTAGAGTAATTTGATTAAATGTGGGTAGTGAAGAAGGTTTACCTGGAGATGAAGAGCATTACAGAAAGAAGTGGGGGTGGGGTGGGGGCACCAAAGGTGAATTTCACTGTCTTTATAATTTTGCCTGACATTTGAGTTCACAGATGCCCTAGGCTGTAGAATCCAATCCTTCATTAATCGCTGGAATTAACCTAGAAAGGGTTTCTTGCAGCCAAGTCCAAGGGTCTGAAATCAGGGCCACAGGTATATTTGATTGTAAGTTCTGTGTTTCTCTACCAAGTGTATAATTCATTCTCTCTTAGTTCCTAATGACAGTGATCTTGGAGGATATAGTTTCTTGTTTTTTCTTTCCAATTTTTATTGACAGAATACCAAGGGACCAGATTTTCTGTGTTGCTCATGCCTGAGAGCACATGGAAGCCACTACATAACATAGGACAAAAGGAAGCCTTTCTCCTTAGCTCTCAGAGAATGCATTCCTGGCAGCCTGACGTGTTCTAGCGTGGGGAAGGCCACAGCTGTGAATGCAACTAATGGCCCTTGCGTTGCAAAAAACACAGATCCATAAAATGCAGTGACGTCTTTTTAAATGTGTGCCATATTTGGGGGGCAAGAAAATAATTTACAGGCAGGGTGGGATTGTGCTTGAAGCAGATGGATGTGTTTTGAGTGTGTCATGGTATGGGGTGGAGCATGAGAATGGCCAATTCTACCATAAAATATTAAAATCTGCTGGTGTTCTGAACTTTTTTCTTTTCTTTTTTTTTTTTGGTAGTTGCTTCTCTGGCCTTAGCCTTCTGTCCAGATCTAGACCCAGCTTCTGTCCAGCTAGTTAGACCAGAGAACTAACTGGTTCCATATGTTACTGGCACCCAATTCTTAGAAAAGAAACAAACAAACAAAGAAGAGCCTACTGATTTACTTTTTCCATCAGCTTGCCATATTCTTGGAATTTTTTAGGTGTGTTGTCTATCGGATTATTTACCACTGTGCTGCTTCTTAGTAATACTGACGATTCCTTTTTAGGATGCCTTTGATCAGTGCTTATTAAACTTTAGTGTGCAGCAGAATTACCTGGAACTCTTGTCAAATACAGATTGCTGGGCCTCACCGCCATCATTTCTGATTCACTGTGGGACATGGCCCTATAATTTGCATTTCTAACAAGTTCTCAGATGACGCTGGTCTGGGGATCACACTTTGAGAAACACTGCTTTATTTAGATAAAAGTTTCTTAGATATTAGGCCCAGTCTTTCAACTGGATTTCTTGATTAGCCCCTGAGATTAGCTCCTACTCTTAATAATGGTTTCCAGAAAGTACAATACTATAAGTTAGAGGAACTCTATCAGTTCATAAACTGCCAGAACCTAGGAACAGTCTGCTGGAAGAATTTTACGGGCCTATGTTGACCACATGGTATCTACCAACCTTGCAAATTGGTCAGTGTCCTGGAAAGATATGGAGCTGCAGGGTCAGAGATGTTAGACCTGAATATCTCATCACACTCAGGCAACTGTTGACTAATCCTGTAGGCGGATCCCCAAATCTCAACCACTGTCGAACTCAAGAGTGATGAGACCTCATACTTGGGAACTTATTTATTTTTTATTAAGATTCAACTGACATATAACATTGTATTCGTTCAGGTGTACAACATGATGGTTTAATGTACAGAGGGTGCAAAAAAATGTAAACACATTTTAAGAAAGGAAAAAACTATTAATTGTAATACTCAATATATACTGACAGCAAAAGATGAATACAAGTCACGTTTGACTTCTGCAATTACAAGAGGTGCTCAAGGTGGTTACCATCAGCATCCAGACACTTCTGATGACGGCGAACTACTGCTTGAGCAATGTTGACCAAAGTGTCCACTTGTGTACATTTTTTTTGGCACCTCTGGTATGTATATATTGCAAAATGATCACCACAATAAGTCTAGTTAACATTCATCATCATACAGTTACAAATTCTTTTTTCTTGTGATGAGAACTTTTAAGATCTACTCTACTTTCAATTATACAACAGTATTATTAACGTTAGTCACCATGCTGTACATTACTATTTATTAATAACCGGACTTATTTATTTTAGAACTGGAAGTTTGTACATTTTGACCTCCTTCACCCATTTTGTCCACTCCACCACCTGCCTCTGGCAACTACCAACTGATTCTCTGTATCTATTAGTTCATTTTGTTTGTTTGTTTAGATTTCACACATAAGCGAGATCATACAGTGTTAGTCTTTTTCTGCCTGACTTATTTCTCTTAGCATAATGCCCTCAAGGTCCATCCATGTTTCTGCAAATATCAGAGTCTCCTTCTTTTATATGGTTGAATAATATTCAAGACCATATTTTGTTTGGTCTTAGTAGACCTGTTGTAATGAGAAGCTTTTTAGTATTTAATAAAACAAAAGAGTCTGAATTTCCTTCTGTTTAAGTGACAGGTGGTTGGAATTACTACTTTTGTTTTCAGTAACCCCCTGGGAATTTTTGCCAACCATTCCCATGTGGTCCAAAAGGGAACAAATAGGTCATATACTAAGCCTCAATTTCTTAACATCTGGATAGAAGTTAGGAGAGGGAGCCAGAAAGTTTTAGTACAAACTCCTGGATGCCAAGAGAAAAAGTTCCCTATTTATCTGAAAACCCCTGGGGATGACTACCAAAAATAGCCACTTCCAGTGGCTCTTTCTTCACTGAGGTTTAGTTTTCCTGTAATACTTATTATATCAGAACTTAGATCATTTACTAATGTTTTAAACCATCTGTCATCATTGAATGTACACACGCTGAGGGCAGGGACTTGGTCGTTTTCCACTACAGGTACTGGGTCCTCAGTGTCAACTGGTTTCTGGCATGTTATTGTTGCTTGATAAATATTTGATAAATGAGTGAATGAACGAATCTGTCTGCTTTGGCAGCTTCCTTCCTTCCAAAATTATCAACCTACCCATAGAGTTAGCATTTTCCTTTGAAGATACAGGTCACCTGAATGTTATAGGTCTGCAGGATGACTTTCTATCAGTAGCATGTGGGAATAGCAATGGTGTGCTAAAGCAATTACTTAGGCTAACAAGTTGAGGAGCTCTGAAAGAGAACAGAAAAACAGAACATTTGAATGCTTTGTCTGAGTTATTAGAACTCCTTATAATTATTGTCAAGACTGTAAAACCAGTATAGCATCTGTCCTGTTTTAATAATAATGCTCTTTTAACCTTTTAAAGAAGAGGCCCCACATTTCTCAAGTTTGAGAGATTTATTTTAACACTCCATTCAAGGGTTACTGCATTTGAAAGTCTTCTCTGACAAACCCAGCTGGTTTGGAGGCCCCTCTCCTGGGTCTGTACAGAGTTCTATCATTTAATTTACCTCATAACATTGTGATGCTTATGTATTTGTCTTTTCCTGAATGCAATTAAAACGTCCTCAGAAACTGGCACAGTGTCTAGCACGTCTCCGGGGAACAGTAAAGATTTGTTGGTTGAATGAAAGCTTTATGGAGACATTTTTGGCTTTAAAAAAAAGAAAAAAATATTGATTAAGCTAAATAAAAAAGCCATGGGGGTGTATTCGTCAGAGTTCAGTCTGAAGAGAAGAGACATTATGAGTGCTATGGGATAAGGGATTTTTATCGGAATTAGATCATATACAACTGGGAAGGAGCTGGGGAAGTGAAAGTTCAGGAAGGGAGTCAGATAATGGAGACAAGGTCAGCAGCCAGGTGTAGGGAAGCCACGCCCACCCCGTGATGGGGAACCTCAGGGCAGGTCTGTGGGGAATTGTTTGGCTACCACCTGTGTGTCTGGGCATAGGTGTCAGGTTGCTGTTGGTCAACAGGGTCATGGAAGAAGAACTGAACATGGAACAGGAGAGCAAGGACAAGCGTGACCCTGCAGGGCAGGCACCTCTGTATATTGCTGTCACCATGTGTGACTACAACAGCTTTCAGAGAGTAGTGGCCATTGCCCTTAGAAGGCCTCCCTTTTGCCTTCTAAATCTCACACAAGTTCCTCTTGGTCAACTCAAACCTACAACCGTGGAAGAAGAGGATTTTGGGAACCAATTGCCGCTTAACCAAGTTAACATAGTACAAACCACCACAGTCAGATTACTGCTTCTGGCAGTTGTGACGCTCTAGAACTCACTTTCTCAGGCATCTCTGGTCTCATGAGAGGTAGTAGAAGTCTCCGAGGACCCTCTCTCGACAAGTATATCAATCAGTAGAGTGGGGGAGGGCAATGAAAACAGGAGGCAGGGTTTCCCTGAGAGCAGAGGTCAATAGCCCAGCTGCTGCCAAGACATTGGGCCTTGGCCTGGAGGACTGGTGAGCAAATTGAACATGGGATAGCCAACATGAACAAAAGCAGAAGCCAACGTCTCTGGAGGAAATCTTCAACAATTCAGTTTGCAGGTTAAGCAGTCATTTCACAAAAACCTATCTGCACATTGGAAGGTGAGCCCTTATGAATGAGAGTTAGCAGAAAAAATAAACAACAGATTTAGACCCTCATAGACTTGTGTTGTCAGATGATCAGTTACAGAACATAAGCCAACTATGTTAAAAAAATATTTAAAGAAATAATGGATGCAGTTGCAAGGATGAGTAAGCAACAAAAGATTATCAGGAATGAACAGGTAGGCTTGAAAATAAAAGGGAATTTCTGGAAATGGAAAATACAGTTGTTCAAAATTTAAGAACTCAGTGAGTGGGATTAACAGCAGATTTGATACAGCCATAATCACCATAGCAGAGGGATAAAAGGAATTGGGACATCTGAAAAAGTAGTACGTATTTGAGGAAATCTAATATATGTATAATTGGAGTCCCAGAAAGTGAAACTAGAATGAGGGTGGTTAGGCAATATTTAAAGAAATACTGGTTTTAAGTTTTCCAGAATTAACCACTTCCACAGATACTAGAAACAAATTGTTTTAAAAAGAGTAGAAAGCCCAAATTGTTCTAAAACTATTAAAGAATTCAACTAGCAGTTAATATTTTCCTATGAAGAAAACCGCAGGCCCGGTTTGTTTTATAGGCAAGTCCTACCAAATTTTCAAGGAGTAAGTGTACACTAATTCTTTTAGGATATAGAAAACTCAAACTCATTCTACGAGGCCATTGTTGCCTTGATACCAAATCCAGGCAAAGTCAGTATGAAAAAGGAAATCACAGGTCAATTTTACTTATTAACATATATACAGACAGAATCTGTGAGTCAATAATGAATACTCATGGGACTCTAAATCTGTTAGAAATGGCTACCAGAAATAAGAAAAAGGAACAGAATGTACCAGCATTGCAATCAGGAAATAGTGCCAAGTGTAGTCTGTCAATTTGCGCTTATAAGGAGAGGGCATAATCTACCATAAGGAGAGGATACATAAGCCGATACAGGTTTTTGGCAATGTTCTGCTTTTTTAGATATTCATACAGGGTGTTCTTTATCTTATTTTGCTTAAAACTTACATATTCATTACACATATTTTTTTAATATATCACAAATTGCGTATAGATATGTCTGTGTATATATGTATAATATGTGTCTATATACATATATGTGCACATGTTTATGCATGTAGAGATGTATTTATCTTCAATGGAAAGGTGCTGGAATAAAAATAAGCTTATAATGGAATGAAATGGCCCGAAAGAAATAAATAGAATAAAACTGCATTGACTCTGAAACTAAGAAATAATGCTAAGCATAAGCCACGTACCCTTGGGAATTGCAGTCAAATTAAATACAGTTTGGACTCAAGTGACAGAAGGTGCAGCAAACAAGCCAATCAATACTCAACTGCCTGTTTAGAAGATAAATGCAGTATTGTATAAAACAGAAGAAATTCTCTGAAACTCTTCTAACATTCCTTGTTCAATGATTCTCAACTTTGGGTGAGCCCCAAAGTATCAGAATCTTTTGGAGGACTTTTCCAAAATATGCACATATTTTAATTGGTTTTTGATATCTGTAGTATTTCCTCCAATAATGTTTTGTTATAATGTTGATTGGGGGGAAAAGAAAAAGGATTCCGGCCAGGGCCACTGTCTGTGTGGTTTGCACGTTTCCCCCGTGTTTGTGTGGGTTTACTCGGGGAACTCCGGTATCTTTCCACATCCCAAAGATGTGCAGCTATGTGTCTAACTGGTCCCAGTCTGGGTGAGTGTGCGTGTGTCCCTGTGATGGAAGGAGGTCCTGCGCAGGGTGGGTGCCTGCCTGGCACCCTGAGCTGTGGGGATAGGCTTTGGCCGTCCA
This sequence comes from Rhinolophus sinicus, assembly GCF_057876585.1. Classification (NCBI taxonomy): domain Eukaryota; kingdom Metazoa; phylum Chordata; class Mammalia; order Chiroptera; family Rhinolophidae; genus Rhinolophus; species Rhinolophus sinicus. The sequence continues at coordinate 121,794,997 of NC_142503.1, forward strand.
TAACCCTAAATTGGAATAAGTAGGATGGGAAATAATGATCTTACTTGTTTTTAGTCATCTTTTTAAAATGTATATAAAGCCCTTAATATAGAACATAGTACATAGGAAACCCTCAGTAAATAAAATTATAATTTTTAACAATGAAGGCATAACTGTCCGAAGACATTATCCATAACATGTTTATGGGTATGTGTACATATAAATATATAAGGAAAAATATTTGTTTAGTGGACTTGAATTGCTTTGCATGTTCCACAATTGTTAACAGCTGTGTGTGTGTATGTGGGGGAAGTGGGCATCTTCTGATATATTAGCTGAAGAACTTGTTCGAAGAACTTTTGAACTAATTTATTAGAATCCTGGTGCTACCAGCACACTGAGGAATAGTATTGACAAGTGGTCCTTGAATTCCTGATTCCTGATTTGTGATTCTGAGTTGGAACCCGGAGGGGTTTTGTGATCTGACTTTTAGGATTGAGTCCTAGGGCCTGTCTTGGTACCAAGTGGTTAAATTTGCTTCCTTCATGATTCCCTCATTAGTAAACCTTTTATTTCTCATTTCACTGAGACTTCATGGGAGTAACAGTCTGATTATTACTTTCTTTTTGAAGATTTTGTAAGAACTTCAGAGAATTCAAGAGAGCTTGTTGAGTTCAAATATCCACCTTTTTTTTTTTTTTCAAACATATCAGTTGTGGCCACAGAATTAATCAGATACAGAACCTAAAACAAAACAAAAAGAAGACAGAGGATGTTTGTCTAGTTGAAGAGTAATTAGACCCCAAAGTATTGAGATTCTCATTTTGTCTTTCACTTGCAGTCAATATGTGTTCTGAGTTTTAGCCTCATGGATATTTGGGGTTCTTAAAATTATATTGTAATATTGTTGAATTATTAATATTATTGAAGTCATTGTAACACAATTATAGTGCTTTTAGTCATTAGAAATTAAGGATTTCAAACTTACCTATTAATATGCTCTTACATTCTTTTATTTCAGAAAAAGTTATTACAAAATCATAAGACCCATAAGAAAGATACATTAAAACAAGTAACTTTTAAAAAGGCTTTTTCTTTAAAACTTTTGCTAGAAAATGTACTTCAAGATTTTGCTCGTTTGGGATTAAATGTAAGCAATTCTAGGACACTTCATATATTTTCTAGTCCTCTACCATCCAACTGTTTCCTTAGCATGATCAAGAAAACTACAGGAATACATTTGTTTGTATAAGAATAACATTGGATATGTCTTGTATACAAAAATCATTCTGGCTTTTATTTTAGTTGCTGAATTTCTCCAAGCACATTCTCTATTATTATACTACTGAAATCTTATAAAACTGTTTTTGTTGTAAGATATAAGACAGGTACAGGAAACTGCATGAAACAAATATATAACATAACGATTATTATTAGTTGAATACACTTGTAACCATATTGAACATTTTCAAAAAGTGAATATTAGGCACTCTCATATGTTGCTGAAAGGAGGTAAATTGGTGCAGTATTTTTGGAGGGATATTGGTAATTTAAAATTTACATGCACGTTCTGCTCCAGGAATTTCACTTCTAGGAATTTATACTAATGCACAAATACACAAAGATGTATATATAAAGATGTTTATTTCAACATTCATTCATTCAGCACACATTTTCTAGCATGTCCACTATGTTCCACTGTTCCAGGTGTTGGAAATAACACTGAAAAACAAATAAGGTCTGATGGAGCTTACATTTTAGCAGAACAGACAGTAACCAAACAAACATGGGACATCAGGTAGTAATACATTATTATAATAAAAATAAGATAGAGAAAAGAGATAGAAAGTGGCTGGGTTTGGGGTCAGTACTGTATATTTGCTCAGAAAAGGACACCGAGGAAATATGTGTGAGTTGTTGCTTGAATAAAACAAAGGAGTCAGCCTAGTGAAGATCAGGGGCAAAGCATTTTAGGGAGTGAGCAGCTGCCGTGAAGACCTTGAGGCAGAACTGGTGTGGTGTGTACAAAGGGCTGCAAGAAGGCGAGCGGAGGGAAATCACAGTGAGCTGGGGGAGATTGGAGGGAAAGAGAGATGAGGCAGAAGTTAAATCATAAGGATCAATTTAAAATGTGATAGAAATTATTAGAGTGGGGAAAGGATATGATCTGATATATACACTTAAGCTTTGATTTGGAAATATTTCAAAGTTTCAAGAATAGGGCAGAAAAATACCCTGTACCTTTATCCAGTCAAAACTTTAGGAAAGAGCCCGCTACCTTCTTTGTTTACCTACATAGGTATGCATTTATTTATTATCAGCATGGACTGATGGATTCCCATTTTTTAAGGGGTTATAATCCATTAATGTTATTATTTTGGTAATCAAATTGTCTTTGATTTGCCCTGTGGGAGCCCCTTCAAACTAACTTCTGTGTTCTTTTGAAATACCTATTTATTTATTTATTTATTTATTTATTTATTTATTTTAACTTACTTACTTTCAGATATAAAAAGATGTTCCAGGCTAATCTTGTACCTTTTCTTCCCGACTCCTGGCATAAGCCTTTTCTCCAAAAAAACCCCTTGTTCCTTTTAGTATGTCTGTCTCCCTACCCCTTTCTCTCTCTCTCTCTCTCTCTCTCTCTCTCTCTCTCATATTACATGTGATGGTATTTAGTGTCCACCTGGATAATCCAGGATAAAGTCTTCTGCTCAAGATCCTTAATTTAATCAGCACTTTTGCCTTACAGACAATATTCACAATTTCTAGGGATTAGGAAGTGAATGTGTCTTTGGGGTGAGGCGGGCATTGTTTTCAGCCTACGACAAATTCTTCTTGGTCACTGCTTCAAACATACCTGCAGACTTTGATGTGCAGTTTTCATCATCGTCATTTCACAGAGGTTCTATAATTTACGTTTGTACATCTCATTTCACCCAAGAATTGTATAATAGAAGACTTTTAAATTACCAGCAGAAAGGTCTTTTCATTTTGTGATTTCATTTTTAAATTTCTAGTTTTATTGCTTATGATGCCATCGTACTTGTGTGTAGTATTTCCATTTTATGAAACTTGATGTTTTCTTTGTGACCTAAAATAACAATTTTTGTAAACATATACTTCAGAAGAAAATGTATTCTTTTTATTTATTTATTTATTTATTTATTTATTTATTTATTTATTTATTTTGTTGGGGAAGGGGAACAGTGTGTACTTCCAGGACTTTTTTTTTTCCCAAGGCAATTTGTTGTCCTTTCAATCTTAGTTGTGGAGGGCGCAGCTCAGCTCCAGGTCCAGTTGCCGTTGCTAGTTGCAGGGAGCGCAGCCCACCATCCCTTGCAGAAGTCGAACCGGCAGCCTTGTGGTTGAGAGGATGCATTCCAACCAACTGAGCCATCCGGGAGCTCAGCGGCAGCTCAGCTCAAAGTGCCATGTTCAATCTTAGTTGCAGGGGCCGCTGCCCACCATCCCTTGTGGGACTCGAGGAGTTGAACCCGCAACCTTGTGGTTGAGAGCCCACTGGCTCATGTGGGAATCGAACCGGCAGCCTTCGGAGTTAAGAGCACAGAGCTCCAACCGCCTGAGCCACCGGGCCGGCCCCGAAAGTATATTCTTAATTATTGGGGTGTGGTATCCATATGATTGACTTTATGGGTTATATTGCTTAGATGTTTTATGTCCTTTCTTATTTTTCATCTGCTTGACTTGTCTGTACTGACAGTGGTATTAAAGGTATTCTGTTTAGTGTCTATTTCTCCTGTAGTTTCCACTTCTCCTGTAGGTGGTTACTGGGTTATTTGGTACATGGACATTCATAGCTGTTACATCTCTGTGAATTGTGGCTTTTAGCATCATAAAGTATCATCATTTGTCTTATTTGACGCCTTTAGCCTGAAATCCAGATGGTAACCCCTGCTTTCTTATGGTTTCCATTTGCTTAATGTATTTTTGCCCATTCCTTCATTTCAGCCTTTTTGAATGACCTTTTTTTAGCAGTGTCTCTTGTGTACAGCATGGAGTTGAGTTTTGATTTATGAGCCAATTTGATTCAGCTAAGCCTATTAACATTTACTAATATGACTTAATTGATAACGATATGTATATATGAGATATTGTTATTGATATCTACATCTTAGGATATAGATAGGTCTTGTCTCCACTTTGTTATGTTATTCTGTGTTGTAATTACTGGATGTAAGTATATTTACTGTGCTTCTCTTTCTAGTGTGTCTTCTTTATTTTTTAATATTTTTCTTTTGGATTTGAGGAAGATTTGTATTGCTATTCCTGTGTTTATCTTTGTGTGTATCCTTTCAATAGGGCCATAAGGCCCCTTTTTTTCTTACTTTTTACCAGCTGGTCCGTCAGTTTTAAATGATATCAATTGACTCCTACCTCTCCCCTTTTTTGTTACATTCTTTCCACTTTGTCAGAACATAGCATGTTCACATACTCTCTTCCAGTCCTGTCCCTACCTTTGCTTTATACTTAGTTCTACCATTAGATATATGAAGTGCTCACCATGTCTGTTTACTGATGTTTCTCTACTCATCTTTTGCTTGGATAAATCCTCTAGGTCCGGGGTCCTTTACTGTAAAGGACCAGACAGTAAATGTTGTTGGCTTTGTATGCCACGTACACCTTTGCAGCTGCTGCTCCTTCTTCCTCGTCTTTAAAATATAAAACATTTTTAGCTGGTAGGCCATACAAAAATAGGTGACAGGCCAGATTTGGCCCATGGTGTAGTCTGCCAACTCCTGCTTTAGTAGATTCTTCAAAAGGCCTTAGAAGTACTGTATTCCTTGAGTTCTTACATGTTCATAACTTTTTATACAGATTTGATGCTTAAAGAACATCATGCTATAAAATTCTTGGCTTACAACAGTACTCTTTAAGTTTCTTGAAAAATACTGGCCCTGGTATGTATCTCTCGGGAAGCCCAATGCCAAGTCTAATTTTCTTACTACGATAAGTAACTTAATCCTTTTTTCTTTTTTTGCTTGGAAGCTCTGAGGAATATTCTTAGCCTTTAAATTCTCATAGTTTTATTAGATTATCTCTCAGAGTTGATCATTTTAGGTTAATATTCTCAGGTAAATGATGGGCCCTTTTGATATTTTTAGAACATTTTTTCAGAAAATTTTCTTAAACTATATGAGTAGTATTAACTATTGGTTATGCTCCACGGTTTTGTTTTACTTTGTCAGAAAAACTGACAAAAGTTATATATAATTCTGATCATACATGTGTTAGACTTCCTTTGTGTGTCTTCCATTTTAACAACTTTCTACCTACTCTGATATTTTTTTCTTATTTTTATGTTTGTGGTTATTTTTCTTATTAGATTTCCATTCAAATTAGATTTCCATTTACAATATTCTCCCTTAGGCACCTTGTAATTTATTCTTTATTCCTGAGATTGTTTTGTCTTTTCCTTTGATTTTTTTTTCAGTCCAATCAACTCTCATTGCATTTCTCCTTTACATAGATCTTCCTGGGTCTATTTCTATCATTTGTTTTTAGATGTCTGATTCTAGACTTTTTAATATCTCCAATTATTTGTTTGACATTACTTAAATCAGTTTGAGTCTATTACATTTTAAGGTTGCCATTTTTAGTAAAAATCTTGAGGAAAAATTCAGTTGAAATGTTTTGATTGATATATTCTCTGTTTTTCCTTACAGTAGCTTTATATGGGATTTGATTTTGTTTTCTATTCCAATTCACTTCTAGGTCATAAGTACCCTCTTCTCTCATTTCAGTGAAATGCATCTTTTTCCCTAGAAGATGATGGTGGTGGTGGTGGTAGTGGGTGGGAGAGGAGTTGACATGTCTTATTTTTCTTTTAGTTCTGTGAGTCCTTAATTTTTGCCTTTTACTTCCTTATTTCCCTTCACTGCCCCCTTCCAAAGGGCTTTACTGCTTTATTTATCTCTTTTTCTCCTAGAAGTGATATTTCCTCCTTTGGCTCTTCTGGTCCTCCTACTCACTTTCAAGCCCCTTTCTCTTATCATGTGCCATGAATTACCAAGTCACAGATCTGTGTTCAGTATTTTGTCACCTATGTTTGATTTTCTCTGTCTAGGGGTAATTTTGTTTGTGTTTTGTTTCAGTCCTCGATTGTGTTCTTCTCTTTTTTTTACAGTTTCTTAAGCCTCCTTTGCCACTACTCTTTACATCCATAGGCTTGTATTGGTGCTGGGACTACCCTGGTATTTAAGTTCTTTTTCTGTACTTTCAGGTGCTTTGAAATTCCTGGTATTCTCTGTTTCATAGTGATGTTGAAGGCATGTGTCACATTTGGTTTTATTTATACTCCTTGTTGGTCTTCCAGCCTCTAAAACTATAAGAAATATATTTCTGCTGTTCGTAAGCTACCTAAGTGGGTGGTATTTTGTTCCAGCAGCCTGAAAGGACTAAAACAATGATCATTTTATTTATCAGTGTTCGGAATGATGAGTTGGTATACTAGCAATGTTTATAGATGACCAATGAGTTATTTTTAATTTTTTTCATTATTAACGTATAGGTTTTATATTGAATAGAGAAAAATAATCTATAACTTCTCTAACATACCTATCTACTATTTTAAGTTTTACATATTTTCTGATTTTGTCCATTGGCTTACATATTTTTACCTAGTTGTATTTAACAGGTATAACTGATTTTATGTTCTACTTAATATTATGGGATGTGAACTCAATGAAAGTGGAATTTCATTCTACTTTGGTCACTAACATATTCCTAATGTCTCAAATAGTGACCAGAACATAGTAGGTGCTTAATAAAAGTTTGATGAATGACTATGCTTCAGAAGTGTTTCTTTTTAAAGATGCTCTTATATTCATCAAACATATTCAAATGTTGTGACATGGTTAGAGAGAACTGTTTATGAAGAACTGTTTTTCTCTGTAGTAATTCCATTAATTCTTCTGAAACCACTATTTACCAGCCTTTGAAAAGTGACAGCCTGGAGAAAAAAAAAAAAAAAAAAAAGCTCTATTACATTTCTTGGAAGTAATTAACAAAGTTATTATTTGTGACATGCCAATCTGGAAGGAACACAACAACAAGTCTTTTGGATTCCTTATTTTTAAGCCATGATCTTTGACATATTTATTAATGTTTGAAATGATATAATGGAGAGTACAGCGCAAGCTGAGTGTGGTTGGGAAGTACCTGGGAGGATATTATTTGACTCCAACATGAACCTAGTAATTGGAGGAGTGTGAAATGTGGCCAGAATAAAAGTCAGTGCTATTGATTGTTGCTGGGAGGAAAAACAGAGCACCCTAATACATAACGGGGATGTATAGATAAATACAGCTAAACTGTTTAATTTTAAGAGTTCAGTGAACCTAACTTGAATTAGCAATGTTAGTCGGGTGTTTTAGGAGGAAAAGCACATGATATTAAAAGGCATAATAGCAGAATGTTATGCAGGCGTTGGGATCAGAGTCGTATACCAGGGACTGGACTTAAATTCTAGGACAGAGGTTACTGACACCTCACAAAACCACAAAACCACTCCAGATGGGTTTGGTTTGATCCCAGAAGCAAGAAAGGGAGGAAGGGAGGAAGGAAGGAAGTTAGGAAGGAAGGAAGGAAGAAAGGAAGGAAAGAAGGAAGAAAGGAAGGCCTATAAAAAATGGGAGACTTGGACATAAAATCCAGATTTCCGGTATCTCTTAAAAACCTGAAAATCTGGCAATTCTGGGTCCTCATTCCTGCCTGTCAACAGTAGACTAGTGCTGAATAACAGCTTCCTCCTGAAGTTGTGGCATAGCCTGTTCTTTCCTCCATGTCCCCACCACTTCTTAGTTCAAAGGCACTAAGAACTTGTTACGGTTTCTTTTTCTAGCAGCTGTTTTTCCCATACCAGGTCCCTGCCTCTTCTAATGGCCTCCTATTCACTCCAACTGGTGAAGGGGGGATTCCCACCCTACTGCTGAGCACTCCTCACCGGACGCTAGACAGATGAGACGACAGCAGTTTATTAATCACACACACTCCCAGCCCTGGGGTGAGGAGGACACCTCATGCGATGCAGGCTGACATGAGGGTTGCACTAGGAACAGAGTGAACAAGCAGGGGCTGTGGGAGGCAGGCCTTTCAGTATCTATCAAAAGGGGAGGCCCCCCTGGTTCTGTGGGGAGATGTGGTTGGCTTGTTTGAATAATTCTACAGGCCAACCAGACACTCAAACTCTCTACTGAGGGATAAGTAAGATGTGGATCTGGCCGGCTTGTGAAGGAGGGTTATTTGGCGAGGGGGGCCTTATTCCTGGGAGCAGAGTGGGGAGGAGAACTTTGCTAAGGTCATGTGAGGCCCCTCCGATGTCATCAGAGGTCAAGGCAGCATGTATGTTGGGCTTTAGTTTTAGGCCTTCCACCAAAATACCATGCTTCACTCATTTATGTGGCTGGCCCAGCCCGTGTAGACATTTGCCCTGATCTCAGAGGAGGAATTTGTCTAAGGTTTGTGAAATTGCAATGGTTCTATAATTTGCTTGTCTGGAGATTAAAAAGAAATACAATGAACAAAATCCAAGAAAATTTTATTTTTTTAAAATGCACGTCTATCTGGAGTGGGTAGCCTCTAGTGTCTTTTAGGAATTTTTATAATTAAGAGAGGGTATTATGAAAAACTTCACGACAGGATTGCTAGTGCAGTAGGTTACCAAGGAAACTTTTATTCATTCAGCCAGTAGTTTTCCATTTGCTCAAAAATGTTTTTTAAGCATATACTGTGTCAAGTGTTAAGGCTTTAAAAACAGTAAAGCTTATTTTCTTTCCTCAAAGAGCTTACACTGCTTCAAGAGAAAGAAGATTAAACTAACAGTTACTATTCAGGATGGCAGGTGCTTTCGAGGATATAATTAAGAGAGGTGAAAAAGGAAGGGGCAGTATGATGTGCTTGGAGGTTTGAAACATTTTTTAAAATAGATTATTGGCTACCTGGCATGACTCAAGTGTAGTCTTGAAGGTGAGAAAGGTCATCTTTCGGGGTTTTTCCAAGTTCAGTGTTTCTGAAATCCTAAATTTGAAAATTAGTCCTTTCAGTGTAAACTCATCACATGTATGGCTCACGCACTGATTCCAATAATTTCAGAGCTTCCCTGCTCTTTCTCTCTGACAAAATTTTTCTACAGTCGATTTGATTTTCCTTTGTCCAGTGGGGTTCTTAGAAGTTGTAGTGGTTCAAGACTGCGTATCTCTGATGACTAACTTTTTTGATGGGTTATTTCTAGTGACCTTTGAAGTCAGAAAGGTGGGTCCTGGGGTCTTAGCAGTGGACTCAGGCCAGGTGCAGAGGGTGTGTGCGTGTCTGAGCAAGAACAACAGTGTGTGCCATACCAGCCATGTGAGTGACTGGGCACATTTTAAGGCCAAAATATAAACAATTTGGGTGGTTTTCCGCAGTGTTTCCTTTTTCTTACTTTGAGGAACAGAGAATGAGAAAAGCCTTAACTTCCACAACCAAATTATTGTGAAACGAACATGGGGTACCATTGCCTGTCATTAATAGGAAATGATAAGGGAGGGTTTTTAATGCCATTCAATCAAAATTTCAGCCCAGAGTGTTATTACTACTTGTAATTGCCACGTGTCCAAAAAGCACAGCAAAATGAAAACTGTAAGAGACTTTGAATTTGGGTGGTAGTAGCAAAGACCACTGGCTGCCTGCACCATTTATTCTTTCTTTCTTCCTTGGTAATGGCAGTATAGTTGGTTCCCTGATGAATAGAAGTGATGTATGTCACTTCGAGACTGGGGCTTTTGAAGAATAGGAATTCTTCTTCCATTCCTTTTTTTACTGGTTGAATGCAAATGATAATAAGACCATAGTGAAGCCAGAGAATGGAAGGAACCTCAATTCCCGAATCAGGGCTGCCCTGCTGACCCGAACACCTGTTCTGAAGTATTATATAAACAAGAAATAAACTTCTGTTGTATTTAAGCCACTATGTGTTTGCATTTATTCAGTTCAATAGCTTATTTAGCCTACCCAAACTGATACAGATACCATTTAAAATTTTAATGTCAGACACTTTAATTATTTTTGTATGTTTAAAGCCCCCATGTGGTAAGCAGGGTAGGCTCCTATTTTATAGGTAAAATAGTGGGGCATAGGGAGATTCATTAATTTTTTCAACGAATACTGACCATTAGGAAATTTTATTGCAAACAATTTATGAAATCACAATTTTGGGAGGGCACTCATTCGTCCAGTCATTCATACATTTTATAGTTACCCAGGGCTTCCAATGTGTCCCCAGGAGCTCAGAGTCTCTTCTTATACAGGCACCAATCCCATCAGGTGGGCTCAACGCTCGGGTTGCTCAGACCTAGACAATCTCCCAGCTCTGTGTGAGCTCCAGCTTTTATTCCGTTCCCCATAATTGTTCTTTTCCCAGGTGTTCTTTCCTTGGTGTTTCTTCTCAGCCTAAACCTTGTGAAGTCTCATCCTGAACACACACCTTTTTATCTGGTCTTTAACTCAAGCGATCCTAACTCAGTTTCTGAGCTCCTTGTCTATTCAGCCCCCCTTTCTCTGAGGCCCTGCCCTGCAGGTTTCAGGAGCTTCGGTTGCTTTGATTTCTACCTCAGTTTGATCTTTTTCCTCAGTTTGGCAAAACGACTGTTTGAGCATCTTCCACTAATTACATGTATTAACCTTATTTGGTATCATTTTTCTCAAATGTAATATGTTTGTTGAGTTAGATTAGATAATCTCTAAAGTTCCTTATAGAAATTCAATGATTGCCCGTAGAATTATCAGTTTTAAGAAGTTTTCACTATACGTATTCAATGATTAAATTTTACATATTGAGTCTAGAAATTCTGTCTTGGAAATTTTATACAGCAAACCAACACAGATGAGGGAGGATGCGTAGTTCTGAGTAATGAAATATTCTGGTTAATAGCTTATTGTCAAACATGCCACACACAGTTTAAAAACCTAGAGTCTTCAAAATTAATAACATGTTCAAAATGCTGTACTGAGCACAATTTTCCTTAGGTGACTCAGAAGGTGATTCAGGATTGCAGTTCTTCGTGTGACCCACTACAGACATCAATTATCATTGTCCTTGGGGTTTATAGAGGTATCAGTTGGTAGAAACTTCAAGTTGCTACAATCTTGTACAAGCCACCTTTTACATCCCTTGTTTTCAGTAGTTAAAGATGCCACCAATCTTGAACAAAAGCTATCGGTGAAAACTAACCTTTTGCAGTCTTCATCTAAATTATCAATTACGACTTTCTTTTTAAAGTTTCTCAGTCTCAAAGGAAAAGACTCTCTTTATTTCTTTATTTTATACTATACCATCAAATGCTTAAAGACCATATATGATGCTCCAGCTGTCAAATTCAGGAGCAAAAAATTATCCTTAAAAAATAGAAGAAACATTAGTTTTTCAAAGGAACATTTTCCCATTATAAACGTCTTGGAGCTACTCTCCTTCAGTAGAATCTGAATATTGATGGTTTTTAAAAAGTTAAGCTAAGTTTCATGGGAGGGGTTTATGCACAGAGGTCAGATACTTTGATTCATTTTGTAGTTTTCTGGGCTGGGGAAACTTCTATCAAAATGTTTCTTGTGAATCTGAGGAAACGCACTGAATCAATGAGTTCTATTTCAGAATGGGGTGTGAGTCAATGGCATGGACAGAAGCATTTTACTTCGGCATCTGAGTAATGTAGCACAATGTCATCCATGTTCTGATACTGCAATTCATCTGTTGGTTTCTACTGTCTAATATCAACACAGCGGCCAGAATGACTCTAATAAAGCATAAGCCAGACAGTGCTGCACCCCTGCCCAAAACAAGCCAATGGCTCTGCCTTTCATTCAGAGTGAAAGCCGAAGTCTACATCATGACCTGTCCCCTCATTCTACTTTTCCGGCCCCTCACCTTGTAGATAGCAGTGTCTTGCACACTGCCCGCCAGCTCTGTCTGGTTTCTCTGGTCCCTGTGTTTGGTGTACTCTTACCCCATGTTGACATGTCTTGCTTTTTCATCAACTTCAGGTCTTTACTCTGTTGTGACCTTTTCAGTAAGCCCTTATCCGATCACCCTATTTAAAAGTAGATCTTTCATTTACATTTTTTCTTGGATTTTTTTGAGATTAATGTAGATTCACAGGCAATGGTAAGAAATAAAACAAAGAGATCCCGTGTACCTTTTACCCAGATTCCCCCAACAGTAACATTTGGCAAAACGAGTACAATATCACAAGCGGATATTGACGTGGATACCATCTACTACTGATCTTGTTTAGATTTTTCATTTTAATTTTTAAGTATGATTTACCTTTTTCCATAGCACTTCTTATTGGCCAGTATGTTTTATATTTTATTTATTTTGTTGATTGTCTTACATCTACTTCTCTTGAATGTAAGCTCCACAAGGGTGGTGATGTTTTTTTCTTAAATTCTACTATTTATTTCCGATACCCTAGTTATAAAGTTCAGAGCAGATTTTCAGCATTGAGTCGTGAGACATATCAAGTTTCAGATATGTATTAACCAGTATAAACCCCAACATAAGACAGCAACATGATTTCATGCATTTGGAGGGAAAATATTTCCTGGTTAAGTGTGAAATTGCACACAATTTCTGGAAGGCTTCTGAAAGACCTTCATTCTAAGCAGCTTTATAGGAAAACATTCCATTTGGAAGTCTGGACCTACTTTCTTCAGTTTGCTGTAATCTACATTCACTAAGTAGAACTTGTGTTGATCACTGGGAACAAGTTTGTGCCAGGGTTCTGGGTTATTCTTTCTTTCCCAAAAGACATGTGGATTGAATGATGCCAGACACAGGGTACAGAGAGCTGCTCCCGTACCTCTGGCTCCCACACCGTGTTTCCTGGAAAGTAAGACCTAGCCGGACAGTCAACTCTACTGTGTCTTTTGGAGCAAAAATTAATATAAGACCTGGTCTTATTTTAATATAAGACTGGGTCAATATAATATAATATGATATGATATGATATGATATAATATAATTATAAATATAATACAGGGTCTTATATTAATTTTTGCTCCAAAAGACACATTGAGCTGATTGTCCAGATAGGTCTTATTTTGGGGAAAAACGGTAGATACAAAGAGGGGCTTTAGCTCGGTTGTTTCTTGGCCTGACCAAGGATTTGGCAGATGGAGCCCGGTAGCAGCAGAGAGCTTGGGTCCCAGACCAGAGAAAAACAAAACTGCAAGGCTCGGGACCATGCAGTCTCTGCAGGAGGGTGGTAATTTTTGTCTGCTTTGTTCATATTGCTGTCTCAGAACCTGGAACAGAGTCTGGCAGAGTGGGCACGTATACATTTTTGTTGGGTTAATGAATGAATCGTGCAGTGTCTCATGCTGGACTCCGCGTCAGGGAGGGAGGCATGCAGAGCAGCAGACACCGGGCCTGCCTTGGATTCAGTGCCGTGACGCGATGCTTTTAAAGAGGAGTAAATGAGACTCTTTACAATGAGAAATGCTGTTCTGGTTTGTGGTAAGTTCTGTGGGCAGCTGCAATCATCTCTGAAGTGCTACAGAATGAAAGATTTGTAGTCCAGAAAGAGCCAGAGAAGCCTTTTTTTTTCCTGCTCTAGAAGCTTCCTTTCTGTCTCTAAGCCACAGAGTGGCTAAGCTGGTAACAAATCTGGAAATCCATTTTTCATGTTTGTTAACCAGCATTACAGCCTAGAGACACTAAACAAATCAGATCCAAATGGTTGAGCTGATTCCTCATGAGAGGTATGAACTAATGACACTGAACTGTCAGGGCCACCCTTATTTTAAATTCCCAGGTCTTCCGATGTTAGCTAGTATCCATCCAGGAACTGACAATTCTTAGAGAATGTTGGTGAAAAGGATACTGATGGAACTGCACTTTTCCCAAAGACTTGTTTGGCTGAAAACAATGCAGGGAACAATTCTTAACTTACCTCTTAGAATGTTATGGATGCAAATAGAAAAACTGATGCTCTTAATAAAATTTTGACCATAAGATAAAATTTGTTGGTAATGGACAAGTAATGAGAAACTTGAGGAAGACGGGTATGTACAAGCTCTTTGGAGCACAGTTTGACTGTATTTCTTCAACTAATACATGTATTTTTTGAATCAGCTTTTACATTTTTAGGAATTTAACAGATATTACTTGCACATTTGCTATAACACAGACACTGACCATAAGTTTCTTTGCTTGACAACTCTAAATATGTCACTGACAGAAATAGTTTTCTAAGGAGAAGATGCTTATGTCAATTTTTTTATTTCATTGGCTTTGCAAAATTCTGTAATATGCCAAAAGCTTTGTTTAGACAACTCTAATATTTCCTATACCCACAAAGGTTACAAACACAATTCATCAAAATTACGTTTCTTATGATATCTGAATTATTAAGGATAATAGCAAAACTGAAAATAAGTTTCTGAAATTTCCAAAATGTATATGTGGAAAAGGGAAAAGACAAAATTATTTATGCGCTATAGTTATTTATATACTATATAAAATATGTATATATGAGGTTAAGAACATTTGTTGCAGCATGTTCGTGATAACATAAGAATAGAAATATCTCATATGAACATCAATATGAGACTGGTGAAAAATTAGGATTCATCTATACAATGGAAAATTATACAGCTGTGAACAAAAATGAAGTGTTATTTGTGCTTATATGAAATAATCTCCGAGGTATACTGCTAAGTAAAAGCAAGTTGTAGAACAGTGTATGGTCGGATCCAATTTAGGTTAAAAATGTGATATATACACATATATGTATGCAAGTATACATGTGCTTGAAAATGTGCAGAATATTTACAAAGGATATACAAAACACATAATAATGTTGGCCTCTGGGAGAAGAGGGCAGTGATTTAATTTTTATTTTTATACTCTTTTGTATATCATGTGTGTCTGGTTTTTCGTTTTGTTTTGTTTTAGTTTAGAATTACAAAAGATATAGCTTCACTTCAGTTAAGGATAGCCAGAGAGGAAGAAGGCTGGAATTGTTCCACCTGAACTTCAGCATGTAGGAGTATAAGTTTTGATGGGCATGACTCTATGACATGAGACTTCTCAAAGGAAATGTGGTGCAAGTAGGACAGGACTCTGCACAATATAATTCTGACATTTTAGTCACAAATGATCAAGTTTAAAAAGAGGAAAAGAGGAAGGAATCATTTCTAGAGAGCTCACCAAAAACTCAGATTTTAAAAGGATATGAATAAAAGGTGAAAAGAGGGGCATAAGCCAAGGGAAATGATTAGAGAATGGCACAGAATTACATAAATGGTGTCAGGAAGAGTTGCACCATGAGTCAAGAGTAAGGACACTTGTAAAAGTGTAAGGACAATAAATAGCTACCATTAATTGAGCACATAGGTAAAACTTTCCGTGGATCATCTTATTGGATCTTTATGACAACCCCATAAATTATTATCACAATTATAATTCAATATTCAGTTGTGAATATTATCACAATTATTATCATCTCGTTTTACTGACAAGAAAATGAAATACACAGAGCCTAAATACCTAGTCCATGATAATGCAATCAGAAGGAAGAAGACTGGCCATGCTCTTAATTATTACATTACTCTTCCTCTAGTAGCCAAGACTATGCCAAGAGACAGATACATTAGTGTGGTTTGTGAAAATCAGTAAATAGCAAAAACTGGAAATTATTTCACTCCTTGAGCAAATTCAGCTTGACCATGGTGTTTCCAAAAGTCATACCCTGTCTTATCCTTCTGGTCAATTTTAATTCCTTTCCTAAGAGTCAGCTGAGCTGTCACCATCTTTGTGAAGCTCTCCTTCCTCTGTCCCAGCACGGAGCTCTTACATCTCTTCTTGCTTTTATCTGAACATTCATAACTCTTTTTCAGAATAAACTATCAGTTCCTTTGGGGTTGGCATTTTGTCTTGCTCATTATTCTAGCTCCACCATCTACCACGTAGTAGTGTTTTAAAAAGAGTTTCCTGAGTGCTGGTTGAATGCATTACAGAGTGTATAATAAGAATTTAATTCCTCTGTAGAACTTTGTCCAACAACTTAAATACCGAAGAATGTTCCAGTTCTTAGTTTACGGCTCTTTCTCTCTCTCTTTCTCTCCTCACTCACTCTCTGCAAAGGAGAGTTGGAAAGAGATTATTTGACCTAAACATCCTCCTCTATAGAGAGGTAGAAAAGTGAAGGAAGCTGGGAAGCGGCATAAGTGAGCCGTCCTGTGGTATGTGATACACCTTCTTTCATAAAGGTCGCGCTAGTGCCTAGAACAAATGCAGTCTTTCTAGGGATACAGAGCACGCTTTTTAGAGCACATTATTTTATACATAAGGAATTATATTCATTTTTTTAAAAGTGATGATTCACTGCCCACAGTCTCTATACCTTCGTTAGAGCTGAAAGGCATGTTTATTAATTGTATTGCTCACAGAGCCAAACTGTTTGAAATAGTTTAATTTTCAGAAAGTAATTAGAGATGCAAGGAAAAGGATCGCCAGGATCTGAGTATGAACAGGAAGGAAATTCCGGACATGCAGGGACTTCCTAGCCTTAACGCCAGTGTTTTTGTTGTTGTTGTTTGTTTGTTTGTTTTTTAACTCCTTTGTTTACTTTTCATTTGAATTTCTAAATCCGTCATCATGTTCAGATATCTATTCTTATACTAAGAAATATACTTGCCCCATTTCCACCTTTCCAGCTTTATTTCAGAGTCAAATTCCTTTTTCTTAGGTCAGCAGCTTTAGTCAGTATCCCGTTTTTCACTAGCATGCATTTGAATTTGTACTCTACTGCTGTACTAACAAACTCTCATTCCTTGCCACATTAGCTTTTCACTTCTCTATTCTTAAACAAAAATTGCTGATGGACCACTGTGATTGTCTAAAAACTGTAAGACTAAGCTACTAGTGGGTTGGCTAGACTCTGACATTGGAGGTGTCAAAACCACTCATTAGAGACCAGCATTAGAGGTTTCCCAAGGGCATCTATTCTTAGGATACTGCCTTAGTCATATAGAAGTAGGATTTGGGATCTTTAGAGGTAGGCAGTAAGTTGGAGGGAGGTGACACCTCTAAGGTGCAAACTCAAGCCACATACCTGTACATGTGGCCAGTGGTACAATACATGG
This sequence comes from Rhinolophus sinicus, assembly GCF_057876585.1. Lineage (NCBI taxonomy): Eukaryota > Metazoa > Chordata > Mammalia > Chiroptera > Rhinolophidae > Rhinolophus > Rhinolophus sinicus. Next base: position 121,812,118 of record NC_142503.1, read on the forward strand.
TGATATACCAGAGTCATCAGAGATAGTCCAGTAGTACTCTGATTCTGTGAACATTCTCTCCCCAACATGGCTGGATTAATACCGTGTTTCCCTGAAAATAAGTCCTAACCGGACCATCAGCTCTAATGCATCTTTTGGAGCAAAAATTAATATAAGACCCGGTCTTATTTAAATATAAGACCGGGTCTTTAATATAATATAATATAGTATAGTATGGTATGGTATGGTATGGTATGGTATGGTATGGTATGGTATGGTATGGTATAATATAAAATAATATAATACCAGGTCTTATATAAATTTTCGCTCCAAAAGACACATTACAGATGATGGTCCGGCTAGGTCTTAGTTTTGGGGAAACAAGGTAAGTGCTTCGGGTTTCAGGCAGCAACGAACACTTTCTAAAAGGCATCTACTGGTGGGCTTAATGTCAAGTCTTGTGAAGACTGTAGAATGATTAATTAAAAGGATGGGGTTTTGGGGGCCGGCCCGGTGACTCAGCCGGTTAGAGCTTCATGCTCCTAACTCCGAAGGCTGCCGGTTCAATTCCCACGTGGGACAGTGGGCTCTCAACCACAAGGTTGCCAGTTCAATTCCTCAAGTCCCGCAAGAGATGGTGGGCAGCGCCCCCTGCAACTAGCCACGGCAACTGGACCTGGAGCTGAGCTGCGCCCTCCACAACTAAGATTGAAAGGACAACTTGACTTGGGAAAAAAGAAAAAAAAAAAAGGCCTGGAAGTACACATTGTTCCCCAATAAAGTCCTTTTCCTCTTCCCCAATAAAATCTTTAAAAAAAAAAAAAAAAAAAAGGATGGGATTTTTGAGCACATAGGGAAGCTGCATGATTCTAAGAATATATGATATAAGATTACTTTTTTTGACAGGTATGCTTAACTGGCAGCATTTATATACAGCACCTGGATTTCATCAAGATGTTTATTTCCTGTGATATTCTCTGAAATAACATGGGGAGAAATAGGCTAGATAAGAGTAAGTATAATGACTCAAAGTTATGAAACAACTTTATCCCAAAATGCTTATTAATGGATCAGTTTTAGTTTCAGGGGAGTCTTTTAATGCTACGTTTCAGGATTGAATACCTGTTCTAGTCAACATTTTCTAAAATGTAGCCCAGGTATCGGCTGCCCATCATTCTTCCATTCCATCCTGCTTGCGTGGTGACGTATCACCTCTCAAAATTTCAGTAAAGAATCCACTCACATCAGAGAGTGAGCAATGTAGATTATACTGAAGATTTCATGTCAGGGGAGAGGTTCTGCCCTGTACACTCCAAAGTTAACATTTTAATCCTTCCATCAGTCTTTTCTGAGTTTTATTTTTTCGCTGCTGCTATGACACCACTGAGAGTTCTTTCTCTTCACTTTTTTCTGATTCTCTGCCTAGCATTTCTGGCTCTTGTTTCTCACCTCTCTCTTCTCAGTTTTCCCTAGATACTTTGAATTCCTTTATACGAGCGTAAAACAGAGCAGTTCAACTTGAACCTAGCTTCCCATGGGGAGTACTTCGAAGGTGACCGTAGTGATATTCAGCAATGAGGTATGTAGCACTTCTTCTAGGACGAGTTCGCGAACTTAATTGTCAGTCCTCATAATGCAGAGTAATTCTACTTTTAGTTCCTACCTCTGAGTTTATATATCCACATCTACCCAGGCACTTGTCAAAATAAGGAACTCTCCAGAGTAACAGATTCCCCCTCTTTGGAAAACAAGCAGGATTATAAAGAAAAATATGTCTATAATAGCATTCACTTAGATAAAAAAATTAGAACATGAAAAAACAAATGAAGAGGGTGGCAAGGGGGCTCAAAATCATGTTGTCTGGTTATCTATTGCTGTGGAACAAACATCCTAAAATGTAATGGCTTAAAACTACAATTTATTATTTTTCTCCATGGTTTGGAGAGTTGTCTCTGCTCAGCTGGGCAGTTCTGTCTTGGGGAACTCTCATGTAGTTGTGTCATATAGTGGCTGAAACTGGAGTCACCCGAAGGCTTGACTTGGCTGGATAGTCACTCAGTGTTCCCTCCACACACCTCTTTTTTGAAGAGTAGCCTGAACTTTTTAGATGATGGCTCAGGGCTCTAAGAGGAATGTGTCAGAAGAGCACGTGTTCTAAGGCAGAAGCTGCAAGGCTTTCTATACCCGACCCATGGATGTCCTGGAACTTCATTGTCACTACATTCTGTTGGTCAAAGCAAGTCATTAAAGCTCGCCCAGACTCAAAGGGAAGGGAATCAGACTCCAACTTTTGATTTGAGGGACAGCATGCATGTGTACACAGGGAAGGAGCTGATGGTGCCACTAAATGTGACTTTCTTCCATTGTCCACCCTCTTTCCACAATTCACATCCCTCCTATATGCAAAACTATATTCATTCGCTCCCAGGATCCCCAAAGCCTCCTTATATTTCAGCAGCAGGTCCAATTCCAGGTTCTTGTCATCTAATCAGGTAGAGGTACAATTCCTTGGATACTGCACCTTGAACATGGTTTTTGGTAAAGTGAAGACCTTGACCTAAAGAGACAAATATATCTGCCCTCTGCACACTACTATGGTGATACAAGGATAGGATAACTGCAGTGAACACTCCTGTTCGAAGAGGGGTGGGCAGCTTGGCACATATAGTCACTAGTCCAGTTCTGAAATCCAGCTGGAGCACATGGCGCCTGTTCCTGGAAATGGACCCAATTCTTCTCCCTGGGTATGATTCACCATGGTCTTGGCTCTGAACTCTGAATCATCCTTCCTTTTCTATAAGAAATGTCTCATGTTTTTCTCAGCCTGCTTGCTCATAGAAGTTTGGGGGTCCAAAGACTTCGTTTTTTTGTACTTGTATGTAGTATAAATGAAATTATACGACATGCAGTATCCTGTGACTTTCTTTTGCTGTCCCACCAGTAGTGTATGAGCGTTCTTAATGCTTTATATCTTCATCAGTCCTTTATATGGTTAAACTTTAAATATATTGCCAATCTAAGGGTACAAAACACTATTTCATGGTAGTTTTGTTTTGCGTTTCTCTTATTACCATAAATAGTAATGAATTTGTGTACCTTTTTTGTTTCTGGGTCATTCATATTTCTTGTTCTGTGAAATAAATGCCTATTTATGTCTTTTGTTGATTTTCCTTTATTGAATTGATTTCAGTAGATTTCTAGAAGTTCTTTATATGTGCTGGATTATAATCCTTTTTAGGTGATGTATGTTGAAAATGCCCTTTCCTATTTTGTGACTGATCTTTTCACTTTCTTTAACATGCTTTTGGAATAGAAGTTACTAATTTTAATGTATTCCAATGTATCAGCTTCTTCTTTTATGGTTGTGCTTCCCGTTTCTTTTCAAAGAAACTATTCTTTACCCTGAGATCATAAATATATTCTTTATTTTCTTTGAAAAGTTTTATAGTTTTGATTTTTGTATTGAAGTCATTAATCTATAAATATGGTGTGAATTAAGGACCAATTTCCACTTGTTTAATATGGATAACCTATTTTACCAGCCTCATTTATTTCATCTCTTTTCAACACTATGTGCAATGTCAGCTCTGCCTTAAATCAGGTTTCTATATACTTACGGGTCTCTTTCTAAGTTCTCCATTCTGTTAGCTCTCTGTGGCCCATGCTGCTTTAGTCTCTAATCAGTACCACATTGCTTTAAGTACTACATCTTGAAAAAAAATCCTGACATCTGCCATGGCAAGTCCTCCAGCCTGGTCCTTCAGGACTGCCCTGACTGAATCTTCTTAACCCTTTGTGCTTTCACACAAATTTTAAAATCAGCCTGTCCGGTTCCAGAAAAATGAAACAAAATAATCCCTCATTCCTACTTTGATTGGAATTGTAGACTTTACTACGTTTTCACTGTCACTCACTCTCAGGTCCTCATTTCCTTCCCAAACCCAACTTGGATTCCATGTATAATCACTTCCTTGCAAATACCCTTAACTCTGCTGTCCCTCTCATCTTTATACTTTTACCGCACAATTGCTTCATCTTTGCCTGTACCCAATCAGCTAAAATTGCTGGAGGAAAACAAATAATTCTACTGAGTGGTTTCATTTAAAAATTCATGACCACAAATCGCAAATAGGCACTCAAAACTGTCTAACATTCTACTACACTTACCATTCTCCAAAATTACCTCTATCATACTTTTCCCTCTTTTCTCAAGCCTCTATTCCTCTCTTTCCTTTTTTCGCTCTCAGCTGCTAATCGTACCACACACGTCACTGAGACAGTCAGAGCAATGAGCAGAAACTCCCTTTTTATCCTATCTCCAAATCTACCTACCACGTCAGCCCCAGTTTCCGCCCTCCCTGTTGTTCCTAAGAATGAAACTCACTGTCCCTTTCAAAGGCCAACTCCTTCCTTGTGTTCTGGATCTCATCTCCTCTCATTTTTTCAAGATGTCTCCTTTTGCATTCTCTTCTACATCATCAGGTTTTCATTTTCCACTGACTAATTTCCATCAGTATAAAAACAGGCTGTATTATAAAACTAACAACTAAGCATAACCTCTTAGGATCTCTCCTTCCAGCTAACAAAAGCAATATGATATAGTGGTTATGAAAATAAATTCTGAGCCAGACTTCTTGGGTTCAAGTTTCACCTCTGCTACTTAGTACTATTGTTACCCGGGGCAAGCTGTCCTGTCCGGTACAATAGCCACATGTGGCTATTTACATTTAAGTTTATATTAATTAAAATGAAATAAAATAAAAAATTTAGTTCCTCAATGGGAATAGCCACATTTAAGTATGGCTAATGGCTACCATATTGGGTGGTGCAGCTGGGAACTGTTCCATCACTGCAGAAATTCTATTGTGCACCAGTATTCTACAACAGCTACACTCCCCACTCCTTTTTAAAAATTATTTTTACAAATTTTTGCAAAATTTAACTTATTTTCCAGCTTTATGAATACATAATTGACAAATAATATTAATATTGTGCAAGTTTAAGAGTTTAAGATGTACAATGTGTTGATTTGATACTCTTATATACGAAGTTTGACAATTTAGTTCGCGAACTTGCCACCATGCGCTTACATTGGCAGCACCGCACAAACAGCTCGGTAAGGTTTCATAACCTTGGTATATCAGTGTCTCACAGCTGTGTTCACATTGCCATGTGGTCGTGTCTTGCTGACGTTTATTGTTGTTGTGTGTTTTTGTATGCCATCGGGAGAATGTCTGAACTTGAATTAGAGCAACAAACAAACATTACATTTCTTGTTAAATTTGGTGTCGTGCGGGAGACCCTGCTCGCTGCGCCATTTGTCGTGCGGGGCGGCCTGCGGGGGTCTCTGGTCCTGCTCCCCACATAAGAATGCAGGATATGGTGAGGCCAAAAAGGAACACCAGCGGAGCCATAGGTAGGGGAGTCATACTAGTATATTCTCACTGGAGGCTGGATCCACACTGTCCGCACTCCGCCGTGCTAACTGCAATCCGCGCTTGCTAGCTCAGCCACCACCTTCTTGCTAGCCCCCATTTGCTGCTAGCGTAGCCACAGCAGTTATATTAGTGGCCAGTGGCTCACTGGTTACATCTGACGGCCAATTAGCCACAGCTGATGGCCATCCAATCACAGTTGATGGCCATTTACTACCTGAGCCAGTACCTTTCCACATGAGGCCGAGAGCCTGGAAACTGCTTTCTGGGGCTCTGTCCCCACACTTGGCAAGAGTGGAAGCAAAATCAGGGGCATGTTTAGTCCAAGTTTAGGGGGTAGTGCCATGAAGAAAACGGCAGTGTACAAATGGATTAAACGTTTTTCTGAGGGAAGAGAATGCGTCACTGATGAAGAGAGGTCAGGGCAGCCAATAATGAGCAGAACAGAAGAAAACATTGCAAAAATTCGTCAAATTGTGCGTCAGAACCGTCAGCTGACTGTGAGAAGCGTAGCAGACCAAGTAAACATCGATAGAGAAACAGGAAAATCTTAACCGAAAATCTTGGCATGAGAAAGGCGTATGCAAAATGGTCCCAAAGGAGCTCACTGATGAACAAAAGCAAAGGAAAGTTTACCAAGACATTTTGGAGAGGAAAGACGATGTTTTGCCATGTTATCACTGGTGATGAAACATGGGTGTACCAATATGACCCTGAAACAGAGCATCAAAGTACACAGTGGAAGTCAGCCAATTCTCCCCAACCATAAAAGTTCTGTCAGTCCAAATCAAGAGGCAAAATGATGTTACTAACCTTTTTTGATATCAGAGGATTATTCATTATGAATTTGTACCAACTGGACAAATAGTTAACCAAGGTTACTATTTGGAAGTGCTGAAAAGGCTGCATGGAAAAGTTAGACGACCTGAACTTTTCGCCAACAATTCATGGCTCTTGCATCACAACAATGCACCAGCTCACACAGCACTGTCTGTGAGGGAATTTTTAGCCAGTAAACAAATAACTGTGTTGGAACACCCTCCCTACTCACCTGATCTGGCCCCAATGACTTCTTTCTTTCCCCGAAGATAAAGGAAATATTGAAAGGAAGACATTTTGATGACACTCAGGACATCAAGGGTAATACGACAACAGCTCTGATGGCCATTCCAGAAAAAGAGTTCCAAAATTGCTTTGAATGGTGGACTAGGCACTGGCGTCAGTGCATAGCTTCCCAAGGGGAGTACTTCGAAGGTGACCATAATGATATTCAGCAATGAGGTATGTAGCACTTTTTCTAGGATGGGTTCATGAACTTAATTGTCAGAACTCGTATACCACATAGTGTTATCTAACACCTCCATCATGTCATATAATTACCATTTGTTTTTGGTGGTGAGAACATTCATGATTATCTTTCTAATTGAATTCTATCATGCCAGCATTTAAATTTTTGTTGTAGCATTTATTGCTATCTGATATATGTTCACTTGTTTAGTTTCCTCCCTATCTTTTCCTATCAGAATGCAACCTCCATGGGAGCAGGTTCTGCTTCACCATTTCATTCTTGGTGCCTAGAACAGTGCCTGGTGCCACTGAATTCAGTAAATATTTATTCAATGATGGCTGATCAGACATCAGAAAGCTTTGGGCTGAAATGAGAAATGTTTACCTAGACATAGTATACTCATTTTCACATTGTTGGTGGGTATTAGCTGTAGTGAACTGAGTGAGGGATATAGTAATTGCCGATATTTAGAGTTTGGTGAACTTTGGGAAAAAGGAAGTATCCTGAGACTGGGAGACTTGGTCCTGGTCATTACACTATGTCTACTGTGGAATATTAAGAACCAGCCTAGGCCTGATTAGAATATTTGAAATTTTAAAAATTAAAGAACACATGTGAACCATTGTTGAGGAATTAGAGACTTTATGTGTGGGGTTAGTTGCTTTGGAAGTAGGCTGCCTCACAGTCTCAAGAAATTTTGCCTGTGACAGCAAAAAATTATAAACAACTTAAATGTTCATTAATATAGGAACATATAAATACATTACGGCACAGTCATACAATGCAGCACTGTGGAACAGTAAAATGACTAAACTTTATCTGTATCAGTGTGAATAGCTCTCAAAATCTAATAATGAGCTGAAAAGAGCAATTTGTAGATGGATAAATACGGTATAACATTGATATACATTTTAAAAACACAAAAAGTAGCATCTATGGCCACATATATGAGTAGTTAAAGTATGTAACATTGATGGTGAGGACACGTATCTAAATGGACACCTCTAGGGCACGAGGATGGGAAGTGGGATTAGAGAGAGGAGTGGGATCAAGGAGAGACTTCAAACGCGTCTGCAAAGTTGTATTTCCTTAAAAAGTTTGGAAGTCAACATGACAATATATTAACATTTTGAAAACCAGGGTATTTGTTGTAATTCCCTAGAGTTTGCTGTATAGTATGTGAAACATTTTTAAATTAAAAAAACAAAAGGAATGTAAGTTGTATCCATATCAAGTTCATGCCACATTCATTCAATAGTATTTCTTGAGAATTGGCTATGTGTGTGTCGTGCTGGGTGTTGAAGATTACAGAGAAGTCATGTAAGACATGGGTCTTGCTCCCCAGAAGTCTTTTCTTAGTTGAAATAATGCTACATCCTTCCATGAAGCAGTTAAGCTGGGGAAGGTAGCATATAATTATGTATAAAAATCAGGAGCTGAAGCCTGGAAATAAGAGTCCCTGGAACAGCTTGAGAAGACTTACTTGGAGGAGGGGAACTCCAAGAGCAAAGCTGAGTGGACAGAAGGCATGTTAAGTACCTTCCAGGCCAGGGAAGGTCATAGGCCTAGGTTTTAAAGGGATTAGTAAATGCCATCCTGTAAATGTGAAGAGGATTTTAGTTTTGTTTTGTTTTGTTTTTTGAGAGAAAATTGAATAGATGATATTAGAGGTACACTGTGATACTTTAATGCCATGTCTAGGAGTTTAAACCTTATCTGTTAGTTAAGTGAGGAACCATTGACAATTCTGGGGAATTGGAGGGATGTGGTTTATTTGATTTCTTTGAATATTAATCTGACTGTGGTGTGCAGGGTGGACTGGAATAGAGAAGAGTAGAAATAGGGGACTCAGCTAGGTGGTTGTTTCAACAGTCTAGCAGTTAGCAGATGAGGGCCTCAGGTGAATTGGTAGTAAGGGAAACGGAGAAAAGAGAGAACTAAGATTTCCAACAGGGTAGGTTATTACTGGTCACATTTTGCAAAGACACAGAGTAGGTATGTGTTTCTGCTTGGGCTACCATAACAAAATACCATAGACTGATGGCTAAAACACCAGGAAATTATTTCTCAAATTTCTGGAAGCTGGGAAATCTAGGATCAAGGGGATTGCAGGGTAGGTTTCGTTCTGAGGCCTCTTCTCTTAGCTTGTAGGCAGCCACCATCTCACTATGTGCTCATATGACCTTTTCTTTGGGGTCCGTGGAGAGAGAGCAAGCAAGCTCTCTTGCGTCTCTTCTTATAAGGGCACTGATCTCATCATGAGGGCCCTGCTCTCATATAATCTTCTTCTTTTTTTTTTTTTTTAAATTGGGGACTATTGGGGAACAGTGTGTTTTTCCAGGATGTCAAGTTGTTGTTTTTCAATCTAGTTGTGGGGGGCGCAACTCAGCTCCAAGTTCTCATGTAATCTTAAGTACATCCCTAAGGCCCCATCTACAAATACTGTTACATTAGCGGTTAGGGCTTGAACATATGAACTTGGGGATGGAGGGGAACAAATACTTCGTCTATAGCAGTAATTTATTCAAAGTTCTCATAGCTATCAAGTGCCAGAATCTGCAATCAAATCTGTCTTTTTTATTCCAAAGTTTGCGATGAAATTTTGAAAGATGGATCAAAATCATTTGAGGGGTGAGAAGATGAAAAAGAAGGAAGTCTAAAAGAACAATGAGATTTTGGTTGCCAGTAAAGTGCTTGGTGAAAACTGGAAATTTGTGAGTAAGCTACTTTGGTGGAGAACAAAATGAACTCATTGTGGAAGAAGGAAAGTTTGAGTTGGTGGTGGGCCATCCCAGTGCAGATGGTTTCTAGACTGTTAGAACTCTGGTGGATTGTTGGAAGGTCTTAGATCTAAAGTGTTGAAAGTCATCAGCGTAAAGCTGGTTATTAATGTCTGAAGACCGTGGTTCCCGTAAGAATGAGTAGAAATAAAAAGAATAAGAATGAGTAGAAATAACGAGAAGAGCAGACATTGTGCACTTAAAAATGTGTTAAGAGGAGAGATTTTATGTTAAGCATTCTTAGACAGAGAGAGAGAGAGAGAGAGAGAGAGAGAGAGAGAGAGAGAGAGAGAGAGAGAGAGAGAGACTGAGACTGACTGACTTTAGGAATGCCCAGACTTACGACTTTTCACTTGGTAAAATAGAACTACCAAAAAGGAAAGCAATAGAGGAGCAATCAGATAGAGGAGAAAAGCTTCTTGTTGTGTGTGTGTGTGTGTGTGTGTGTGTGTGTGTGTGTGTGTGTGTGTACATAGGTGCCACTGAAGTCTGTTTATTGAGGGAAGTCTTAAGAAGAAGGGGGTGGTTGAATATGTCAAATATAAAGAGAAAGACAGCTGGCACTGGATGATTGTAATATTCTATGATTCAGTGAAAAAGCCACAGGATTAAAAAGAGATCTTCTAGAAAGTATGGTCCGCAGAATTTTAGATCTCACAGACCAGTAATATTTCAAAAAATATCTAAAGGAACTAAATATTTTAAAAAAGATCATTCAAAATAGTGCAGTCTCGTACCAACCTCATTTTCATAAAAAGAAAAACACACCCTTCAACATAAATTTAGTAGGCCATAATCATAGGATAAAGGATGGTTCGTCCCAAGGGCAGTTCTAGTGATGTGAACTTATGTGGTACATGGTCAATCCCTGACTGGAGTAGATCTGAGAACTTGCACTTGGGAACCATTGGAACAATAGATGGCGTATCTCCTTGAACTCTTACTCCCAGGAAATCTGGTGTGTGATTGTTTTCAAAACCAACTTTTGTTTATAAATCATCTTTCCTCAGAGCACCAACGAGGAGGTTTCAGGAAGTTTAGTAGATCCTTACACACCTAATGGAGGCAGATTAAAATTAATCAAGTGGTGGGGGACCCTTGGGGAGCATCTTCCTAGTGAGAGCAGCACTGTGTGTTGGGGAGAGAGTAAGATTGTAGAAGTCATAATCGTTTGCTCCATGACATTGTGGCTGAATTTTCACACATGGCTAAGAGAAGCACTGTAGATTGTTTATTCCTTGACATTTCAAGGTATATTCAGTTCCCAAAAGGAATCCAGCCGTCTAATAATTCTCCAATTATCCCTGTTGTGATGTAATGACAACCATAACTCTGTACCGTCGCTCCTGAAATATTAGACTTTTCTACCTTCTGTCTGCTTGCCCCAACCAAAACTGAGTATTAGAAGCTCGACGTCATCATTCCTCCCTATATGAACTGGACAAACTCAGAGCTGGGCAGACCTCAGGGATGGGCGCTAGCTTGGAGCCAGGTGAGATTACTATGCTGTGATCCACTGTCGTACCGGCTCAAGTGGGATGCTTACGTATGGAACCTGACATTTATTATATAAAAACAGTTGTTTGCTGGTTTAGGAAAGAAAGAATAAGAGACTATTTAAACAGGCTCAAATAATAACAACAAAAATGTATTATGTATTAAAATCTGTTTTGATTTTTAAAAATAAATAGCTCTTAGGCAGACACTGAAATTAACAGATTTCAGTGCCAAAAAAAGATAAAAATTGCCCACCCGCTCACCACAAAATATTACCCCTTATCTATAGCATATGTTTCTATTGGTTCTGCGATTATATTTGGTAGTCATTTATTTTTCACCAACTGTTCTCCTAGTTTCAAAAATACTGTCTTTTGTCCAATTTTTTCGTTGGTGTGATCTACAAGTAGTGGAAATTACTAAGTTCTGGGGAATAAAAGCTTCTACCGGTCAAAATAACACTTAATCATGCTAATGAAATCACCAACATGAAAACATGTCTCCAGAAAGTACTGCTTGTCATCAAGCAGTCTCTAAGGAAAAAACCAACACTACCACTTACAAAACATATTTACTTAATATGTTCTCTACTTAGTATTTTCTCCTTTTATTGTGCAACATAAAGTCTATACAGAAAAAAAAGTACACACACCATGTTTGTACAGTTTAATGAATAATCATAAGGCAACCACTCAGGTAAACACCATTCAGATGAAGAAATTGAACTTGGCTGGCACAAAGCAGTTCCTGTGTCACATCCTGTGTCACATCGTCCTCTTTAGAGATAACAGATACCTTACATTTTAAAATAATAATTACTTGCTCTTTAAAAAGTTACACTCCCTATGTATACATCCCTAAAAATATAGGTTAGTTTTGTCTCTTGTTAAATTTATATCTCTGGCTCTTTTAAGAGGATTTCCGTCTTGTTTTTGGTTCTCAGAAGTTTTACAAAGATGTGTTTTGGGGTTGGTTGCACATTGTGAATCTTCGGTTGGTTTTGGAAACTTCTCAGCCATTATCTCTTCAAATGTGGCTTCTGCTTCATTCTCTCTTTCCCCTTCTTCTGAGCTATACTGACCCTTTCTGTAGGGCTAGTTCTTCCCTGCTCCTTAGATAAAAATCTCAGGAAATTCCCTGTCTTTTCTAGTCATTTTTGGGTAATGAAAGTCCTCTGGTCATTTTAGTCTTTCCAATAGTTCAATAATTCAAATGCCCACATAATGGTAACAAATGCTAACTGCTTTACAGCTTTGTTGAGGTATCATTATCATGATGTAAAATTCACCCACTGTACATGTACAATTTGATGATGCTTAGTACATTTATGCGGTTGTGAAACCGTCAACAGAATCCAGTTTCAGAACATTTCCATCTCCTCAGAAAGTGCCCTCCTGCTTATGTGCAGTCAATCTCCACTCGTACGTCCAGCCCCAGGCAGCCATTCATCTGCTTTCTGTCTCTATTTTTACCTTTTCTAGAAATTTTATGTCAATGGAATTACATAAAGAAACATGTGGTCTTTTGTGTCTGGCTTCTTTCACTCAGTACAATGTTTTTAAGGCTCATCCATGTTGTTGTGTTATTGGTATAAATATCAGTAATTTGTTCCTTTATATTGCTCAATAGTATTCCACTGTAGCCCACATTGTGTTCATTCATTCTTCAGTTGATGGGCATTTGAATTATTTCTGATTTGGAGCTATTCTAAATAAGCTGCTAGGATTATCGTGTAGAAATTTTTTGTGGACGAATGATTTTGTTTCTCTGGGGTAGAATTGCTGGGTGATATGGTAAGTTTATGCTTAACTTCGTAAAAACCCACCGAACTGTTTTCCAAAGCTGCTGTACCGTTTTACATTCTCACCAGCAATGGAGGAGTGTCCGCATCCTTTAATGTCTTCTTTATAGCCATTCTAGTAAGTGAATAATAGTAGTTCATTGTGGTTGTAATTTTCATTTTTCTAATGACAAATGATGTTGAGCATCTTTTCATATACTTAGCTATTCCTATGTCTTCTCTGGTGAAGTGTCATTTCAAATCATTTGCCATTTGTTAATTGAGTGGTCTGTTCTGTTATTTGAATTGTTAGTATGTATACACAGATATGTCATACTGGTTATACATCCTTTATGAGATATAGGATTTGCAAACATTTTTTTCTCGACTTTTTCATTTTCTTAGTGATATGTTTTGAAGAACAAATGTGTACGATTTTGATAAAGTCCAATTTATCATTTCTTTTTCATATTGGATCATGCTTTTGGTGTCATATCTAAGAAACTAAGAAACTGTCAGAGGGGTAAGAAGATAACCAGGAAAACATTATATCACGGGATCCAAGGGAAGATAAAGTTTTAGGAATAAGGAAGAGAATCACTAGTGTCAAAACCTGCAAAAAATTCGGAAAGGATGAACGATGCAAAAATACCACTAAATTTGGATTAATAATAATAACAACTGATGACTAACATTAAATGCTTATTTTATGCCAGGCCCTATACTAAGTGTGATCTCATTTGCAGTTTTAGTAAATAGATGATTAGATACTTCTTTTGAATTTTGGAATCAGCACATTTTTTACCAACACCACTAAAAATACTGATACAGAGAGTGTAGCATAGATTTTAGAGACAGGACGTTTTTTTAAGCTTGAATTCTACAGCTTATTAGTTATGGGCAAGCCGCTTATCTTTTTAACCTGTTACTTCATTTGTAAAACAGGAATAACCATTTACTAATTTGGGGTGCAGGGCTGTGATAAAAGATAATGTATGCAAAACTCCCTGCATCGCATTTTCTGGTTCATAGTACATGCTCAAAAGTGGAAGTTGTGATTACTAGTTCTTACAATCAGATAAAGATCTGAAAGTGTTCTGTGAACTGTTACACTCTATAGAAGACATTACTAGTACTGCTTAGTACTTTTTGGAACCATAATACACACTGTAATATATTGTCCTATTTTAATTTTTAAAAAATTCTAAAAATCTTGCTCATATATAAGTACTTGAATTTCCCACCTTTTCCACCATCCAAAGAACAAATCCAAAGCTATTTTATTAACAGTTTTAATAAGATAGGGTTTAGTAAGATATGATTCACCCATTTTAAAGTGTGTAATTCAATGGTTTTAATATATTCAGAGTTACTTTAGAACATTTTCATCACCACAAAAAGAAACTCTATACCCATTAGCTGACTCTCCTTCCCCGCCAACACCCCTAGGCAATAGCTAATCTACTTTCTGTCTCTATAGATTTGTCTCTTCTGGATATTTCATGTGAATGGAATCATAGAATATGTGATATTTTGTGACTAGTTTCTCTTAAAACCAGAGCCAGAAAGTAGTAGTTAGAGCGGTAAAAACATCTTTTATTTAGGGACTATTTCAATAAGGAACAAGCGGCCTCAGGATAGAACAGGGCTTACTGCTGAATACAGAAGTGCCAAGTAGAGATTTACAGCTGAGGAGCAGGTTGTGGTGGTTGGGAGGAGGTGGAACTGGTGGTGGAAAATTAGCAATAGGAGAAGTAAAGGGTAGGGGAATTTTTTTACTAAAATGAACTAACAGGATTCTTGCTGAAGGCAGGCTGGGGTGACCAGATGTCCCGTGGGAGATGGTGGGAGGTGAGGAATTTGATCAGATAACAAGGGTGATCAGATATTGGGTGGAGATTGTTGCTAAAAGAACTTCGCATAATTCTTTGTAAAACTGGGTTATGCAGGCCTGAGGACACAGCCAAAGGACGATGTATGGCTGCATTCTAATAAAACTTTATTAACAAAAGACAGGCATTAGGCTGAATTTGGCCAATAGGCTCTAGTTTGCGGATCTCTGATGTAGAAGACAGGGGAACTTCTTGGGAAATCTGTTTTTATAGTAACTTTGAAAATGGACAAGAGAGGATGCTTTTTCATTTTTCCTACACAGATGTTTTACAACTGGGCTTGGCTTCTTATTACCCTGGGTGGATCATCTGATAGATTTTGCAGAGGGTATTTGTCTCTTTCCTTTTTAAATTTTGTTTCATTTTTTTTTTTTTTTATTGCTAGGAAAGCATCTTTGAGGCATTTAAAACTAAATGAGAGAGAATTTCACAGTCAGCTTTAGGAACAGCTTATTTTCATTACTGACTACTTCTGTTTTTTTAAAAGTGACATTACAGAAATATTTATTTAATTATTCCGTTAATTTCATCAGTTGATTTTGACCAGTTTAAACTCTTTCTCATGTGCTTCTTTTATTTGTATTATAGTGAAAGAGACCATAAAATTATACTAGTTATGGACAGACATAATAGGACAGCCAACTAGGGAAAAACTTTTGTACTCCATTTCTATGTCTAGATTATTACAGCTGTTGTCTTTAAAAATACTCTTTAAGAGCCTTAACTGAGTCAAAATTTAGAGAAAAGCAGAAGCATGAAGTGAATAACCTTTTGGGTTGAGAGGCGAGGCTGGGACATGGGTTTGAAAAAATGCTTCGCCACGTCAGCGATCTTCCCTGGAATCCTTCCTGCATAACCCAGTAAATTCCCTTTGGGCTTAAACTAGTCTTGATGCATTTCTATCACATGTAGTTTACAGACTATTAATACAGAGGACTTGATATTGGCTTTGAGATTTGGAGAATAATGGCTGTATACTAGGTAGACAAAGCAGGGACCAGGGTCGAGGCAGAGGGAACAGGTGCAAGGTACAGAGCATGGAAGTATATGAGAAAATTGTGTGTTCTGGGAATGGCAAGGACTTCATTATTGCTGGAGACTAAAGTAGAAAGGGATAGAGGTAGGAGATGATGCTGGATATACAGACCAAATCATGAGAGGTCTCACACGCCCTTCTAAGGTATTTACGTTTTATCCTATAGGCAATGAGAAGCCATTAGAGAATCTTGAGCAAGGGACCAATACGAGAAGATTTGTGGGCTAGGACGTTTGTTCCAATGCTGGCATAAAGGAATTAAAATGGAGGCAAGAACACCAGTTAAAGGTCAGTTGCTGTTGTCCAGGTGAGAGATGATGAAAGCCTGAGCGAGGACACTGACAGTGGGAATGGAGAGAAGGGAAAATATATGAAAGATATCACGGAGGAAGAGTTAACAGTGATGAAGAGTGACTGGATGTGGAGAATAAGAGAACAGGAAGGAGTCTGGATGACTCCCAGGTTTCTGGCTTGGACAGCTGTATGCATGAAGGTGCTAATCACGGTAGGAAATAAGGGGTGCGTGGGGGGGCAGATGTGGGGAGGGAGGACAATGGGAAGAAAGATGATGAGCTTAATTTTGGATGTGTTGAGATAGAGGTGCATGGCGGTTATCCAGTTGGGTCAGGCAGGAGGCAGCTGTATAATCAGATATAAATCATGGTTGTTGAAGAGAGTGCTCAGCAAGAGTTTGTATGGTGAGAAAAGAAGTGGTACTGACCCCTGGGGACACAGCCATTTAAATTATGGTCAGAAGGAGCAGTCACAGGGGAAAGAGAAATGACCAGGAGAATGTAATAACCAAAATGAAAGGATGAAATAATTCTAAGAAAGATGGAGAGGTGAAGGGTGTCTGACATGCTAGAGAGGGCAACCTCTATAAGAATGAAAAGAGTGCATTAGGTTTAGCCACTAATGGATAACTGGTGATCAGTGCAAAAAACAGTTTCATGAGGCGGGCCTCCGAATAGAAGTGGGAGACGAGGACCCGAAAGTAGCCATTTGAGACCACTCTTTCTCTATGTTTCACTGCAAAGGACAAGAGAAAAAATAGCCTAGAAGTTGGGAGCACATGTAGGTATGGGAGTTGTTTTTCACTTATGGAAGAGACGAAGCATTTTCATATGCTATGGAGAAAGTCACCGAACAAGGAAAGGATGAAGATAAAGGAAAGAGAGGGAACGTTGATGGAGCAAGGACCAAAAGGATAGAGAATGTGATCCAGGACACAGGTAAATAGATGAGTAATGGATGAGGTAATTGCCTTTGGTACCTGTTTATTTATTTATTTTCTAATTTTTTTAATTGATGTAAAATGCACATAACATAAAATATACCATCATAATCATTTTTAAGTGCACAGTTCACGGTATTAAATACATCCATAATGTTGTACAACATCACCACCATTTATCTCCATAACTGTTTTCATCTTGTGAAACGGAAACTCTGTATCCATTAAACAATAGCTCCCTATTCCCCCCTCATCCCAGCTCCTGCCAACCATCATTCTACTTTGTGCCTCTATGATTCTGACTACTCTAAGTATCTCTTATAAGTAGAATCATTACAGTATTTGTCTTTTGTTGGGCTTATTTGTTGTTGGCTTATTTCACTTAGCATAATGTTGTCAATGTTTATCCATGTAGTAAAATATGTTAGAATTTCTTCCTTTTTATGGCTAAATAATATGTGTGTGTGTGCGTGCGTGCGTGTGTGTGTGTGTATACACAGGCTGCCCAAAAAATGTACACAGACTTTAAGAAAGGAAAAAACTGTATTAAAATTGTAATATAATGAATGACACTAACATTCATTTGATTAATGCCATCTTTTGAGCGAACGTCATACTACACATTGCTACTGTAATTCAATTCAACTTCAAAAAGTAATACATAGATAACATCTCTTAAAATGTGTACATTTTTTGGCACCCGCGGTATACACACACACACACACACACACACACACACACACACACAATATTTTGCTTCATGGACACATGGGTTACTTCCACATTTTAGCTACTGTGAATAATGCTCCTATGAACATTGGTGTACAAATATCTCTTCAAGACCCTGCTTTTAATTCTTTGGGGTATATGCCCAGAAGTGGAATTGCTGGGTCATATGGTAATTCTATTTTTAATATTTTGAGGAACCACCATTCTGTTTTCCACACCAGCTGTACCATTTTATATTCCCACCAACAGTGTACAAGGGTCCCAACGCTTGTCAATGCTTGTCATTTTCTGTTGTTCTGATAGTAGCCATCCTAATGGGGGTAAAGTGGTATCTCATTGTAGTTTTGATTTACATTTCCCTAGTGATTAGTGATATTGAACATCTTTTCATATGCTTATTGGCTATTTATATATATATATATATATATATATATATATATATATATATATTCTTTGGAGAAAGGTCTATTCAAGTATTTTATCCACTTTTGAATTGGGTTTTGTTGTTGTTAAGTTTTAGGAGTTTGCTATAATTCTGACTTCTGAATATTAATGATTAATTTTATTATTGTTCTGAATATTAATTCAGAATTAATGTTAATTCTAAATATTAATCCCTTAGTACATATATGATTTGCAGATATTTTCTCCCATTTCGGGGGATTGCCTTTTTATTGTTGATAATGTCTTCCGATGCATAAAATTTTTAAATTTTCATGAAATCTAATTTGTCTATTCTTTTGTTGCCTGTGTCTTTGTTGTCATTTCTAAGAAATCATTGCCGAGTCTAATGTCATGAAATTTTGCCCTATGTTTTTTTTCTAAGAGTTTTATAATTTTAGGTCTTGCATAGGTTGTGATCCATTTTGAGTTAATTTTTGTATGTGGTGTTAGGTAAAGGGTCCAGCTTCATTTTTCTGCATGTGCATACCCAGTTTTACTAGCAGAATTTGTTGAAAAGAATGTCCTTTCCCCATTGAATGGTTTTGGCACCCTTGTCAAAAATCATTTGTGCATAAATGTTTGTAATTGTTATCCTTTTGCTGTATAGAAACTTTTATTAATATGTAATGTCCTTCTTTGTCTCTTATAAACTTTTTAGATTTAAAGTCTGTTTTGTCTGATATTATTAGGACAGCCACCTCATTACCTTTCGGTTACTATTTGCATGGAATATCTTTTTCCATTCTTCACTTTCAATCTCTTTGCATTTTTGGATCTCAAATGAATCTCTTGTAGACAACATATAATTTGTATCCTGTTTTTATCCATTATGATAATCTCTGTCTTTTGATTGGATAGTATAACCCATTTAAAGTAATTCCTGATAAGGAGGGACTTACTTTTGTCATTTTGCTATTTGTTTTCTATATGCCTAGAGTTTTTGTCCCTCATCTCCTTTTGTGTTGAGTTGATTTCTTTGGTAATGAAATGTTTAAATTTCTTTCTCATTTACTTTTGTGTATATGTTACAGTTATTTTCTTTGCCATTTCTATAGGGGTTACATTTAACATCCTAAAGTTATAACATTCTGATTTGAATTTATACCAGCTTCACTTCAATAGCACACAAAATCTCTGTTCCTGTGCAGTTCCATCCCAACCCTTTTCAATTGTTCATCTCACAAAATTACATCTTTATACATCGCGTGCCCCCAAACATAAACTAATAATTCTTCTAAATGCATCTGTCTCTTACAATATGTAGAAAACAAAATGTGGACTTACAAACCAAAGTTAACAATAATACTGACTTTTAGACAAATAACTGAAAAAAGTATTAGTCTCTTAAATCATTAGTCTCTTAAAAGTCTCTTAAACATTACACATTAATAAAAGTTTTGATACAGCAAGAAGATAACAATTACATTTATGCACAAATGTAGAAAAGATAACAATAAACATTTATGCACAAATGTAGGAAAGAAAAAGTAGAGTTACAAAAGTTGTTATAGCTGCCTGCCACATTGCTGAGGGTGAGGGATTGGTAGTTGCTACTGCAGTAAAAGCTGGAATGGACTGAAATAACCACAATTTACCACCTAAGTCTTCCCCTGGAAGTTGCAAGCCTTCAATAGACTCCAGAGTTCCAAAATAGTTAAGTTAGACAGATTCTGCCAGTGCAATGTTGTCTAGATGTGGAGACATTCCTGATGCTTCCTATCCTGCCATCTTCCCAGAAGCCTTCTCCCTGTTTCTTGTCCCATTGTTGTGGGTTTATACAGTTCCTAGTCTGTGTTGTTTTGTGCGAATGATAAATAAGTAGAAGATACAGTACTGTGACTACTGTGAAGTCGATTTTAGCTGGAGAGACAAATATGAAACAAATATCAATCAGTGCTGAGCAATCGATAATGCCTAATAAAGTACAAGAGTTTTGACAGGAATGGCCTGAATATGACACTCTTAGCCTTGCTTGTCCCTTCTGGACCCATGACAGACAACAGTACTCACAGTGTCTGTCCTGTGCCCAGTCTTGGGCTCAGAATGCAACGCAGGGCGTGAGGCAGGCTTGAACAGTTTATAGGAGTTGGCACTTGAGTTGAAAGCTATTTGCCACCCCTGACTTATGGTGAAAATGGTAAGTACCATAAGAACTTGAAGGAAGTCATAGGGTACATTGTGTTTTTCAAGGAAAAGGACAGTATGTTCTATTTCTTTAGTAGTTCTCATACCATTACAGTCAGAGGCTTGATTAAGGCTTGCTCAATTAATTTAATCATTTTAAGAGATCTTATAGTTAGGAAATAAGTCAATGTAATATGTGTTATCCCATTGTTTGGAGCCCTTCTGTAAGTGCTAAAGGCACAGTTTTTAAAAAACAGTTTATATTCCAGTACTGACAGCTTTTTCTACACTTGCCTTGTTTTCTCTGGTTTTATGGAAGATGGAATGCAGCTAGTAAGCATCCTCAGCTAATACTTGTTAGATGCCCTCTTAAAAAACACAGGCAGGGGCGGCTGAATGACCCAGTTAGTTAGAGCGTGAGCTCCTAACAACAAGGTTGCCAGCTCTATTCCCACATGGGATGGTGGGCTGCGCCCCCTGCAACTAAAGACTGAAAACAGCGACTGGACTTGGAGCTGAGCTGCGCCCTCCACAACTAGATTGAATGACAACAACTTGGAGCTAATGGGCCCTGGAAAAACACACTGTGCCCCAGTATTCCCCAATTAAAAAAAAAAAAATACAGGCACACCTCACTTTATTACACTCCACAGATGTTGCCTTACTTTACAATTGGAGGCAGGACCCTCCACCAGCTAAAAGATTACGACTCCCTTCGTTGGGATTGTCTGGAATATCTCTGAGGTGCCCCTATAATCCTTAGCTTGAGGACATTATGTGTAGTGAAATAAACCAGTCACAAAAGGACAAATACTGTATGATTCTGTTACTGTAGGCAGAAAGAATAAGGCTGTGGGGAGAGAGGGGAGAAGAAGGAAAGGAAGAAGTGTGGAAAACAGAGGAAAGAGGAGATAAGATTATTCTTAAGAAAAGGTGCAGCTACATCTAATTGTAATGGAGTAGAACACTATTAGCATTGCAGGGAAAACGTCTCCACCCCCTGGGCCGCCATGACAGTTCTGACAAGGGCCAGGTAAGAACAAGGGCATCCCACCTCCCGCCAGGAAGGAGTGGTCAGTGAGGGCAGCAAGGACCCGCCTGCGAATGCCTATAACACTACCCTATTTGATGCCCTAATGCAAATAAAATCCTAAGCCTGTCTCTTCTTCTGCACAGCTGCCCTCCTCCTGGCCTGCCCACTCCCAATATTTTGAGAGTGTACTCTCTTTCTTTCTTTTAATAAATTCATTGTGTGCTTGCTTTATTTGGTGCGTCCTTGAATTCTTTCCTGTGACCACACCAAGAACCCTTCTCACCCCCCCAACCCCCACCTCCAACCCCCGGCAGCAATCCCACTTATGTGAGGTACCTAGATGATAGTTGCCAGGGCCTGGGGGAAGGGGACCATAGGGAGTTATTATTTAAAGGATACGTTTTTAATTTTGCAAGATGGAAAGTGTTCTGTGAATGGATGGTAGTGATGGTAGCACAACAATGTGAATGTACTTAATGCTATGAAGTATACACATAAAAATCGTTAAGATGGCTGCAAAATTTCTTACATGCGTAGAGAGGCCTATCTTTGCCTTATGGGGATATCAGAGAACTCATTACCCAGTAACCTCACCATTTACAGGATTCTTTGCTCTTTGTTTCTCATCCCCTCTTTCCATTCTTCCAGGAACTTTTGTTCTTTTCTGTGGACCATCTTCAAGTCTTCCACAAAGCAGATGTAGTTCTGGAAAGATGGCAAAGCCAGTGGCGTAGGGAGGCCATCTCAGCGGTCCTGGGGTTTAGGGCAGCATTAGGGGTGCTATGTTGGCTTGACAACAGCACTACATTGCCCGTAGTTTGTACTCACCCATAGATAGGACTTCCGTTCTTCTCATCTATAAAGTTGGGGTGGATGCACTAGATAAACTCTAACGGAATTTACAGGTCACCACTACCTTTGGGACTTTTTCATTGTGAACTTACGTTTTAACATTATCATTTGGGGCTTTGTGTAATGAAATGTCATGCATTGTTTTGGGGTTTCTTTTTTTTTTTTTTTTTAATTGGGGGAATATTTGGGAACAGTGTGTTTCTCCAGGGCCCATCAGCTCCAACTTGTTGTCCTTTAATCTAATTGTGGGGGGCACAGCTCACTGGCCCATGTGGGAACCAAACCGGAAACACTGTTGTTCAGAGCTCGTGCTCTAACCAACTGAGCCATCTGGCTGCCCCGACGTTGGTTTTTTAAAAGTATGAATTCAATACAAGCTGAAAGCGCCAAACTGGTGAACTTGTTTTTCCATTTCCCCCATCTCTTTTCTGTACTGAACTTCACTCTGCTGGAGTGACTGTTAAAAAATGAATTCCTCTCGCTTTTTAATTAAGGACTGTAATTCCTAAATAGAGCACCTGAATATAATTGGGCATTATTTATGTCTTAATTAGTGAGTATGTGCTTTCTCCCCTCTCCCCCAACACTGAGCTGAAAGTCCTTAATTTACTAGTTTGTAACTTACAATTAAAAGTCACAGGTTGCAGGCTTTACTGGGAATGCCTCATCTGTAAAGCATGTCTTTAAATCTCTTTCCTTTGCTCTTATCTAGCAGAAGAGCCTTTAGGTAAAGACCTGGAAATGTAGAAAGGAGTTCTTACTTTGTTACAGTAAGTGTGTGACTATTTTCCAGTTACCTTAAGGGAATAAATCATAGAGCTGAGATATGCTGTTAAGCTGCTGTCCACATAATTTGATAACACCTTCTTGGTTTGGCACAGTGTTTGCTTTGACTCATCAGCTATTTCAGTGAGGTGCAGAGGAGGAGGGGCATGCGGAGGTATTTAGTAGAATAATGGTATTTAGTAGAGTAAAAATCTACCAAGAAACCCAACCCAAACTTTCTAGTGGGGCGGCCGGTTAGCTCAGTTGATTAGAAAACGGTGCTCTTAATAACCAGGTTGCCGGTTTGATTCCCACATGGGCCACTGTGAGCTCTGCTCTCCACAACTAGATTGAAACTACTACATGACTTGGAGCCGATGGGTCCTGGGAAAACATACTTAAATAAATAAAATGTTAAAACAAAACAAAACAAAACAAACTTTCTAGTTCTCTTTCTAAGAAACAGTTAATGTGAAAGAGATGCTCTGCTAGTTAGACAGTGTATGTATGTGTGTGTCACTTCTGTAACCATCACCCAGAAGGCTTCCTCCTGCCCTCTCCCAGCCAATAAACTCCCTCCCCACCCCACAGGTTACTGCTGGCATGATTTGGTGTCGTGGCTGTCCAATCTGGATTTACACCATAATAAATGTGGCTTCGATTTTGGTAGACCAATCTCATCCCAAGACTTAAGTGACTTTGGTTCTGTCCCAGTAGTTTAATATTCAAGTGTGTGGAAAGGTGACACTAGTGGAACTTTTGAAGAAGTCACATGTGGCATATGTGGTAGGTCCAAGTTTTACCCTGCACCAGAAGAGGTTAGATGCTCCCACTGATTTATCCAAGTTGATGTTGGTCTGGAGCTTGATGTCCTGCTGGCGCCATGCTGTCTGCTGGCCTTTCAAAGGGAATTCTGGCCTTCTCAATTTGGCTTCATATTTTTTGGACGGCCCATGTGTTTTGGACAGTACTGCCTGTGTGGCAGAGTTCAGTGTTGCCGGTTAGCTCTGTGTCACCAGAAAGCAGGCTGGCCATGCCCTTGCATGAGCTGGGTGCTGTGTGACCATAGCCAGCCTTAAGCTTCAGTCCTTGTTACCAGGCTGATGCACCAAACGCATCTAGATCATTTGTTTGTATTCTAGTCTGTATAGAGTCAACAGAAGACGGCAGCTTCAGAGTGTCTAGACAATCTCAGTAGGTTAAGGAGAACACTATTTCCCTGGTGTCTGGAAATGTGCAAACTTGTCCTCCCAAGGGAGACGGCATAACGTGTATTAAATAGCATCACAATCACAATATCGTAGTGATGAAGTTAGAGCACTCTAAATTTCACACCTGCCATCACACAATGCTGAGGAAGGTTTTTGTGCCGGCAAGGGAATTATAGAAGCTCTTCCCCAAGCCTTTAACACAATCTATAACAATGAGTATGCACTCAGAATATGTGTGAATAGATGTATGCACAAATGAACAGATTTAATTAGTAGCTCTCAAAGTCTAGTTCTGCAAATTGTATCAAACATTTCCATAAAGCCATGATGTTGTTCCTTGTCATTTTCCTCTACCGGTTATGCAGCAAAGATCATATTGCCCCAACTAGTTTGTAGTCTGAAGCTGCAGAATGTTTCCCAACCACTGGTACTGAGAAACTAAACCAGGAGGCTTTTTCCTGGGATTTGAGCGAGGAAAGGAGCATGACTTCCAGTGCCTTCTGAGAATTTCACTGGCATTGAAAGAGGGCTACACCACTCAGCACTGCAGAAAATAGCAAAGTAGGTCTGAGAACTCAGGCGAGTAGAATTCAGCAGTAACACACATGGAAATCATCAGCTCGAAATTCAGTACATATGTGAATCGTTGCTCGATTCTACTTCATTGACTTATCAAGGAAAATATTGTTGCTTTTTAGAAGGTTGCCGTAGATTCTGAAGCTGTTGGGGGAGAAGGGCGGCAGGAGGTTTTCTCTCAGTGTGAAAGGGCACGACCACTTAAAAGGTGTCAGAAAAATAATACATTCAGAAGAGGAGTCCGTAGGGAAAACCAGTGCATCACTGGTGTCAGTGGAAGAACTAAGGACCAAAACAAATAAGAGAGGACAGGAACAGTCAGAAACGTGCCTTCCTCCCCCTGCCAATTTACTGCATCCAGGAGGCTTCTTCCAGTGACAGACCTAGGAAGAAAATGTTCACGCTGAACACGAGAGAAGAAAGGGGGAGGTGGATGATTTCAGATCAACGTAAAATAGCCTTGTAAACACCGTGTCAGTATAAAATCCTCGGAGAAGGTACATCTGCTTTAGACGGAAAAACAATTGTTTTCCTTCTGTTTTTTGTTTGTTTCAGTGTGATCACAAAAGGTTAACATAGGTTTGACAGAGTGAGAAGTATTGTAGCCTGTTTGTTTTCAGTTATTTCCTCTATCAGGGTAAACAAAACCCTTCCTTATGTGTATTACTAAGGGTCTGTAAAAAAATAAAAAAAATCAAGGGCAACAGGGGGAAGCCCAGGTGCCATGGAAATAATCGGGGGATTGTAGCTGAAAGGCTCTCAGCCCAGCAGGCTCATCCTGGGCTCCATTGCTCGGTGGTGCGTCCCCCGCCCCCCCCCCCCCCCCCCCCCGTTTGAAGTGGCCGGGCGGACTGCCTACACCTGGAAGCTGATAAGACATGCTGGCTGCACACTGTCATGGGTTTCCAAGAAAAATAGGGAAGAATGCCCTTGTGTTGAGGTACAGCAGTTGCTGACTGGCAGGGTCTCTCAAGAATCAACATGCCCACATTTCTGCCTCCTCTCATGTTCCCAAGCTGATTCTCAGCTCAAAATGAATAAAGTCGATGTGTTTTTGTAAACCAACAAGCACAGACCCTCTCAGCTCATTCTTTAAATGTTGATGTGCCAATTTAAAAACATTCTCCTCGGCTCAGAAAATTCCTCTGCTGATGGCGTTTGCAGGAAGGGCACTGTCCAGAGAGTGGAAGTAGATAGTTGTAACTTTGTGTATGTTTGTTCATATTAATGACAATTCAACCAGTATTCATTGAGCACCAGTGGGAACCAGGCTCTGAGGTTGGTACTGGGATCCGAAGCTGCAATATTTAAGGGAAGAACTTGGGTTAGTTTTCAGATGGTGTTGCATAGAAAAAAATTGAACATTCAAAGTATGGATTTAAAAACATTCCATAGCATTATAACGTATTTGCTTTTCATCCTTTTTTTTGGGGAAGAACATTTAGTATCAGAATTACTATCTGAGTGGCCACAATTAAAGAGAAAAAACCTCAAACTGCAGAGACTGTGTCATTGTAGCTGGAGAATTTTTTTCAGATATGTGCTTCACAAAGAATATCCGTGGGACACATTCTTCTTTGAAAGAAGTTAGCTTTGGTCCTCTCAGAGTTATTTGTTGTGTGTTTTTTGGATTGAGGAGCATACATTTGCAGAAGTTTCTTTAGTTATATTTCAAGCTGATTTACATACACAAAATGTAAGCTTCACGGTCTCTTTCTGCTATGTTGTAGCCTATGATTTTGCATAAGAATAACCATCCTTTACCAGAGGGTAAGGGGAGAGGGGGTGGTAGATGAGGGTAAAGGGGATCAAATATATGGTGATGGAAGGAGAACTGACTCTGGGTGGTGAACACACAATGTGATATATAGATGATGTAATATAGAATTGTACACTTGAAACCTATGTAACTGTACTAACCATTGTCACCCCAATAAACTTAAAAAAAAAACCACAAAACAGAACCATCCTTAAAGTGGCATTGAGTCTGTAAACATCTCCTTTGAGGTTGAAAAGGGGAGATGAAGTGGACTTAACCAGGTTCCTGTGAAGTGTATGTATCTGTATAAAAACACTGTTCTCTTGGAGCTTTCTTCATTTCTTCTTCCTCTTCTTTTTCTTGGTATGCCATTTTACTGGAAATAATAGTTCTGTCTCAGTAGTGTGTTTGACTTTTTCTCTCATGTTGGCTTTCCCCTTGCCTACTGTGCCTCATTTACTTGTTCATCTTGCCTGAAAAGCCTTCTCCACCTTCCACTCCCATCCACCTTCCACCTTGTATCCTCAGTAAGGGACGGCTTTGATTTGAGGAAATCCTGAGTGAGTGGGTGAGTGCTCCTTGAGAGCTGGGGCCCACAAGCCCCACACAGGTGCAGCTCTGTCCAATCACAGTGTGCCTGCCCAGAGGAGCTCAGTGAACCCAGCAAGCATGCATAATCGTAGGCAAACAAACAATCCTGCCAGAAGGGGCATCCAACAGCTCCTCAAGACAGAGCAACAATTCTTGGCTCCCGGATCAGTAAAATTATCTATTTTCAAAACAATCCTTTTTTAAAAAAGAAACCAACAAAGGGGATAGTGTTGTTTATGTAACTTTTTTGTAAGGTTATAAAACGTTTTTCTCTCTGGGTACAAAATGGGTATGTCACGTGTTCCCAAGCCTAGAGGGGTTGTTTGGGAAAGCAGTGAGATCTCTTGGGATCTTCCTTTGCTAATGACTTCTTTAGCCTTTCTCCCTTGTGGAAAAAAAATGTGTGTGTGTGTTTTTTTTTTCTTTTTTCACTGTTCTGCTCTGAATGTTCTTAGCAGTGGTTGGGAGCTGGGTAAGCTGGGTCATCTCTCTTGCCCCGAGAGCTGTTCTCAGCCCCACGAGTTGGATAGGGTCTTGTGAGGAGCCACCGAGCCTTTTTGTTGGGGGGACGATCTGTGGCAGAGTCGTTGCCGCACCTCCTCCAGCTCCTGAGCTGGTGCTTCTGGCCTCTCTGGGTGCCCACCCTGGCTGGTTTCACCCGGGCTGAACACTTTGCTCTTTCAGATTTTCTTACTGGTGCTTGGCCACCGGCTCCCACAAGTAGCCTGTCAATGAGGAGAAATGAGCATTCCTGAAGCCGGCCTGGAAAGAGGGCAGCATACAATAGGTGTGGGGGTGATGATGAGGGACTTCATTACAGACTCCGAGAAGCCTTGGAAATTTAAAAATCCACAAATAAGAGATTCAAAAACCGTATGTGCTTGCTCAAAAGGCTACTGAAGAGGGAAAAGCAAAGATGAAAGCGAGCAAAGGGCATACTGCCATCTTAAACAAGGAAGGCAGAATAAATTATTGTGAAGGGACCTTTGTAGAGGGAAGAATGTCCGAATCCAGAGATGATTACGAGGCTGACTTGAGGTCCAGGTGAAATGGAGTCGATTAGTCAGTGAACCCTCAGCTGGCACAAGTACCCGTGACAGACACTAGGGATGTGAAGTGGGAGGTGGTGGCATCCGTCCTCCACACCAAGGGTTCATGGGCACCCAGTGAGCAGCATCTCCAGTGCTCTGCCCTGGAACTCCCCCTGTCACCTCTCACGTAGTTGCCTGGGTCAGTGGGGACAGAAATATGACCAAGGCAGTTATTTCAGATTCACGTCAGCTTATCTATTAGCCATATTTCATTTGCTTGTTTGTTTTGCAGGGAGTATTTTAGCATCTCCAATCTAATTGTTGATTTTTCTAGTTATCAGTAAGAAGCCTTTCACAACAAATTTCCACTACAAGCCATGTTCCCATCTCAGCTCTGGGCTTAGACTGGACCTGGCCTCGGGCCCCTTTGGGATCTGAGGGTGTTTCATTTCTCTGTGTTTCTTGGCTTAGTGAGAATTTTCAGATATGTCTTAACTTTGCTCATTTGTTCAGAGAGAATCTTTAGGACACAGTGAAGAATAAGGATATCGGGCCAAAGGTCATCTGTTGGATCAAAATTTCTGGAAAACATAAAAAATGTTGTTACTTTTGACTATAGAAGGAGTCAAAATTTAGATTTTATTTATTTTATTCTTAAAGTTCATATTTCTCTTTTTTGATTTTACAAAACAATTCTCAGCTACCAAACATTTAGTATCTACTAAATGCTATTGCAGAGCAAAGTGTAGAGAGGGCCTGGGTTCATGTTGCTATAGATTTGGGCAAGGATTCCTTGGTTCGGCTTTGACAAATGCATAGGAGCTTCTCAGGTGGAGATGGGGAGAGGACGTGTCAAGCAGAGCAGAGCCCCAAAGCCATGCAAATGAAGGATTTGAGAGGGGGCAGTGACAGTTCCTGAGTCCGGTGGTTGGGACATTGAGGTGAGGAAGACAGATCAGGGTGAGGCCTTGTATGCAAGCAGAGTTCAGATTTTATTCTGTAAGCACTGCCATTCTTCTACAATTC
This sequence comes from Rhinolophus sinicus, assembly GCF_057876585.1. Lineage (NCBI taxonomy): Eukaryota > Metazoa > Chordata > Mammalia > Chiroptera > Rhinolophidae > Rhinolophus > Rhinolophus sinicus. The sequence continues at coordinate 121,841,180 of NC_142503.1, forward strand.
TTAATCCGAGTCATGATTTGGGAGGTGTAGTGGATCTTTTTTAATCTTCTTGGCTCCCCAGCTAAAAATTATGCTGGAGAGTTGGTAGGAATCCTGTTTCCTGGGGTAGAGCAATTCCCAACCTTATGATACACAGTCTGCTGTGCGGTAGAAGCTGAAATGTTATGTACTCTCCTGGTTTCACTTGCAGTTAAGTAATGGGAACATGACCTAGGCTCTGCCAATCAGATATTTGCAGTCTAGACCTTAAATAGTGACATGAAGAGGCTGGGACCTCAAGCAAAATCCACTTCTGGAGATGGAGCCATCAGTTACTAGAGGCAGCAGGGGCAAGAACCTGAGGGTAGGGCCACGTGTCCGGTGGTTTAGGGTGGTGGTGGTGGCAGCTCTGTGTGGTGTCTGCCCAGCAGCAGCACTGGTGTCTTGACTTCAGCATGGTTTGGGGCATTGCTGGTGCTGCACAGCCTCCAAACCTGGGTCTCCAACACTCCAAGCGTTACTGTGAGCTGTGCAGTTTCCTTTCCTCCCTCCCTCCCTCACTGGATCTTTCCTTGCCTCCCTCCCTCCCTCCCTCACTGGATCCTTCCTTCCCTCCTCTCCCTCCCTCCCTCCTTCACTGGATCCTTCCTTCCTTCCTCTCTCCCTCCCTCTCTCCCTTCCTTCCTTTATTGAAGCATAACTTATGGACAGTAAGATGCACCTCATTAAACTTTATAGTCCAATGAGTTTTTGTAAGTGTATTCAGTTGTGTAACCAATATGACAAGATACAGAATATTTCCATCACCCCCAAAAGTTTCCTCATGTCCTGTTGTAGTCAATCCCATCTCCCTATTCTCAGCCCCTGATCTGACCTGACTTTTTGTCCTTGGAGGTTTGCCTTTTGCAAACACTCATATAAGTGGATCATACGTATGAGGCTTTCTGTCTGACTTGTTTTTTCCACTTAGCATAATATTTTTAAGACTCATCCATGTTATTGTGTGCCTCAGTTCATTCTTTTTTATTGTTGAATAATATTCAAATAATACTTGGTTATATGACGATTTTATTCATGCACCAGTTGAACTTTTGGTTTCTTTCCAATTTTTAGCTGTTATGCATAAGGCCACTGTGAACATTCATGTACAAGTCCTTGTATGGACATACGAAATGGGATCAAAACATACAGTGAATGTTTAAATTAAACAAGTTTATTATAGTAAAAGACACATTACCATTAATCCCCCTCAAAACTCCCTCCTGCTTTGAACACACGTATCCCATCGTTCTTGCCACTTTCTGAAGCAGTTCTGGAAGTCTTCTTTCACTAATGTCTTTACTTCATCCTCCATCATGACAATGTTTCGTGTTACACATCACTTCTGGTACAGCAATTTCTGTCAAATAGAAACATTACGGTGTGTCCTCATCCACGTTATTCACCAGATCTGGCACCATGCGACTTCTGGCTCTTCCCCAAAGTCAAAATGACCATGAAAGGTAAACATTTTTAATCCATTCAGGACATGGAGGCAGCCACAACAGCGCAACTAAAGACACTCACGAAAGAGGACTTCCAGAACTGCTTCAGAAAGTGGCAAGAACGATGGGATAAGTGTGTTCAAAGTGAGGGGGAGTATTTTGAGGGGGATTAATGGCAATGTGTCCTTTTCTGCAATAAATTGTTTTAATTCAAACGGTCACCTTATTTTTTGATCACACCTTGTATACATTTTATTGAAGTTTTCAAAGAACTAGCTTTCAGTTTCATGAATTTTCTGTATTAATTTTTTTTCATTGGTTCCTGCTACTTATCATTTGCTTCTTTCTGCTTATTTTGATATAATCTGCTCTTCCTTGTTTTTTAAAGTAAAAACTTAGATAATTGGTTTAAGGCTTTTCTTTTTGTTTTCCTAATATAATCATTTAATGCAGTAAATTTCTCTCCAAGCACTGCTTTCGTTGCGTTCAACAAATTTTGATATGTTGCATTGTCATTCCATTAAAAATATGTGTTAATTTCGCTTATGATTTCTTCTTTGACTCAAGGCTCATCTAGGAGTGGGTTGTTTAGTTTGCAAATCTTTGGGGATCTTCCAAACATCTTTCTGTTATTAATTTCTCATTCCAGTCTATTCAGAAAATATGATCTTTCTTGATAAATGATTCATATTCACTTGAAAAATTTTAATTCTGCTACTTTTGGGTGGAGTATTAACATTAATTAGGTCAAGTTAGTTGATGGTGCAGGTCATTTATATCATTGCTGATTTTTTTTTTGGGGGGGTACTTGTTCTATCAAATACTAAGAGACGAGTGTGTTAAAGTCTCTGTATTTGTCTATTTTTCCTTTTAGTTCTGTCAGTTGTCCTTTATGTTTTTGAAGATTCTGTTATTAGGTGTGAAGATATTTAGGAATGTCATGTCTTCTTGATGAACTGACCCATTTATCTATAGGTAATGCTTCTCTTTACCTCTGGAAATATTTGTTCTGAAGTCTACCATGTTTGACATTACTATAACCTCCCTAGCTTTCTTTTGAGTAGGTTCACATAGTGTAGTATATCTTTCCCATTCTTTTGCTTTTAATACATTTATGTCTTTATATTTAAAGTAGCATCCTTGTAGATGTTTTTTTCTTTCAGTCTGACAATCTCTACTTTTTAATTGTGTTAGACCATTTATATTTTATGTAATCATTGATATGGTTGGATTTACCTCTACCATCTTGCTAATTGTTTTCTACTTGTCCCATCTCTTCTTTGCTTTTATTCTTATTTCCTGTGTTCTTTCAAATTTGTTGGGTATTTTTAATAATTTCATTTGCCTCGACTATTGGCTCATTTTTAAAAAGGTTTTGCTCTTGGGTTCACATTATATATCTTTAACTTTCACACTTAACCTTCAAATAATATATCTTATAGCAGTATACTTTCATTTCATCCCTTCCATCTTTTGTGCTATTGTTTTACTTTGTGCTTCTACATATATTATTAACCTCATAATACCTAGTTATTATTTATGATTTAGATAATAAATAATCTTTTTAAAAGATTAAAAGTAAGGAAAAACTTTTAAAAATGTATTATTTCCACTTTTTTCCCCCCATCTTCAGGACTCTTCACTTTTTTGTATGAGTCCAAATTTCCATCTGGTTGCAGTCTTTCTGCCTGAAGAACATCACTTAACATCTATAGTTCATCAGAGTTGGCAATGAGTTCTCTGGTTTTTGTTAGTCTGAAAAGTCTTTATTTAATAATTATTTTTGAAATAATTATTTTTGAAATATTTTTGCTGAGTATAAAATTATGAGCTGACCTTATATTTTAATTGGCTTTCAGTGCATAAGCAATGTCACTTCTGTTATCTTCTGGTTTTTATATTTTCTGATGGAAAGTTTGCTATATATCTTATTTTTCTTCCTTATTATATAAGGTTTCTTCTCCAGCTGCTGTCTAGTTTTTAACACTGATTTCCAACAGTTGACTCTGATTGTCAAGGGGTATGTGTGTGTGTACGTGTGTGTGCATGTGTTTGCAGGTGTCTGTATGTGTATCTTTTAAATTTATTAATTTTGTTTGGGGATCTCTGAGCTTCTTGGTTCTGTGGTTCATTAATTTTGGAAAATGTATGACTGTTATCTCTTCAACTATTTCTTCTGCCCATTATTTCTCTCTTCTCCTTTTATATCTTCAATCACTCCTGTTTAATATTGTTCCACAGTATTTCAAATGCTCTTTTCCCCCCCTCACTGTTTTTACCCTCTTGTCCTTCAGTTTGCATAACTTCTTTTTACCTATTTTCAAGTTTACTACATTTTTTTTCTCTGCTTTATTTAGTCTGCTGATAAACCCATTAAAAGAATATTTTGGGTGGCCAGATGGCTCAGATGGTTAGAACGTGAGCTCTTAACAACAAGGTTGCTGGTTCGATTCCCAAATGCGCCAGTGAACTGCACCCTCCACAACTAAATTAAAAACAACAGCTTGAGCTTGGAGCTGAGCTGCGGTGAGCTGCCGGTTGGCTGACTGGTTAGAGCGTGGTGCTCATACCATCTTATTTTACTGGTCTTATTTTCATATAAGACCAGGTATAATATAATATAATATAATATAATATAATATAATATAATATAATACCAGGTTTTATATCAATTTTTGCTCCAAAAGACTCATTAGGGCTGATGGTCCAGCTAGGTCTTATTTTCGAGGAAACACGGTAACACCAAGGTCGCCAGTTCGATTCCCACATGGACCAGTGATCTGCATCCCACAACTAGATTGAAAAACAATGACTTGACATCCTGGAAAAAAAACACTGTTCCCCAATATTCCCCAATTCAAAAAAAAGAACGTTTCATCTCTGGTGTCATGTTTTTACTTTTAGAATTTCCATTTGACTTTTAAAATTAATTTCCATCTTTGTTGAAATTTTCCATCTGTGTATGCATATTGTTCACCTTTTCCACTAGATCTTTTAATAGATAAATTATAGTTATTTTAAAATTCTTCTCTTATAGTTTTAACATCTGGTTTACTTATGGGTCTGGTTCTGTTTACTCCTTTATATCTCAAAAATGGGTTGTGTTTTCTTGCTTTTTGTAATACATTTTTTTTACTGGATGCTGGACACTGGGTATAAAATAGTAGAGAATGAGATAAATCAGAAATATGCATGCTTTTTATTCTGTCAGGCCATCACTATGGAGAGTTAAGTCAATCTAGTCAGTAGTTTAGATGGGTTTGAGTTTTGTTGTTTCTGTGGTTGCCTACAAAATTCCTCTGTTGGTGGACTGCTGTTATTTTATGCTTATTGAGTGGCCCAGGATGCTGGAAGATCCTGGGTTTTGCTTAGTGTATGTCCTACCAGCAACTTTTTTCAGCAGGCCCTTGTGATCTGATAAGCTCAATAGAATTTATAATTTTGTACATGATTCACTCGTACATATTGTTAGGGTGTCTTGCGGTTTTTTGCATCTTAAGTGGAAGCAGAACTACACTTAATATTCTTTTAATAAACTGCTTTTCTGTTTAAATCAGTTCTACACAACTAAGAATTTTGGCTGACAGAGGACACAGTATATGGAAGTAGTTCAGGGCAAACAAAACAGAGTTCAGACACTGTAGAGTTTGAATCCCAGCTCTACCACTTACCTCATTACTAACTTTACCAGCTAGGAGAGCTTGAGGAAATTATTTAACTCTGTAATTCATTTCCCTCACTTGCAAGGTAAAGACTGAATGAAATAATATATGTAAAATGTTTAACACAATTTCTAACCCATAGAAAATGCTCAGTGAGTGTCATTATTATTGAGTTAAATTTTCTATGCGTAAGCCGGGTGACAGAGTGGAGGGCAGCCTTTGGGGAGAAGAGCCTAAGAGGCTGGAAGGCCAATTAGCAAATAAATTCAGATCAGATGAAGGGCTTGAAATAAGGCTACAACAGAGGTGATGGAAGAGATGGTTTGTGCTTAATCAGTAGTGCCATGTGGTATCATGTGCGTGTTCTCCCATCACGCCTGTACCTGCCTACCTTCTCCATTAACTTCTGTTCAATCTTGTATCACATAACCTTATAACTGTTTGTTTGAATATCTTTCTCTGTCTACTAAATGAGAATCCTTTGAGAGATGGGCCAAGTCTGATTCATTAGTGTATTCCTAGTGCTTCATACAGCGTCTGGCATATAGCAGGCATCAACGAGTTCATTGTATTAAACTCAGCAGAAAAGTTGCTGCTACGGCCATTGTTCAGATTGTCTGTAGTTGCATGTTCAACTGTTGGAGCATTTCTATTCCAGTAGCTATGTCAAGCTGAGTAACTTCTCCATTTTAATTCTAACTAGGTCCTAGATTTTCTGGTGATGTTGTCCTCTCTCTTGGTGTTCTGTAGGGAAAGATAAGGGCAGTGCAGGTATAAACTGTGAAATTTGTTGGGGACTTAGGTCTTCATCAAATAGCTGGACTATTCCACTGTTTTGACATGAGAGCTTTATACTCTGTTACTTTCTATTTATGTCGGATTTACCAAAGATCCTTTCTTTTTTATTCAGGTCCTAATTTCTTTGTAAGGACATAGTTAGTGGATGGGTTAGCTGAGGGGCAGAAATGAGTAAACTGTGCTGCCAGTATCTTCCCTCATCATAGGAAATCCATGTTGGTGTGTGATTTCTGCCTTCTTGGGTTTATCAGCTTATTGCCCCACGCCAGTTCTGCAAAGGTCCTTATGTAACAAGATGAAAAAAATTATACTCAGCAGAATTCCTTTCAGCAAGAGGGAGGTTTTGTTTAGAAGAATTTCTTTGACAAGCTTTCTCGAGGTAAAAAAATGAGACCTCAAGGGACCTCATTGGGAAGAGAACAAATCTGAGTGAAAATATGGGAGATTTGTCTGTAGCCCCTGCAGGAGACCCGGGATCTGGAGCCACAGGGATGATGGGAGGCCGCTTGTTTTGTAATGTGACCCCTCTTCACTCCTCCTTAAACCTCCCATATATGCAGTAAACTTACCAGCTTCATATAATGCTGGGAATGAGTGGTTTTAAAAAAGAATAAAAATGAATGTAAGATTGAAAACAGGTGTCTAAACAAAAAACTTGTACATGAATGTTCATAGCAGCACTGCTCACAGTAGCCAAAAGGTGGAAGTAACCCAAATGTTCATAAATAGATGAATGGAAAAATAAATGTGGTACATCCATACAATGGAATAGTATTCAGCCATTGAAAGGAATGAAGTACTTTTACATGTTACCTATGGATAAACGATTAAAACACTATGCTAAGTGAAAGAAGCCAGACACAAAAGGTCACATGTTGTATCATTCCATTTGTATCAAATATCCAGAATAAGCAAAGCCACAGAGACAGAAAACACATTAGTGGATGCTAGTATATAATGCAGAATGACTGCTTAGTGGTTATGAGATTTCAGTTTGGGGTGATGAAAAAGTTCTAGAACTAGATAGTAGTGATAGTTGTACAATATCATGAATGTACTTAGTGTCACTGAATTGTACACTTTAAAATGGTGAATTTTATGTTGTGTATTTTACTACACACACACACACACACACACACACACACACACACACACAACACGTAGGGGCTGGGCTCTGAATGCACATGGGTTGAAAGGGCAGCCAGGGCAGACAAGGGAACGTAGAATCAGTGAGAGGAAGCAAACTGCAGGAACACCTAGAGAAAAGTGGAAGGCTCTGACTCTTTCAGCCTATGGCACTGTGGTTTGGGCCAAGGTTAACCAGACAGCCCTGATAGACACCCAAAGAGAAAAAAGGACATTACAGAGGGTTTTTAAAATTTGGAAGTGCAAGCGATGTCCACAAGATGCGTAATATAATGAAATCCAAAGTGTATAGACAGTTATAGACTGACTGTCAATCTAAGTTTACAGTATTGTTAAAAATGATATTTTGAGGGGTGGTCAGATGGCTCAGTTGGTTAGAGCGTGAGCTCTCAACAACAAGGTTGCTGGTTCAATTCCCACATGAAATGGTGGGCTGTGCCCTCTGCAACTAAAGATTGAAAACTGGCAAATGGACTTGGAGCTGAGCTGCATCCTCCACAACTAGATTGAAGGACATGACTTGGAGCTGATGGGCCCTGGAGAAACACACTGTTCCCCAATAAAAATTAAAAAAATAATTTTTTTATAATGTTATGGACTGAATGTTTGTGTCTGTCCCCCTCCAGCCATATGTGAAATCCTAATCTGCTATGTGATGGTATTAGGAGGTGGGGCTTTGGGGAGGTGATTAGGTCATGAGGTTGGGGCCCTCATGAATGGGATTAGTGCCCTTGTAAGGAGAGACTCCAGAGAGCTTGCTTCCTCCCTCTGCTCTCTGCCATGTGAGGACACAAGGAGAAGATGGACACCTGCAAAGCAGACACCAGATCTGCTGGCTCTTTGAGCTCAGATTTCCCAGTCTCCAGAACTATGAGAAATAAGTATTTGCCATTTAAGCCACCCAGTCTATGGTAATTTGTTAAAGCAGCCCAAATTGACTATGACATATGGTGTTGGGTGATCACTTAATCTACTTACGATTATCAGTTGTGGGTATGGTTTAAGTCTGTTCGATGGTGAAATCCTCAGCTCAAAGTTCAGTTTTGTGAATATGGAAATTTGTCCTGGTATCAATTTTCATTATCATTACTATATATCCAGTATGGATATAGAAATTTATTTAGTAAGAATGAATCTACTATAAAGCCTCCCTAATAATTGTCGTGGAGGATGATGCTAGGGACCCCAAAATACTAGAGCGGCAGCTCGGGGCAGTGGAACGAGAAGGAACTGTGTCATTAGGACATCTGCTTGCATCCAGCTCACTAACGACTCTGAAGTGCTTGATTGGAAACTTTGCTAAGTAGCTGATGCAAAATCAAGGCCAGCATTTTACCCAGATGAGGAGAGGAGCAATGCTAGAATTGTTTGCCTTTCTTCTTGTCATTACCCCCAGTGTCTCTGTTGGAATCCTGAGGGCCAGTTTATCTTGTATTCTGAGGTCATGGTGGCAAGACTCCTTTTATAAAGAAATCTCACAGCATTTCTTCAAAGTTTCAGCTCCTTCAAGTCTTGGCTCAACTATGACTTTTTCAACAAAGCCAGTCCTGGACGGCTTACTCCTCCTCTTCCCAACTCATTTCCCATCCCTGACCTTACAGTAATTTTTCTTTTGCCAATAGAATTTATAAACTTTTAACACGTCAGGTAATTTTTCAAATTTATATTTTATGTTCTGTGTCCTCTCTCTATACTATAAACTCCATGAGGGTGACTTGTCCTTCACTAGTGAGGAGTTAGTGGCCTCACTGTAAATGATATTGGCCTTCTGCCAGCTGAGAGATGACTTTACCTACCTAATGTTATCCTGCTGTGAGCCATCAGGGATAAAGTTCTCCTAGTCCCCTCACCAAGGTCATTTCTGCTGGAAACCCAGTTCAGAGACATCTGACTTCTGTGGAAAGCTTCTCAATAAGAATTAGCTTTTATTTTGCACATTAGTAATGTTGACTTTGAACTTCAGTGAAATAGTTGAAAGTGCAGTATGTACAAATTTTCAACCACACTGGAAAAACTAGATAATGATGTTGCCAATTCTTAAAATAGAGTTTGTTTGGCTAGTAAGAGCCATTTATTTTAGAAGTTTCAGCTACATAATTTAACATTTAAATTTTAGCTTAAAAGTAATTCATGTGCTTATTATAGCCAGAGTAGCTCTGTTCTAGAATAACTCGCAGTGGGAGACGTTTAAGAGGACACCCAGTAAGACCACACAACCCAGTGACATCTCCAAACATTTCCTTAAAAACATGAAGAGAATAGCCACATTGTTATAGACACAAACAGGTCAGTTCTGGTCCCACTCGGAGGCTGAGGACTTTGATGATTGAGTCTATTTTTTACATCACAAAATTTACATGTTCAAAGGATAATTTGACCTGAAAGAAGACTGGTGCTTAGGAAAAGTCAGGACTGAGCTAGGCAGTTTGTGCTTCGTCTCCTTTTCACCTCTTGGTGGATGTGTTCAGGAGATTTTAACATGTGAGATTCAGAGTGTTTTTTAATATAATTTATTTTTTAAATTTATTGGGGTGACAATTGTTAGTAAAGTTACATAGATTTCAGGTGTACAATTCTGTATTACATCATCTATAAATCCCATTGTGTGTTCAACACCCAGAGTCAGTTCTCCTTCCATCACCATATATTTGATCCCCCTTACCCTCATCTCCCACCCCCCACCCCCCTTACCTTCTGGTAACCACTAAACTATTGTCTGTGTCTATGAGTTTCTGTTTCTCATTTGTTTGTCTTGTTCTTTTGTTGTTTTTGGTTTATATACCACATATCAGTGAAATCACATGGTTCTCTGCTTTTTCTGTCTAACTTATTTCGCTCAGCATTACACTCTCAAGATCCATCCATGTTGTCACAAATGTTCCCATATCATCTTTTCTTACCGCCAAATAGTATTCCATTGTGTATATATACCACAACTTTTTTATCCATTCATCTATCGAAGGACATTTTGGTTGTTTCCATGTCTTGGTCACCGTAAACAAAGCTGCAGTGAACATTGGAGCACACGTGTCTTTATGTATAAATGTTTTCAGATTCTTTGGGTAGATACCCAGGAGAGGGATTGCTGGGTCATATGGCAATTTTTTGAGGAACCTCCACACTGCCTTCCATAACGGCTGCACCAGTCTGCATTCCCACCAACAGTGTATGAGGGTTCCTTTTTCTCCACAGCCTCTCCAACACTTGTTACTATTTGTCTTGTTGATGATAGCCATTCTGACTGGGGTGAGGTGATATCTCATTGTGGTTTTGATTTGCATTTCTCTGATAATTAGTGATGTTGAGCATTTTTTCATATGTCTATTTGCCATTTGTATGTCCTCTTTGGGGAAATGTCTCTTCAGGTGCTCTGCCCATTTTTCAATTGGGTTGTTTGTTTTTTTGTTGTTGAGTTCCATGAGTTCCTTGTATATTCTGGATATTAGCCCCTTATCGGAGGCACTGTTTGCAAAAATCTTCTCCCATTCAGTTGGTGGCCTCTTTATTTTGTCTATGGTTTCTTTTGCTGTGCAGAAGCTTTTAAGTTTCATATACTCCCATTCGTTTATTTTAGCTTTTACTTCCATTGACTTTGGAGTCAAATTCATAAAATGCTCTTTGAACCCAAGGTCCATAAGTTTAGTACCTATGTTTTCTTCTATGCAGTTTATTGTGTCAGGTCTTATGCTTAAGTCTTTGATCCATTTTGAGTTAACTTTGGTACATGGTGACAAATAGCAGTCCAGTTTCATTCTTTTGCACGTGGCTATCCAATTCTCCCAGCACCATTTATTGAAGAGGCTGTCTTTCCTCCATTGTATGTTTTTAGCTTCTTTGTCAAAAATTATCTGTCCATATTTATGTGGTTTTATTTCTGGGTTCTCGATTCTATTCCATTGGTCTATGTGTCTGTTTTTCTGCCAATACCATGGTGTTTTGATTATTGTAGCCCTGTAGTACAAGCCAAAGTCAGGAAGTGTGAACCTCCATTATTGTTCTTTTTTCTTAAGATTGCTTTGGCTATTCGGGGTCTTTTGTGGTTCCAAACAAATCTGATGATTTTTTGAGATTCAGAGTTTTGACATGTGGTCTTAACATCATTCATTCATTCATTCATTCAACCCTCTCACCTCTCACTTTCTCTCTCTCTGCATCATTCCATCATTTCTGAACCCTTTTCATGAATCAGGCATCATGCCAAGCAGTGGGGAGACCGAGATGAATAAAACTTTGACACTACACTAGAGGGGCTCACAGTTTAGTAAGACTTTATGGTTTAATGAGTCGGCATGTTTGTATATGGCAAACTTTTATCCCTTCGATTCTGTAACAGGCATGTCAAGATCTCGTATGGTGGAGAGAGACTTTTAGGAGTAATGTATGAACAGTCTCACAAGTTGAAGAGACATTATTTGCTTCAAAATCTTTGTTAGTCTGAGTGAGTCTCTAATCAGGCACTTAGCAACCTTTTCAGGCCTTCCTAATAGCATCAACAAATCAGAGTCCAGGCTAAGTGGTCACAGAGATCTTCCTAGCCCCGTCGCCATCCCAAGTCCCAGGCATGAGAGAAATACAAAACGATTTTTGGTTAAGGCCAGCAGCATGCCTTGGAGGTGGGAGAGCAGCCATATTTGTTGAAATTCAGAAGACAATAAAAACTCAGTGGCAAGCCTTGACTTGTATGGGATATTCTATAGCATCTGGAAAGGAGGCCAGACCACTGTTGTCTTTGTTCAGTCATTGACTAGCCCAGGGAGGTAGACAAACAGCAACAAAGCCATGGTAGTGTTCTCAAGGAAGAGATGGCAGTAGAAGGCTCCAGCTGAGGTACTCGTTCTTATCTGTGCCTTTTGCTGCCCAGCTCCCAGGTGTGGCAAAATCTCATTGTCAGATAGAAAACAAGGTCATGAGTGTGGGTAAGTTGGTGGTGATATAAAGGCTAAAGAGATTTGGGATGAGGACCAGGAATACTAACAAGGCAATAATAGTAACAGCATGGAAAAGCGAAGCCAGATGCCTTCCCCATAAGCCACGCCATCTGTAGCTACCGTCAGCTTCCGGCTTTGCCACTTCAGAGTTAAGGTTGTATTGGAAGAAGTGATCCTTCCCAAAATATTTTCATTGAAAGGGAAACTGAGCCTGGGGGTGGTGTTGGTTGAACAGTGCAATTCTTTTGATGATTGCTAACTGCCTGGTTAGAGACTCAGACTAACTCGGACACTGGGTGGCTTCATCGTGCTGATTCACACGGAGCCAGATTGCAGGCACGTTGCCAGGCCCATGGGGACCCAAGAACAGTCCTGCAGCCAGGCCTCAGGAGTCTGGAAACCAGTTCAGTCCCCAAAACGTCAACCGGGATGCCTGGCGACTGAAGTGGCACAGCCTTGTCAGGACTTCACTCAATCAGCTCTAGTTCTCTGCTGTCACCAGCACTCAGCCACTCTGAGTTTTCTTTGTAGGGATTGCCTGTGAATGTCATTCTGCTTTTACACCTGCTACTAACTGCTCCTTCTTTCTGCAAACGTTTTAAGAGAGAGGATCTTATGGTTCAGCCACCACCCATGGGGATTCCCTTCTTGGGCTGAAATTGCCCCGTGCCAGCTTAGAGGTTGAGATGCCACTCTGATCCAGTCACCAAGGTAGCAGGACCAGTCAATCTCCCTCAGAAAGGGCCAGAGAGGTGGGTACTGAAGGTTGTTACTGGAGTAGTTTCATTGTGATTGGAAGGCAACTTGCCACAGTGCCACGTCCTTGTCAGGGTGAAGCTTATCACATACAAAGGATCAAGAAGGGCCGTGATGTCAGACCCCATCCTGCTATTCATAGATAAACTCTGGTAGCACAGAGGTCACAGTAACACATCCTTTATCTCCCTGAACATCTCTGGGCCTTAATCTGGATAATTCAAATGCTGCTAAGTAGATGGGCAGCAAAGCAAGACGAAGAAGACGGTCTTTGAAAACAGTCTTGGCTTCTAAACCCTGATCTGGGACTTGCTTTTCTATATTGTGATGTTGGAAAACTTTTCTATGCCTCAGTTTTCCTCACTTATAAAATGGGTATGTATATGAGTACCTATCTCATGCAGTCATAGTGAGGTCAGAGGAGAGAGAGTAGATGTCTTTTATATTCCAGGCTTGACCAACATAGTATAAAACATATGGTCTTCAGCTTAGTGCCTCTGATGTCACCTGGTCAGACCCTCAGGCTGCCCCATTTTTGTGGCCATTTTGGAGTCCCCTGGCAGGGCTTGAGGTTGTCATCCACCTCATCTAGGATACTTCTTGTGAATCTGTCATTTTTTTGAGATGACAGTTATTTTGGTGTCTTTCTTCCAGGCCCCTGCCCATCCTCCCACTGAATTTTCCCTCCAACCAGAAGGAAAATACCCTTTCCCCCTTAGGTCCAGTTCTAGCTGGAAGATGAGCAGGCCCCACAGTGGTAGCAGCTTTCATTACCCACCTCACCTTGGAACGGGGCACTTCCAACAGCATGAGTTAGGCTTAGTGGCCGTTTATTTTTACTTTTACCCCAGAACGCTTCCTTTCCAGGACCTCCAGACAGTCCTCAGAGGGCTGGTTTTCCTATAGTTCTTCCTCATTTAATGGCAGTCTTCTCTTGGCTCTCACCCTTGTTCACCACCCATGTCTGAATACAAGTTATGGGCCGGGACTCGGTTCTCTCTCATGTGGCTCAGGGAAAACCGAGGAGGCGCTCCATACAGCCTGGGGGGCTTTGGCTGTGTCGTGCTCCCAGAATGCTCCAGGGTGCCGTTTGAACGCCATAACTGGTGCCTTCACATCTGTGGTCCAGCCCAGCTGCAGCCCAGGGCACGTGTGTGAAGTGCTCAGCTGGTTTCCCACCTGTGGGAGGCAGTCAATGGCTGTTATAGCCATAATTTTTATTGCTGCCCAGGACTGCTTTGAAATTATTGCTCTCTGGTTATATCTACCTGTCTCTCTATCTATCTGTCATCTATCTTTACTAGTCAGGATCCTCCAGAGAAACAGGGAACATCAATAATATGTGTGTGTGTGTACCCACATATGTTTGTATGTGATATATATATATATATATATATATATATATATATATATATATTTATATGTATATAAATATATATATATATTTATATGTATATAAATATAAATATATAAATATATGTATATCTATATCTATATATCTATATACATGTATCTATATCTATATCTATCTATCTATATGTGTATATATATATATATATATATATATATATATATATATATAGAGAGAGAGAGAGAGAGAGAGAGAGAGAGAGAGAGAGATTGAGGTTGATTTATTATAAGGAATAGGCTCACATGATTATGGGGGCTGAGAAGTCAGCAAACTGGAGGTCCTGGAAAGCCAGTGGTGTAATTCTAGTCTGAGTCTGAAGGCCTAAGAACCAAGGTTGCTGATGGTATAAATTTCAGTTTAAGGGCAGAAGACCAATGTCCCAGCTCAATCAGGCAGGCCGGAAGAAAGCGGGCAAATTTCTCCTCCCTCTGCCTTTTGTCCCATTCATGCCTTCATGGATTAGACAATGCCCAGCCACACTGGGGAGGGCAGTCGGCTTTACTGAAATCGCCAATTCAAATGCTAATTTCATCAGGAAACACCCTCAGAGACATACCTAGAAGTGAGGTTTAATCTGGAACTGTGGCACAGTCAAGCTGACACAAAATTAATCATCACACTATCTACCTGGTATATATATATAGACACATCTATATATCTCCAGCATTTTCTCTCTCTCTCTCTCTCTCTCTCTCTCTCTATATCTATATATATATATATACATACATATATAATACATATATATTATAGATATTATATATAATATATTATATATAATATCTATTATATATATGTATTATATATGGTGTCAAAAACTGTATACACATTTTAAGAAAGGAAAACTGTATTAAAATTGTAATAATATATACCGATAACAAAAAATGAATACAAGTCATATTTGACTTTTGCAATTACAAGAGGTACTCAAAATGGTTACAATCAGCATCCAGACACTTCTGATTATGGCGAACTACTGCTTAAGCATAGATAACCTCTCTTAAAATGTGTATACATTTTTTTGGCACCCCCGGTGTCCACACACACACACACACACACACACACACACACACACACACACACACTCAACTCCTCTTTAAAATAACTGCCACTCCTGCTGGTTGCTTATCATACTAGGTATTTTCAAAGCTTTTTAGATGACCCCCATTAAGCTTTTATTGCTTTAGCAATAAAACTCTTACATGAGGCTGAAGTTTCTGAAGGAGGAATGAAGTGAAAGGTCATCACTTATTCTGGGTGTGTCTGTGTATGGAGCTGATAGAATTTCTTTTGACAGAACCTTGCCCCTTGTAGTTACGAACAGGCAGAAGTTTGGCAGGACATTCGGATTTTCCTCTTTCCTGTCTCCCTTTGTACACAACTGCACATCTCCATGGAAATTTAACGCAAGTGTAATGCTGAGCCCTTTGCACACTGATGAGCACAAGGCCATTTCTTTAGGTAGATGAGGCACCAGAGAAAACATGAAACAAGCAAAGGGCCGGCTGGCTGCAGTTTGATGCCTGAATTTTCCTGTGCTGACAACATATTCCTAGTGTTTGGCTTTGTGGGGAGGTTGCCTTTCATCTGGGAGGCTGCCAGCAGACCTATTTATTATATAAATAAGTTTGTGGATTCGCTTCTTCCTGTGTACCCATGGCGCTCTGCAGAGGAGATGCTTTTCAGTAAGTGGGACTCATAAACGCTGTGTCAGGGTCCACAGTGGCTCTGTAAAAATAAAGACTTCTGGTGAATGAGTGAGGTTTCTCTTTGCAAGAAGACATCTGCTTTTATACATGCACCAGCAGTCCTAGAATTACCTACTCTCTGATGGCTAGTAGTTGGTAAGAATTTCCTTCAGACCTGACTAGGAATGAAAAGGAGCGTGGTGTCCGAAACCTGACTTGCTTGTGCATCTACGAAGGTGGGATTTGCTGAGCTTTCTTACAGTTTGGCTCAGCTAGACAAGGATGGCTCTGGGTGCCTCAGGAGGACAGGTCAGCCCTGACTCTGCAGGCCTGCTGGCCTGG
Organism: Rhinolophus sinicus; assembly: GCF_057876585.1. Taxonomy (NCBI): domain Eukaryota; kingdom Metazoa; phylum Chordata; class Mammalia; order Chiroptera; family Rhinolophidae; genus Rhinolophus; species Rhinolophus sinicus. The sequence continues at coordinate 121,857,371 of NC_142503.1, forward strand.
GCAGGTGTCGGTTCCTGGAAGGGGTCACAGGATTTGAGCATTTCGACTGGGTCACTTGGGCTCCTCTTTAGTCCTGAGCTTTCCAATCCTAGAGTTTCAGAAGCTTTTATCTAAGAGAATGTTAAGGCGATGGTTCCTAAACCGTGATGCTCTCCATTCACTTATCATCATTCTCTCTTTTTCTTTCCTTTAAAAGGAAAATTTATTTTCATTGATGATTTTGGAAAACATGGCACACAGTTTGGACATGCAGAGATGAGAACATAGCCTGAAGTCATGTGATATGATTTCATAGCTCCTTTATGAGAGTGGGTGGGGACACCTGGATTCAAAGGGAAATGAATTTGGAATATTTAAAAGCCTTTGGGAAAAGGTCCTTTAATTGTACTCACCCCTGGGCATCTATTATCTGGATATAAGTGGGGTAAATAATCAACCTGAGGAGCTCTCTGTTGCTATGAATGTGGGATAGGTGAGGAGTTGGAGGAAGGAAAGAAAACGTCAGATGAGAAAGATGATTGCTTAAACAGGACAAAGGTCTTTTTGATGTGGGAGCTTATTTCTACTTTTTGAAAACTATTATCCTTATTTTTACCAGCTTCAGATTCAAAGTGGCCTCCTTTACATAAGCCATGTATTGGAAACCCGAGCATCCAGCACTCTGGAGCCAGAGGATTGTCTCCGGGGCTGGGTCTGCTCTGATGTCAGCACCAGGGCTGTTCGCCACCAAACATTTCTCTGAATTCAGGGAGCCTGAATGCCAGGGCTCATAGGCTGAATCCTGCTCTTTGTTGAGACACTACAGCAGACTTTTGATGTCATGTCAGGATTCAGAGTCCACGCCAAGTCAGATACATGGGGTATAGACACTGGCAGATTTGGCCACAGGGGCAGCCAAGAGAGAGGTAGCAGCTGGCACCCATTACCCACATGCAGACTACACGGGGGTGGTCACATCAGAGGCTGTGCCAGGAGGGAGGCAGAGCAGATCAGAGATGACACCTGAGGAACGAGAAAATTGGTTGACTTAATTCCTTCCCTTCCTGTTACTACAGCTTGGGGACAGCTTGGGACATTTTGTGGTAATCCGAGAGGAGGTGTTTGAACTGGTGCCTGCACAGAAGCTGGTGAGGGAGCCTTGCCTTCCTAACTGGAGGAATGTGATTGCGAAACACACAGGAGGGCCATGCATTTGACCCCAATTTTTAGCAGCTGGCAGAGGTGCAGAATGGGGCACAGAATCTTGCTTTGCTATCTGCAGAATCTTATGCCAACATTCTAGAGCTTGTACCACGGCTGCAGCAGGCTTCGTGAACAAAAGTGACACCAGAGTCTTTAGAAAGGTCTCAGGCATGTCTTTGATGCTGCCTCACAGGGCCCAAAGAGTGCAGTGCTGACGGACTGGCTCCTGGGTTCTTGTCTGTGAGAGCCACTCCCAAAGGACCCAGAGCACCTTGTGGCTGAAAGGTCTCTGCTGGGACCAGTTAGCATCTCCTAGTGGGTGGCAGAGCCCTGCCCTTGCGGAACTTACAGTGCAGTACCTAGTTGTAGCTGGCATGCTCTGACCCTCCAACCCTGTAACGAGCACTTTCATGGATTATGCTACTTAATCTGCACAGCAACCTTATGAGGCAGGACAGTTATTTTCCCTTCTTAGAGATGAGAAGATTGAAGCTTACAGATATGAAATAACCTGCCCGCGGCCACACAGCTAATAAGAGATGAGACTGGAATTGAATCCAGGCAATCTGGCTCCAGAGGCTGCTGTGGATTGATATTTTTACTACAGACATTAGTAACAACCTTTGTAGTATTGAATAATTCTTAATTTTTCACTAATGGCAAAATATAGTAAAACTAGCTGTTCCTATACAAAATATTCTGTGACGAATCCAATGACACTTTCTTACTTTGATTCTTATCCAGGATATCCAACTCTTGGGATGGACAGGAACAGACAGACTGCAAACCAAATGACTCTAATTTAAATCAAGGAGGCAAAAGAAGGAGAATTTCAAGAAGGGAGCAGACAATAATGTTAATGCTACAGAGAGAGTAAGTAAAATGGGAACTTAAAAGATTCCATGAGACTTAAACGATTAGATTTTGTGAGCTAAACTACCTATTGGTTCCTGTATATCAGAAGAAGCCTTTATTCCCCCCCACCCCCAATTTTAATGAAGTAAATCCTATATACCTGGTAGTAAATTTGAAATATATAAGAAGTATACAATGAAAAGCCTCTAGGTCTCCCTCCCATTCCTGTCCCCCTGGCACCCAGTTCCCTTTCCAGGAAGCAAACAGTATTACCAATTTATTGTATATCTTTCCAGAGATATTCTACACACATACAATAAATAAGTGTATATACTTTTATTTTTACACAGAGTAGCATACTATGTGCAGTGTTTTGCAGCTTTTTCTTTGTTGTGAATTTCACAATGTATCTGTAGTCTTGTAGACCATCCTGTAACAGTTGTCCTCAATCCTTTCTGCAGATGGACAGGGTTCCAGGGTATGGATGTATTCTGATTCATTTCATAAAGGTATGTTTCCAGATGACCCTAAAACAGCACTGACATCTAAGAAAGACACTGAAAAGGGCTTTTTCTTTCAGGGACAGAAAGGTAGTATCTGGAACAAGTAGGTAGAGCTGAACACCATTTATGTGTTCAAGGGGTACTTGTCCTAGGCCTAACTGAACTCAGTAAGAACTAGCTTACTTCTGAGGGGCCATGATGCAGAAGGCCCTGCATTATGATTGAGAAACTTCATTTCTGAAAATGGTGTGTGCCTCCTTATACATTGGCTAGAAGCAACCAAGATACTGTTGTCAATCTTTTGGTAAATGATAAAAATTTAAAAATCTGTCTTTTCATCTTTATAACTCTAGCATCCCCAGAATATCTTAATTACTTTTTGTTTTCTATCCTCTAATTCTTAATACCCTCTAATTCCTCATTTCCAATGGAAATGGTTCTACACTCAGATCTGAACAGTTCAAAATCCACTAGTTACTGAGTGACTTAGGATAATGGCTGAACTTGGACGTTGTATTTCTTCACCTGTAAAGTAGGAATTGTATTACCTGTTTTCTTAGGGCTTTTATTTGGATTAAATGAGCAACATTTAGAGCACCTGATACAGTCTTTGTCAGAAAACAGCAGGTGAAATTGCTCATTTTCTCTGCTTTGCTCTTCTGCCTCTCATAAGGTATGACCCATGCAATGGATCATTACTGAGTCTCGGTATATGTTAACTCATAAATTGGAATAGGGCTTATAAATCAGTTTTCTGTGAGTTTGGTTGTAATCTTACAATAGAATAGAATCTTAGAAGTTTTTTTTTTTAAAGATTTTACTGCGGAAGTGGAGCAGTATGTATTTCCAGGACTTTATTGGGAAACAGTGTGTTTTTCCCAGAACCCATCAGCTCCAAGTCAAGTAGTTGTCCTTCAATCTAGTTGTGGAGGGCACAGCTCAGCTCCAAGTCCAGTCGCTGTGTTCAATCTTAGTTGCGGGGGTGCAAACCTGCAACCTTGTTGTTAAGAGCTCGTGCTCTAACCAACTGAGCCATCTGGCCATCCACCGGGAGCTCAGTGGCAGCTCAGCTCAAGTTGTTGTTTTCAATCTAGTTGTGGAGGACGCAGCTCACTGGCCCATGTGGGAATCGAACCGGCAACCCTGTTGCTCAGAGCTCGCGCTCTAACCAGCTGAGCTAACTGGCCACCCCAGGAGTTTCTTCTTTTAAGTAGAGGATACATGAGCAGAAATTCATTTGTGTGTGAACTGCATATTAAAAAATTACAGAATTAACATATCAAAACATATTTTAGCAAACACAAACAAAAAGCAGTCCAAAAACAATTTAATCACTTTTATTTTCACAGAAGTTCATAGTTGTAGACCTAGTGTAAGTAGTTGATCAAACATAAGAAAAATCAATGATAATTCTGGTATTAAACAGACTAGGGAGTTCCTGAATTGTGGCTTGTATCCCACGGGCACATCTCAATTCTGAGTCTGTGTTCTCGTCAGAATCATTTTAGTTCTCTGAAAAAGAATGTGTTGTCTCAGAACCAGTTAGACTGATATACTGTCCAGACTTTGGCAACTATTTTATGACTTTTTTCTTTTTTTTTTTTTGCAAATGGCAGAAATTCCTCTCAAACTGTCATAAACGTAAAAGTGAACTTATGAACTCATTAACTCAGGTAATTGAAAAAAAAAGCTTCAGGTGTATCTTGAGCCTATCAGTGTAAGGTTTTGGTCATAAACTATATTTAGAAAGTATTGTTGTTTAAAAAGTTAACTTTTGGTTCATTAAACCTAATCCGAAAAATGCAGTTTTTCTTATGGTACAATTTATAAAATTTATAAATATTATTTATAAATAGTTTTATATTTTTATATTTATTTTTTATATTTATATTTTTATAATTATATATTTATATTTTATTTATAAATATTATTATTCTACAAATATATCTAGCAAATTTTTCATTTCAGATATTGAATTTCTTCATTTCAGAAGTTCAATTTGGGCCTTTAAAAATGATTTCTATATCTTAAAAATGTTCCAACTTTCTTTTACCTTCTTGGAATATAGTTATAATAATTGTTTTAATGTCTTTGTCTATTAATTCTATCATCTGTGGCATTTCTGGGTCTGTTTCTATTGAGAATTTTTCTCTTCGTCATGAACTTTATTGTCCTGTGTCTTGTCTGGTTCACAGACACTTAATTTTTATCTTGAAAAAAAAAAATTTTATCTTGTATTCTGCTATTCTTGAGCTTTCTTGCACATAGTTAAGTTACTTGGAAACAGTTTGATCCTTCTGGGTCTTACTTTTAAGGTTTCTCAGGTAGGATCAGAATAGATTTATTCTAAGGCTATTTTTCCCCATTACTGACACAAAACCCGTCGAGTACTCTGCCAATCCCCCATGAAATATTAGGTAATTGATTGATGGGAACAGACTATTCCTGGTTGCACGTGAGCAAAGATAATCCTTTTAGATGATTCCTTCCCTAGACTCAGGTAGTTTCCTCACACACATGCAACTGATCAGTATTCACCTGACCCTCTGCAGACCTCCAGGACTCTCTTTTTGTATAGCTCTCTTCTCTCCACTATTCCTCTCTGTGAACTCTAGCAGCCTTCACCTCCCCAGATGCCCAACTTTGTCTCCGCAATTCGGGGAGGCTCCTCAGCTAGAACTACCTGTGCTGTGGCCTGAAAAAATCTCTCTGGGAAGTAAGCTGGAGCAATCGTGGGGTATACCTTGTTTGTTTCCTTTCTCTGAAGGATCACCGTCCCGTGAGTCCTGATGTCCACTGTCTGAAAATCATTGTTTCTTATATTTTGTCTGGTTTGCATTTCTTTGGCTCTCTCGCGATGTTTAAATCATCCATTGGGTTTTGGATCTCTTTCAAGGCTGTCTGCACCTGGCTGCAACACTCAGGTTACACGAACGATAGACCCAGTGATTCAAATTATGTCATTAGGACACCTTGGGCTCTGCATTGGCATCATACTTGGGTGTCTCGTGGTGCTATCTACAGCCTCCTGATTAAGGACCCCCAGTTTCAATCCAGCAGAACAGACAGCGGCCCTCTTGTGCCTCTCAAGCAATGACTCATCAGTGGGTAATTGCCTCTCATTGGCTGGGTTTGGCTACTTGTCCATCCCTTAATCACTTATCAGGAATAGTGTGAACTCTGAGACATATAGTGAAAAGAAGAGGAAGATCAGTAGAAATGATACTGGCAGGCAAATCAGTCTACTGTTATAGTCACTGTCATGCCGGGGTGTCTGGCAGGGTCTTTAGTCCCGCTCCCCACATAAGAATGCAGGACACGGTGAGGCCAAAAAGGAACACCCACGGAGCCACAGATAGGGGGGTCATATCACTATAGTCTCTCTGGTGGCTGGGTTGGAGACACAGGAAGCAGGATCCACACGATCTGCAACCTGCTGTCCGATTCTCTGCCAACCAACCAACCTGACTTGCTAGCTGCAATCCACCATAACTGCAATCAGCGCTTGCTAGCTCAGCCACCATCTTCTTGCTAGCCCCCATTTGCTGCTAGCATAGCCATAGCAGTTATATTAGTGGCCAATGGCTCACTGGTTACAGCCGACGGGCAACTAGCCACAGCTGATGGCCATGTAATCACAGTTGATGGCCATTTACTACCTGAGCCAGCACCTTTACACATGAGGCCGAGAGCCTGGAAACTGCACTCCTGGCTCTGTCCCCAGAGTCACTTAGTTGAATCCTTCCTAGAGTTCATGTGGCTGAGTGTGGATTCTTAGGATGCCATGTCATGTTGGTACACAGAGCTTGCTTTTAGCACCATCAGCTAATTCTTGAAATTGAGCCATGTCGATGGGGCTGATGCTCGATCATTTTAATCATCCCGAGGTTTCCATTGTAAAAGCAGCTACAAATATTTAAAGCCTCATACAAGGTCATCCGCAGCCAGGAATCTTTGGATATCAGTCTTTGAAATTCCATGATTCTGTTGAACCCAGGGCAGTTCAACAAAGCGAAGTTGAATTAGTCCCTAGTCGTCTCTGCTTAGTTTGTTTTGATGTGGTCACTACAACAAACCAGAAATTCAGTTTCTAGTGTTCTTTTTTTCATATGGTCACATCAGTATAGTCTCATAAACCCATGGAGTCAGACTGCTTCGTGTCTTGTAATTTTTAAAAAATAATGAAAAGTTTATTCTAAATGTCCACAGTCTGATCTGGGTATATTTAAGCGAATTAAAATGTTCCCACCCAGACTCAAGTTATTTTGAATATTATCTGAAAATTATAAATTTTAAAGGCGTGAGTTGAAAATTCACAATTTTGATCACACTAGGATGTGAGTCTCTCTTGCAATTTGTCATGCTATAAAATTACTTGATGGTGATGAAACGAAAGCTTCCATTTCAGGGCAAATTTTTTTGACTTGAATTTCCTCTCAGTCCTTTTTTTTTATTTTTATTTTGCCTTTCCTTTCATTGTAGAGCCCCATTTATGCCAAGTGAGCTGACCTTTCCCATGTTTATGCCAAACTACTCAAATTCTCTCAAACAGGACTAAGCCTGCAGTTCATGTGTGTGGGCTCATTAGTAAGGTGTTTGTGTGGTTGCACATCTGAGTTGGCTGGTTCAGGTGAGCTGCATGCCTTGAGGGCCCCCTGGAGACGCCCCTACTCCATACAACTGGGGGGACAGAGCCCCAGAGAGCAGTTTCCAGGCGCTTGGCCTCATGTGGAAAGGTGCTGGCTCGGGTGGTAGATGGCCATCAGCTGTGACTAGTTAACCATCAGCTGTAACCAGTGAGCCATTAGCCGCTAATATAACTGCCGTGGCCAAGCTAGCAAGCGCGGATTGCAGTTAGCAAGTGGAGTCGGTTGGCAGAGAAGCGAACGGCAGGTTGTGGATCGTGTGGCTCCTGCTTCCTGTGTCTCCAACCCAGCCACCAGCGAGACTATAGTGGTATGACTCCCCTATCTACGCTCCGTGGGTGTTCCTTTTAGGCCTCACCATATCCTGCGTTCTTGTGCGGGGAGCGGGACTAGAGACCCCGCATGACACCCTGCATGACACAACTCATCACACACACCAGAAAAAAGAGAGGTAAAGTGACTGACTCAGGTTGATCAGTGAGGGTTGGCTTGGGAGAACTCCAAACCTCTTGCTTCCCCAACCAGGCAATTTCAAGCCGTGGAAATAAAACAGATTTGGAGCAGACAGATATCCATTCTGTCTTTGGCTCCACCACATACCAGGTATGACTTTGAGCAGGGAATGACTCTGAGCTTTGTTTCCAGCTCTCAAATTGGAGCTCTGTTACGCAGTTGTCAGTGGGTTGTAAGGATTAATTAATGTAACTTTTGTAAATTACCGGGCAGAGCAGTTCCCTTTCCTGTTGACCTCTACCCCGGACCTGAGCTTTCCCAGGGCAGTAATCAATCCCTCTGAGGGGAATCACCCTTGCGGAGACAGATAAAACTGGTTTCTGAATCAGCCCAGCATGGGGTGCTAGTATAGGCTTGCTGAGCTACCCATCCCCAGATACCAGCAACCGTGACCCTGGCAATATTGTAGGTGGCCTTTGAGTAACACAAACCAGGAAAGCTCAGCTGTGTATGCTTTGAGAAAAGCCATGGTTTCCCCAGAGATTTTTTTTAAAGGCCCCCAATCTTTATAGGTCCCACAGAATGTTTTTTATCTCAGAACCTTGGCAATGGCCTTCTTTTATGTGAATTTAAGGCAAGCTTTAAAAAAATTATTATATGCATTAATTGATGAGAGTTTTAAAAAAATATTTTAAAAAGTTTTTCAATTATAGTTGACATGCAATATTATATTAGTTTCAGGTGTACAATATAGGGATTAGACATTTGTATAACTTACGAAGTGGTCACCCTGATAAGTCTAGTACCCACCTGACACAATAAATAGTTATGATATTATTGGCTGTATTCTCTATCCTGTACTCTACCCTGGGACAATTTTTATAACTGCCAATTTGTACTTCTTAATCCCATCACCTTTTTCACCCAGCCCCCCTGCCCCCCCCACCCATCTGGCAACTATCAATTTGTTCTCTGTATCAATGAGTTTGCTTCTGTTTTTTGTTCATTTTTTTTTACATTCCACATATAGGTGAAATCATATTGTTCTCCATCTGACTTATTTCACTTAGCATAATATACTCTAGGTCCATCCATGTTTTTGCAAATGGCAAAATCTCATTCTTTTTTATGGCTGAGTAATATTCCATTGTACATATGTTCCACCTCTTCCTTATCCATTTGTCTATTTTTTTTTTTATTTTTTTTTTTAAATTTATAGGGGTGACAATTGTTAGTAAAATTACATAGATTTCAGGTGTACCATTCTGTATTACATCATCTATAAATCCCATTGTGTGTTCACCACCCAGAGTCAGTTGTCCTTCCATCACCATATATTTGATCCCCTTTACCCTCATCTCCCACCCCCCACCCCCCTTACCCTCTGGTAACCAGTAAACTATTGTCTCTGTCTATGAGTTTTGTTTCTCATTTGTTTGTCTTGTTCTTTTGTTGTTTTTGGTTTATATACCACATATCAGTGAAATCACATGGTTCTCTGCTTTTTCTGACTTATTTCGCTCAGCATTACACTCTCAAGATCCATCCATGTTGTCACAAATGTTCCTATATCATCTTTTCTTACTGCCGAATAGTATTCCATTGTGTATATATACCACAACTTCTTTATCCATTCATCTATCGAAGGACATTTTGGTTGTTTCCGTGTCTTGGCCACCGTAAACAAAGCTGCAGTGAACATTGGAGCACACGTGTCTTTATGTATAAATGTTTTCAGAATTTTTGGGTAGATACCCAGGAGGGGATTGCTGGGTCATATGGCAATTCTATTCGTAATTTTTTGAGGAACCTCCACACTGCCTTCCATAACGGCTGCACCAGTCTGCATTCCCACCAACAGTGTATGAGGGTTCCTTTTTCTCCACAGCCTCTCCAACACGTGTTACTATTTGTCTTGTTGATGATAGCCATTCTGACTGGGGTGAGGTGATATCTCATTGTGGTTTTTATTTGCATTTCTCTGATGATTAGTGATGTTGAGCATTTTTTCATATGTCTATTTGCCATTTGTATGTCCTCTTTGGAGAAATGTCTCTTCAGGTCCTCTGCCCATTTTTCAATTGGGTTGTTTGTTTTTTAGTTGTTGAGTTTCATGAGTTTCTTGTATATTTTGGATATTAGCCCCTTATCGGAGGCACTGTTTGCAAAAATCCTCTCCCATTCAGTTGGTGGCCTCTTTATTTTGTCGATGGTTTCCTTTGCTGTGCAGAATCTTTTAAGTTTCATAGAGTCCCATTCATTTATTTTAGCTTTTAATTCCATTGCCTTTGGAGTCAAATTCATAAAATGCTCTTTGAACCCACGGTCCATAAGTTTAGTACCTATGTTTTCTTCTATGCAGTTTATTGTGTCAGGTCTATGCTTAAGTCTTTGATCCATTTTGAATTAACTTGGGTACATGGTGACAAATAGCAGTCCAGTTTCATTCTTTTGCACATGGCTATCCAATTCTCCCAGCACCATTTATTGAAGTGGCTGTCTTTCCTCCATTGTATGTTTTCAGCTTCTTTGTCAAAAATTATCTGTCCATATTTATGTGGTTTTATTTCTGGGTTCTCGATTCTATTCCATTGGTCTATGTGTCTGTTTTTCTGCCAATACCATGCTGTTTTGATTATTGTAGCCCTGTAGTACAAGCTAAAGTCAGGGAGTGTGATACCTCCATTATTGTTCTTTTTTCTTAAGATTGCTTTGGCTATTCGGGGTCTTTTGTGGTTCCAAACAAATCTGATGATTTTTTTGTTCTATTTCTTTAAAAAATGCCTTTGGGATTTTGATGGGGATTGCATTAAATCTGTATATTGCTTTGGGTAATACGGCCATTTTAACTATGTTGATTCTTCCAATCCATGAGCACGGAATGTCTTTCCATTTCTTTGTGTCTTCTTCAATTTCTTTCAAAAATGTCTTATAGTTTTCAGCATATAGGTCTTTCACATCCTTGGTTAAGTTTATTCCTAGGTATTTTATTCTTTTTGCTGCAATTGCAAAAGGAATTGCTTTTGTATTTCTTTTTCTGAGACTTCATTGTTAGTATATAGGAAAGCAATGGACTTTTGTATGTTGATTTTGTAGCCAGCAACTTTACTGTATTCGTTGATTATTTCTAATAGCTTTTTGGTGGAGTCTTTAGGGTTTTCTATATATAGCATCATGTCATCTGCAAAGAGTGATAATTTAACTTCTTCATTCCCAATGTGGATGCCTTTTGTTTCTTTCTTTTGCCTGATTGCTCTGGCAAGGACTTCCAACACTATGTTGAAAAGCAGAGGTGATAGGGGACAGCCCTGTCGTGTTCCTGAACGTAGAGCAAAGGGCTTCAGTTTTTCACCATTAATTATGAGATTAGCAGAGGGCTTGTCATATATGGCCTTTATTATGTTAAGGTATTTTCCTTCTATACCCATTTTATTAAGTGTTTTAATCATAAATGGATGTTGTATCTTGTCAAATGCTTTTTCTGCATCAATTGATATAATCATATGATTTTTGTCCTTTATTTTGTTTATGTGATGTATCACATTGATGGATTTGCGGATGTTGAACCATCCTTGTGCCCCAGGGATGAACCCCACTTGGTCGTGATGAATAATCTTTTTAATGCATTGTTGTATTCGATTTGCTAGAATTTTATTTAGGATTTTTGCATCGGTATTCATCAGAGATATTGGTCTGTAGTTTTCTTTTTTTGTGCTGTCCTTACCAGGTTTTGGTATCAGGGTAATGTTGGCCTCATAAAATGAGTTAGGGAGTACTGTCTCTTCTTCAATTTTTTGGAAGAGTTTGAGCAGGATTGGTATTAGATCCTCTTTGAAGGTTTGGTAGAATTCACTAGTGAAGCCATCTGGTCCCGGACTTTTGCTTTTGGGAAGGTTTTGGATGACTGATTCAATTTCGTTACTGGTGATCGGTCTGTTTAGATTTTCCAGTTCTTCATGGTTCAGCCTCGGAAGGCTATATGTTTCTAAGCACTTGTCCATTTCTTCTAGGTTATTGAATTTGGTGGCATATAGTCCTTCATAGTATTCTTGGATGATCCTTTGTGTTTCTGTGGTGTCCGTGATAACTTACCCTTTTTCGTTTCTGATTTTGTTAATTAGTGTCTTCTCTCTTTTTATCTTAGTGAGGGTTTGTCAATTTTGTTAATCTTTTCAAAGAACCAGCTCTTTGTCACATTAATTTTTTCTATTGTCTTTTTGTTCTCTATTTCATTTAGTTCTGCTCTAAGTTTTGTTATTTCCTTTCTTCTGCTGACCTTGGGTTTCACTTGTTCTTCTTTTTCTAGTTCTTTAAGGTGTAAACTGAGGCTATTTATTTGGGAGTTTTCTTGTTTCTTGAGATAGGCCTGTAATGAGATAAATTTCCCTCTTAAAACTGCTTTCGCTGCATCCCAAAAATGTTGGTAGGATGTATTTTCATTGTCATTTGTTTCTATGTATCTTTTGATCTCTCTCTAACTTGTTCTTTGACCCAGTCGTTCTTTAAAAGTATGTTGTTTAATCTCCATGTATTTGTGGTTTTTCCTGCTTTATTTTTGCAGTTGATATCCAATTTCAAAGCTTTGTGATCAGAGAATATGCTTGGTATGATTTCAATCTTCTTAAATTTGCTGAGGCTGATTTTATGTCCCAATATGTGGTCTATCCTTGAGAATGTTCCGTGTACACTAGAAAAGAATGTATAGTCTGATGTTTTAGGATGAAGTGTTCTATAAATGTCAATTATGTCCATTTCATCTAACGTGTCATTTAGGGCTGCTATTTCGTTATTTATTTTCTGTTTGGATGATCTATCCATAGCTATCAATGATGTATTTAAGTCCCCTAGTATAATTGTGTTTTGGTCAATTTCTCCCTTTAGTTCTGTTAGTAGTTGCTTGGTGTATTTCGGTGCTCCCTGACTGGGGGCATAAATATTGATGGCTGTTATGTCTTCTTGTTGTATAGTCCCCTTCACCATTATGAAATGTCCATCTTTGTCTCTTGTTATCTTTTTCACCTTGAAGTCTGTTTCATCTGATATCATTATGGCTACACCTGATTTTCTCTGTGTACCATTTGCTTGGAATGTCAATTTCCACCCTTTCACTTTGAGTCTATGCTTGTCCTCGTAGCTGAGATGTGTCTCTTGGAGACAACATATGGTTGGGTTTAGTTTTTTGATCCAATCTGCTGCTCTGTACCTTTTTATTGGTGAGTTCAATCCATTTATATTTAGGGTGATTATTGATATGTGAGGATATCCTGTCATTCTATCTTTAGTTTTCTGGTAAGGCTGTGTCTCCATTGTTTCTTTGCCTTTTTGTTGTTGTCTATTATTTCCATGTGGTAGTATTCTATGATGTTTCCCTCTGTTTCTTCTTTTATGACAGTATATATTTCAGTTCTGGATTTTTTTTGAGTGGTTACCCTTAAGTTTATGTAAAAGAAAGTTTGATATTTAGAGTATTCGTTTTTTTCAGCACGCTTACTTTCTCCATTCCCGTATTCAGTTCAGGCCTTTACTCTCCCCTTTCTTATTTTTTGGTTGCCACAAATTGTCCCTGTTGATGGTTGTCAAATAGCCTCTTTTAGTATTTCTTGTAGTGCAGGTCGTGTATTAGAAAATTCCCTCAGCTTCTGTATGTCTGGAAAGGTCTTTTTTCCTCCTTCATATCTAAAGGATATCTTTGCTGGATCTATTATTTTTGACTCATTATTTCTCTCTTTCAGTAGTTTGAATATTTGGTTCCACTCCCTCTTGGCTTGTAGAGTTTCTGCTGAAAAATCTAATGATAATCTAATGGGCTTTCCTTTGTAGGTTACCGTCTTCTTATCTCTGGTAGCCTTGAGGATTCTTTCTTTGCTGTTGATTTTAGACAGCTTCAATACTATGTGCCTTGGAGAAGGCCTTTTGGGACTGATGTAATTAGGTGTTCTATTTGCTTCTTGGATTCGAGGATCCAGTTCTGTCCACAAGTTTGGGAAGTTCTCATCAACAATTTGTTTGAATATGTTCTGTTCCCTTCTCTCTTTCTTCTTCTTCTGGTATGCCCATTATTCCTATATTGCTCTTTCTGATGGAGTCAGAAAGTTCTTGTAGAGTTCTTTCATTTCGTTTAAGTCTCAAGTCTCTTTCTTCTTCCATCTGTGTCATTTCCAGGTTTCTATCTTCGATGTCACCGATTCTTTCCTCCATCTGGTCAACTCTATTACCTAAGCTGGTTATTTCATTCTTAACTTCTTCTATTGAGTTCTTAATCTCCAGAAATTCTGTTTGGTTCTTTTTTAAAATTTCAATCTCTTTTGTAAAATGCTCATGGTGTTCTTTGATTGTGTTTCTGAGTTCATTAAACTGCCTTTCTGTGTTGTCTTGCATCATGTTGAGTTTTTTCAGAACTGCAATCTTGAATTCTCTGTCATTTAAGTCACATATTTCCATATCTTGAAGTTCCTTTTCTGGAGACTTTTCACTTTCTTTCTGAGCTGTCTTGTTGCCTTGGTTATTCATGGCAATTACTGATTTATTATTTCTCTTCCTAGACAACTGCAGGAGTGGCTTCTGCAACAGGTTTATAGGAAGAGGTCTTTCTTTTGTTTTCCAGTACTTGTTGGTAGAATGTTTTATTTTCTCTCCGACTGCATCCCTTTTTTCTCTCTCACACGGTAGTGCTGTTTTCTCTGCACTGTTCCAGCTTCTCACACAATGGGGGTATTCCCTGGGAGACGGGCTTCTCCTCTGTTAATAGTTCATCTAGGTCACAGGGCTCAGTGTCCCGGTGGGTATGCAGAGAGCTTTTGATGTTCCAAAGCTCTTCCAGCTCCAGATTCAGAGCCCGTATGTTTCAGCACTTCTGTTTACTCCTGCAGGGATCCGCCCAGATATGTGGGGTCAGGGGTGGAGTGAGTTGTGAGAGGTGGCCCAGAGCAATGGCGGCGACCACCACCACAGCCGGTCCTGCTTCCACAGCTCCCTCCCATTTGCCAGAACTAGTTGGGCTGTGAATCTGTGTCTGTGGTCCATAGTTCTCAGAACAGCAAATATTCTGTTCTTTTGATCTGACACTGCTACTGTTCCGCTTCTAGCACTGGGCAGGTGGGGGCGGGGTGAGCTCTGGGAGGGTAGGGAGGGGGCGGGTAGTCTCAGTGCCTAAGGCTTCCATTCTCTGCTCGGCAGTGAGGGCTTAAACCACCGTTTTCAGCCTTCTTCCCTCAGTCTTTGCTCCGAGGTCTCTGCCGTGAGTGTTGGGTTCAGCTGAGTTATATGCTGTCCCCTCAGCCCTGTGGAGCCCTGGCGGAGCCCTAGCAGTCCGATCTCCTGCAGCTGCGGTAGTTCCGGGAAGCAGCGAGCTCGGAGCACTGAGCCAGGTCTGCGTCCTGCGCCTGCGTGGCTCCGTCTCCGCACTTCTCCCTTCCTTCCTCCGCCCCCCGCTCGCGGGATTCTCCCACCTGTAGGTGATTTCGGTAGTGGGCCTCTTCGTCTTGCCTGTCTGCTGTGCAGGGAGTCCTTTGTAGAGTTTTTGTTGTTTGATTTGTTGTAAATTCCAGGGGAGCTTTACAGAGGCTCACCTCATGCCGCCATTTTTCCTCCTCTCTCCGGCATCCATTTGTCTATTAATGGACACTTAGGTTGCTTCCATATCTTGGCTATTTGTAAATAATGTTGCAATGAACATAGGGGTGCATGTATTTTTTCGAATTTGTGTTTTGAGTTTCTTTGGATAAATACCCAGAAGTGGAATTGCTAGGTCATATGGTAGTTCTATTTTTAATTTTTTGAGGACTCTCCATACTTTTTCCATAGTGGCTGCACCAATTTACAATGCCTGTGCATGAGGGTCCCCTTTTCTCCATATCATTGCCAGCACTTACTTGTTTGTTAATTATTGGTGATAGCCATTCTGAACAGATGTTAGGTGATACTCTCACTGTTGTTTTAATTTACGTTTCCCTCATGATTAGTGATGTTGAGCATCTTTTCATATGTCTATGGCCATCTGTATGTCTATTTTGTAGAAATGTCTATTCAGGTCCTCTGCCCATTTTTAATTGGATTTTTTTTTCCCCTTTGGTGTTAAGTTGTATGAGTTCCTTATATATTTTGGACATTAACGCCTTATTGGATGTATCATTGGCAAATATCTTTTCCCATTCATTAGGTTGTAGTATTGTTTTGTTGATAGTTTCCTTCGCTGTGTAGAAAGTTTTTAGTTTGATGTAGTCCTGTTTATTTTTCCTTTTGTTTCCTTTGCTCAAGGAGACATATCCAAAAAAATATTGCTAAGAGTGACAGCACAGAGTTTACTGCCTAAGTTTTCTTCTAGGAGTTTATATTTAAGTCTTTAATTCATTTTGAGTTTATTGTGTATGGTGTAAGAAAGTCGTTTAGTTTCATTTTATTTTGCATGTATCTGTCCAGATTTCCCAATACCATTTATTGAATAGATTGTCTTTAATTCTTGTAAATTCTTGCCTCTTTTATCATAGATTAATTGATTATCTAGGCATGGATTTATTTCTGGACTATTCTGTGCCATTGAGTTATGTGTCTGTTTTTATGCCAGTACCATACTGTTGAATAAAAGTGGTATAATGGGGTCCTTTTCTGTTCCTGATCTTAAGGAAAACACTTTTAGCTTTTCACCATTGAGTATGATGTTAGCTGTGGGTTTGTCATATATGGCCTTTATTATGTTGAGATACGATCCCTCTCTTCCCAGTTTGTTGAGAGTTTTTATCATATATGGATCCTTAATTTTGTCAAATTTTTTTTCTGCATCTATTGATTTGATCGCATGGCTTTTCATTTTTATTTTGTTGATATGGCATATCACGTTAATTGATTTGTGGATATTGCACCAAACTTGCATCTCAGGAATAAATCGCACTTGATCATGGTGTACGGTCTTTTAAACGTATTGCTGAATTTGGTTTGTTAATATTTTATTAAGGATTTTTGCATCCATGTTCATCAGGGATATTGGCCTATAATTTTTTTTTTTTGGGTAGTTGGTTTTGGTATGAGGATAATGCTTGCCTTGTAAAATAAGTTTGGAAGCCTTCCCTCTCTTCAATTTTTTGGAATAGTTTGAGAAAAATAGGTATTAATTCTTTGAATGCTTGGTGAATTTCAAGTGTGACACAATCGAGTCCAGGAATTTTGTTGGTTCAGACAGAGGCTTTTGATTATTGTATCATTTTTGTCAGTATTTATTGGTCTGTTCAAATTTTCTGTTTCTTCCTGATTCAGTCTTGGAAGATGATGCTTCTAGAATTTATCCATTTCTTCCAGATTGTCCAAATTTTTGGCATATAATTCGTCATAGTATTTTCTTATAATCCTTTGCATTTCTGTAGTGTTAGTTGTCACTTCTCTCCTTTTATTTCTGGTTTTATTTATTTGGGTCGTCTCTTTTTTTCTTGATGAGTCTGCTTAAAGGTTTATCAATTTTGTTTATCTTTTCAAAGAACCAGTTCTTGGTTTCACTGATTTCCTGTATTGCTCTTTTACATGCTATTTCGTTTATTATCACTCTGATCTTTATTATTTTCTTCCTTGTACTCACTTTGGGCTTTGTTTGTTGTTCTTTTTCTTGTTTCTTTAGGTGTTAGGTTTGATGTTTATTTGAGATTTTTCTTGTTTCTTGAGGTAGGCCTGAATTGCTTTGATATTCCGTATTAGAACTACTTGGGCTGTGTCCCATAGAGTTTTGGGTTGTTGTGTTTTCATTTGTCTCAAAGTGTATTTCGACTTTTTCGTTGACCTCATTAACCCATTCAATATTTAGTAGCATGTTAATTAGCCTCCATGTGTTTGTGTTTTTCAATTTTCTTCCTGTAATTGATTTCTAGTTTCATACCATTCTGATTGGAGAAAATGCTGGGTATGATTTCAATCTTAAATGTATTGAGACTTGTTTTGTGGCTTAACACGTGTTCTATCCTGGAAAATGTTCAATGTGCACTTGAAAAGAATGTATATTCTACTGCTTGGGGGTGGAATGTTCTAAAAATATCAATTAAATCCATCTGGTGTAATGTGTTACTTAAGGCCACTTCTGTCTGATCTATGTCTTGATGTCAGTGGGGTATTACTACTGTTGATCTCTCCCTTTCTGTCCATTAATATTTGCTTTATATATTTAGGTGCTCCTTCTGTTAGGTGCTCCCATGTTTACAAGAGTTATATCCTATTGTTGGATTGATCCCTTTATCGTTATGAAATGCTCTTCTTTGTTTCTCTTTACAGTCTTCTTTGTCTAAGTATTGGTACCCCAGCTTTTTTTGTTTTTAGTTTCCATTCACATGATATCTTTCCCTGTCCCTTTACTTTTAGTCTGTGTGTATCTTTCAATCTGAAGTGGGTCTCTTGTAGGCAGCATGTGCTTTTTAAATCATTCACCCACCCTATGTCTTTTCTTTTTCCTTCTGAAAACAAGTTTTATTTAAATAAGGATTTTAAAATATTACATAATATTAAAACTAAAGGGGAAAAAAACCAACAACTCCACATCAGTTTATTTCACATAGCATTGGGCAGCTGTTGCTAGTAAGTTGCAAGCTCTACTGCTAGCTACATGACTGACCTACCAGTTTGAAATGTATTCCCCTGTCAAAAGTTCAACTCTGATAGAAAGTTGGCCTCACATTCTGGTGTTTGGACAATGATTAGCTAGGATATGACTGGTCCAAAAGACCTTGGTGGCAAGCCAGATGTCCTATCACCTCACTGGAGGGAAGGTGGCTGCTTTAAGCTCTGCCCACCAGGTCAGGTAGGAGACACCAAGGGATCTATGACCACCAAAGACTCCCTCTAGTGGTACAGCTGCGGTTGCTGCCTTACCGGAGACCCCATCCTCTTTCCTCTCAGCTTCACAGAAGGCTGTTCAGGTGGTGACATTCTCTTAGGGCAGGGAACACTGTAGAGGGAGAGCCAAGGAGCTTCTCACCAGATATAGCTGTCTCTGATCTTGGGGCTCTGGGCTTGGCTGAAACATCACATTGTTACTTTGTTTCAGGCTGGACACTGCCAGGGGCCTACTACTTGACCTATTTAAGTGAGGGACTTCAAGACTAGACAGCATGGCTCTTTTCAGTTTATTGCATGAGGGAGTTAAACACTAATTCAAGTTAAAAGTGGACCCCAAATGGTTATATTTACAAGCTATGAGATTTTTAAATTTGTGACAAGGGACAGAAGGGAAATTCTACTCATTGCAAGGAAATCCTTACTTAAGCTTCAGTGAGCCAAAAGCACTTAAAAACCATGAACCTTCAGTTGGTTGTCCTTGGCCAGTCCAGTCTTTATGAAGAACTGGCATATGTTCTTGCACTGGTCACCCTGAAGCTGAATTACTTCTCCATATTATGGATGCTCAATTACAGTACCATTGCAGGTAAATTTCTTCTTAAATGCTTTTACTAGTTCCTTTTTATCAAAATTATCAGTGATCCGTTGGACAGTAGTAAGGGTCTTCCTGCTCTTTCTCTGCTGAATTTTTGTTCTTTTTTTTCTTTTTTAAATTAGTTTCAGGTGTACAAAGCAACATAATAGTTAGACATTCAAACCCCTCATAAAGTGACAACCCACCCCCTCAAGCTACTATCTCTCTGACATCTTATATATCTGTTACAATACCATCCACTATCTTCCCTATGTTGTACTTTACATCCCATGACTATATATACGTATATATTTAGTTAGAGTTGACATTCAATGTTATTCTACTTCAGCTTCAGGTGTACAGCACAGTGGTCAGGCATCTACAGTCTATGACGTGTAAGTCCAGTGCCCATCTGGCACCTTACATGATCTTTACAACATTGTTGATTATATTCCCTATACTGTATTAACTACCAATTTGTATTTCTTAATGCCTTTACCTTTTTCACCCTGCCCCCAGCCCCATTCCCATCTATCACCCTGATAGATCTAGTACCTATCTGGCACCATACGTAGTTATGACATTACTGACTATATTCCTTATGTTATACCCTACATCCCCATGACTTCTGTATAACAACCAAATTGTACTTCTTAATCCCTTCCCCTTTCACCCATCCTTAACCCCCCTCCCATCTTAAAGAAGTCCCTCTAAGATTCCTTGTAATATGGGTTTGGTGGTGATGAACTCCTTCAGCTTTTTCTTTTCTGGGAAGCTCCTTATTTGTCCTTCAATTCTAAATGACAGCCTTGCTAGGTAGAGCAGTCTTGGTTGTATGTCATTGCTTTTCATCACTTGGAATATTTCCTGCCACTCCCTTCTTGCCTGCAAAGTTTCTGTTGAGAAACCAACTGACAGTCTTATGGGAGCTCCCTTGTAGGTAACTAACTGCTTTTCTCTTGCTGCTTTTAAGATTTTCTCTTTGTATTTAACCTTTGGTATTTTAATTTAATTATTGGCCTCTTTGGATTTGTCTTGTTTGGGACTCTCAGTGCTTTCTGGGCTTGTATGTCTATTTCCTTCACCAGGTTAGGGAAGTTTTTGGTCATATTTCTTCAAATAGGGTTTCAATTCCTTGCTCTCTCTTTCTTCTCCTTCTGGTACCCTATAATGTGAATGTTGGTATGCTTGATATTGTCCTGGAGTCCACTTAAACTTTCCTCAATTTTTTGCATCTTTTTCTCCTTTTTGCTGTTCTGGTTGGGTGTTATCTGCTACTTTATCTTCTACATTGCTGGTTGGATCCTCTGCTTCATCTAATCTACTGTTGATTTCCTGTAATATATTCTTCATTTCTGTTATTATATCTTTATTTCTGACTGGTTCTTTTTTATGGTTTTCATATCCATTTTTATGCTTCCTATCTCTCTGTTGAAGTTCTCCCTGAGATCACTGAGCATTCTATAACCAGTGTTTGGAACTCTGGGTCTGATAGATTGCTTATCTCTGTTTCACTTAGCTCTTTTTCTGGAGTTTTGTTCTGTTCTTTTATTTGTGACATGTTTCTTTGTCTCCCATTTTGGCTGCCTCCCTGTGATTGTTTCTATGTATTAGGTAGAGCTGTTATGTCTCCCGGTCTTAGTAGAGTGACCTTATGTAGTAGCTGTGCTGTGAGGTTCAGTGGTGCAGTCTTTCTGGTCACCTGAGCCATGCGCTCCAGGAACATCCCTTGTGTGGGTTTTGTGTGTCCAACTCTTGTAGTTGAGCCTTGGTTGATGTTTGCACATCAGTGTGAGGGACTGACCCTTGGGCTCACTGGTTGTAAGGACTGGCCTTGACTATAGTGGAAGAGTTGTTGTGCAGGGGCTGATCCTATAGAGCAGGATTTGCCTCAGCAGGACTCTGGTGCCTGCCCAATCCTCCCCTTGGGTGTGTCGTACTTGGAGACAGCTAGGTGATGTGCCAGCTTGTTTTTGGAGGGGATCTGCTGTAGGTCTACTTCAGCCACAGCCCATGCCCCACCCGGGGCCACCCGGCAGAACCCAGAAAGAAATCCACAGATGGCTGCCGCCCATGCTGTGCTTGGAAGCACCTTGAGAGGCCAAGCCATGAACCAAAGCTGGCTGCTGCTAGTACTGGCTTAGGGCTGCTCAGCCAGAGGTACAGGACCTGCTCAAGCCAGATGCTGCTTGTCTGGGTTCTGTGAACCTTTGAGAGACCCTAGGAGTCTGCAGCTTGAGCCAAGGCAGGCGGTCTGTATGAAAAAAACCACTGAAAGCAGCCTGGGTGTGCCCGAAAGTTGGGCAAGGCTGGGTCTCAAATTGCTGGGGTGGGGTGAACTAATGGTGGAAACTCAGAAATGGCGGCTGCCTGTGTTCGCATGCTGAGCAGGGGGAGGGCTCAGCAAAGAAACAATGGTCTCTGCCAGCTCCCCCCGTCCAGGAGAAAGCCGCTTCTCCAGCCCCTGTCCCAAGCCAGACAACTCAATTTCCCAGCATTTGTCTTTGCCACCTTTCCAGCTGCTGCCCCATCGCTGGAGCTCAGAGGGAGAGATTCCATTGGTGGGTAAGTCCGCGTGGTCCCTTTAAGAGGAGTGCCTGGGAGTGCAGCTGCACTGTCTCACTCAGTTACAATCTCTGCTGGTTTTCACAACCAAAAATCATGGGGACCTCTCTCCCTTTGCACTGGGACCCCGGGCTGGGGTGGGGCTGGGCTCTCCCTCTCCTTCAAGAGATTGGGGACCCCCACAGCTAAAATAGTCCTCCTGATCTTTAACACGTTGTGTACGGCGGGGTTTAAATCCCTCATACCCCTCTGTTCCGGCAGGTTTTTAAAAGAAACTACTTTAAAATGCACTCTTCTCTTTAAAGTGTAAATGCTTCTATGTCATCTATTATTTTTCTATGGAATTTTTTAGGATTTACTCACCTATGATGTTAGTAATCCCTCCTAGTGGGACTGGTGCACTGTTCCGGTTAACACAAATAATTCAATAAAATATGCAAAGTAAAAAGAGTCAACAGTAAAAACGAGAATTCTCATTATCCGTCCTTAACGCATGGCTCAGAAAAAATGAAGATTCTCATGATCCATACACAACGTGTTAATAGTCATGTGCAGGTGTGGGACTAGCCCGTTCAGCATCTCTGCTCCCCCTTCCAGACTGGAGGTGGCTTCTTCTGCACGTCCTTAGTTGAAAGGCTTCAGTCCAGCTTGATTTTAGGCAATACCAATAATGGTTGTTTTGTGGATTAGTTGTAATTTTGATGTGGTTGTGGGAAGAGGTAAACACAGTGTTTCCCTACTGCGCCATCTTGGTTGTCCATCTGTTGAATTCTTATATGGATGTAATCTTCAGCGCCAGCAGGAGGAAGATCATCACCCTTACTTGCATCAGCAAAGGGGTTGAAAGAGTGGAGGTTCTGGATAGCGGACATACCATTCGATTTCTTTTCCTCAGTGGAAATCTATAGAAGGTGATGGTGAGAGGTGGACAGGGGGGATGGAGTGTCGGGAAGCAAAGAGGCTGAACATGGGGGGGCTGCTGAATCCTCAGTGGCAGCTCCGTGAGTGGGGCCCATCCTATGTCTTTTGTTTGGAGCATTTTAATCCATTTACATTTATTTATTTATTTTATTTATTTTTTAAAGATTTTATTGGGGAAAAGGAACAGGACTTTATTGGGGAACAGTGTGTACTTCCAGGACTTTTTTCCAAGTCAAGTTGTTGTCCTTTCAGTCTTAGTTGTGGAGGGCGCAGCTCAGCTCCAGGTCCAGTTGCTGTTGTTAGTTGCAGGGGGTGCAGCCCACCATCCCTTGCAGGAGTTGAACTTTCAACCTTGTGGTTGAGAGTCCACTGGCCTATGTGGGAATTGAACTGGCAGCCTTCGGAATTAGGAGCACGGAGCTTCAACCGCCTGAGCCACTGGGCCAGCCCTAATCCATTTACATTTAAAGGAATTATTGATAGATATGTAGTTATTGCCATTTTCTTAATTGTTTTCTGGTTAGTTTTGTAATCCGCTGTTCCTTATTCTCTTGTATGTTGATGACTTTCTGTAGTGTTGTTTGGATCCCTTCATCTTTATTCTTATATTCCTGTATATGTCTTATAGATTTTGGGTTTGTGGTTACCATGTGCTTCATATATACCAAACTGTAGCTGTCTTAAATATTTTAAGTTAATGGTCACTTAAATTTGAACACATTCTAAAATCAATACAATATTTACTCACCCCTCCACATTTATGTTTTTGTCATTATTTTAAACTCCTTTTGTGGGTATTTGTGTGTATCCCTTAATTTATTGTTGTAATTACATTTGATCTTCCTACTTTTGTTTTTTAACCTTTCTACTAGCTTTATAGTTGGTCAATACACTGTATTTATTAAGTGTTTGTCTTTGACAGTGAGAATTTTTTTCATTCCTATAGTTTATTTGTATTTTGACCTTTTCTCCTTAAAGAAGTCTCTTTCACATTTCTTATAATGCTGGTTTAGTGGTAATAAGCTCCTTTAGTTTTTTCTTGTCTGGGAAACTCTATCTCTCCTTCAATTCTAAATGATAGCTTTGCTGGGTAGAGTAATCTTGGTTGTAGGTTCTGGCTTTTCATCACTTTGAATATTTTGTGTCAATCCCTCTGGCCTGCAAAGTTTCTGTTCAGATATCAGCTGACAGTCTTATTCCCGCAAGAGAATACCAACTTGTTACCTCCCTTGTAGGTAACAAGTTGTTATTCTCTTGCTGCTTTTAAGATTCTTTGTCTTTAATCTTTGGTATTTTAATTATGGAGTGTCTTGGTGTGGGTCACTTTGGGTTCATCTTGTTTGGGATTCTGCACTTCCTGGGCTTGTATGTCTATTTCCTTTGCTAGGTTAGGGACGTTTTCTGTCATTTTTTCAAATAGGTTCTCAATCACTTGCTTTCTTTTCTCCTTCTGGCACCCCTATGATGTGAATGTTGTTATGCTTGATGTTATCCCAGAGACCCCTAAATTATCCTCGTTTTTTTTTTTTAAATTCTTTTTTCTTTTTGCTGTTCTGACTGGGTTAGCTTGTCTTCCACATTGCTGATTTAATCTGCTGCTTCAGGTAACCTTCATTTATGACTTATGTTTGCTGCCTACATTTTTTATGTTTCCTATCTCTTTGTTGAAGTTCTCACTCAGTTCATCTACTCTTAAGTTCAATGAGCATCCTTTATAACCAGTGTTTTGAACTCTGTGTCTGGTAGATTGCTTGTCTCTATTTTGTCTAGTTTTTTTCCTGGAGTTTTGTCCTGTTCTTTTATTTGGGATATGTTTGTCTCCTCATTTTGTCTGCCTCCCTGTGTTTGTTTCTACGTATTAGGTAGATCTGCTATGTCTCCCAGACTTGGCAGAGTGGCCTTATGTAGTTGATGCTCTGTGGGGCTCAGTGGTGCAGTCTCCCTGGTCACCTGAGCTGTGTGCTCCAGGGATATTCCTTGTGTGGGTTTTATGTGCCCACTGTTGTAGTTGAGCCTTGATTGCTGTTACATTAGTAGGTCGGATTGAGCCTCACGCTGACAGGCTACGAGGGCTTGCTGTGATTATAGCAGA
The DNA here is from genome assembly GCF_057876585.1 of Rhinolophus sinicus. Taxonomy (NCBI): domain Eukaryota; kingdom Metazoa; phylum Chordata; class Mammalia; order Chiroptera; family Rhinolophidae; genus Rhinolophus; species Rhinolophus sinicus. The sequence continues at coordinate 121,881,971 of NC_142503.1, forward strand.
CGAGCTGTTGTGCAGAAGTAGCTTTAGTGGGGCTCTAGTGCTAGCTGAGTCCACCCTTTGGGTGTGTCATTTGTGGAGCTGTTTGGGTGGTGCTCTGGTGTGGTCTGAAGCTGGCCACCAGATGTGCTGGTTCTGGGGCCTCTTGGGAGGGGCTTTGGTGCAGGTCAAATTCAGCTACCATTTGTGCTCGGCTTAGGGCCATGTGGTAGGAACTACAAAGTGATCTGTGGTTAACTGCCACTTATACTGGGCTTGGAGTAATTTGGGAGAATCTATTCTGCAAATTGAGGCTGGCTGCTGCAAGCATTGGGACCCTTTGGTGATCATGACAATGTGAACTGAGGCCAGAGTCCGTGGCTGCTTAGTTGAGGCTACTTTCCAAGCCAAGACTGGCTGCTGCTTGTGCCTGGCTTAGGGCTACCTGATGGGAGTTACAAGTTGAGTGGTTGCCGCTTGTGCTGGGCTTGGGGTAGCTTAGTAAGAGGTACAGGGCACACTGAGGGCCTGCCAGTTTTTGAGCTGCTGCCTTTGTGCTGGAGCCCAGAGCAAGGGTCTGTGAGTCTGTGTGTGGCCCTTTAAGACCTGCACCACCTAGGTTTACACCCGCCTCACTCAGACACAATCCCCTCTGGTGTTCACAGCCAGATGTTTTAGGGGCTCTCCTTCCTGGCACTGGTGTCCTGGGCTGGGGAGCCCGGTGTGGGGCCCCTCTAGCTGCTCAGAGGGGAACCTCTTGAGCTGAGATATCCCTTCTGATTCTTAACCACCACATTGTGGGTGTGGGACCTGCCCGTTCCGTGTTTCCGCCTCTCCTCTACCAGTCTGATGTGGCTTCTTTCTTTTCTTAGTTACAGGACTTCTGTTAAGCTAGACTTCAGGTGGTTCTCAAAGATGGTTGTCTTGTAATTTAGTTGTAATTCTGATATGGTTGTGGGAGGAGGCAAGCACAGCTTTTACCTCCTTCACCATCCTGATGGGAAGTCTGAGAGTATTTTTATTTTATTTATTTATTTATTTTTTAAAGGTTTTATTGGGGAAGGGGAACAGGACTTTATTGGGGAACAGTGTGTACTTTCAGGACTTTTTTCCAAGTCAACTAGTTGTTCTTTCAGTCTTAGTTGTGGAGGGCGCAGCTCAGCTCCAGGTCCAGTTGCTGTTGTTAGTTGCCGGGGGCACAGCCCACCATCCCTTGCGGGACTCGAGGAATTGAACTGGCAACCTTGTGGTTGAGAGCCCACTGGCCCATGTGGGAATCGAACCAGCAGCCTTTGGCGTTAGGAGCATGAAGCTCCAACTGCCTGAGCCACTAGGTTGGCCCCAGTATTTTTATTTTTAAATGCAAAGACAACATGAAGAGAGATCCCCTCCTTTGTCTTTCACGTAGTTTTAACCTAATAACATTTTTCTAAAGGAACACTGGTCTGACTTCTCCTAATTGAGGACGGAGGGACACTGCTTTACCGCCTGTAGCTTCTCACCTTGATTAGCCTCATCTCTGCACAGTATTCTCTCCACTTGGACAGATTCTTTGTCTTTAATCTTTAATGTGGTCCTATGGCCTGACTCATTGTGTCCTCCGCAAATTCCTATGTTGAAGCCCCAAAGCCTGATGCAATGGTATTTGGAGGTGGGTGCTTTGGGATGTGTGGGTTTGGATGAGGTCATGGGGTGGAGCTCCCATGAAGGGATTAGTGCCCTTAAAAGGGGATAGAGGGACCAGAGTGCAGGCTCTCTTTCACACTCTCTCTCCACCATGTGAAAATGCAAGATGTCCGTATGCAAACCAGGAAGAGGGTCCTCTCCAGACACTGGATCTCCTGGCACTCAGATCCTGGACTTCCCAGCTTCCAGAACTGTGAGAAATATGTTTGTTGTTGAAGCTCCCTGGTCTATGGTAATTTGTTATAGCAATGCAAATGTACTTTAAATTATATCCCAGGACCAAGTGAGATTAGCCACTACCCAACAAATCATTTTTCTTGACCTTTGCTTTGGTATGATGGCACTGACTCATGGGGGCTGGGGATGCAGGAAAAAAAAAACAGTTCTGTGACTCTTGTTGTTTTATCTATTATCAGGATGTTGTCTGTAACGTTACAGATTCCTCTTGATGAGGTTCATCAGGAGGAAAAGTTCTCTGGCTTTTATAATAGGAACGTGTTTTTTTTTTTCCTGTGGAACAATTGGCTTGCTTTTATCTTATGGCTGCCTTGAGTTATATGATTAATATTCCTTCTTGGTACTGCATACCAGGTATGTTGGAACCAAATTGAACACTTACTTTTACGTATTATTTGGAACTTCATGGGATAAATATTTTGTATATGTCCATTCTAGATGTTGTTAGTGTTTGCTGCCATTATACAAAGGAAGGATTCTGTGATAAAATATGCATAGGTGTGCTAGAGGAAGAAGAGACATTAAAGTAGCTTTAAAAATCTCCATTTAAAATCTAGGGGCAACCTGGGAAGGTGATTTTACAATCAAAATGCATACAAGTAGGAGATTCATGAACCAATCAAGTAATATTTGTGTGTTATAGTCTTAAATTTTCACTAGCTTCAATAACATTAGTTATTAATATATTAATATTTCAACATTAGTCAGACAGAGCTTTCTTTCCTTCCAGAGGTCTTTCCTATTTGTCAAACATAACAGGAGAGAGAATGTACAATGTTAAAAATTTATTTCTGAAATGCTTTATTCTTTTAATCAGTATACATTATATTAGGTATAGAATTTCCTTAAAAATTAACAAATAACTAAGTTTCACTGTTAGCACATTGATATAGAGATGAAAACATCTGGCTCTTTGGACTTTTTACATTTATCAAAGTTACAAGCAGATTGTCATGTTATTCTTCTGTATTACTTTTGTCCAAGTTGTGACAGCTAAAACAAAACAAAATCATAAATATAGCTTTTCATTAATTGTAAGAGAAACATGCATTCAAATGTATTTGTAAACACCTTAAAAATGCACATTCATCATGGTAAAATTTAGGCTTCCTATTTCATTCACTGCATTTCTAGAAGAATAATAAATTTCTACTCATGTTTACCACTAACTCAAATGTTTAAGATTTGCAGATATTTTAATAGCCTGCAGCAATAAACAGTGATGGCAAAAAATGTGTAAAACATAATGGGTACAAATTAAACTAATGGAAAACAAAAACCCTGAGAATGAATTACCATATTTTGCCGTGTATAATATACACCTACGTTTTTGGCCTAAACTTTCAGGGAAATGGAATTAATACTACCCATGTATAATGCACATTCTTATTTTTCCCTCACATATTTTAGGGGAAAAGTGTGCATTATACACAGCAATATATAGTAGTAATAACTCAGTATGAAAATGTGAAGAAAAATGTCCCGTGGGACTTCACTGCTAACAGTTTACTTCTCCATATATTTTAATTTTATGTTTCTAAAAGGTCATTAAAAGGAAAAGGTTTTCAATTTTGGAAGGCTGGGTAAGCTCCTGCTGGACCAGTTCTCCAGAGACAGCAATTATAAGCTTGAGACCAATACAAAACCAACTACCTGAAGGCAACTGAAAGCAGGTGGGTTGTAGGAGACAATCAGCCTCTGGAAGGACTGGCGCTGGCTGCGCTGCAGGCCATCGCGGTGCTACACTGGCAGCTAAAGCTCTGAGAGAAAACTCAGTCTCTCTGGTCTGAAGAACCAGAGGAGTGAGGGGGGAATCCTGGAAAGGGCAGAGCCAGGGTGAGGGAGTCCTAAACTCCGTTTACTGACTTTTTCCTAAATCTATAGTGAAATTCTGAACCACTTGTGAATGAAGGAGATTAAGAAGTGAGAGCTGAGCTGCTGCCCAAGAGACAGAATTTGAAATTTGATTCTAACCAAGTTAATTGCCTGATAAAACCACAATTCAACATTCTTTAGAGAAATAGAATTCGGTCTCTAAAACATTCACAATATTAAAGAGAGTTTAAAATTAGTCAATATGTGAAGAAACAGGAAAATGTGACCTGTTCTCTAAGGATAAAGACAATGGAGAATGACAGTGAGATGATCAAATGCTGTAATTAAGAGACAAGGGTTTAAAAGCAGCTCTCACAACTATCCTCAACGAGATAACAGAAAATATGCTTACCATGAAAAGATAAATCTCAGCAGAGAAATAATAATTATATAAAAAAACTCAAATGATAATTTCATAACTGGTAAATACTATTCAAACAGGAGAAGGGGTGGTAACAGATTAAAGACTTAGTGAATCTGAGGACAGAGAAGCTTAAATTGTACACTCTCATGAACAGGATCCGTGGGACAATATAAAAAGTGGAACATATATGTAAATGGGATCCCAAAAGGGGAGGAGAGAGAAAATTGGGCATAAAATATATGAAGAAATAACAGCCAAAAATTTCTAAATTTGGTAAAGGTATAAACTTATAGATTCTGGAAGTGCAGTGATCCCCAAACAATACAAATACACAAAACGTCACACAAGATAGATCATAATTAAACTCCTTAAAACCAAAGATAAAGACAAAATTTGAAAGCAGCCAGAGAGAAATTACATATTAATCATAAAGTTACATCAGTCTGAATGACTGCTGACTTCCTATCAGAAAGAAGATTGTAGAATAATCTTTAAATGTTGAAAACTGTCAATTCAGAATTCTTTACCCAGCAAAATTTCCATTTAAGAATGAAGGTGAAATAAGGACATTTCATATAAAAGAGAATTAAGAGAACTCACTGTTAGCATACCTGAGTTACATTGAATACCAAAAACAGTTTTTCAGTCAACAGATAAAAATTAGAATCTATTCAAACTAGAGATGAAAAGTACTGGGAAATCTTATCTGTGTAAATGCAAAAGATTTATTTCTCTTTATTTGAAGGACAAATGATAACATCATTCACTGTCTTACTCATAAGAGTAATATTAACGATGTACATAGCTGTAAAACATATAATTACAGTATAAATGCTTAGAGAATAGGTCTATACAATTTCAAGATTTCTACATTTAGTTCAAGTGGCACAACATTAATTCTAGTCTATGAACAGTTTAAGATGTATATATATATTGTGATTTGTACAACAACTGCTAAATTAATAATTCAGATATAGCTAAAAAAAAAATCTGTGGGTGAACTAAAATGGAGTTCTAAAAGGTGTTCAATAACACAAAGTAAAGCAGGAAAGGAGGAGCAGAATGCCAAACAGGAGGCTAACAGAAAGCAAAGAGTAAAATGGTAGACCTACATCCAATCATGTAAATAATTACATTAAATGTTAATAGACCAACAGACTCCAATTAAAAGGCAGAGACTGTTGAAATGGTCCTAAAAAAACTCAAAAAGGTCCAACTATATGTTACCTACAAAGATGATAACACTTTAAATGTAAATTAATAGACAAGTTGAAAGTAAATAGATGGAAAAGATACAACATGCAAACCGTAAGCATAAGAAGGCAAGAGTGACTATATTAATATATCAGATACAATAAACTTCAAGACAAAGCATTACTAGATATGTAGAAAAATACAGCATAATGACAAAAGGGTCCATTCTTTAGGCAGATACACAATATAAATCTATGTACCTAATAACAGAGCTTAAAAGTACAAAAAGCAGAAACTGACAGGACTAAAGAGACAGTTCCACAATCACAGTTGGAGATTTTAATACCAGTCTGTCAGTACCTGATAGACCTAGAACTCCCCCCGCCCCCAATAATGACATAGAGAATCTAACTAATGCTATCACTACCTTGACCAAATTGATATTATTAGAATCCTCCAACTTCTGCAAAATGCACATTCTGTATTATGGGCACATGGAGTGCCTAGCAAAACAGACCATATGATTGGCCATAAAAGGAATTTAAATTTTGAAACACTGAAATTATGTGGAGAATATTCTCTGACCACAAGGGAATTAAATTAGAAACCAGGAAGAATAAGCTAACTAGAAAACCCACAAACACTTGAAAACAACAACAGATCTCTAAATTATACATGGGCTAACGAATAAACCACTAAGTAAATTAAAAATATTTCAAACAATGATTATGAAAATATAATATATCAACATTTGTGGACTGCAACTAAAGCAGTGTTTGGCAAGAGTTTTAATTTTATAGCTTTAAAAGCTTATTTTAGAAAAGAAAAACTAAATGTATTGACTTAATATTCCAACTTAAGCTAGGAAAAGAACAAAGTAAACCCAAGTAATCAAAACAAAGAAAACAATAAAGAGTACAAACCAATTAGTAGAAAATAAACACAGAGAAAATTAGCATAAACAACATCTGGTTCATTAAAAAAAGATTAACAAAATTGAGAATCCTATAGTTAACCTAACCAAGCAAAAGGATCCCGTTTACATGATATTCCAGAACAGGCAAAACTAATCTATGGTAGAAAAACATAAAGACAGTTATTTTGGGCAGGGATGGACTTGGGAAGACCCTAAAAGAACTCCGTGGTGTGATGGTTCTATGTCTTGTTAGAGGTTTGGGTTACTCAGGTGAATACATCTGGCAAAATGCAGGAAAGTATATTTAAGATTTGTGATTTCACTGTTGTAAATTTTATCTCCAAAGGATAGTAACCAGTGAACTCTAGGTAATGATACTGGTACTGAAGTATTAAGGGGGAAATATACTGATATCTATAATTTACTTAAATAAAAAGTTGGACTGATGAAACGAATGAACAGTGGTAGATGGGTAGGTATCTTGTCAAGTACAGTGAAATGTTAATTGGAGTATACACGTGTTCACTGCAAATTCTCTTCAGCTTTTCTGTATATCTGAAATTCTCACAATACCATGAGGCCACTACATTGTGGTAAAAATGTACAAGAACCACATAATGGGGGTAAAAGTTGTGCTGGAAAATACTAGGAAGAGTTGCTACAAATGAATACAGGGTGGTTATGATTTTTGTGGCAGCCAAGGCAAAGGTGAGAGGACATTACTAGTCAGCCCACTGAGCATCCCAGGTAGACAGAGCCTGAAAGAGCTAAAGTTAATGCAATTAATGTAATTACTGAGGACTTCGGGGGGGTGGGGGGGGAACAATACTAAGAGAATGTAGAGACTGTACACCTCAACTACCGCTGTCATTAACTTTCAAGGTGAATGTCATTCCACTGTATTACCTGAGCCCATCTGGTAGTAACCACCCAAGAAAGTTACTTTTGTTTCTCAGCCAAATTTGTGATATGCTTGGAAAAGTCAGGAATGTGACAGTATGTTCAGAAGTTAGGAAAGCTGAACTGAATTTTGCTTAATTACATACATTACTCGAATTTTAAATTTTCTGAACTTACCTTTTCATGGATTTGGAATACTAAAAATGTTACTTATCACAGTTTATAGTTTATTTATAGTTGTCCATGGCAAAACCTCATTCTTATAGGTCTATGGTTTCAGCTGGTTCAGATGAATATAATGATTCTCTTGCTCTTTTTTGAAAACTATCAACAGCAACTTACGTTATTATAACAGAACCAAACTAAAAGGTACCGTACCTGTTTTATGAACTGTGTAGCATTAAAAAGTTCACTGCAGCCATATAATATGTGTTTACCTTGTTTCCCCTGTAAAAATCAGAGCCAGAACTCAGATACAAGGAAGTAACATGTAATATTTTCAATATTCCCAAGAAGAGGGATTAAAGATAAGACTTTGTTATTCTGAAAGGGTTTTAATTTTTTTTTTTGGAGGGGGTTGGATTTTAGAGTACACATGTCTATGCTAAAACTGCATGGAATAAAGTGGTGAAGTAGCATAACATTAAAAAGAAAAAACCTATTATGGTACACTGCTGGTGCCTTTTATACTGAAAACATAAGAACTCCTATGACTGCCACATTTCACGGGAGTCACAATTATCTATGAAATCTTAGGCAAACATTCTTGCAATGTAGGATCTGTACTACCTGAAGAAAACATTCTTAGAGTTTTGTTATGTACAAAGTAGGATATGGTGTCGGTAGCATGGATTGTCATTTTAGTTTCATTTGTACAATACAGCATTTACATGTAAATACACCTCATTCCATTTTGTAACTGAATTTCATTCCTAATTTTGACAGAATGTTGGAACCCAATTACAGCAGTCAAAACTTTTCTACTGGAGAATGTTGGTAAGTCCTTAATGCTGAAATTCTTGGATGTATTGTGAACTTGAAGGTAAAATCGTAAGATTTCTTTTGTAATGTAAAAAGATTATTCCATAACAAGTGCAATCATGATCATTCATCAGGGAACAAAAGAATTACAGTTTTGTAATGCAAGGGAAGGACATTTCTCTGTGATGTACATAAGCTGAATAAGCACTGTTGGCTGAATAAATGTCCTCGGGCTGGCCATCTCTGAGAGCAAACAAAACAGTCGCACCTCACTCTGTTTTGTCCAAATGAGATGGCACGTGCAGCAATCACACACGGTCATATAAGTGGGATGCTTGAGGCTACACAGGATGTACCCACGCAGGCATTAATAATGGTAGAGGTCACGGCATGTAAGGATAAGGAAAGCACAGGGAACATTCGAGGGCCGCACAATGTCTAGGCACAGCCCCCGGGATCCCATCTCTGTAGCTCAGGATACATTTCAACTGTGAACCACCAAGGTGCAGTGGAGACACCTTGTTTGCAGGGGAGCTCCAAGGAGGGTCCTTTTACACCTCTCTGATCACACAGACAAAATCATGACCAGGCTCAACAGCAGAAGCAGGACAGCGTGACAGAAACCAGGTGCAAACCATTAGTCTTCACATTTTCTATGAAACAACGCTGACAAGCTAGTACAAGTTACTCCCGGTTTACCTTGGACACTAACACAGGACCAGGTTAATCAGTAGTTGGTACATTTCATTCATGGTTGGCCAAATTTCTTGTTGGGCAAGTAGGTTGTTTCCCTATCTTGGCTACTGGAAATAATACTGCAGTGAACACATGTATTAGTTTTCCTTGGATAAATACCCGGGAGTGGAACTGCTGGGTCATATGGTGGATCTAGTCTTAATTTTTTGAGAAACCTCCACCCTGTTTTCCATTGTGGCTGCACCAGTTTACATTCCCATCAACGGAGCATAAGGGCTTCCTTTTCTCCACATCCTCACTAACACTTGTTATTTCTTGTCTTTTTGATAATATCATTCTATACCTGTTAGAATGCCTATCTCATACTGGTTTTGATTTGCATTTCCCTGATGACTGATAATGTTGGGCATCATTTCATGTACCTTTTGGTCATCTGTATGTCTTCTTTGGAAAAATGTCTATTTAGATCTTTTGCCCACTTCTTAATAAGAGTTTTTTTTGTTTGTTATTATATGAGTTCTTTATATATTTTAGATATTAGCCTCTTATCAGGTACATAATTTGCAAATATTTTCTCCCACTCATTAAGTTGCTTTTTATTTTGTCGATTTCCTTTTCTGTGCCAAAGCTTTTTAGGATGATGCAGTCCCACGTGTTTATTTTTGCTTTTAGTGTCAGATTCAAAAAATCAGGGTGGCTGGATGGCTCAGTTGGTTAGAGCACGAGCTCTGAACAACAGGGTTGCCAGTTCAATTCCCGCATGGGATGGTGGGCTGTACCCCTGCAACTAAGATTGAAAATGGCAACTGGACTTGGAGCTGAGCTGCACCCTCCACAACTACACTGAAGGACAACAACTTGGAGCTGATGGGCCCTGGGGAAGCACACTGTTCCCCAGTATTCCCCCCGCACCCCCCCCCCCCAAAGAAAAACAGTCCATTTAAAAAAAATCATAGCCAAGACCTATGCCAAGGACATTATTGCTCATGTTTTCTTTTAGGAGGTTTATGGTTTCAGGTCTTATGTTCAAGTCTTTAATCCATTTTAGTTATTTGTATATGGTGTAAGATAGTGGTCTAGTTTCATTCTTTTGCATGTGGCTGTCCAGTTTTCCTGACACCATTTACTGTGTTTCCCTGAAAATAAGACTTAACCAGAAAATAAGCCCTCGCATTATTTTTCAGGATGCTTGTAATATAAAATAAGCCCTCCCATATTTCCCTGAAAATAAGACTGGGTTTTATATTAATTTTTGCTCCAAAAGATACATTAGGGCTTATTTTACATTCTGAGCATCCTGAAAAATCATGCCAGGGCTTATTTTCCAGTTAGGTCTTATTTTCGGGAAAACACAGCATTGAAGAGACTGTCCTCTCCCCATTATATGATGTCGGACAATTAAGTTCACAACCTTGTTGCAACGATGTTGCTAAACTTTTGTGATATCAAACGGATTATTCATTATGAATTTGTACCAACTGGACAAACAGGTAACCAAGTTTACTATTTGGAAGTGCTGAAAAGGCTGCGTGAAAAAGTTAGACGACCTGAACTTTTCACCAACAATTCATGGCTCTTGCATCATGACAATGCACCAGCTCACACAGCACTGTCTGTGAGGGAGTTTTTAGCCAGTAAACAAATCACTGTATTGGAACACCCTCCCTATTCACCTGATCTAGCCCCCAATGACATCCTTCTTTACCCGAGATAAAATAAATATTGAAAGGAAGATATTTTGATGACATTCAGAACATTATGGGTAATATGATGACAGCTCTAATGGCCATCACAGAAAAAGAGTTCCAGAATTGCTTTGAAGGGTGGACTAGGCACTGGTGTCAGTGCAGAGCTTCCCAAGGGGAGTACTTCGAAGGTGATCGTAGTGATATTCAGCATTGAGGTATGCAGCACTTTTTCTAGGATGCGTTCGCGAACTTAATTGTCAGACCTCGTATGCAGAGGCCCAAATGTATGCACTGATCTACACCATTTTATATAGGAGACTCGAACATCCATGGATTTTGGTATCTATGGGGGGTCCTGAAACCAATCCCCTGTGGATACCAAGTGTAGTTAAACATTATATGCTGGTTTACAACTGTGTGGGTACCCCTAACCCCCATGTTGGTCAAGGGGCAACTGTATAATATATCATCGGCAAATAGTAACAGTTTTTCTTCTTTTCCAATTTGGATGCCTTTTATTCCTTTTTCTTGCCTACTCTGGCTAAGACTTCCAATACTATGTTGATTAAAGGGGTAAGATTGTACATTATTGTTGTATTAGTATTATCAAATGTGTTGTTAAAGTCAGTCTCATTTTATCAAATACATCAGTGCTATACAGTGCTAAATAGCAGTTACCTTATGAGTCAGATTAACATCATTACTCAATAAATCAATTTGAATTTCTGTAGTCTTTTCTTTGATTTTGCAACAAAAATCGTACTTACTCATTGTGTTGTGGACTGGTATAAGTCAAGGGCCATGCTAGATAATTCTCCATTAGGCATAGCCTAATACCGCGTTTCCCCGAAAATAAGATCTAGCCGAACAATCAGCTCTACTGCATCTTTTGGAGCAAAAATTAATGTACGACCCAGTATTTTATTATATTATATTATTAATTACATTACATTATATTACATTATATTATAGACCTGGTATTATACTATATTATATTATATACCCGGTTTTATATTATAGCAAAATAAGACCTGGTCTCATAGTAAAATAAGACCGGGTCTTATATTAATTTTTGCTCCAAAATATGCATTAGAGTTGATTGTCTGGTTAGGTCTTATTTTCGGGGAAACACCATACAGTAGCTCAGATCCTCCTGAATGGTCTGAATGACAGGAAAAAAGATTAAGATTGTTCACTACAAAGGAAACAGTAAGACTGGTTTAAGGGATTAAAAAAAAGAACTCTCAGGACAATTAAAAAGGGTGGCTTAGTAGTTACTAAAAATGTAATCGCTCTAAAGGGAACCTATGATAAACCCATAGCTCACATCATACTTAATGGTGAAAGACTGGATGCTTTGCCCCTAAGGTCAGGAGGAGCATAAGGAGGTCTGTTCTTGACTCTTCTACTGAACATCTATTCCAGCCAAGGTGGTTAGGCAAGAAAAAGAAGAAAAAGCATTCCAGATAGATTAAGGAAGAAGTTAATTAAACTCTATTCACAGATACCATGATCTTGTACATAGAAAATGCTAAAAATCCACTAAAAAACCCATTAGAACTAATATGTAAGTTCTGTAGGGTTGCAGGATACAAGATGAATATACAAAAATTAAATGGATGTCTAAACACTTGCAATGAACAAACAAAATGAAATTAAGGAAATAATTCCATTCACAATAGCATAAAAAAATACATAGGAATAAATTTAACGAAAGAAGTACAAAGCTTATACTCTGAAAACAAAAAAAACTATAAAACAGCATAAAGTTATTGAAAGAAATGAAAGAATATCTAAATAAATGGAAAAATATCCATGTCATGGATCAGAAGAACTTAACATTGTTAAGTGAAAACATTCCCCAAACTGATCTACAGATTCAAGGCAATCCTATCAGAATCCCAAATGACGTTGACAAGCTGATTGTAAAATTCATATGAAATTCCAAGGCACCCAGAAAATCCAAGATAATCTTGGAAAAGAAGGACAAAGTAGGAGGACTCTCACATCCTGAATTTAAAACTTACTACAGAACAATGGTAATGAACACAATAGGTGCTGGCTCAGGGACAGACCTCAGGATCCATCACTAGATTTGAGAGTCCAGAAATAAACCCGTATCTGTAGTCAACTGATTTTCAACAAGGCTGCCAACACTAGTCAATAGGGAAAAAAATGGTCTTTTCAATAAATGGGGACATTTATCCTGGGACAACCTGGATAGCTATATGCAAAAGAATGAACCTTACTTCCTACTATATACAAAAATTAATTCAAAATGGATCATAGACCTAAATGTAAGAGTAAAAACTATAAAATCACTAGAAGAAACATAGGGGTAAATCTTCATGGCCTTGGGTTTGGCAAAGGATTCTTAGATATGACACCAAAAACATGAGCAACAAAAGGAAAAAACGTATTAGACTTCACACACACAAAACAAATTGGTACTTTAAAGAACACCATTTAAAAAGTGAAATAACCCACAGGAGAAATTATTTACAAGTCATATATCTGATAAGGGACATGTATCTAGATTACATAAAGAACTCTTACAACTCAATAATAAAAAGGCAAAATAAACCAATTGAAAAATGAGCAAAGGATCTGAATAGATATTTCTCCAAAGAAGATATACAAAGGCCAATAAGCCCATGAAAAGATGCTCAACACCACTCATCATTAGGGAAACGCACATCAAAACCACAATGAGCTATCACCTCACACTGACTAGGATAGCCAGCATCAAAGTCAAGTAACAAGTATTGGCAATGATGTGGAGAAATCAGGACCGTCACACACTACTGGTAGGAATGTAAAATGGTGCAGTCGTTTTGGAAAAAGTCCAGTTCCTCAACAGGTTAAACAGAGTTACAATGACCCAGCAATTCCACTCCTAAGAGAAATGAAAATACATGTTTGCACAGAATTATACTAGCTGATTACCTATGGTTCCAGGTAGACAGCAATAGAATAAATGCTCATTTTGGATTTGTATACCTGGTCACTGAAACAAATACGTTTAACACTGTTAGACGCCACAGCAGAAACTGTTTCAATCTGGACTCCCTTTTTATATATCACTTGATAAACTGATTTTGCTGCAGGTGCGGTTCCACAGTGAGCTAAGAAGCATCATATACAGTAGACTGACTTATCACATACCTAACACAAAGTAATGGACTGACTGAAAACTGAACATTTAAAACACCCACTTGCTAAACTGGGCACATCTCTTTCTAATGAGAAACATTAGAGTGGCTTGCATGATGGAACAGAAGGCATGTAATTAAAGGGAGGATCAACAATGGACAGATTGTTGCAGTACCACAGGAAAAATAACGGAGGGAGGAACTGGGCTGATAACACAGGAACAAAAATTTCTTCTTCATTTCTAAAAATTTTTCTTTTTCTCTGCCTGATCCTGTAGTATAGGGACATGAATTATATTTACATGTTCTGAGGGAAGGAGCAATTGCAAACATGACACAAAGACCACACCTCTAAACCTGCCTGAGGAATGATGGAATGGGCTGTTCCTTCTTTTCACTTGTTTTAAGTGAGATTAGTGGTTTCTGCATCCTTCCTGAGCAGTGGACAAGACAGTCGTATACTCTCACATTTATCCAACCTTCCTTCACATGACTGGGAATGGATGAGGGGAAAGCACCAGCCAGGCTCCTAGTGCCGCCAGCTCTATAAATCAGTCATCTCACTGAATCATGGTCTTGTAAACCAGGGGCAAGCTCTGGGTAAAAATTAATGACAAATGAAAAGAAGTCTTGACAATCAGCAAGAAACCAATTACCTTGTAAGAAGCTGAGAGCAAGAGAATAATACTCTTAGCGGTATTTACAGATTGCCCTTAAGGCCAGCAGAAATCACCCCCTTTGAAGGTCACCTTGATTTGAAGCTGAAGGTCCAAGATAGGTCCTGGGAGGTTTAAGGAAGATTTACTCTGCGGTTATTCATGTGATGTCCTGATGTTGCTAATAACATCGAGGGGATAAACACTTAGAATAATTCTAATGTTTCTTTTTCTTTTATAGGTTCTCAATTTGCAGGTTTTATATATTCCAAAGGATCCCTTCTGAGAGGCAAAATTAGAATACTGTTGCTGGGGCCGGCCCGGTGGCTCAGCAGTCAGAGCTCCGTGCTCCTAACTCCGAAGGCTGCCGGTTCGATTCCCACATGGGCCAGTGGGCTCTCAACCACAAGGTTGCCAGTTCAATTCCTCGAGTCCCGCAAGGGATGGTGGGCAGCGCCCCCTGCAACTAAAATTGAACACAGCACCTTGAGCTGAGCTGCCGCTGAGCTCTGGGATGGCTCAGTTGGTTGGAGCGTGTCCTCTCAACCATAAGGTTGCCGGTTCGACTCCCGCAAGGGATGGTGGGCTGCGCCCCCTGCAACTAGCATCAGCAACTGGACCTGGAGCTGAGCTGCGCCCTCCACAACTAAGACTGAAAGAACAACTTGAAGCTGAACGGCACCCTTCACAACTAAGATTTAAAGGACAACAACTTGACTTGGAAAAAAGTCCTGGAAGTACACACTGTTCCCCAATAAAGTCCTGTTCCCCTTCCCCAATTAAAAAAAAAAAAAAAGAATTGTTGCTGCTCAAATGCATACAAAAGGATTTGCTCCACAACAGGGCCAAAGACCACCGTGTAATTATTAACCTAAGTGGGGTCTGTTTAGAAAGGTGGCTGGATACAGGGACATGAAAATATCTGCTGCGTGCCTGACTAGTTCTAGTTTGCACTGGAATGTTTGGTAAACTGCAATGTTTCTTTAAAGTTATACCTGCACTTCTGTCACGACACTGTGCAAATGATTAGTATTTTGATGTTTATCCTTGTTTTTCCTTCCTATACATATAAAAGAAAGATGCAGAAAGAAGAATGCTGACAAGCGTAACTAAGAAAGCTTAACCAAAGATGGGGTGGGTGGAATGTGTAAGTACGGGATTAACTTCAGCCAGTCTGTGGCAACCCTGTGTTTGTTCCTGGGAATGCTTAGAACCAGTCATGTTGTTGGAAATTGGTCAAACCTGAATGAAACAGACCAATGAATGGTTAAGCAAGTCCTGTGCAAGGGTCACAGACAGACAAGGTGAAACCTGTATTAGCTTGTCAGCATTGCTTATAGAAATTGGACAGTCTGACAATTTGCACCTGGTTTCTGCTTTTGAACCTGGTCATACAGCCTGGTTCTGGCTGTATGACTAGAGAGGGCTATAAAAGACCCCTCCTTGTACAAGATGGATGTACTCCAGTGTAAGGTATCTGACACGGATCTTGGTGGTTTACATTCTGAAGATGAAGCATGTCCTGTGCAACGGAGACAGGATCCTGGGAGTTTGCCTGGTTGGTTGAAGCTCTGTGGCATCTGCCTATGTTTGTTTTTCTCTTGCTGTATCCAAATCTCTACCTTTATTAAAGCCTTACATGACATAGGATATGACGAATGATCATTATTTAATGTTAAGTGAATACATGAAGATTACAAAATGTCATTCTAAGAATCACTAATTCTGTTGGCCCAGCATTTTAAATGGCGTTTTTGCTCTTCAGGTTACATCCTTTCCTTTATATTCTTCTCTTACCGTGTTTCCCCAAAAATAAGACCAAGGCGGACAATCAGCTCTAATGCATCTTTTGGAGCAAAAATTAATATAAGACCTGGTCTTATTTTACTATAATGTAAGACGGTCTTTAATATAATATAATATAATATAATATAATATAATATAATATAATATAATATAATATAATATAATATATATAATACAATACCAGGTCTTATATAATGTAATATAAGACTGGGTCTTGTGTTAATTTTTGTTCCAAAAGACGCATCAGAGCTGATTGTCCGGCTAGGTCTTATTTTGGGGGAAACACGGTAGTTGTCTGTTACTCTCTGTGGCTGTCAGCTTTGAATAGTACTTACTGCTAACTTACGACCTCTAAAGCTCTTATATGCTGAAAAAGCGGACACTCTAAATTTGTTAGAAATACGTTGCTGACTGAAGCCAACGGGATGGGAGAAAAATGATTATTATTCAAGTAAATATGTTTGGTAAATCGTTCACCAAGGGAGACTCTTTTGGCACAGAGGCTTACTTGAGGTCTCTGAAGTCAAATTAAGACAGATAGCTGTAAAGTGCATTACGTTAATAAGATACATTATTTTTCAGATCAAGTACAATGTTAGGCCAGAAATGAATGTGATAGGAATAAAAAAACAATGATCATATGGACAGCTTTCCCTATATGCAGGATTTTTAAACTACCTCTGGAAAAGGGGTTATTTGAGAATCAGGCGAGTCCCAGAGAATGCTGGTATTCTAAAGACAGGACAACTGTGAAATGTCAAATAATAAAAGAATAAAAAGGCCAAGATGTACCTTTATGTAGTCAACAAGATTTTGATATTCAATGTAGTTGCCTCCTCCCACGACAAAAACAATTGCCTAAAAATGCAAACAGAAACAAAATAGGTAATAAAAGAAATAGTGAAAACAGTATTTTAACTTTCAAGCATCATGGTTTTTAGGTTGGAGCATATTCTACAACTTAGGTTAAAAAATACTAGCTAGCAAATGGTCACATTCTACGTGCCTGATGCTACTTCAATTTCAAGAAATTTGTGTCTAAAAAGTTCATAAATTTATAAATTTATATTGTCCATTAAGTGGTAAGTGAGATAGAGATTTTTCAGCAACAATTTAGAGGAAAATAAACCTCATTATTCAGATAAGAAATTGCAAATACTCCAAAGGGCTTTCTCTAAAAAGCATTTTTGAATTTGAGGTATTCATTGTAGGCAGAAAAAACAGAAAACAGAAAACTTAGCATTTATATAATTTCCAGTGTATGTTCTTGACTGTATTTCATTGAGAAACTTCTTTCAAATGAAAACATAGTCATGATACCTTCACAAAAGTTTGGAATCTAATTTTAGAAGCTGTATACATATAAAACTTTCCCTGCAACCAAAGACTTTTTTTTCTATGAATTACTTAATTTTGTGTCAGTTATTTTGAGCTTAAACGATTCTCAATATAAGCAGCTTTATAAATCAGAAAAATACAGTTGCTAAGAATTGTTTTTTAAACAATCTTGAGTGCACAGAATTGGATTTATCAAGGTTGCCATAGAGTTATCGTAAGAAAGCCAAGTTTAGGACAAAGAAATTCTTAACTGCTTGCTCACCTTTTCATCTTTCCTCTTCAGGGGCAGAGAATTTTTATACGAAACTTACCTCTTGGAATGGATTTTTGTTCCTTGGAACTGAGCTGTAACAAAGAAAACCATAATGAGAATTTCACCCAAGGCTCTTCTGATGGATAAAATAGGCTAGGCATGGGGAACACACACACACACACACACACACACACACACACACACACACACACACACAGAGACAGACAGACACACACACACACACACACAGAGTGAAATATTAGGTTAGTGCAAAAGTAATTGCGGTTTTTGCAATTTTTAACATTTTAAACTGCAATTACTTTTGCACCAACCTAATATGTATTTAACATTCTCCCTCCTTCACTTTCTGAGGGTGGGTCCTTTAGTTCTGTGTAGCCAGGTAAGGAGTTAGGAAGCAGAGGATGAAGATAGAAGAGGTATGTGTCTTAGCGTAAAAAGGAAATGAGGCAACCAATTGGACTTTAAAATAAAATTTTAGGAGAAGATTGAGAGGGAGAAGGAAAGGTTAAGCAGCAGGCCCGTAAGGAATGGAAATTGGGGTACAAAGTGAGCTGATAAAGTATATATTTTAGTGGTAAATTATGTACATTTTTTTATGATACTTAATATTATAGTTTGTGGCTATTTACATTTATGAAAAAACTATGTAAACACATAAATGAGAAGGATAACAATTTAGAAAAGAGGGGGGATGGGAGGAAGGACCTAGATTTTGCTGCAGCATATTTCCTTATATACAATGTCAGTATATATTAACATTACATATATGACATATATATTTATATATTTATAATATATTAAAAAATACTTCCTTGGTGTCTAAGAGGTATTTTAATAAAGACGTTTTTCAAAGCTTTTGTGAGTTAGATATATATTTGTTTTGAGTGCTAAAATAGGTTGTACAAAGACGACTTAGTAATTTTTACTAAGAAGTAATTTTTAAAAATCTCACCTGAGAGAAAAGAGCTATTATAACCACCCTTAATTACTCAGAGGCTGATTCTACAGTTCTATCATCTTTCCCTCATTTTTATGGTCTGTCTGAATATTCCATAGAAGGCACCAGAAACCCACCTGATGGAAATACCTCATCAGTATTTAATTTCCTTTTAGAGTGCTTTAAGTTCCTCTAGGAGTAGACGTGGAATGAAGACAGGTGAGACTTAAATAGCACAGTATTACTAGTTATTAATAACCAAGATCTAAATGTAATGTAATAGCTCAGGAGAAGGATGACTCTATTAAAAATGAAACTCTGAGCGCCTCCGTTTTATCAATGCTAATTCTTCCTCATTATACATCATTATCATACATAAACTACAAGCAGGATTAAAAGAGTTCCTCAGTAAATTTCTAAGAAGCAAAATATATCTATTTGTTAGCCATATGCAAATGGCAAGGAAGGAAGAAAATGTAAGCTGCAGAATATCCAGATAGGAAAAGAATTATAAAACCCACTGTTTTCAAGTGTACACTCAGTGGTTTTTAGTATATTTACAGAGTTGTAAAACCATCATCAGTGTCTAATTCCAGAACATTTTTATCATCCCAAAAAGAAGCCCCATACCCACTGGAGTTGTTACTTCTCATTCTTTCTATAATTTATTCTTTATCAAATTCCTTCTTGCCAGCTGCAGCTATCAAGCAGCTGCTTCTGCGACTTTGGTAATATTTCCGGTGAATTCAGAAAAGAGAATAACCTTTTAATGTACCAAAACAATCTAATAATCAACTATCTAGTGATTAGATGATCTATCCTGACTACCTACAGAAATGTGAAAGCCTGGGTTAAGTACAGATGAAGTTCCAAAGGTCCCAAAAGTACGGTAGAGGCAAGAAACCCGCTTTACCCAATCATGCCAAGAAGGGTTTTCCCCTCCAACTTCTGCCTATTCTTTCTCTCTATCTTGTAGGCTACTTTTCAAACCATCATGAATTAAGTCTTGAAAATTAATATCCATATTAAAGTAAACAAATACCTTACCACACCATTTTTGTCATAAAATGTAGAAATTATTTGTAGAATGTTTCATTGCCATAAAGAAGTATTTACAGTGATCCACAGCAGCTTTGATTAATTATATGGACCACACAGGAAAAAAAGAAAAACAAAATAACTGGTCTCTAACAAAGCTCCCATCTTTTCATTTGGTCCAATAAAAACATTTATTTTAAAATTCACATAATCCAAATTTTCATCTCCCCCAGATAGTTTCTAATACTGCTATCATTTCACTAAAAACAAAACAAATACCATCTAAAGTTATTTTTTGTGTGTATATGCTCGGAAGAAAAAGCACCAAAATGCTAAGTATAATTACCAGTGATTATCTCTGGGTAATGAGATTATACATACAGTTTACTTACCAGTTTTCTATATAGTTTGAATTTTTAGTAATAAGCAGTTATTAATTTATAACAAAAACCAATTGTTATTCTTGGCAGGGGTGGAGAAACTTACAATTACACAAGAGCTGCTTACCTGTCATTGCTCCGCAGCATTTTAGGATCAAAATATCTATAGTCATCAGTTTCCTATGAAAAAAATAGAATTTTACCATGATTATGGAGTTTCTCTTTAGTAATGTACAGTTTGGCTCAGAGTAATTTATTTTAATTTGACTCTAGTTAATTTGGTAGAGTGTTACCACCATCATTTATTTACTGAGCACTTACATCTTAAGCATTATTTGAAGTGCTTTAGATGAAACTACTCAATCCCCATAACATCTATAAAGTAGTAATTATTATTATTATTATTATTATCCCTATTTTTCAGATGGACAAACTGGGGTACAGAGAGGTTATATAATTTTCCTTAGGTCACAAGATCACAAGACTAGTAAGTATGTTAACTCCAGGATCTGCGCCCAGGCAGTGTAGTTTTAATGACCCAGCTCTTCATCACTATGCTACACTGCGTCTTGAAAATACATGTTTTATAAGCTAATGTACTTAATTAAGTATTTTTGGTTTTAGAATTTTATTATATTATCTTTATATGTCCATGATTTTAATGAAAATACAGAATACCTAATACAGGTTCACAATCCTTCTTATTTGAAACATTTGCAGTTAGATGTAGTTTGGAATTCTGAATTTAAAAAAATTTAGATAATATTGTGCATAAATGTATGTAATGTAACACTCCCAGGGGGCAGCACTCCATCATCTAACACATTAATGTTTCTGTGCCTAAATAGATGAATATTAAAATAAAGCAGGATAAATAAAAACTATAAAGAGCCTTAAATTTAGTTAAGGTTAGGTTTTGCCACCAGATGAGTTATACAAAATCTTTTAGTTTTCACAACTTTTTAGATTTCAGAAGGGGTTTTGGGCCTCTATTGTAAATTGTAAACTAGCTTATTGATATTAAAGGAGTTGGAAAGTACTGCTTTCCTGCTTATGATGTAATCATTTCCTAATCTCTGCCTCCCTCTCCATCCATGGCCCAATAAGCCAAAGGAACTCATTCTTTTCTGGAGTGTGAATGGCCCTACCCAAACCTGATTGATGACAAACAAAGCATGTTTTGCCACTATCTAGTCCTGTACTCAATAGTGGTGCTAATCAATCATAGAACTCTCAGTGAACCCTAATGTAGTGTCAGAATCCCTTAACACTTTGCTCGAGGAAAATACTACTGACTAGATTTACATGGCAAGATAAAACCTATCTGATACCACCTTAATCTCTTTCAATTTATTCAATCAAGACAAATCAAAGGAGAACGTTTAATTAACAAATGTAAGTGATAAGAATGCACCTAGAATTAGCTTACAGTGTTTTAAAGCCTTTTGAGATAAGATACATTCAAGATTATTAGCCAAATCTAATTTAGTACACTTTGCTAATCTCTTCAATGCCTCTAAATCAATTTATCTGCCAACAGGAAAGAGATCAGAGAGAGTGTAAGCAGCTGCCTCATCCAGTAGATAGATGAAAAAATGCTCCCAAAGCAGAAAAAATTTACTTTTTCTAATTAATTAAAAAATATGTCTGTAGTAATGTTCCTTCAGTTACAAAGTGAAGGTCAATAGGACTGATAAATGAACTTACGCAACTTAGCGAAACATCTGAGTAAGACCCACAATTTAGCAAATCCCTGTGTCTGACTGAGAGACTGTTGAGGAAGGCATGTGTGTGGGATGAGCAGTAGGCAGGAATCCAGAAGTAGCAGGGTTTGGGTTCCAATTCTGCTACTAATAATATTGTGACAGGAAAAGTCCCTTAACATCTCTTGGTTTCCTCTTCTCCATTGTTAAAATTACTTGTAATGTTTCCTAAAACTCTACAGTTCTGTGATTCCATGAAGGTCATGGTTCTTGCCCTCATTAATACAGCACAGTGGTGAAAAATGTAGCCTGCCAAGTTATGACATTTATTAGCTGTGTCCCTGAGCAAATTAATTGCCCTTATTGCCACAGTTTTTTCATCTATAAAATGAGAATAAAATAGTATTTTTTCTTATAAGATTCTAATAAGGATTAGATGAGATAATATGTTAAAAATGCTTTGAATGGTTCCTGGCACCTAAGTTTGTAGTAAATGTTATCCATTAGCGCTTTTGTCATTATTTATCATCTCATCTTCAAGATTGGGGACAGTAACAAAATACTCCTTGTAGATTTGGCATTTGTCTAAAATTTTGCATTTATTTATACTTTTATTCTTTATTATTATTTGGGATATCTTCCAGATATTTACTCCCTATTACGAAGTAGTAGTCTATAAGATAATTAGTCATAAATATATATTTCTTGCAGGCTTTTCAAGTGAGTTCCTCCATATAGTCTAGGATGCATTACCAAAGTCTATTATACTACACTGTATATACCAACTACTTTCTATCGATTCCCAGGTGGAAGAATCCAATTTTCTTTTTAGCTTATTATTGCAGACAATTTTCTCGTTCCTTTCATAATTGTAACGGCCCCTTTTGGGGAACTCTTACTACATAGATTATACAATTTTTTGTTAATTTCCTTTAATATTATTACTCATGTTTCAGCAATTACAAAAAATGACACATTAATCTGAAAATTCTGCTCTCACTCGTTCTCAGCCTGGGACCCTAAGCCTCGCTGCCAAGTCTACAATGATCCAGATCAATCCAAACTAGGGTTTTGCTGGGAACAGGATCATGCTGCTTTCTTGATTCCAGACTCCTGACGATACCCATGCTCCAGTTGCCACAGTAACAAGCTGGCCTATCTATGAAACAGATTGTGGTAATTTTTACATTCCTTTCTTGAATTGTAAACAGATAGTTCGGAAACCCAGTCCTTAAAGTAAATGCTAACAATATTTACTCATTTGTCTATTTACCCAACAATTTTACTCTCAATTTACTTTTCAGCTGTAAAGAATTTAGTCTCACCTGACAAAATGCACTTAAAAATTTCACTGTGCATTACTAATTTAATTTTCAGAAAATTAAATTGGTCTGGTACTCTTATACCAGCTGATGCTCAGTTACTAGTCTTATTCATTTATAGAAACTTGCTCCTTAGGATATATTTTACATTTAATTATACATATAGAATATAAGCTACACTTAATTTGAATGAGAGCTGGCCAGAGTGGTTCCAGCAGCTGAGAAAACCAATTCCCATTATCTGTGATAATGGCTAAAAACTGCTCTTTGAGAACATGGACTCCCTCCCTTCCCTCGTGTAGTCTGCTATGGTTACACCCACAACGATCTCAGATTTCATCGCCTTTCATACAGTGGGTGCATTTAAGAATTTCCAAATACAATGTTATATGCTACTCACAGGGTTTGACTTCATCTCCATGAGATTGTCTAAAATACGAGTAACAGGTAGATTCTGTAGAAGAGATGAATATTTTGTTAAATGATAAGAATAACAAAACTAAAGTTCTTCTCTATCATCAAAACAACCTAATCATTTTATAGTTAAGTATGCTTACCTTTCAGTTAAACACATTCTAAGATTAAGTATTCTGCAAATGGTGTCATAGATGCAAATACCTTTGGTATTCACGGCTCAAAGTTT
Source organism: Rhinolophus sinicus (assembly GCF_057876585.1). Lineage (NCBI taxonomy): Eukaryota > Metazoa > Chordata > Mammalia > Chiroptera > Rhinolophidae > Rhinolophus > Rhinolophus sinicus. The sequence goes on from NC_142503.1 coordinate 121,905,733, forward strand.
CCATAGAAAAATACAATTCTAAAGCAAAAGGTCCTTTTAACATGTGGGTGTATCCAGGTTTTAGTAAAAATACATGTTTTGGCTTTTTACTTTGTTGGATATGTGCTTTTTTGTACTAGTAATTGCAAGTTTTTGTTTTGATCACTTAAGATTCCCATTGTTAGTTTTCTTCATTTCCTGAGAATTGTAAGTTTCTTTGAAAACAGAGTAACCTGAAGTTTGTGAAAATGTATGAGATTAAATGACCTAACAGATTTCTTTCATTTCTTTAAATTTCTTTTTTTTTAATTGGGGAATATTGGGGAACAGTGTGTCCATGTCAAGTCATTGTTTCAATCTAGTTGTGGGGGGCGCAGCTCAGCTTCAAGTCAAGTCATTGTTTTCAATCTAGTTGTGGAGGGTGCAATTAACTGGACCAAGTGGGAATCGAACCAGCGACCTTGTTGTTATGAGCGCTGCTCTCTAACCACTGAGCAAACCGGCCACCCAAATTCTTTCATTTCTAATGCATATTCTTCCAAGCCAAAAAGATACTTGTGTTCTTTAAAAAATGGGGAAATGAATACATACGAACTTTACCGACCATTTTTATTTTGCCTGGGATAAATTCCAAATTTTCAATGACATATTGCACTGTCTTCTTACAGAACAAATTCCCCTCTGAACACGAAATGTGTAATACTGGTATTGGCAGAAGATTGCCTTCTGACATGCTTACATGCCTCGAGATAAGAAATACTATTGTTATATTTCAGTCTGATGATTTTTATCATTGTTTTGAAAATAACACGTGGAGTACAGAAATTTTACTATGTGACTGTTATGCCTATTCAAAGTCTATTCCTACTGGGATGGTATTCTGCCCACTTTGAACTGATATTTCCTTTGTGAACTGTACGAGATGTTCTGGAAAAAACAGTTTTGTATCTTAGAGGCTTCATATTCATAATACAACAAAGGCAACATTAAATCTGATTATTTAAATAACTGTAGATAACACACTACTATTTTACAAGAAGTTTACTTTCCTTAGGCCATAGAACATTTTACTATTACTAAAATGGACTGTCACAAAGGAAAATGCCGCTTTGGCAGAGAGAAAATACGCATTTCTTTCTTTTTCTTTTTCTAGGTTGGCAAGTAAAAAAACTTTTAAGATGATCTGAGGCAAGTAAAATTAAAGCTATTTCATTATTCTCTGATATTTGTGTTGGCCAGAAACTTTTTAATATAAACACAAGAACCAAATGTTCAAGCTGACTGAATGTATTTCCTGAATTCTACTATTCAGAATTAAAAAAAAAAAAAAAGGTAGCTAAAATTTTACTTTTTAAGTTTTGACTATAAGGTAATTAAGTTCAAAAAATAAATATAATCATTCCAAAGATTTAAGTCTGTAATTCTCAATGCTATGAGTTATTTGTAGTAAGGGATACTTTGTTCAGGGACTCTTAATAAATGGGATTTCCTTCTAAAAGTGACATGTTAAGAAACATAATGTAATTCTCCTGAAAAATAAATTTAACTACATGTGGTTATACAAGATCCAGTCTATTCAGAAAAAGGCAGATAATATCTTAGGAATTGTGGTTTCCCTTTTGTCTCATATAACAAAACCATCCTGTCGAGAGTTGATAATAAACAGAGTGGTATGACAAACACTCTCCTTGACGAAACTGTACTCAGGCTCTTCTGAGCTCTCTTTCAACTGGGCCTCGATTTTTGGACTTTTGTGTCTGTCTTTGCATTTTCCAACTTCAGAAAGAATCCTGCTAAGTTTAGCCAGAATCTCCCATCCTTGATATCTGATCAGGTTCCTTACCCTCCACTATCTCCCAGGTGATGTCTGATCACACTGGCCTGCCTTCAGCAAGAATCTTGTTAGGTGGGTTTAGCAGAATTCCTCTTTATCGCTGATGTTTACTTTTAGTAATTTTCCATCCACTGACTCTACCCTGCTCGTTGGCCATAAATTCTGTTTCCCTATAAGCATTTAGAGTTAAGCCCAATCTCTCTTTCCAACTGCAAGACTCCACTGCAGTGGTCCCGATACCTTCTACGATGGCCCCCCTGAATAAAGTCTGCCTTACTGCTCTTTAACAAGTGTCATGAATAATTTTTTTCTTTAAGAGGTATTATGTTAAACTGGAAACAGTTTAACTGTGTACAGTACGTTGGTCTCTAATGTGCCCAACTTCCTATTTCTGTGCCTTTTCACCTTTTTCAGCCTAAGGGAGTGAAGGTAAACTGACTCAGGAAAGTACTGTGAGCCAGTGTACAGTAAGTATTTAACAGTAGCTCCTTACCAGGAGAGAGGGGGAATGGGAGGGACTAAGAATGATTCCTAAGAGTGATAATGAAGCTAAAAGTATTCCTAAATACTTAGGAAATAATGCAATCTGAAATGTATCTGAAGGAAAGTTTGAAATCAGCTTCTTAATTAAATAAACCAAATTAGGATTTTTCACTGTTCTTTATTAATATTATATGGTTTTTATAATGTTATTTACTTATTCAAATAAAGAATTAAATATCTACTTTATGTAAAGTGCTATGGAAAATTCAAAGATGGGGAAAGAATTCCTTGCCCTCAAGGAATTCATCAAAGAAGTAAAATACTATATGTCAATTGTAGCTCAATAAAACTGGGGAAAAAAGCAAAACAAAAATAAATAATGTCAATACAAAAGACCACATGTACCCACTATAAAAGTATGAAGGAAGTTCAGAGAAAGAACAGATCCATTTTTTTCTGAAAACAAGTAAACACTTAATATTCACATTTGAATAACATAATTAGCTTTATCTCTTTTCTTAATTTGGTCTTTACAATCCCTCTCATTATAAATTGAAATATTTATGTGTGAAATATTATGTCTCAGACTTGCCTTAAAATATCCCAGTAAACAAAAACCAACAATATAGGTGAGGAAGGTAAAATAAGAACAACAGGATCTTGAGTTGAAGCTTAGTGAAGGGGTCAGGAGAGTCTGAGAAACTAATGTATATTTGAAAATTTCCGTAATAGAAAGTAAAAAAACACATTCTGTTTGAAAACAATCAAATCAATTAATGATGACTCTTTGAAGCAGAATATCTATGTATTAGCATAAAAAAACAACAGAAATACAAAAATCATTAAAAAAAAGTCCTATGTGTAAAACTAAGGAAGTGTGAAATGAAGCTACAGTTTCATTATCCCAAAACATGAATTCTACTTAAAATGTTTCATTTATTCTAATTTACTATTAAGTTCAATAGCTTATTCTGTTAATATACGTCAAAACTTAAATTATATGCATTATGTAGCAGTTAATCATCCTAGATAGGTTTAGTTCTTTTTCAATTAATGTTCTTCCTCAAACCTGACAGTAGTCAAAGGAAAATAAAAGTGTCTACAGTAAAGTCCAAATGAGCACATTAAAAAGAAAAAAGAAAAAAAAGCAATAACAGAGCTCTGAACGACCCATGTAAAATTACCCTCATATTCTTAAATGTACCAAAAAAAGACCCTTGATTTTATTTTATTCCTAATATTTATAACTTGAATATATCTTAAAGTTGCTCTAGTTGAGCAATCAATCTGTCAGCATTTATGCTCAAAAGTTACCAGTATGTTTTCTAACAAGTGTACTTACTTGCTGTTTCAATACCAGGTTCTTCACTCCTTCCATCACAAACTGTGATCCTGTATTCATGACTCGTGATAAGAGACTAGGGGCAAAAGAGGGTACAATAAGTATAAATTATCTCTCCAACATGTTATAGATAATATATTTGCCTGATTACACACCACATGCTCATATCCTCCGTAACTACCATCTTTGTTTTCACTAAACAGAAGTGACCTGAGAATTTCCACTGTTGCAATTTTATTTAACAATAAAAATGTAATAAAATACTCTGACTGGTCAATAATTATTAATAAAATGTAAAAATAAAGAGCTGCCCTTAAAATATTTTAATTGCTTACCCTTAGCTATAGTTTTTAGGCAAATTATTATTTGAAGAGAATTGCTTGCTTTCCTGATTGCCTTAATGCTAAGACAATAAAATTAAAGATAGTAAATTAAGTTGCTTTAGGAATTCAAAACACACTAAGATATTGAAAATACATATGCCTGTAAGTATAATGAGTAGGTCAAAAGTTACTCTATTCTCTTTATCATAGTAGCTAGTGGCATTGTATACAGTCTCCCCCACTATACATAAAATTTATCATATAAAAATGTGAAACACAACAAACACATGTAATGAATTTTACCTCAATTTTGATGAATGTTTGTTGTCTAAATTTCTAACATCAAAAACAGCACCGACAAATGATATGCCATGTTAGGTTTATATTTGTCGCTAAAAGAGTCTCTCACTTGGGATCAAAGGATGCTTTGTAAGACAGATTGGTAATCCTGTATTATGATATCAGAAAGCTAGATAGCCTTTAAATCACCCGAGATTTTCTTGTAACCCATTTTATCAAAATTATCAACTACAAAATCCGTAAGAAATCAAAAGGCTTTTAATTAATATTCAATAAGTTTTTTAAGACACGAAACTGGATAGTCTATTTATTACATATATCAGAGTAATTTTCCAAATATATTTTCCTTTTCTGTACCTTGTCCCTACTGCCCTCTGAAATGAAGAGATGGACAAGATGAAAATCCTTTCTTTAACCAAAACAACAGAAAATAATCTTTGTTGGAATGGATGGTTCTCAGGCAATTCTCTAGCACCAGACAACTCTGGGGGGAGTGTGTCAGCCTGCAGATCACTGTCTGAAGGTGAGGTCAGCTGGATTCAATCTGTTAAGCTCTTACAAGGTCCTGCCTCAGGCCAAAGTGCTTTTGTGTTTGGAAGTTGTTTCATTAAAACTGGCAGCTCAGCATGGGCTAGGATAAACCTGGTTTCCTCTGGGCCTCGCTCTTTTTTTCTAAACTATAAAAATTAAGTTAGGAATTTAAAACTGGTATGTTATGGAAAGGAGTAGTTAGAATGACCTTGTTTAGTTCCTTTGAAAATCATGCCTATTCTACAGGGTTCTTTAGAGTCAGAAGTCGTACCCAGCCCTGGGGATTTCCTCCCTATTATTTAGCAGTATGCCCAGGTCTGTGTTGAAACTAGGCCTTGAATGCCTAGCTTAAGTCATCAATACTGATGTAAAATAGCTTTAACCTTCATGTATCTTTTGCAAATGAAAAATGTAATGTTTTAAAAACAAGGAAGCAAAAGAAGCCAATAGCTCATCGTACCATGTAAAATATATTAACTTACATTTTAAAATAAGAATTTAAACTAAGGAAGACAAAGAGATGTTGACTTTAATTCTGTATCACAATGAAAATATTCTGCATTCAAAGTGTCAGTATGTTTTTAAGGCATGAAAATCTAATTATGGTTTGGACTTATCAGATCAGAACTATTTGAAAATATTTACCCCATTGGTTTAGCAGTAGTGTTCCCATAGCTGGCAGGAGCTGAGGCCATCTTGGCAAAAGCCCTAGGAAATAAGAAAATTATATTTAAAAGCTGACTAGAGATACATTCAATATCATGGTATTAAAGTATCTAATGACTAACTTTAAGTTTTACTATGCAGACATTTTTTGAAATGAAAAATAATTTTTCAATATAATACAATGTCGCAGTACAATTAGCACAGAAACAATGATATAAACCTAGATTATATAATCTGTAACTATGTAAAATAATGCCCAAATACAGTACAATTAGTACTGAAACACTGAGATTCTCTAAATTCATTAATTTTCCAAACTTCATGATTTTTCTTTTCCTTTTCATTTTTCCAATCATTAACATGAAACAGACTTGCTACCTTAAAAGAACAATCAGGTACTGATTACGTTTAGTCTCTTTACTGTTCCCCATATTCCATACTCCCTCATTCCTAGAGACATGCCTTTTTTCATGCTGTCTTTTGGGGGATGGATATAAACTTACTGCCTTCTTTTCCAGCAAAAATTGTACATTTCCGTTCAGACTCAGCTCAAAACCATTTTCTTCATCAACACTATTCCAATTCTACTACCTAATGATTTTTTCCTTTTAGTTATATCCCATACCACACAGTTAAATGCATATACTGATTTATTTTCAAGTCTTTCTAAATGTCTAGAATCTAAACTATAAAAATTTTGAAGGCTGGGGAAAACAATGACACTTAAGATGTGTTTTCAAAAATATTTTCCTTCTGGGTCTGTAATAAGGGTATTACAACAGTCTGGATATTTGGTAATGGAGAGTAGTGGAAATCTAAAGGGAAGATACAAAGAGCATTTTGAAAGATAATCAGCTGGTCTTGGGAATTAACCTGATATAGGGGTGATGGAAGTTCAAGCAAAAAAGGAAGAGGAAGCAGAGATGACGCTGCGATCATTAGCTTGGGTGCCTAATATAAAGATACATAGTATATTTGGGAGATAAGGAGTTGACTTTACTAGTAGAATAGTACAGCTGCTGGATCCTGGAGGAATGTCAGGGTTAAAGATAGATAGTTGAGAGTTATCAGTAGTGAAATAACTCCGAGGATAGGTGAGCTCTTAGAAAGTAAAACTATATTAGTGGGAACTGATTGCATTGAATGAGTTTGACAAGAAAGAGAAGCAAATAAAGGAAACCCAAACTGTTGGGAGATGTAGAAGGCAATCCAACATGCATTTCAGGAAGGAAAGTCGTTAAGTACTACAGACTGATCAATGAGGAGTAAATTATGATCTTAATGAAAAAAACTGTTAATATTCAGCTTTTCTGAGGTATAATTTACATATTATAAAGTGTTTGCTTTGAAGTATATGGTTCAATGCATTTTAATAAAAACTTATGTAATCACTATCGCAATCAATATATAAAAGATTTCTAATACCCCCAAAAGCTCCCTTCTGCTCTTTGCAGTTAATCCCCAACTCCCAGCCCAAGGCAACCACGGATATGTTTTCTGTCAATATAGATTAGTTTTGCCTTTTCTAGAATTTAATTTAAATGTAATCATATAGTATGCTCTGTTTGGCATCTGGCTTATTCACTTGGAATAATGTTTTTGAGATTCATCCATATTGTATATGTCATTAATTTGTTTCTTTTTATTGCTGAGTGGTTTTTGATTGTTATAAGAAAATTTATTAACCATTAATATAGATATTAACCCATCTAGAGGTTTTTTTGCCTACTATTAATAAATCTGATATGAACATTTATGTACCAAAAAAAACAAAAGTATTTTCCTTCTGGGACTATATTCACTAAAGAGAATCCAGAAAACAGAATGCTGCCAGAAGAACCCCACTTCTTTGAGATAACCACTGTTATGATTTTTGTTTATATTCTAATCTTTGGACATATACATATATAACACATACACATTAAAAAACAAAATTAATATTATATTTACATACTTTTTTATAACATATTTTAGTAGCATACCACAAACATTTTTATATGAATCATTATTCTTTTATAATGATTCTTAATTATTTCAAATACTTTTGTAAATAAAAAAGTCTATCTACATATAAGAAAATCTTATAAAAATTTTTTAAAAAAGGAAATCACTAAGATGCAGTAGTTAAAATGCTAAAAATATTCTATTTCAATGTGGACAAAATCTGCTGATACCATTAGAGAAATCCCAAACACAAAAATCACAATCTTGTTCAGAAAGGATGTGAATCAACTGTTTTCAGCAGTAGACTGGAATTTCTGCCTTTAAAAAAAAAAGGATTTTTCCGTAGAAACAACTATATCCAAACAATAAAGAAGGGATGAATATAGTAGATTTATATGGCTGAAAATTATGCAAACAGTAAATAATACCACTGAAAATTATTTAAGACAATGAAAAACTGGTACAACGAAAATTATTGGAAAACTAGAATAAACAATTCTATCAAGACTTCTGGTAAAGACGGTGGTGGAATAGGTAAACACTGCACTTACTCCTCCCATGACCACATCAAAATTACGACTAAGTTACAGAACAACTACCCTTGAGAATGACCTAAAGACTACCTGAATAGAACTGCTATAACTAAGGATATAAATGAACTATGTCAAAACTGGCAGGGTAGAGATGCAAAACGGGCTGGTCACACACCCACATATGGTGGTTAAGAATCAGGAGGGTACCAGAAGGAGAAGAGAGACAGCAAGAGATTGAAAACCCATTTGAAGAAATAATGACCGAAAATTTCCTTAACCTGGTGAAGGAAAGAGACATATAAACCCAGGAAGCACAGAGAGTCCCAAACAAGATGAACCCAAAGAGGCCCACACCAAGACACACTATAATTAAAATGCCAAAGGTTAAAGACAAAGAGAGTATCTTAAAAGTAGGAAGAGAAAAACAGCTAGTTACCTACAAGGGAGCTCCCATAACACTGTCAGCAGATTTCTCAACAGAAACTTTGCAGGCCAGAGGGATTGGCATGAAATATTCAAAGTGATGAAAAGCAAGGACCTACTACAACCAAGATTACTCTACCCAGCAAGGCTATCATTTAGAATCGAAGGAGAGGTAAAGGTGTTCATCGCTACCAAACCAGTATTACAAGAAATGTTAAAGGGACTTCTGTAAGAAAAAAATAAAATAAAATAAAATAAATGAATAAAATGGCAATAACTACATACCTATCAATAATTATTTTAAATGTATAAGGATTAAATGCTCTAATTAAAAGGCACAGGGTGGCTGAATGAAAAATAAAATAAAAGCCTTACATACGCTGCCTACAAGAGACTCACTTCAGATCAAAAGACACACACAGACCGAAAGTAAAGGGATGGAAAAAGATATTTTGTGCAAGTGGAAATAAAAACAAAGAAAAAAGATGGGGTAGAAATACTTGTATTAGACAAAACAGACTTCAAACAAAGGCTATAACAAGAGACAAAGAAGTAATTCCATTCTGGGCATTTATCTGAAGAGACCCCAAACACTAATTTGAAAAGACATGTGCATCCATATGTTCATTGCAGCATTGTTTACAATAGCCAAGATATGCAAGCAGCCTAAGTGTCCATCGATAGAAGACTGGATGAAGAAGATGTGGGACATATACACAATGGTACATTACTTGGCCATAAAAAGAATGGAATTTTACCATTTGTAATAACATGGATGGACGTAAAGGGTATTATGCTAAGAAAAATAAGTCAGACAGAGAAAGATAAATACCATGATTTCATTTATACGTGGAATCCAAAAAACAAATAAATGAAAAATCAAAACAGAAACAAACTCATGATGGTTGCCAGATGGGAGGAGGGTTGGGGGGCTGGGTGAAAAGGTGAAAGTGATTAAGAAGTAAAAATTGGCAATTATGAAATAGTTTGGGCATATAAAGTACAGCATAGGGAATATAGTCAATAATACTTTAATAACTATGTATTGTTCGAGGTGGGTACTAGACTTATGGGGGGAAAATCACTTCATAAGTTATATAAATGTATAGTCACCATACTGTACACATGAAACTAATATAGTATTGAATGTAACTAATTAAAAAATACGTATGTTAAAATAAAGAAATAAATAGCAAAAAAACTATAATAATGATTTCTCAGTTTTCAAAAATATATGCAATATGCATGTGAAAGGCTATACACTAATGTTTACTTGTAGACTCTGGATGGTGAGATTACAGGTAAATTTTTACTTTCTTTATACCTGAGTTTTCTAAAATTTACTTCAACAAACTGGTATAACTCTTATAATTGGAAAAAGAAAGTTACAAACTAGAAATTAAAGTTTTGTAACCATATGAGATGATGCGCAAGACTCTCTTTCCTTTTATAACACCAAATGTTTGATTAAGGAGTTCCACATTAAGTCATAATTGAAAAACAATGACATATGCCACACAGCCATATGTAGAAGTGTATATTATAAAAATTAGAAAAGACAAGTTTTCAGCTTCTCTTTTTTAAAACAAGGTTTGTTGCATTTCGTTTTTTATTATAAAAACACAGTCAAAAGAAAATTTGAAAAAAACAAACAAAAGTATAGATAATAAAAGGCACTCATCAAGTCACAACTCAGAGATAATTACTGTTAACAACTTGGCATGTTTCTCAAGCTGTGCATATTTTTTAAAATAGCTGAGATCAGAAAGCATATTCAATCTTGTAGTCTTAAAACGATTGTTTTAAGAAATGTTTTGACAGTAATGTTGTTATAGAAAACTTGGAAAATAAAGATAAATACCCAAAAGGAAAAATTCTACCACTCATAGTTAGTCACTATTAACATTTAGGTGTATGTCATTTGAGCTATGTAATTATATGTATATAAGTGTATGTTCATAAACAACACACACACACACACACACACACACATACACACACACACATACACACGGATAAATGAATAGATAATAGGGATCAGATTGTAAAACATTTCATCTAAGTTTTGGGTCAAATATCACTTACGTATACACTGTCCCTATCTCAACAAATTTAATTGTCGCCCTCAAGTTAAGTTTTTATCACTCAGTTTTATTTGTGTTATGTCACTTAATATGGTTTAACATCGTTCTGTTCATTTGTTAGCTTGTTTGATTTATTATTCCCACAACACAAATGTAAATTCAATCAGAGTGTGCGCCCTCCACAGCACGTTCACTATTGTATGCATGATGCCTAGAAAAGTCCCTAGGCAGAGAGATAAAGGAAATATTTATCACACGAATGAAGGAATTGTGTGGTAAACTATAATACTTTTTCACCTTACAGTGTAACATGGATATTTCCCACTGTCATTAAATAAGTCTCCACAATATGACTACTAGTGACGATTGCATTCTATCTTATGGGAAATGCTATAATTCATTTACCAATCCTATTGTTGGACATTTAGGTTGGTTTTCAAAATTTCATTATTACAATTGCTTCTAAGATTTTACAACTCCAAATACTTCTTTGGGATAAAGTCGTAGTACCGTGTTTCTCCGAAAACAAGACCTAGCTGGACAATCAGCTCTAATGCGTCTTTTGGAGCAAAAATTAATATAAGACCCAATATTATATCATATTATATATTATATTAATTATATTTTATTAAGACCCCGTATTACATTGTAGTAAAATAAGACCGGGTCTTATATTAATTTTCGCTTCAAAAGACGCATTAGAGCTGATCGTCCGGCTAGGTCTTATTTTTGGGGAAACACGGTAGAAGTGCTAGGTCAAAGGAATTTTATTAAAAACAAAACAAAACAAAATAAAACCGTTTTATACCATCCATTTTATATCAATTGTTGCAAAATTACAATTTATATTTCTAATAGCATAGTATAAATGTACCAATTAATTTGCTTGTATCCTTGGCACCACATTTTCTAAATCTCTGCATTATGTTAAGTTGCATTTCTCTGGTTACTAGTGAAACTAAAATTTTCTTTCAATGTTTTTGAGACATTTGACCGAAAACTTTACCCCCTTTGACTTTCTAATTTTATCAGTGAAGAAAATATAATCATATCTAGGAAAGAAGTCATCACTATTTTATGTAATTTTAACTTGTGGATAGGGTGGGCCAGATAAGAAAACACTTATATCATTAAATAAAGAAAAAATATTAAGGCATTGTTCAGTTTTCTTAGTAACACTGCCATTTTCTTTGGAACTCAATTTCCACTGTACTCTCTTAAATGATAAAAATTATAAAGAAAATAAAACTTACTTCCACTGTTTGATATATTGTAAGGGATTAAGGTTGCATCCTGCATCAGTTAAAGCTTTCTTGTATTGCTCCAAATCAGCCTGAAATAAACAAAGAGTGACACGACAAAAAATTTTACTTTCATGAAAGAGAAGACTATTTTGTTTGTTGTCATATAATTATTCAAAGATTTAGACCAAAAGCATGAGGTTAAATTTGAGGCACCCGAGTACAGTGGAGCTGCATCTTAAGTGAGTATCCAAGTGAGCGTCTGAGGCAATAATGACATATAATGAAAATTACCTTGGATGGGCTCCTAAATCACCTATAAAGCACAGTATTTTGTCATCCCTCAGTAAGTCCCAGAGTCATTTTTGTATTCCACTGTGGAAATAGATGGCCTTTCCTTGGGATAAGCATCAAATGAAAGGTTTGGCTTGACCAAGAATATTACAAAATGAGAAATACCAGGGGAATGACACCGACTCAGTCAGAGGAGAATGGCAGATTCAGGTTTTCCTATCTCACATTCACTCTAGAGGTCAGAGTTATTAACTGAATATGGGTTTCTTTTTAAACTTGTTTTCTCTTTCTTGCTTTTTTTATTTCCCAATGAATAAGTCTAGTTGAATTTGTGTAATTTATAGGCACCTATCATCATAGTGACTCCATGATAAAAATTTTTAAGAGAGAAACTTTTAAGCTCACCTTTACCAGAGATGTTTACTACTTTGCATTTTTGGGTCGATTAATCTGACATCAGCAGTCGTAATTTGCTTTAAGCCTCTTAATGATCACTTAAACTTATGAAAAGACATAATCCTTACCAAAAATAGATGAAAACAATGGTCAAATTAAAAAAATCTTGAATTAAGTTTTAAATTCACACATTCTTAAGGTAATATAAACAGGCTATTAGAATCCCCTAAGATATAGGTAAACCCTCATTAATGACAGATATTTCTAAAAAGAAAGCTACACTTTCTGACTGAATTATAATAAAGGTCAATAGATGTATTCCTAAGATAAAGCAGAATTGGCCTAAAGCAAATAATTAGTTCAGTTTGCTGTTTTAACATGCCAATGATTTTTGACCAAAAGAAGTCCTGCGATATTCCAGACATTAAAAAATAAATGTTAACAGCAAAGGAAGAGTTTACAATAGTCATATCATTCTAGATGTCATCTCTAAGTTTCTTATACTTGTTGCTTATCCAGTAAAATTATACTGAGTTAACATTAGAAAGAGTTAACAGGTCTCTAACCCAGCAACAAGACTGGCACAAAAATCACTGCTTTCCTTCACAGTAAGTTAATTACCTATACATACTTAATTTTTTTCTTCTGTAAAGTAATTGATGGCTCATTACAGAAAAAGAAAAAGAATCCACCCTCCTAATAAAAAAAATCTTCTAGAAGGAAAATTTGTCATTTTCTAATTATTCTTAGAAATTTATTCCGATATAGTTACTTTACTGCAATACAAACCATCTCAACTTCATTTTTTAAAAAACTTTATTTAAGTGTGTTTTTCCAGGACTCATCACCTCCAAGTCAAGTAGCTGTTTCAATCCAGTTGTGGAGGGTGCAGCTCACAGTGGCCCATGCAGGGAGCGAATGAACAACCTTGTTGGTAAGAGCACCGCACTCTAACCAACTGAGCTATCGGGCCGCCCCTCAACTTCATTTTTTTATGAACCATATGACATGAATCTGAAGTTTAATCTTATTAAATTCAATATTTACAGAACTTTGGAACATTGGATGTTTGTCTTCAAGTGACTCCTCTATATTCTATAATGGATATCAGTTTTAACACAATCTTAAAATATTGCCAAATTTTTACTTTAGGTTAAAAATTAAATTCCTTGTAAATAACTATTAGTAGCTATAGCTCAAAGAACTGAAACTATTAAGATCATCACAACATGAGAAATGATAAGGCCAACCTTTCAAAAAGCACAGCACACTCAGTTAACTTAGTTCAGAATAACTATTCTCCTGAAATAAGTGTTTTGGCCACTTGGATTCAGTTGACATCCCAACAACTTAAAAGGGGTCAGACACTTCACGAGTGGCTAGTTCTCTCGGTGACAATAAATACTGCTATAAAACTCAGCAGTAAACAGAACCAACCTTAACAAACTGTTTTTCTTTTAAAGAAAGGAATGAAGTAGCTATTTGGCCACAGTGATTTTCACTTCTGTTTTTGAAACAAACAAGTTATTTCCCCTTTTTCCCAATAACTGAATACGCAGGACATACCTCAGAAGGCACTTGCTGTGCGCTTATATAATAGATAAGAAACAGCCTCATTTTATCTTCTGGAGTTCCCGCTACAAAGGGGAAAACAGAATTTTTAAAAACAAAAAACAAAAATCCTTTCATAATTCTAATAGAGTTTAGTCAATACTTATGAATATATAAAAATTCAAGGTATATATAAATGTGACTAGACAAAATATAGTCCTTGATTCAACTGATTTAAGATTATAGGCACTACAACATGTAAAATGCAGATATGGAACAAAATAAAATACTTGGGGATTAAAGGGATAGTATATGGAAGTATCTCTAATCTATCTTCCAATTTATGTATTATGTTGAGATTTGCCTTTTAGATATCAACACCAAAAGAGAAAAAGGTATAAGCAGGGTAATCATACAATTCTAAAACGGGATCCTATTAAGATGGAAAGGGGATGTTAGTAATAATGATGTAAGGACAGCTGGTAGGAACATGGGACTGTCCTGGGAAACCAGTCGTAGGCTCACTCTAGGTATTAGCTTATGAAGCCTTGCTGGCCCAAGGTCATTCTTCACAAATTGGGGTCATGTCCTAAATATATATGTTTCCTCTTGCTGAAGGGTATAGTTTTAGGTTGGTACAAAAGTAATTGCAGTTTTTGCAATTATTTTCAACCCTTTAAAGCGCAATTACTTTTGCACCAACCTAATACATAAGATTTGAGAAAATAATATATTTGTACTAAAACAAACACTGCTGTATTACATAGAATGTATTTTCAGATAAAATACAATTTTAAGATAACACATAATATTTCAAAGAAATTTCTTGCTTGCAGTAGGTGCTTTGAGTTACTACTCCTAATACCCAAAGCCCAAAACTGTCCAGAGAAACTCATTTATTCTCCCCTATGCTACTGGGTGTACTTTGGTGCACAGTGATAAAGGTCATAGGTTAACTGTTTCACTCCTCAACAAATAATATGCACTCTCACTTCAAATTGTGTCCTAATATTTAAGAACTCAGAATTGTTATATTTTATTATAGAATAAAAACTAGGATAATTTTTTTCAAAACATGACTGATAAATTATTGATTTTTTGGTATGATTTAGAATCTAAAAACCCATTCTCAAATTATCCTGACTCCCTACAGATGACAAAGAATGCAAATAAAGACCAGTGATCAGTTCTCCAAAGTTGTCATGTTTACAAATAAATATTATATCTTGGACATTTTGAATATTAGGTTCTGAGATTCAGGCTCTTGTTTAAATCCTAGGACAAAGGTTATATATATATATATATATAACCTTTGTATATATATTTGTTTTAGCAGATAATTAGCCTGGTCGGGTTCAGGCCAAAGTTCCTCCCACCTTCCTGTGGGTTGTGGCTCCATCACTGGCTCTACTTTCAAAACCTTTTGCAGTGCTACTGGGACCCATCTCACTGCCGGGTGGCCAATATGGGAACTGAGAGGTCGTCTAGCGCTTCACCTCAGTCTTTGCAATGCTGTTTAGGATCAGATTCACATATGTGCAGTTCAGGGGTGAACCCAGGAATTCATAAACAACTTTATTGGGTTGCTTTCCAAAGCTCCTTCCTCTCTGGAATCTCCCTGGTATATTTCCCAGTTCCCTTGGCTCTCTCTTTCTGGTGCTCCAGCTAAAAAGCTTTGGCTTTAGCCACTCTGCTCCATTGTGCATTTCCTGCAACTGTGATTAAGCAGCTAGAGGAAAAAGACAGAAAAAGCAGTAGGGCTTGCTCTAGGTAGGGTTTCCAGGCGGGAATCCCCGCCCGTTCTCAGGAATTTTTTTTGCTTTCCTGTTCCCGAATCCCGAGATATGAACTGTATTCTGTTCTCCATGATGAATCGTTTCCACAAAGTGACGGCCGATACTACCAACCACCTGGGTTCAAGGAGCTGGTTTTTCCGATTTCCCGACCAACTTTTCTCAGGATTCGGTAACGGAAAAGTGAAATAAATTCCTGAGAACAGGTGGGAATTCCCACCTGGAAACCCTAGCTCTAGGCTCTTGGGACCATGGCTCCTAAGAAAGGAGAGAAAGCGAGTTTAAGGGGCCCGTGGGTCCCTGCTGTTGCCTTTAATATCCTTAGCATCTAGGATAGCCTTTTCTAATAGTAGGCCCTTATTCTGCTTAAACAAGGAACCGTTCCCATTCTTCTTCAAGGAGAAACATTTTACAGTGTTAATAAATGCCCCCCAACTTCTGCTAAGGTTTTTAAGAGTCATACCATGGTAAGGGTTGTAGACGTTACAATGACATTCATCATAGGGGAACCAAACAGAAATTGTAAAAATGTATCCTTTATAACTGCAAGTACTCTAGAGCCTAGATAGCTACAACCGGGATCCTCTTGTTACACATAAGTTGCTACTGTAACTGCTCTCTCCTTTGTCTCTAATTGACAAATATATAGTGAAAACACTAAATCCACACTAATACTTCCAATTCCAATCCAACATTACAGGGGTTATTCTAGTTTTCTCCCTTTCCATGTTTATAACTTTCTTCTCTAACAATGGGAAACCAGGATCCTTTTATATCATGATATATTTACTGATTTAACCAGTCCCCTGTATGTAACAAGTATCCAGTCTTTGCTGCCATCCCCTTGCCTGCAGGGAAGCTTTCTCACTCCACTTGGCCTCTGATGCCCTACAATGGGCTTACCCAGACCCCTGGCCATATTTCTCTCCCCATGTGGGCTGAGTCTGGGTTGCTCCCGTTCAGCAATTTGTTAGAACGCTTACCCCCGTGCTCAAGTTTCCACATGTGGACACGCTGTTCACATCACTTTGACTTCAACACCTCATGACTGATCACCAACCCTCCCACTACCCCACCTGGATGCCTGTCTCATTCCGCTCAGGTTCCAACTTCTTGTTCTGGGTGAAGTGACACCAGACTTTGAGTTCGCATAAATGCCTGCTTTGCTCTGCCTTACTTAACATCATTAAAAAATAAAGTGGTTGAGAAAGTAAGGGGAAAGGAAAAAGAAAGGTTCTGTTTGCCTCTTCATAAGTACACTTATTTGCTTTAACTTTACTCAAAAGTTACTGTAAATGGACATATATATTTTGCATTTTTTTCATTGTAAAATGCAAACACCTTTAAAATTCTATGTTCTCACCACAAATCTAGCTTTTTTAAAAGTATGAGCAATACTTATAGCTTCTCAGAAGTTTTTAATGAACAGAACCTTTAATTACAAATAATGTGGATCTTTTTTATTACTTTCCAATTTGAAATAAAGTCTAAAGCTCGTATCAAAACTCGAACTCAAAATCAAACATCATTCAGCTGAAGAGCTTGTGTACAAAATATAAGATGAATAGGGCTTATGTGTTTTTTATTCATTTTGGAAAAAGAGCTGAGATTTGAACTGAAAACTATTCTGAAATGATCAATAAGTCTCTAAAGTTTAGAGATTTTTAGAAGTGAAAACCCTATGTAGATCCCACGATCATTATAACTGAAAGTAATAATTAGATTACATTTTCCAAGTATGAATAGTTTTAAGAAGATGGCATATACAAATATTTAGACAAATATAAAGTATAAAAGGATTAACTAAAGAGTTTCTTTAAAAGTGAATTCCCTAAGTGTTTAAAATTGAATTCAGTTTTAGATACTTCTTTTTTGGAAATTCTTTAGTGTTAAACCAAAGTAATTAGAAAGTGTATCACTTAGAGACACCTCTTTGAACATTATATCTTCAAATCTTCCTATCTTCAAATCTTCCTGGAACCAGCAGAAATTGAGCTTCAGATGTATCATTTTAAACAACTGAATATATAAAGTGCTTAAATATCATCAAAGAAAAGTTCAATGAAACAAAATGCAAATCATTTTTCCATTTTTCGAACTGCTGTGCTACAAACTTAACAGAAAATAGCTCATTTAATTTTCTCAATATTAGCATAGATTGTCAGAAAAACAATAATTCTATTCAGATTTTACTCAAATTGAAAATACTGGATTCATCAGATGTGAAACTTACATTAATCTCAAATTTATGGTACATACCATCAGGGTCTGATATTATATCTAGAAGAGATTTATCCAGAGTAGTCTTGCTCATTATTTTTTCTTCATATTCAAAATATACATCTAGTTTTCTTGCCTGTGTCAAAATAAATATTAGATTAGAATACCTCAAGTAATAAAAACATACTAAGAGTCTCTCAGCTTACAAGTTTCTATTTTCTATGATCAATTTTAAAAACAAATGTTCATTTCCTAATAGAATTTATTTTTAAGTTTTTTACTTTTGATCATGCACTTAATGTAAAAAACAAGACTGACTATTCTGTTTACTGTATTTGACTTATAAGTTCAAAATTAATACTGCATGTCACACTTATATTAGCAAAGATAAAAATCACGCAAATCTCAATTGTTGTATGAATTAGTAACTAGCATACAAATAACATGTATTCCATGCAAATTAATGGTTATGTTCTGGTTGTAGTGCACAAATTCACATATTTTCACCTAAACTGGACAGAAAGTGACCCTAATTATTATCAATAGTTTTTAAATAAAACTTTTCCTCATTAATATTCTCACTTAATACTTTGAAGTTTTAGATAATGAAAAAGTAGTCAAACTTAGCCTTTCTATATAACATCTTTTCTAATTTAAAATCTGTTGATTAAAATTATCCAAATTAAAATAACATGTTAGGATCCTCTAAAGTAAATAAAAAGTATTATTACCAAGTAGCTATTAAATTATGCTTCAGATAATACGGAAGAAAGAACATGCTTTTTATTGAAGGTGTTAACAATCTAAAGGGGAAGAGTAACCATTTATGAAATAAATTACAATACTTAGAGATATCAACAAAGAACCAAAATATAAATATAGCATATAAATATATTAAGCTAAGATGACAGAATGAAATAGGTAACCAATTGTAGAGGAGGAAGTGATGCATTTTGAGTTGAGTTTTGAAAGTAATTTGGAGATATGGAGAGGTAAGAGTTCATTTGAATTAAAGGGATCATACAAAGGCATAATCAGACTGGAGAAATCTGAAAGGTAGACTAAGGAGTGATTTTATACATGAGGCAAAAGGGAATCAGTCAGCATCTCTCAATCCCGCTCTCCCCCCCACCCCCACCCCCACCTCCACCCCCGCAATGGCACCAAGGCCAGAGTTTTAAATAGATGAAATATTCAGTTCAAAAATCCAAACAACATAAAAAGGTATGCATTGAGGCCTGTCCTCACCCCATCCTCTTCCACCCCTTCGCCCCCTATTCCTATGGATATTTACTTTATTTCTTCTATAGTTTTTCAGTTTCTCTATGCAAACAGAAGCAAATAGGGTCTATATCCTAATATCCCTCCATTTCCTGACACAAAATGTAATGTACTATGTTCTTCTGTCCTCTGCTTTCACTCAACAATATATCCCACATCAGTACATGGAGAACTTCCTTATCACTGAACTCTTAATAAGATTATAATAAACAATAAGAGTTTTCCTTTTTAGAAACTGTTTGGCCCTTCGTCGTCTTCAGACTCTCTATGATAGGAGCTATTTTAGCTCCTGTATAAATCTACTTTGAATACCAAAACAGATGAGGTAAAATCCAAGGAATGGAAAAATAGAATATTAAAAATGGATGAAAGAAACACAAAAGTGATCCTAGGAAAGAGACCATGGAAGTGGAAAAGAAGAGACAGATACTTAATAATTAACATGAGAATGGCTATGGAAAGCAAAGTAGTGAAACAAGTCCAAGACAACTCCTGAGGAACCAGGTGATGGCAGTACAAACTATGTTACCGTGACTATTAGATTGGGAAAGGCTAATTCTCTAGACTGAAGCCAGAAATGGAGGCGGGTAGGATGTGATAAAACAAGGTGTGAAGCTGACTTTCAGGCTCTCACAACATACTCCAGCCAACCTTTTCGGTTTTACCATAATACACTACGATCAGTTCCCTCTATAATTCACTGACTTTTCATTAAACATTGTGTATGGTTTTAATCCTCTAGGCTTAGACCCGGGATAGTCTTAGCTTTTTTAGAATTTATTCCTCCTCCATCACCTGCCTGGTGAATTCTACTTTTTCAAGTGGGACCAGCTTCTTTGCAACTCTTTCTTCAGTCTCTGTTCTTTCCCCTCCGTGCCCCTCCCCCAGTCTCCTTCTTGGCTGGAAGAACTTATTACTCTCTTACATGTGTACCAACAGCACTTTACACACCTCTCCATAATAACAATCATCACACTGTATTACTCTCTTTTGTTTACATGCTACCCTTCTAAATATGTAAACTCCCTAGCATGTGTCTGATTCATCGCTTCACTCTAAGAGTCTAATGTAGCACCTGGCTCATAACAAGTACTTGAAAAAGTATTTGTCCAATTTCTAAGCTAAGAGCAGGACATATACAGATCAAGCAGTCATCTTTGAGTCATGAAAGTAGGTTAATGAACTTCTAGAAGTGAAGAATGTAAAGAACCAAGTCTTTAGTGATTTAATATATAAAATTAAGTATGCTAAATGCCATAATGGAATCTAATCAAGTCTTTACTGATTTATGTAGGTATTTCCTGATTTATGTAGGTACAGACATTAAATTCATTTTGTTCTTCTTGATGTATTAACTTACACTTTAACTTCTAAGAAGCAATGGAAACAAAATCCAAAAGCAGCTTAGTTTGATTGCTAGTGGGTAGGGAGTTTCTTTTGGAGGTGATGAAAATGTTCTAAAATTACATTATGGGTGTGGTTGCACAACTCTGTGAATATACTAAAAAACACTAAATTGTACATTTTAAATAGCTGAATTACATGGTATGTGAATTATACCTCAATAAAGCAGTTAAACAAAAGTAATTTAGCATTTCAATATGCAGATTGGGAGGGAGTCCCGTGAAGGAGGGAAAGGAGTAGAGATTTTCTAACCTGCACAAGAGAACTAGTATCTGTTCAGCAACTATTATGTACAAGGCACTTTACTTATAGCTATGGCTTTCAAATGTTTTTAAATAGAGACCCTCAGGACCCTCTTTCTCAAACCAAATCTTCTGAAGAACCCTAAACATAAAATAGATACAAGTGACCCATTAAATGTTTCTACAGAGCTCTAGGGTATCAGAGAACACTGTTTTAAAACTACTTAGATTATCTCATTTTAATTCTCCAAATAACACTATGACCTAGAAATTATTAGTCCTCTTTTAAAGATGAAGAAATGGACACACAGAAACATAGATTTATTCAAGGTTACCAGAGTAGAAGTAGTAGAGAGTTGAGACTCAAATCCAGGTCAGACTCCAATGTACACCACAGACAAAGAGTAGGGAAAATTACATTTTCCTCAAGTACAATTTATTGCTTCCTTTGTACATGCTTTATGAAAGAAAGTATATTTGTCAATTAGTACATATTTTGTTATTTTTGGTAATACACATAATTTATATATTTGTGGCAAAAGGGTATTTTGGCTAGAGACACAATATCTATAGATCCTGTCTCAATTTCTTGAAATAAGGGATAATACTAAGAGAAACAACTTCTGTGATCCCAAAGATTATTTGTATACCGTGTGATTTCAAAGGATAATACAAATTGGATAACAAGAGCTACATGGAAAACAAATTAAAAATATAAAACAAAGTAACAAAGTCAAGATAAACAGATTTCTGGTAGCTTCAATAAATATCAAGAATAAACCAATAAGAAGGAAATTTTATAAAAATCCCAAAGGACTATGCATGGAATATAAATTATATCTAGTGAATATAAATTCTGAGAGCAATGAATTTCTCAAAAAAATCCTTGTAGAAGAGCTTTCTAAGGGGTATTCTTATTTTTTTTTTTTAATTCTAGTGTTTTTCTCCAAATTTCAAAGTTATCAGTGGACAATCAGGCTGACATTTTTCACTCTTCAGTATACTGTCCCAACATTTATATCAAATTAACATTTAATATATATATACACACACACACATACAGTTTTTTTTGACTGGTGACAGCTTACTGAGTTTGAAAAGAACAAAAGCAGTACTCTTAAAAACCAGCTGTCCCTTCCCTTACAATAACAGAAAATTCTTAAGTCATCTGGAATGTACAAGTACAGTTGACCTTTGAACAACAGGGGTTTGATTGTGTGGGTCCACTTATACGCAGAGTTTTTTCAATAAGTATACAGTTGGCCCTCCATACTCCCGGGTGTCACATCCATGGATTCAACCAACCACGGACCGAAAATGTTATTTTTGATTTTGACTCGGGATGGACGGTGCCCCTAACCCTCAAGTTGTACAAGGATCAACTGCAGTAATACAAATTTTGCCTTTTGAAAATCACTACCGAGGAACGTTTGTCCTATGACCCACACCAGACATAAATGAATTCTCTTTTAACAACTGAGGGCTATTTTTCCTTCTCTTTACTGTTCCTCTTTCCATTCTAGCTATAGACACCACCATTCTGGGACTCCCTACTCACTGTTAGCTACAACTCTCATTTTTCACCTCAGTCAATGATTGAGTCAATACTGCAGTTGTATTTCTTGGCCTTCCCTCTTTTCCAAGCCCCAATTCCATCCCCTAATGCTAGTCAGCAGTGAAAGTAAAGGCAAGAACATATGAGTTATACTTCTTTTTACTATGAAGAATCCAAATATCCTCTCCCCCTACTTCTCATGGAGTGAGAGGGGATGATGATAAACCCTTCTCTGTTGCAACACAATATTAGGAATATTCCACATTATGAATTTAAATATAGGGTTTGCAGGACAGGGACCTATCACACAATATCTACAGGAAAGTACATCCTAGGCTAAAATGAACTTAGAACTATACCTTTAGGATATAACCTATACCTAAGTTGAAGATCATTTATACCCTAGCCTTTCTTGTCATTTCGTTTTGCCTCATATGTTTAGTTCCCATCATTTTTGGTCAGGGCTGTATATGTATATTACATCCTCCAGGTGGGCAGCACCCATATGCTGTATTATAATAGTCTGTGGTGTGTATTATATCACTAGAGTATAAACTTCTTACAACTACTTGTTATTATTGAATGCCTTGTGCCCTGCAAGATGAATAGAATTCTCCAAAACTCAGTTGCTTTTTATAACAAAATAGCATGTTAATATACTTTCAGTTATTTTGGTGTGAATTTTGTTGCATTTTATACTGGTGGGTTTGAATGGGTCTGCCAACATGAAAAATTATGTTGCACAAAAACCCCAGATGATCCATGAAATTATATTTGAAGGTGTTCTATAACACAGGTGGCTAAAAATATTTACTTTGGGGCACTTGCTCATACGTCAGAGTGACTTAGAAATCCTGAATAAAATTCATCCTTATACCTCGACCTCACTTCTGTGAGGAGATGGAACAGTGCACTGGTACGAAACCTGGTTAGGATTTTTAACTTCTACAACAGACTATCAACCTTACTATTTGGTTATCTCATTTCCAAATATACGCAGTTTTCTCTCAACCAAAACCACTGAACTTCTAGCATTCTAGGCCCAAATCAGAATGTGTAACCTCAACTTCTCTCCTATCTAATTCCTTATCAAAAGCCCAACTGAAAAAAGTGATAATGTATTACCGAATGTGCAATTCTTTAATTCTTTCCACTTTAGATACTGAAAGTCTATAAACTTAGACCTTACTATCTTGGTAACTTATAAAACTGCCCTCATTTAATTATATTTTAATATTATACCTTTGACTTTCATTAACGTTGCCATATGAAATCCATGACTGTAACTGATATTAAAATACTGCATCACCACATCACTTAGTTTACTTTAGATAATGCCTGACATGAGCAGTGTCTTTTGTAAAATAATGCTAAGGAACATTTTACTTAAAATTAAAAACCAAACTCTCCTTTCTGATAAGAAGTTTGTTTTTTGTGCTTTTTTTTAAACGTAATCACCACTCTCTCTCTTTTTAAATCTTGGTTGACAGAAACTTCAAGGCCAAATTTGAGAATTACCATTACAATTATATAGCAACTATTCTGAGTTTCTCTTTCATTATTTTTGTCATATGTGCTATTTAAGGAAATTGCCTCAAACCTATTTTAGAATAAGGAAACAACTTTAATCTATAAATTTATCCTATATATTGACTCCTACTAAAAAAATATTTAAATTCTGACTACAATGATCTATGTAATAAAAAATTTAGAATGTACATAAAGTGGTCTTTATAGATGACAAATATTAAAAATACAAATATTAGCAACCTTATTAAAAGCAAATACCGAAAAACTGCTTTATCTGTATTTTTGGGGAAAAATAGAGGTTTACATGGCACTTGTTAACTATTATAAGTTTTATTTTACCATGACTCTCAGAAGCATTTAGTTTTAATTTATACTACCAATGTGTTGAACTCCTAAAAGATACACCCAGGAAAAGAAGAGCAAATTAAATCCAAAGTAAGCAGAAGAAAAGAAATAATAAAAATCAGAGCAGAAATCAATGAAATTAAAAATAAGAAATCAATACAGAGAAAAAAAATCACTGGAACCATGAGCTGGTTCTTTGAAAAGATCAATAAAATTGATAAATCTCTAGCTAGGTTAATTAAAAAAGGAGGGAACACAAATAACTAGTATCGGAAGTCAAAGAGGGGCCATCACTACTGGTTCCATGATATCATAAACCAACTCCTTGAAAGACACAATCTACACAATCTCACTAAAGGAGAAACATAATTTGAATGGGCCTATACTTATTAAAGAAATTTATCAATAATGAATAATTTTGTAAAACAGAAAGCATCAGATCTAGATGGGCTGACTAGTGAAGTCTAACAAGCATTTAAGGAAGGAATTATACCAATTCTCTATAATGTCTACCTGAAAATAGAATGCAAATGAGAAATTAGATGCTTTTCTGCTAAGATCAGGAACAAAGCAAGGATGCCCCCTCTTACACTCCTATTCAACATTATACTGGAAGCCCTCACTAACACAATAAACATAAAACAAAATAAAAGGTATACACATTGGGAATGAAGAAATAAAACTGTCTTTGTTTGCAGAAGACACAATTGTAAATGTAGGAAATTCCAAAGAAACAACACAAAATTTCTGGAACTAATAAACTACTATTGCAAGCTTACAAGATACAAGCTTAATATACAAAAGCTGAAGGCTACATCAGGAAAAAGGTTAAGGACTTTTCACATTTTTCATGAACACCATAGCTAATGCAGTAAGACAAGAAAAGGAAATAAACAGAATATAGCATGAAAAAAAAAAAAGAAAAAACTGTCTTTGTTCACAGAAGACATGCTTGTCTATATAGAAAACCCCAAAGAAACAATAAAAAGCTCCAGAAACTAATAATTACAACAAAGTTGCAGAATGCAAGGTTAATATATAAAAGTCAACTGTTTTCCAATATACTAAGCTATGAACAATAAAATGAAAAGAACAATACTATTTCCATTAGTACTCAAAACATAAATAAATGAAATAGTTATAAATCTAACAAAATATGTACAAAATCTATATGAAAAAAAACAACAAATTTCTGATGAGAGAAATCACGGAATAAATAAATGGAGACATTCCATGTTCACAAGCAGAACACTCAATATTGTCAAGATGTCAGTTCTTCCCAACTTGATCTTCAGATTCAATTCAATCAAAATCCCAACAATTTATTTTGTGGATACTGACAAACTGATTCTAAGGTATATATGGAGATATGAAATACCCAGAACAGCCAACATAATATACAAAGAGGAAAAAGAAAAGGAAGACTGACAATACCTGATTTTTAAGACTTAGAATAAAGCTACAGTAATTAAGATCATGTGGTACTGGCCAAAAAGTAGACAAATATATCAACGGAGGAGAAAGAATGCAGAAATTGACCCACACAAATAAAGTCAAATATCTTTGACAGGAAAGGAAATGCAATTCAATGGAGAAAAGACAGACTTTTCAAAAAATGGTGTTGGAACAACTGGACATCTACATGCAAATATATATTTATATATCTATATCTAGACAGACCCTACAACTTTCACAAAAATTAACTAAAACTGGATGATAAACTTAAATGTAAAATGCAAAACTATAAAACTCCTAGAAGATAACTTAAGAGAAAATTTAGATGACCTTGGGAATAGTGATGACTTTTTAGATACAACACCAAAGGCACAATCCATGAAAAAAATAATCAATAAACTGGATTTAATTAAAATTAAAAGCTTCTGTTCTGTGAAAGACATTGTCAAGAGAATAAGACTAGCCATAGATGGGGAGAAAATATTTGTGAAAGACACAGATGTGTCTTTTGTAGTTCCAGAAAAATACAAAGAACTCTTAAAACTCAACAATAACCCGATTTAAAAAAATGGGCCAAAGACCTGAATAGACATCTCACCAAAGAAGATTCAGATGGCAAGTAAGCATATGAGAAGATGCTCCACATCATATGTCATTAGAGATTTGCAAACTAAAACAACGAGATACCTATACGCACCTATTAGAATAGCTGAAATCCAACACAGACACCACCAAAGGCTAGCAAGGATGTGGAGCAACGGGAACTTGCGTTCATTCCTGGTGGGACTGCAATGGTACAGCTACGTTGGAAGACACTTTGGCAGCTGGCAGTTTGCTACAAATCTAAACATACTATTACCATATGATTCAGCAATCACCCTCTTTGGTATTTAGCCAACACAGTTGAAAACTAATATCCACCCAAAAACCTTCACAGGAATATTTATAGCACCTTTAGTCCTTACTACCAAAAATTTGGAAGCAACCAACATATCCTTCTATAGCTGAATGGATAAACAAACTTAGGTACATCCAGACAATGGAATATTAGCCAGCAATACAAAGAAGTGAGCTATCAAGCCATGAAAAGACATGGATGGATCTTAAATACACATTATTAAGTGAAAAGAGCCAATCTAAAAAGGCTAAACACTATATTATTCTGACTCTATGACATTCCGGAGAGACAATACTGTGGAGACAGTAAAAAGATCAGTGGTTGTCAGGGATTCGGAGGAAGGGAAATAGGAATGCAGATGGGGCACAGGTGATTCTTAGGACAGTGAAACGATTCTGTATGACACTGTAATATGGATACATGTCTTTACACATTTGTCAAAACCCATGGAATGTATATAACACAAAGAGTGAACCCTAATGAAAACTATTAGAACCCTAATGAAAACAACAGCATTCCATTTATTTTAGTTACTAATATATTAATATTGGCTTACCAATTTTAACAAAAGTACCACACTAATGCAAGATGTTAATAATAGGGAAACTGGGGGTGGGTGAGTAAGGGGGTATATGGAAATTCTCTGTACTTTTCACACATTTTTCTGCAAAAGTAAAACTGCTCTAAAAAATAAACTCTATTTAAAAAAAACAAAATCCAAAAAAGGCATGCATATAATGGAAAACAAAAGAAGGGTCACATTTAATAGAGTGTCTGTTGCAAAATCTTGTGAAATTTAGTGTAGCTTTGAATAATTATCTTTCACTTACTTCTTCATAGGTATTATATAAAATGACTCAAAAGAAAAGAATTTAGAGATGATTTTGCACGTTTCAAAATATACATATACAAGTCTAACATTTAAAATGAATACATTTTATATATATATACATATATTTGTGTGTGTGTATATATATATACGTGCATATATATGTGTATACATATACATATACATATACATATATATATATATTTGTTTGTGTATATTAATGTTTGCTATCACAGTCAGTATGAAATCCTGGCATGAAATTTGATTCTTGAGGTACTTATCAATACTTCAACATAATTGACATTTAAAAAAAACAATCCATTGTTTTAAAAAGTGTACTTGTTTTATGAAACTTAATTTAAAAGTTGACCACTAAATTTTCATTGCCTATTTAAGCATTCATGGACATAACAGACCAGACTCACTGAATATTTTTTAAGTGAACGAAGCATATTGAATGATCAAATATTTTAATAAGACAATTGGGGTTCCCTACTTCCCGTTATTCTTTTGTTTAAATTACTTCTGATTCTATGGTTGCTCCAAAGAGATTACAAAAGACCAGAACCATTCTCAATGAATTTCTGGTGGATATGGTGGAGCACGGGACTTAAAAGTCAAAAGCCAAAGTTCAACTTCAGGCTCTAGCAGTTGGATTTAAGCCAAGTATTCAGTACCTCTGAGATTCATTTTCCTCTGCAGAATGGGGGAACATATCTATTATGTTAAATTACCCGACATAAGTGCACAAAAAAGTTTGTTCTTCCTTTAAAATGAAAAAAAAACACAAACCATATCATGTGTTCAGATTCTTCAGTTTAGGATTATGATCTGATGATGCTATATTTGATCATACAATATGTGTGAAGTATAAAGTACTCTATAAGGCACTGTAGTAAAATCAAGTTCATTTACATAGCATCTTAAAATGTATGTTATTTTTAAGGTGCTTTAGCATTCATATAATCAGGGTGTAAATAGTTTCCCTCAGATTAAAATAAGAACCACCCACAGAATTGTACATTGTAGGTAATCAATAATTATATAGAAAAGTAAGCAACAATGGCTATCGGAAGGAGTCAAGTAAAAAAATGCAAAATTCTTTAAGACATTTCTTTAAATGAGACACTCTTGGCTTCACCTGATAAACTGATTTGGACTGAACACGAATAACAATGATAAATGGCATGGGAAAAAGACAGCAAGATAAAATACAAAAAGTTCCAAGTTTGAGTTCCAACCCTGCCATTAACTAGAAAACATTTAACCTGCTTTGGAGGTTAACAGAGGGGTGTCTTGGTTCCTTCATTTATTAAATAAGACTATTTCACAAAGTATGTTCTCCAGGATGCTACTTCTCAGAGTTGGTTATAAAGAAGTATTCCCCAAAAGTGTTTCAAAGTCAAAAGAATTTGAGAAATACTTGTGAAATAAGGTTTTCACACATATGACTTCCAGACTTTATATATTATACTGTATTGTGACCCTCCAAGAAGAGAATACAGCAAATTTTATTTCTAACCTTATCTGACCAAAGAAAAACATCTTACTAATTTGTGGAATCTACTTAGGATTCCACAAAGGATTCTAGCTTGAAAGTCTTAAGTTTCAGAGGAAGTTCATGAAGAACTATGGAAAATGAGGGCCAGAGAATAGGGGAAGTTTTTAAGGGTTACGTTTGGCCTTGACATTCTAGTCTGATTTATAACCCCGGCTTCTCACTCTTCCTATTTGGCTATTCTTCCTATTCTATGTGCTGTCATTATAAGCTACCTCAAGTTCTGTAGAGCAAAGCAAGGTATAATAGTGAGAAATTTATTATGAAGTAGGAATGCATCTATCCTCTTAGTGTAAACATTTTATTCTTCATGTCAGTTTGTTTCTACTCTCTGCATTTATCTTATTGCATAAGGGAAAAATCTGTAACAATCTCCTGGAATCTCCTGGGCTTACCTATTTACAAATTACGTAGCATATTCCATTTCTTGCTATTCTAGGTCACTTCAAACCCAAAGCCAAAACTTCACATTACCAAAATTAATCTTTGGCTTTCTCAATGACTTAAACAAAACTCTATTTTTTAAATCTATAAAATGAGATTTAAAATAGATGAACACTAAGCTTTGTTTGAAATTTTCCATTTTGTTGAAGAGTAACTGCCATACAACACACAGAATTTGAAATCATGAACACAATCCCGATAGAGAACATATCATTCGTCACCCAGAAGTTTTCTTACTGTAATGTTTCCCTGTTGGTCTCCAACACTC
This sequence comes from Rhinolophus sinicus, assembly GCF_057876585.1. Lineage (NCBI taxonomy): Eukaryota > Metazoa > Chordata > Mammalia > Chiroptera > Rhinolophidae > Rhinolophus > Rhinolophus sinicus. The sequence continues at coordinate 121,935,479 of NC_142503.1, forward strand.
CTCTCCCTGTCCTGAGGCAAACACTGATCTACTTTGTCACTAAAGACCAGCTACATTTTTGCAAATTTTATGTAAATGCAATGATAGATTTTGTACTTTTTTTTTAATGTGGCTTCTTTCACTCTGCAATTATTTTGGGATTCATCCATATTATTGCATATATCAATAGTACTTTTCTTTTTGTTGCTGAATAGTATTCTACTGTATGAATATACCATGATTCGTTTATTCAATTCGCCTGTTGATAGACAATTGGATTGTTTACAGATTTTGGCTAATAGAAGGACGCTGCTATGAACATTTGTGCACAGTGAACATATGCTTTCATTTATTTTGGATAAATACCTAGGAGTGCAATGGCTGGGGGATTCAAAATATTTAATATTTTAAAAAACTGTTTCTCAGAGTGGATGTACCATTTGACATTTCTACCATCAGTATGACAGTTCTAGTTCTTGTGCATCCTTGACAAAGGTTGGCATGATCAATCTTTTTATTTTTAGACATTTTAATAGATGTGTAGTGGTATCTCATTGTGGTTTAGTTTGCATTTTTCTAATGACTGTTGAACTTATTTGTCATCTGTATATTTTTTCAGTCGAGTCTCTGTTCAAATATTTTGGCCATTTCTTAAATTGGGTTGTTTATTTTCTTATTGGATTTTGAGAAGTCTTTATTTCTTTGAATTTAACCTTTATGAATCTATTAAACTGGATCTTGCTAAATTACAGTGCTTCATCTTCACAAAAGCAGATGGCAGAGAAGCAAGAGGAAAGAACTACAGTAAGGTAATTTCACACTTTTTTTTGGAGAGGTGGAGTACTCTCCAGAAATTCAGTGTGTGAAAAGCTCTTCAGTGAGTTCCACTCACTCAAGAGCTTGTCGTAAGAAAAACTTCTTTAAATTCTGATACTGATTAATCTTATTTGGGATGAGAAGAGGTAGGAGATAGTGACAGCCTGTCCATTGAGGACTTCCTCCTACTGAATATACGAAGATTTGCCTTGAAGAAAAAACACCAAGGTCATAAGAACATTCACTTGGTACATGGAGATCATTTTAAATAGATCAGCCAAAATCCAGCCAGAGAAATGTTCTGATTCCTAGTATAGTACAATTTCTTTCCTACTGTGTTCAGGAGAGTAGGGATCAGTTAATCAGTTAGTTAATATAAAGGATAATCAAAAAGGATCTGTTGTATAAGACGAGGTCGAGCAATTAAATTTGTGAAATTGTAACAATGTTGCTAATCTTTTTTGATATCAGAGGGATTATTCATTATGAATTTGGACCAATTGGACTGACAGTTAACCACGTTTACTATTTGGAAGTGCTAAAAAGGCTGCGTGAAAAAGTTAGACGACCTGAACTTTTCACCACCAATTCATGGCTCTTGCATCACATCAATGCACCAGCTCACTGTCTGTGAGGGAGTTTTTCGCCAGTAAATAACTAACTGTTTTGGAACACCCTCCCTACTCACCTGATCTGGCCCCCAGTGATTTCTTTCTTTACCTGAAGATAAAGGAAATACTGAAAGGAAGACATTTTGATGACATTCAGGACATTAGGGTAATAGGACAACGGCTCTGATGGCCATTCCAGAAAAAGTTCCAAAATTGCTTTGAAGGGTGGACTAGGCACTGGTGTCGGTGCATAGCTTCCCAAGGGGAGTACTTCTAAGGTGACTGTAGTGATATTCAGCAATAAGGTATGTAGCACTTTTTCTAGGATGAGTTCATGAACTTAATTGTCAGACCTTGTGTATATGTTTTAAACAGCATCTTTTCATTTAAGACCTAAAATGTACAATTGTCTGCCAATCTTGATGTAGGTCCTAGACCTTTTCTTTGGAGAACAGAGGTTCACTGAAATTTTTTTTCTTTTTTGCATAAAGCACAACTATAATGGATCACCTAAGATTTCCAGTTTCAGTTTCTTTGAAGTGGAACAAAGATGTGTAGACATTTGTAAAGCAATTTTAGTATTTTTTGAAATTTTGCAATCTTTTCGTTTAAGCAATAATTAAATCACCATCTTTATTGAGTCTAAGTTGTGTAACTTAGTTTTATAGAAACAGTCCTCTTTTCCTACTCATACAATTGATACAAGCAGATTGGAATCAAATACAAATAATTTTCTCTGGTAAGCAAAAATTTCAACGTGAGGAACATACTAGCTGCCAGTGGTCAGTACGTCGTGTGGCGGGTAGCCACTGTGTTTTACAGAGGGGATAAAGGGCATCGGTTAATTTGGTGTGTTGACTAGAGGAGCTCAATTAAGAGAATTTCTACTTTATTTTGAAAGCTTATCTTCTCCAAAGAATAAAGAAGTTGAGTCAAAGACCAATTAGCTGCCTGGAGGAGGGGCTGTGGTTAACAGCTAGCACTGCTAACACGGCTAACGCTCGCTCAGAGTGTAGACCTGAGGCTGTACATGCTTGCTTTAGGTCTTTAGGTCTTCATGATGTCTTTAGGTCTAATTCAGCACCTCTCAACTTCCTTCATAAGCAGCGGCAAAACAAAAATGAGGATTCAGCACCAATGAAGACTCGACACACCACAGCTTATTAACAGCTTGTTCTTTACTGGCTCTCAGGCGATGAGGCATTCTGATGTGACAGCCTTTCCTCTCCAGGGGAGCACTGAGTGAAAGCATATGATGCCATCTCTCTCTCACACTACGCCTTACATGTAGTTATCGGTTCCTTTCCTTAAGAGTACTTAATTCAGTTTGACTATGCAGGTGAAATAACAATAGTTAAAATAAATTAAAATTTGTCTACAAATATTTAAGTAATCCCAGAAGGCATCCCCGATAATCAGCAAGTAGGGAAAGTCATATTTGTATTAGAAATAAAAGAACTGCTAAAGAAAAGTTTTAATAGGTATGGGTTACTCAAATAAAAATGAGGATTCAACAAATTACTCCTTAATCTGTTAAACCCAAAGTTAACTATCCAAACCACTAAAATACTCAGAATATTCCATAAACCTGAGTGATAATATTTGCTAAAGTTGTTGCAAACTGGTGTGCTAGTTTTAACTTGCTGGATAACTGCCAAGACTTCTAAAGAAATTAATTTCTTCTAGTATTCTGCTTCAGAAAATTATCTAAGAAAATGTAGGAAGTGGCTATAATCTAAACATGACAAAAGGAGAAATATGCAAAACTGCAATAAAGATAAATTCCAAGAGAAGCATTCTGAGATCTCCCCATAAAGTCATAATATCCTTGCTAATAAAAATTTTTTTTTACTGCTTTCATGAATAAATGTTTACAAATAAGTAAAGCTTAGATGATCAATAAATTCTGGTGAAAACAGCAAGAGATCATGGAAAAAAATACTTCTTTAATTAATATTAACATTATAACCAGAGAGAGATGGTATTACATAATAACGGTACAAATAAACATGCCATTTAAAAGTAAATATTATGAAGTTACGAATTTAATAATTATGGAAAAACGATAAGGAGAAATTTTACAAATAGGTGTAATGAGAAATAATGGGAGCTTATATGTTAGTTTTGACAGGGAGAAGCAGAACTCAGAGATGGTCAACATTACAAGAGGGCTCTTCCCAGAAAACATTCCAATTTTTCTATACTAACATAATTTCTTACATTAGGATAACTCTTGAGTATGTGATTTATTAAATACAACTATAATTTATATGTAAACACTTAGAATAAACATGCTCCTTTATCAATATTAAAAACCTACTGATATTAACTGGGTTTCTTAGAACGAATCAAAGAGGAATAGTATGTCCTATTAATGACATTATTTTCCCTCTGTAAATGACTGTACTTTAAGGCACAGTTTCTTTAAATCAGATCCTATTAGGAAAAAGTGTCTTCCTTGAGTTACAGCAAAAAAAACTATTCCAGGGAAGGCCGGATGGCTCAGTTGGTTAGAGCATTAGCTCTGAGCAACAGGGTTGCCCATTCGATTCCGACATGGGCCAGTGAGCTGCACCCTCCGCAACTAGATTGAAGATAATGAGCTGCTGCTGAGCTTCCAGAGGGGTGGCCGGATGGCTCAGCTGGTTAGAGCGCAAGCTCTTAACAACAAGGTTGCCGGTTTGACTCCCCCATGGGATGGTGAGCTGTGCCCCCTGCAACTATGATTGAAAACGGCGACTGGACTTGGAGCTGAGCTGCGCCCTCCATGACTAAGATTGAAGGGCAACAACTTCACTTAGAGCTGATGGGTCCTGGGAAAAACACACTGTTCCACAATAAGGTCCTGGAAACACACACTGTCTTCCTTTCCCAATAAAATCTTAAAAAACAAGCAAACAAAAAAAATCTACTCCAAAATGTGCATGTTTCATATAAAATTGCTTAACACCTCGAATGATAAAGATGCTGTGCCAGACATTTAGCCCTGGAAGAAACAACATTTTTTTTCTAAAGAGAGCCAAATGACCAGGTCTTTAAAGCAGAATTGTTTGGGTCAGGCATGGTGGCAGATTAAAGCATCTCAGACAGAGGGCCTCTGTTAGCAACAACTGAGCATCGTAAAGAATTTCATAAGTAAATTTTGCCTTAAAAAAACACCCTTTTCCCCCCTAGGCAGCTACAACAGGCGCCTTCCAGTTCCACACTGACTTCCAGAACTCACCCATCCCTCATGGTCCTCAGTGCATTCTGCATTTAAAACATAAATCACATCATGTCATTTACCTCCAGTGACTGCCCATCATACTTCAATTCCCATTTCTCGCTACATGACAGTCTATCACTCTTTCCGTCACCAAAACCATACTAGTCTTCTAGGTCCTTAAACACACCGCCTTGTTCCTGTATGAAGGAAGGCCTTTACACTTCTTAGTCCTTCCTGGAACGCTTGGCTCTGCGATTTTCACGAACTGGCTCCTTCTTATGATTCAGGTCTCAACTCAAACATCACCTCAATCGAAGGTGATTCTCTAACCACTTACTCCTGACCACTTAAGAGTAGCCCTCTCAGCCATTCTCTATCATCTCACATCACCCTGTTTTTGTTGTTTTCACATCACCTAATGCCTGAAGTATCTTGTTTTCTAATTTGTTTACTTTACTGCCACTACAATTAGTTCCAAGGGAATAGAGAACTTATCTGTCTTGTTTACTACAGAATCTACAGAATTGGGCATAACACAATACACACAGAGCCACTCAATAAACATGACTGAATAATTACTTTAACCAGAATTTTCTCAAACAATAAACTCTAGTCTCTGACCTGGAGTATACTCATACACGTGTAGCACGATAATGTTTGTAAAGTTTTATGAACAGGATGAAACTGTGCGCTTTCCATAATTAGTTACTTTGGGTTACACAACTCAGTATAGTAGTAGTTGCTGAGCTTGGCATTTTCCTGGTTTTATAGCTGTGAGAACTGAAGTCACAAAGTGTAAGAATTAATAAACTTTTAATAAAAAATGTGAACAAAAACCCTCTATGAATCAAGGGAATCCACAGAACAGCTTAAATCTCAAAGCACACATAGTACTATTAACAACTGTCATAACTTGTTACAATTTTTTAATTGTCTATGTACTTGAATGTAGCACCTAGCATCCTGCCAGGCAAACAGCGAGTACTCAAAAATGTTTGCTGAATGGGTCATAAGATCATTATTACATAATTATAGTTAAAAAACTAGAAACTTTTAGAAACTAAAATTTGTTTTAAGTGCAATACATTTTTAAAAACTTTTTCTATTAGAGTCACAGTCTTTGCCTTGTAAGCAAAGCCTTTTCTCTCCTCCTGAAGGAAATTCCTTATATAGATAGCTCTCTGTTGTATTTTACCTGGTTTTATAAGTAAAGCTTAGATGATCAATAAATTCTGGATATTTTATTATTAATGGATATTTTATATATATATATTATCTTCACAGGAGACAAAAACCTCAGGTAAACAGATCTGAGCAATCTCTTCCTACTTTACAGAGATGCTACGTATAGAAGGGAAAACATCAGCAACAGAATCCCCTATAGACTGAACAATTATGTTTCTAATCCTGTAGGTACATGAAAATGGCAAGTATTACTATCAAGATGTGGAAGAAAAGAGAAAATTAGGTTGTCAGCTTAATAGAAATTATGCAGGTTTAAATTCCATGCTGCACAATGCTCATTGTCTATCGATACGAGCTCCTTTCTAATGCTCCATGACTTTTTAAATCATTAAAAAAGAAAACCGTTTAAGTCCCTTTTCCTTAAATCCAAGGTGTCAACATCTTTGACAGGCAGCAAGCATATTCAGCTTTTTTACGCTGCCTTTGGAAATATATCGTATTAACTAAATAAAAAGTAGGACTCAGTAATAACCACATCCTCAAGCTGTCACCGGAATTCAGCTCCATGTCCAGAGAATAAATAACTGTAGAATAGCGAAGGGCTGATTAAGTCAAGCTAATATGAGACAATCATGAATAAAGTAATAAAAAAAAGAACTACGATAACAACTGATAGATGATCTAATGTATTTGTTTCAAAATCAGTAAATAGGAGAGAGTAAGAAGCTTTAATGCTAACAGACTCATCTAAAACTAAAAAAGTTCGAACCAATTTACATAATGAAATGATGTTATTAATGGATATTTTGTATAGTACTATAGTCAAATGGATGTCTACATCTGTGTTACTGACGGTTAGATACAGGTCTACTGAAACAGGATATGGGTACAGGAAGTATCAAGGCAGTGCGACATCACAGAAATACCACAGATTCTAACTTCTGTATACTGAAGGTGTGACCTTGGGCAAATCATTCATCCTTCTGGATTATTAAGTTTCCTCACTTGTAAAAAATGAAGGCAGTAATGCTGCCCTCAATAATTATACCTCATAATGTTACAGCGAGAGCTCAATGAGATAATGAATATGAAAGCATCTTACAAAGTATAAAACCCTACATAAACAGAACTTGTACTGTGGGGGGATAAAAGTTAAATTTACCTTTATATGTTCTAAAACAGCAGTGGCAACATTTGTATGGAGATCAATAAGTCTTTTTTTTTCAAGGAGTTCTGGCAAAGAACTACAATATCAAAAAATTGAAGATCAACCATTAAATTTTCTAAGAAAATGATACAGACCTTAACAAAACCCACACCTCAGTGTTACCTCTGAGGAAACTTAGAATAGTAAAATAGTAACTAAATGACAAGTTAAACTGTCTATTAACTGAATTTAATCTGGAGGCTTGAACACATACCGTATTTACTACTTTAATACAGGTGAAATGCTTCTTAGTTATTGTTCTATCATTTCACTTTCAGGTTCTAAAATTTGGAGGTTTAGGATAAAATCAGATTAATGGAAATATGATTGTGCCTATATTTCTAAAACACATTTCCTCTCTCCTTGATGGTATTTAAAGAATCCAAAAGAAACTGCTTAACCATTACTTAATAAAATAATAGCAGCAATGATAACTTTAGCAACAACTTGCATTACGTTATCACCAACACTATTTTCTTAGTAAAATTACCTGCATTATACAGTTCTCCAACAAGTGAAATAAGCAAATGATCTGCTATATAAAGAGGGAACTTAATTTTACCTGAACATGTTAAAAACACAATTTAGTTCTTTAATCTTAAAGGTATATGCTATTATCTACTATTTCCTATTATTAAAAATATTAACCAATTTGTTAACCTTCTAAATAAATCTTGTCAACAGAAACACTTCAAAGAGGATATACTGCTTACATACCTAACAGCTGATGTTAGCTTGGCAGTATTGTCTGAAAGCATACTGATGGCTCCTTCATCTTCCCCTTCCAGTCCCTGGGAAGAAAAAAAGTGTCCAATAACTACTCAAAAATCCCAAGCCCAAGCATAAAAATCAATATATTTCTAAGATCACTCGTAAACAGTAAGATTAACAATTCTTTTCCTTTAAGGAATAAATGTCTGCATTTCGACAGTTACAGAAAAGTTCTAGCCACCAAATGCCTAATAAATGATTGGATGACTACAAAAAGGACCAGCTTGCATTTTCAGATGAAGAATAGGTCCAGATACTTGCCACAGGTCACATAGTAATAAGAGACGCAGCACTGGAACATGTATTTCTAAAATGAAGCCACATTATACATTTTTTTCAAGTTCTTTAAACAATTTTTGCTCTACTCAGTATTTGGTTTTCTTAAAAAGATATTTTATATAAGTTGTTTTTTGTTTTAAAGCAATGAACGGCCTTGAATTTTTAGGGGAGGGAAAAGAAACCCCTTTCTTCCTCCAGATGTCTCTCTGCTTCCTATAATTCTTAGAAAGCAAACAGAACCTTACCATAATGCTTTTAAGTCGTTTAACCTCATCTTCCTGCGCTCTGTAAGATTCTAGTTCTTGCTGAACTGATTCTGCAACTTCTGGGAATGGACTGAAACAGTATTGTACAAAAAGAACTATGAGTATGACATTAAAAGAGATTTCAAAAAATTTTTGAAATATATAGTGAGGATATATCATTATTATAAATGTACTGTTTGGATTTGAATATTATATATATATATATATATATATATATATATATATATATATATATATATGCAGACAACATGTAGAATAAATACAACTACATAGCCTTGTAATATTTATTTACTTACAGTTGACCCTTGAACAACTCAGGTTTGAAATGCATGGGTCCACTTATATGTGGATTTTCTTTTTTTTTAAATTAATACAGTTGGCCCTTAGTATCCAGGGGTTTCACATCTGTAGATCCAAGCAACTGAAAATCAAAAACAGTATTTTCACATTCGCAACAGTGGTTGGTTAAATCTGGAGATCCAAAGAACCCACTGCAGTTAAGTTTTGGAGGAGTCAAAAGTTACATGCAGATTTTCGACTGTGCAGGGGGATCGGTGTCCCTAACCCCTGCACTGTTCAAGGGTCAACTGCATATTATAAATACTATTTCTTTAAAATGCATATCATAATACTTTTACATCTAAACAAATTTAAATTTTATTTCTATTCTTTTCATTAACCACATCACATTTTCTCTTCACCTATATGCTGTTAGAAAAAAAGGTAAAATACCTGACTGAAACACAAAGAAGTCATCATGTATCACCCATCAAGTAAATGTTACCACCCAAATTAACAACATGGTGTCAAAGGATCCATGCAACAACAAAGGCGGTATTTAAAAAAATATTACATGACAGTAACTGTAAAACAAAAGCTTTTAATTCTGCAAGCTTAATATCCTAAAACACTACTGGTAAAAACAGAACATAGGCCACCATTTTGTTGGTCTAATGCCTGGTATCTTCTTCCTGGGAAGTGCAGTTTAGCAGTGATTTCTGTACGTAGACTTCAGACACAACTCATCTGCAATCACTGAGCAAGCAGTTCCAGTAGAAAAAGTGTTGCTCAGTCCTAATCTTGAATTCTAGACGAATAGTTTTAGATGAATATATGATGACCATGAAGTGGTTCCTAACATGAGTATTTTTCATCTACAGCCTTAGTGGAGGCCAGAAGCTTTTTCTCCTTTCCGAAAGAAAAGGGCATGTCTCATCAGTATTGAAACAGAATCCTCCCCCTCTTTCCTTGATAATACTTCATTAGTGATCAGCACACTTCATCCAATGAAGACAGACAGAAATGACAGAAGTTCTGAAAGGATTCTGAGGAGCACAGTCCAGTTTTCTATGACAACAGCACACACGAACCCCGGCTCCAGCAGAGTCTATGTTGGCAAAACCAGCACTGAGCATGTAAAATGTGCTGGGAGAACTAGATGGTCCTTAAAACCTCCAGTATCTTCAGGTCTCAAAGCGAACAGACAATCATGACTGCTGACATATTACTGAATGCCTAACACTCTACTAATAATTTGTCTCTTTTTTCTCATTTAATCCTGACCACAGTGTTGGTGAGGTAAACACTATTCATAGTTCAGACCAGGGACTTTGGATCTGCCAGAACGTGGTTTTATCCCTGGTTTCACCAGTGAAAGCTGGGTGACTTTGGGCAAGTTACTTCTCTCTATTATCTCACTTAATCTTCATAACCATCTTCTGAAATAGGGCAACATGTAGAATATCATCCCCACATTTTACTGATGGGAAAACTGAAGCACAGAGACTAAGTCACCGTTTAACGCCATGCTGTCTCCCAGTGTCTTGCGCCCATGCTGCTATTGTAGGACAATATTCAGTGAGGGTTATTCAGGGCTACTCCTACTTACAAACAAAAATCAAAGTTCTCATTATTCACCTGAGCTCTTGATTATTCCTAAACATGGTCTAAAGAAAATATTCAAAATTTCCATATTTAAATGAAGAGATTTTTTTCTTAAGCTTTCTTCTATTACAGAATGTAAACTTTAAAGTTAACTTGAAAATATCCTGCGTCCTCTATAAATAATGTAAATGTAATTTCCTGTACTTTACTATTCTGGAACGAAATTTAGACTATGGAATTCTAAACAGAAAAAAAATTAAAATAAAGTAAATTATAACAATACCCAAAATTGCCATAGTCAGAAAGAAGGTAGTGACTTTTCTCTATAGAAAAATCTAATTTTTTGCTAAACAATATGATTCTCAGTGTTAAAAAGAAGTTATAAATAATTAAAAAAAAATACAAAAGAAATAGAGCACATTGAACCAAGTCTATATCTTACTTCTCTTTCAACATAAAGGAGGCCAAAAAAATAGCCATATCAAAGATACACACATACACACACACACACACACACACATATATTACACACATACAGATGTGGTAATACTTATCTCAGTGTTGGTATTTTGAAATATTCATAATAATAACATATTTCTATAACTGTTGATGAGCAACATTCTTTTTTTCTCTTAGAGGAATAATGTTGTTTGTTTAGAATGATTTGTCTAGCTATAGTGACCCCTAACTAGCTAACTTTTATGACAGTTACTGAGCCCATGAAGTACTCTAAATTTAATGGGACATAGCAATATGTGGGATCTGTATATCTGCCTACTATAAATCACAGGACAAATTACTACAATTTTTTCACCTATTATTTCTAATGTATTTTAAATAAATACGGTTTTTAGGCTTAGGTAGTCTCTCCACAGATATATAAAACTGGGTTTGTATGAAGGCAAACATGGAACAAAGAGGGAAAATCATATCTCAATGTTTCATTATCACAAAAGCCCATTTTAATGAAGGACAGAAATGGTTTTGTAGAAGGTCAGTGAGGATAGCAACAAAATTTAGAAAGACTATCTATAAAACCGACAAAATCATATGGTCTGAGCTAACTGATAGGGGAAATGGTTCCTATAAAACTAACAAAAAACAACCCAGGAGTCAAGAAAAAATCGGGCAATAAAAATACATATCTATAGACTATTTAATTATAGCTCCAACTCATTGTGTAGACGAACTACCATGACCTTTCTGATGTCTTTTTTAATCAAATACAGTAAGTCAGATGACATCTTCATTTCTTTTTAAGAGGTGAATCTTTTACTTAATGATGTTTTTCTTACTTACCTTCCTTTATGTTTCTGCCAGAATTTATCAACTGGCGTTAAATCATAAGACTTCTTGTTTTTTCTCTTTGGTCTAGCACCAGCCGGAGAATTTTCCACTCCTGAAGATTCTTCCAAATTAACTCTGTTTAAGTGAAAATCCTAGAAAAAAGTAATCCTGTTTTAAATAATAGTCTGCGTATAAGAACCATAACATTTCCTACAACAAGGAAAATAACAGATTCTTGCTGCCCTTTCTAATATTTCCAAGGACAAAATATAGATCTGAAACTCAGAAGACCTCTTTCCAGTGTTTTGTTATACAAATGTACTTTTGTTTGTGTATTTTAATTAAAGTAGTACATATAGAGGATTAAAATGTCAAAAAACATATAAGAACTATGTTAAGGTTCTTGTGTATCCTTTAGAAAAATATTACTCATATGGCAGCATACACATATCCTTTTAATTTTAAAGAATGGGATTACATTATACATTGTTTTACCTTACTTATCTCATTTTATAATGTATTTTAGAGCTCTTTCTCTATCTGTATATGTACATCTACCTCATCTTTATCAATGCCTACATAGTAGTCCAGTATTTGGCTGTACCTATTTATTTGACTAAGCCTCTTGATACTTAGTTGTTTCCAATAACAAAAAATCTTAACATTCTGATATATTATTTGATTGATGGATTGCATTTTTCAAAAGTTCTAATAGACGCTACGATAGTAACAGCACTGCCTTTCACATAAATTCTAAGAGTTAATCAGACAGTAGTTGCTAGACTTTTCTGCCTTGAATTAATTTTACTCCTGTGGGGCTTGATTTTTTTGCCCTTTCTCAAAAAAACAAACATACAAAAAAACAAAATAAAAGTATCTTTTCTAACCTTTTCCCTCATTCCTGCATTAGACTTGTGGGTTCCTTCACGTAACAGCAGTATTTTGTGGTTCAACTCTACTCCAAATAGTGAGCTAGTTATTAATAAAACATGGCTATCAATAAGTGAGTAAATGAATGATGAGCAAGAAAAAAATTACATAGAGAAATTATCTAGCATGACTGTTACACAATCATCTCAGTACTAAGATATAAGTTTCTAATTAATGATTAAACTTCTAGGTCTTAGCAAATTCAATGTACTGAATATAATTTAATCTCCTCTTGATAAAACAAGGTCATTAATACTGAGTCTAGGTCTTTAGGAGTGCAAAATATAGATGTCTAATTGCCATAGTGGTGTAAGTAACAAGAGTATAGTTATATTGCATTTCAACCTGTTATTATGTCTTTTCTACAGACTCTTCCATATTATTCTAGCATAAACATATCAATAACCTAACTCCTCTTACTTTCCTATCCACATATCTTAACCTCACTTTGTACAAGGAATCATCCGTACAGGAAGAAAGATATTGACATTTACATCTGAGAAGAACCCTTGGTTTTAAAAATTATCTAACAAAACAAGATGACTGAAGAAAAGAAACATTTTTAAATAGCTAAGCTTTTAAACTAGAATTTCTAGTGAACTACTGTTTCCATGGTGATGACACAGATCATTCAAAATAAAAGTGACTTGTTAAGCGAAATTACTGCTCTAACAATAGGACAGCATATTTTTACTGAAGTTTTGATGGAATACTTAAAATGACAAAGAAATAAAAGATGTTAAGAGTTTTGAGAAATAACATAATAATGGCAAGAACATTTCCATTGTTTACATACTAGTCAGGCAAATAAGGAAAAGTAATTTCAGTCTTGAAAACCGGGAAATAAGAACATCCTGTGCTGTACTCAATCATGTTAAAGAAACTGAACATTGACACAAATAAAAGACAACAATTAGTTTTAACATGGTAGAATCTAATCTGTTTCCACCTATATCCACACTTTCCTTACTTATAAGACAAGACAATGGTGTCCCATACCACCAGATACATAAATCCTATCGTGCGGTGCTAAAAACATGGATGAGTCTTCAGCAGTCTTAATTTAATTTCACAAGTTAAAGCAGACCAGTGAGCCAGACAGAGCTAATGCTAGCAAAATGACATTTAGATAATATGGGTGACATCTATTCATGCACAATTAAGATTTATTTTCACATGAGAAAAAAAAGTAAAATAAAAGTAACTTATTTTGGCAAGGAATTGAACCAAATCTAATCAAGTCTCTAGACCTATCAGTTTACAGGAAATACTCAGAATAGAGAAACATGTCAAATTGTACCCCACAGGGATACAATCAACCAAACGCAGAAATGTAGAAAATTCTTTAGAAAAACAACTCAATTCCTTTACTACAAAAATGGCAATAATAAATGAGTGGGAAGAGAGGAATTGTAAATTGAAAAACTTAAATGCAATGTACACATATTGTTTATAGATATTACCAAATAAAAATTGTTAATTTTGTTGGGTAGGATAATAAAATTATGGTACTTTTTTCAAAAAGATATATGTTGAAGTATTTGTGCATAAGATCATGTAATGCCTGGGATGAGATGTGTAAGATGCATATTGTCTGGGAAGCTAAATGATGCACATGGAGGTTGAGTATAGTAGTCTCTGACTTTGTGTTTTTATATGAAATATCCACAAGAAAAGTCTTAAAATTTTATTCATAGCAATGAAACACGATCTAAATACAATCCACAATTATTTGCCCTTTGCCACAGTTATTGTGAAAGGGCATGTTGAGATGGGGGGGCCTCATCACCCTGAATTCATGTGTGACCACCATGGGCAGAGCTCCCCCTGCCCATCCACACTGGACAAGGAAAAAGAAACACTGTGAACAAAAAATCAATACTAGTTATTTTCATCCACTGAGGTTTGAGGACTGGTTTAGATTAAACAGCACAATCTAACCTGTTCTCCTTCAGAGGCCAAGATATTCTATCCAGATTCCACAATGCCAGGCACCACTTTGGTAGGCTTGTTCACTCTTATTAAAGCAGAATTCCTTATGACTCTAAGAATCATGATCTGGAAACTCCCCCACAGATACACTGCTGACAATATGCAAACATTTTCTACCAGTTTTCATGTGAGAATCTCAACTCAAAAGCAGTTTATTCAATCTCTAAACTAGTAAAGAATTTGGGCCTTAATGCTTTGGAAATGTAACTGTGACTATCAGTCACATGTGGCTATTGAGTATCTGGAATGTGGCTAGTCTGAATTGAGATGTGATGTAAGCACAAAATATACACTGAATTTTGAAGACTAACTATATAAAAAAAGAATATAAAATATACTATTTAAATAAATATCACCTGTTTCTTTTTCTTTTTAACGTGGCTACTAGAAAATCTAAAACTACATCTATAGTTTGTACTGTATGTCTATTAAAATGTGCAGAAGATAAAAAGGGGAAAGAAAAATCTAATTTAGAATATTCAAAAGAATCATTTAATTGAAAAAGAAAATCCTTGCAAAATGGTCCATCATAAACATAGATTAAAAAAAGTCAAAATCTTACGTACTAAGCAACTAGTATATAAGGGGAAAAAAAATAAAACCCACAGTGTCACCTAAAGCTAGCTTAGCAGATATTAAATAATAGTACTCTTCTTTCCCTCAGATTAAGTCAAATTTTAACCCAAGTTCAGGAATACCAATGAATATGGAAATATACTGAAACAATACCTTTTTAAAAAAATGAATGAAATCAAGGATGTCTTCTAGGCCCTTACATAGCCCACATGACTGTGGTAAGAACTTCCTACAGTTATGAGCAGCTAGTTTGGTTAGTTATGAACAAGCTGTGCTTAAATTAGTCAAAGTTTACATTGTACTTTTAAGTTTTAGGCAAATGCCTGAAACTATTCCAACACACTGTTATCCAAGAGCTTTTGTGTTAATAAAGACTAGAGGATCAACCTTCAAAGCATCAAACTTTGAACTACACTTTAGGCATCTGTTATAGTGGAATCACGCATCTTTGAGAAAATGCAATAACTTTTTAAAAGTGTATAATTTGGAAAACATTTCCTTTTTTCTTCTTGAGTGGCAAGAAAAATAGAAAAACAAATGTCATTAAAGTCTCTCTGTATATTAGCATACAGTCTAATTTAAGGTTTCAAATAATATTAATAAGAGTCGGTAGCAGAGGACCAAAGGCACAAAAAGGGCACCTCAGATTTGAAAAAACAAAGGCCAAGTAAAGGACAAGATACTGAGATGGAACAACAACCATCCCTTTGCCTAAGGCAGGGGTGTCCAAACCAGCCCGCAGTTGGCCCGCTGGCCTCAATCCATTGTTAATTGGCCCGCAGCAAATTCCAAAAATATATTTAGTTTACTTAAATAAACCAGTGAGGCAATACATACTTTACCTCGAGTGAGTGGCTCGGCTGTTTGTGTATTTTACTGCATATGGCCCTTGGTAAAAAACATTGAAAAAAGTTTGGTGGGGAATGGGAGATGAGGGTAAGGGGGATCAAATATATGGTGATGGAAGGAGAACTGACTCTGGGTGAACACACATTGGGATTTATAGATGATGTAATACAGAATTGTACACCTGAAATCTATGTAATTTTACTAACAATTGTCACCCCAATAAATTTAAAAAATCAATTAAAAAAAAAAAAGAAAAAGTTTGGACACCCCTGGCCTAAGGGTAACTACTCATTGCAGTTGAAAAATCAAATCTACCCCTCCTGAACCAAAATGTAATAAAAGGATTTTCTAATTACTAATTTTGCATTTTATATCCCCATAAAAGGAAAAGGCACTGCCAAGTTTTTCACCAGAAGAGTTTATTTCCTATATTAAATGACAACAATCATTTTTCTGGCGCACAGGGAAGCTGTGTGAATTTTCATAGGTATGTCCAAGATGTGATATATAAATATTATCAATGTTCCAGGTTTTTAGGCAAAGATAGTTGATATAAAAAGCTCCAGTTACAAGTTAATGGTTCCTATCTAGAACTTTTACTCCATCTTGTGGAGGTAAAGGGATTAATAAGAATTTTAAAAGCTTGGATGAAACTTCAAAAGCAGTTTTCAACAAAAAATGGAGTCATTACAATTTATGATACCTCAGTTACTCTTTTTTCACATCTAGAAACTGCATTAAAATTCATGAACAGGATTAAGTCAATATAAATTGTGTAGTTATTAAAACCCATCTCCTCAAAAGACTGTTTTCCTAACACCTAAATCTTCTAATAATGTTACCGAGAAAAGATTGCTTAAAGGGTAATATAAAATCTGAGAAACTAGCCAAAAAAAGGTAACTAGAGTTGTATATTGCTTATTATTTATAATAACAAAAAGTAAAAACAACAATAACCCAAATGTCCATAGGAAGGCACTATGCTACCCAACATGCAAGCAGGAAGCACGTGTGCTCTGTTCACCGGTATCCCAGTGGTCAGCAGTGTCTGGTACAGAGTAGGAACTTAATAAATACTTGTTGAATTGAATGCTTTGGAGACAGAAGGTCGCCCGCCAACTTTTGATTCTGTGAAGTAAAGAAACTTAGAACAAAAGCAAATAACCCTACCATCTACTTTTGCCATCTTATCTTTTTAAAAGGATATTTTAACTTCAGAAACTACGAACTAAAAATCAATGATACAGGGTACAAGGATAATAAAAGGTAAAGCACTGAAAACGTTCGTATAAAGGTAGGTCATAAAAACTAATTTCATAGTCCTTATCCTGATTACTCTCATTCTACTCTGGAACAGTGAAAACCTCAAGGACCAGTATTAGCCTTGTCTAGTTTTGGGTTCTGCTTAAGTTACGTTTCCCAACTTTCTCTTCTGACAATGGGGACTCAGAGCATATTCCTTTTATTGCAGTTACTTGTACATATGTCTTATCTTCTTCACTCAAAGCATCGTGTACATTAATTTCCTCCGGGAACTCTTTGAGTTCAGGAATGAGAAAGGATCCCAGGATCTCAATGCTCTGTGTAGCCTCCACACACCACTGGAAGAGTGAAGAGGTGACCCCTGAACTGTATGTTTTAAGACCTTATCCCTCTGTCCCACCCAACAGTCAGGGCCCCCCCAAACAAACTTGAGACTATCAAACCTATCTCATCACGCCCATTAATCCCTGTATGATTCTTTATACCCACTCCCTTCAGATCCCATCTCTCATTTTTAACTGACTCCTGAAATACTTCTGTCATTCCCTCTGGAACTCATACTCAGTCATCAGCAAAATCTTCTATTCTGAATATTGACTCCACCATACTTTCTTGCTCTAAGTGAACTCCAATGGGCTATCCCCTGTAGCTTTCTTAGACAGCGAGTTTTTTTTTTTCAATTTGTCACACACCTCACATCACTGGACCCAAGATTGGAGGGTCTTCCTTGCTACTTCGAGACTCTTTACTTGTTCTCTTCTTTAAAACAATGCCAGTTTTGAGACTCCCATCATCAGCCTAGAACAGTAGTTCTCAGTCAGAGGCATTCTGCACCTCTCCACCCCCTGGGTATATTGGGCAATGTGTGAAGACATTTTGGTTGTCACACTGAGGGAGTATTATTGGCATCTAAAAGGGTAGACACCAGGGATGCTGCTAAACATCCTACAATGCACAGGACAACCCCACAACAAAGAATGATTGAGTCCAAAATGTCACTAGTGCCAAGCATGGGCAATCCTGGTCTATCGTCATCCTGGTCACTAATGCGTCCTGCAGGCCTGCAGGACTTATCTCCTGCACCAACTTTTCCCTGTTGATCATTCCCATTGATACGCTGTAATTTCTCTCATTTAAAAAATTTTTTTGACCTCGCATCCCCTTCCAAAAATCACTCCTTTTCTCAGCTCTCCTCTACAGCAAAATTCTATTAAGGTTTGCCTATATTCACTCTTACGCCTCTCCTTCTAATCTTTGTTAAACCCATGTCAGTGTTTTGCCCCAACACTATGGAAGCTGCTCTTTCCCAAGTCACTAATAAGCCTGACATTACCACATGCAATGGTTACTTAGTCTTCAGCATTTGTCCAAGATGATTTCTCTTTGAAACATTTAATTGGCCTTCAAAACGACACAGATCTGGGTCTCATACCTCACTGGCTGCTACTTGCTGCTATTTAGTAAGTGAATATTTGCATGGATAAATACAGATTTTTATTTTAAACATGAAATTACATACGTGGAATAACTTCAGAAAACAGTGTAATATAAAATTACTATCAATTTTTATCATAAAATGAGGCTTAACTGAGTCCCAGAAAAATGGGAGAAATTACAGCTTTTCTTCCCAGGGAAAACATATTTATTTATTTATTTAATGACTCAGTATATAAAAAAATTCATTCATTTTCCTCCATTCCTTCCCCCCCCATTATTACCAAAAATATAACTGATTTATCCTATCATCAAAGATCATAAATTTAGGGCCGGCCCGGGGGCTCAGGCGGATAGAGGTCCGTGCTCCTAACTCTGAAGGCTGCTGGTTCGATTCCCACTTGGGCCAGTGGGCTCTCAACCACAAGGTTGCCAGTTCAATTCCTCGAGTCCCGCAAGGGATGGTGGACTCTGCCCCTGCAACTAAGATCGAACACGGCACCTTGAGCTAAGCTGCCTCCCGGATGTCTCAGTTGGTTGGAGCGGGGTCCCCCTCTCAACCACAAGGTTGCCAGTTCAATTCCTCGAGTCCCGCAAGGGATGGTGGGCAGCAGCCCCTGCAACTAAGATTGAACATGGCACCTTCGGCTGAGCTGCTGCTAAGCTCCCTGATGGCTCAGTTGGTTGGAGCGCGTCCTCTCAACCACAAGGTTGACAGTTCGACTCCTGCAAGGGATGGTGGGCTGCGCCCCCTGCAACTAGCAACGGCAACTGGACCTGGAGCTGAGCTGTGCCCTCCACAACTAAGACTGAAAGGACAACAACTTGAAGCTGAACGGCACCCTCCACAACTAAGATTGAAAGGACAACAACTTGACTTGGAAAAAAGTCCTAGAAGTACATACTGTTCCCCAGTAAAGTCCTGTTCCCCTTCCCCAATAAAATCTAAAAGAAAAAAAGAAAGATCATAAATTTGGAACTTTAAATCTCAATGCTTCACTACTCTCCAGCATCCATGATCAGTGATACCAAAGCCCATCCCTTTTTCTGTTCATATATCTCAGCTCCATCCTTTTCATATATGTTTCTGTAGCCACGATGTTAATTTTAAATTAAAGGGACCACTAAAGATAACTACATTTCGATAAAAAATGGTATATTTAGCCTCTTACCAGTACATCATGCACCAAGGCTTGATATGTCCAAGTATGGTGTAAAGGAGTTGCCAAATCTATGTTTCTGTCAACAAGGACTAATAAAGGCCTTTGGAAGCTGTAAATATATTAAAAAAATTATATAAATCTTGATACCAGTGTACACATCTAAATTTTTCTAATATTTGCCAGTATATTCATTTCGATAGGAACAAAAGGTATGCTAATACTGACATTCCATAATACTTTGCTTTTTAAAAAATTTTCTAGTTCAGTCAAGTAAAGTAACTCCTTAGAGCCTTTGTATCATGCAAGATTATAAACCTTACTTAGGGAACTTTTGTAAAGGAAAGAAAACCTATACAAATATTTTTACAGAGTAATTATTATACTTATTAAAGAATAAATCACTTTTAATCAGATTCATATTTAACATTTTTGAAAATATGGAAAAAAAGAAAAGCCATTGTGAGCTTCAAAGAAAACAGAGTAGGATCTTATAAATTTACACAAATTTTGTGTTTCATAAATTATAAATTGTAATTTTTTTCTGTAAATACAAATTCAAAAAAGAAGACGCTAGAGAAGAGCCTCAGAAAACCCTATCTCATTTTAATATATAAAACTAAAACATTAGACCACAACTGTCCCTTCTTACCATGTTTCCCCGAAAATAAGACCTAACCAGACAATCAGCTGTAATGCGTCTTTTGGAGCAAAAATTAATGTAAGACCCGGTCTTATTTTACTATAAGACTGGATCCTATAATATAATAAATATAATATAATATAATATAATGTAGTATAATACAATACAATACAATATAATATAATGTAATATAATACCAGGTCTTATATTAATTTCGCTCCAAAAGACGCATTAGAGCTGATTGTCCGGCTAGGTATTATTTTCGGGGAAACACAGTATATAATTATTCAGTTACCAGACACTTCACATATTGTTTCACTCCATTATTTCATTTTAGATGTGAAATAGACTACACTTAAAGCAAATTGAAGCAAAGTCATTTGGTTAACATGTGCCTCCAAAAGAGGCACTACTGTATCAGGAGTACATATCGATTTTCAAAAGGCACTGCCATCTGATTACATTAACTATACATATTCTCTTCTGTAAGAGACCTCTGACCATTTTCGTAACTCATTATACCCTACTTGTGTAAGACAGTGGACTCTCCCAACTGTGCTGATTACAAGACTAGTGATAAAGGCGAGGAGTGGCACTGTTACCACCTACTGTCATTTATTACTCCAGAACTACGTGGAAGGCAAGGAAAAGATAGCCTATGGCAGGGTTTCTTAACTCAGCACTACTGACACTCCGGGCGGAATAATTCCTCATTATGGGAACTGGTCCTGTGCATTGTAGGATGTTTAGCGACAGCCTATAATGCAGCTGACTAGATTCCAGTAGCACCTACCCAGTTGTGACAACCAAACATGTTTCTAGACATTACCAAATTCTCGTTGAGAATCATTAGCCTACAATTGGATTCAAATGTATTTAACAACAGTCCATCAAGGATGCTGACACCTAATCAAAATAAGTTAGAAATGCATCCAACAAATTAAAAATAAGACAAATAGTACCTTTACTTTGACACTAGAAAAAGGGAACTATTAAGTAAGGTATGACAAAGTGGTTGCTTCTGTTGAAAAAAAATCATCCTGTGAAAATTTGGTGTTTCTGCTCTACTTAATGAGAAACACTGTGAAGAATATTTAAGACCAGCAACGAAACCACAGAACATAAATAGAACTTAAAATAATGTGGGAGCTGAAGCAGTTGAGCACACGAATACAATGTTAGTGTTAACTCCAAATTATAGGAATAAGACTGTAGGAACAATCAAAATTGACTGGAAATGAAGTCTATGGAAAGTTACCATGAAATTATTATTATTCCTGGAAAGCAGTTATACTTATTTTTATTTTACTTATTAATTTATTTTCACAGGCTTCATTTATTAATTCACTTAGTACTGGGGGTAAGAACTAATTTTCTAAAATACTGTCTACTCCCTAGAAGTAATTCTCAGCCATTTGTGTAGATTTCTTTACTTCTTCACTCCACTACTGTCCATTATTTTTAATAATCCAAAGTTAAACATATTATAATGTATAGTTTTTTAAGTGTTTCTATTCAATAATTGAATAACCATAACTTTGGCATTATTTACTCATGCTAGACACGTTAAAAAAGACAAAAATGATTTGCAAGCCTCAGCTATTAGTTATTTCAATGTAAAAATGGAAACTAGTTAATAGATGAGGAGAAATAGACACAAGCATTACAAGTTTTCACTTATTTTTTTTTCATTACCAAGAAGTTTAATGAGAATTTAAAGGAAATGGCTTTTGCCCTTCAAAGCCATATAAGCAGAAAAATTTCTCCAACAGATAAAAATGCAAAACAAAGATTCCTAACAAAAGAAGGTAAATAAAATATTCCATTTGTATGTTGAAAACAATTTGAGTCAAAACTCTTATCGAATTACCTCATTTTTAAAAAGAAACAAATTTCAATTATAAGAGTATTCTATCAGACAAGAAACACAACCCTAAAAACTCTACAAATGTTTCATTTTCAAGTTCTTTAAGCATATTAACATAGTACCTGAACTGGCCAGCTCCAAGTGTGTCACCTGTAAAAAGACTGTTTCTTGCATCTCTTAGATTTTCCCGAAGTTTCTTGTCTAGTTTCTGAAAAAAGCAAATTTTATATTAACTCTTAAGAGGAGTTTCACAGAACTTTAATTAATATATGATGTATTGTTAGTTACATAACTAAGAAACTTGGAATTTCTTTACGAAATAGCAATTCTAAAATCTAAATATTTTAGCTTCACTATTCACCATCATCCTAACTTGGATTTGAAAAGACTAATGCCTTTTCTATCATGACTCAAGTCTGATTTTATAAACAATCACTTTTCCTTGACTATTTTTACATTAGGTACAGGAAACACTTTGCAGTAATGACCCACTGTCTCAGCCCAAGCATGACTCTGTTGTACCAAGGAAGGTGTCTATACAGTGGTAGCTGCAAGAGGCTCCAGAATAGAAATGTGATATGTGAAAGAAAGCAGCCCTCTAGCAGTCAATGATTCACCTGGGCTAATAAAACTCAAAAATGTTAGTGTATCCTCATCTATCTTTCCATGCCAGTTATCTTTTTTCCTTTTTAGCAATTCTGTAATTTCTCTAATCCCTTATTAATTTTTTAATCTTTAAAGCAAATTTTTGATTGCTCAAGTTACACTGAATATTTTACTCCAATATAATGGGGTAGCAAAATGCACCTCACTGTTTTAAAAATGGTTATGCTTGTTAATAAATATTTGCTAAATAAAGTTAAATATTAAATGATTGGAGAGATCAAATAGGTATGAAATACTACTTGGAGAAACAAGGCTAAATGAGGAATACATATTTTAGTAACAAAAAATAGGGGTAGACTAGCACATTGGAGAAAATCATTTTACTCTATCACATAGAAGGACACAATGATTGCTTTTTATTCTCAATGGAATCCCAATGTTATAAAACAAAAATATTTATTTGACTTTGGTGCTCAATATATAACAATCACATAGTTAAAATTAACAAAAACACTTGAGGTATTTGTGGAAAACAGTTGACACAATATTATTTCTCCCCAGTGGATATTTGATGAACTCACCACTGCCACCATTTCTGCTGCTGTTCCTCTTGAACATCTGATTATAGGAACAGCACCTATTTTAACAACAGATGTCAGCACTGATTTCAGCTCTTAATAACTAAATGGACAGTTATAAAACACATCAACACCAAAAATTAACAAGTTAATAGATGTATACAATTTCAGGCTACAAACATAAAAGATTTATAATTTCAAGAGTAAAAGCAAGGTTTCAGAAATGGATCTTCCCATTGATAAAGAAAGCATTAGGTAGTGAGAAAAAGACTCTTTTTATAGTGTTGGCCAATCAACGTGACCAGATTTTTTTCAATGGATTGACTAAATCAGCATTTGACTCCCTACAGTAAGTTTACTCTCTAATTACAGGATTCATTTTAATTTGATTTAAATGAAAAGAATGAAGAGTTTAGCTAATTTAGCACTTTGTTATTTTTTTAGTTTATTTTACAAATTAACAGATTGATTATAGTCTTTCATTTTTAAATACTAATTTAAAAGATAATAGAAAACACATCCCTCACATAATTTAAAATGCTCCTAAAAGTTGTCCTCAATTCATTAAGTCACCTCACTAGACCTCTTAATTTCTCTATTACTTCATGTTTTATCAAAGGCTAAATTCCTAAAATAATGAAAAACCCAACTGCACTGAAAATCTCTTAAAACAAATAGAACATTGTAACCTTTATATGCTGAAATTGTTGCATTTTAGATTCTATATAAAGCATGCTTAGTCAACAACAAAAGTAAAAACTACCAAATTTTTAAACTTTGTTTTGTTCTGATGGCAAGTCATTCATACATGTTATAAAAATTCAAGTATTATCAATGTATAAAGTTAACCCTCTTGATTCTAGCACCCTAAAATAATCTCCATTAAGAATTAGATATGGATTCTTTTAGGTTATTTTCTACATATATCCTATAAATAAGTATGTGTGCAGCGTGTACAAAAAAACAAAAATAGGGTATTATACTGTACATGCTGTTCTTAAATGTTTTTCATTTAACAATTTATTGTTGACAACTTTCTATATTAGACTGACAGTAACTTCAATTTCTTCCTTGAAAAAAATCACTTTCTGATACTCTACATAATAAAGATGGCTCTAACACTTCAGTAGTTTTCATTTATATTTTTCAATCTATCCTTACCTAGAAAATACAGCTTTCATTAAGCAAAAATAACCTAAATGTTCTTAATTAGTAACCTTAATAATCTCAATAACCTGAATGTCCACAATAACTAGCATCCAGCAAAATTTTGGAGGCTGTGTGGGAGGGCAAAATATTAGGTTGGTGCAAAAGTAAATGCGATTTAAAAGGTTAAATTGCAAAAGTTGCAATTACTTTTGCACCAACCTAATAGAAACGATTAATTACGTCTAATGATGAAAAGTTGTACCTATGTGTTTTCTTTAAAAAACAAACAAACCCCAATAACCCCAACTGAGGGTAGAACAATGAAAGCAGGCAGAAAGTGAAGGAAAAAAGAAGTACACTCAAAAAGTGACATAAACTTTTAACCAGCTTTACTCCTGAGGGTACTTTCCAGTTTGTATGGCACACAGGAGAAAAGAGCTCAAGCAGGAAACAGATTTACTGAGCTGAGGAATCAAAGACGGATGTTCAGGGCTGAAAATTACAGGGAAAAACCCCTGAAAGAACGGAACCCCCAAATCTGCATTCAAATTCTCCTCAAACTTTTATCTGTATCCTAAACTATGTATGATATCTCTCTCTTCCTTAATTTTCTCATTTGTGAAATGGAGAGAAATTTTTATTAATCTAGTGTGAGGATCATTTTCACTGAAAGGTTTTCAGTGTCTGCTAAATTAAAATTGTAATTAGAATGTTTCTAAATAGATCCATTAGTAATAGGAAAGCACAAAGTCATACATTAGATATTAAATACAATGTGGTTATAAGTAAATTTAAATGTTCCAAAGAAATGTTTAAAATTTTGAGAGTATAGTGGGATTAGTATTATAAGTAAATTTAGTATTTTCTGGAGCCTTGGGAATTTATCTTAGTAGTTAACCAGGTACATAACACTCTACTTGTATGTGTACTTGAAACTTTTCATAATAAAATATTAAAAGAAAGTTAACAGGCACGTAGGCGAAGTCACCACCAAACCATTCAAACAAAATATTAGAAAGTTACAATTACTGAAAGACATTTAAGGAGGCAATGCCATAGATCTGCAATGTGCTAACTCAAAAGAAATAACTACATCAAATTACTAGAATTATGGTTTTATATAGTACAGAATGTATATTTTATCCCAACTCTGGAGAGAGAGCGTGTAGATTCAGATAGATAAAATGGGATCACATTACAATGCAACCGATTAAGATGAGTTGTTACATAATTAATTTACTTAGAAGAAATATCCAGAAAGATTTGAAAACTTACCCAGTGTAACAAAAAAGCAGAAGAGGCTGTCAACAATAGTATCCATAACAGTTTCCATTTCCGTGTCTGTGATATCTGGCCTGTTAATAGCTAAAAAGACACAGGTAAAGAAGAAAGAAATGACCAAAATTTATGTTTTATATTTATGAAACTCTTAAAATTATTACTAAATTCCTAATCAATATGCAGTTTGATAACATTTGTAATACTCGAACAAGTAAAATTTTCATGCTTTACATTTGACAGGTATCCATTAAAAATTATACTACCTCAAAAAAATACCTCAGTAAGAGTAGTAATGAGTAGTATCATTATCAGAGTAGGAGTAAGAAAAAACACCCACCACATAAACCATACAAAATTTTTGTCAGTTAATTGAAGAATAAATATCGTATTCCATAATTTTATTCAGAAACACTAGATGGCCTGAAGAAACTACTGATTTTCAACTACTGCCAGCATACAAATCAATTATGGCAAGACCAACGTCACATATCATTTTCTTTGTATTACTATAATAAATTATATGAATTTCTTTTCTGATCTGACAGTACATAAGTGGTTCCCAAACTTCAGTGTGTATAAGAATCATTCTAAGACTATGGAAGACAGTTCTATGGAAGTTATTAAAAGTTAAAAATTCTAAGCCCTTCCCCCATGGATTCAATTCAATAAATTTGAGCTAATTCTAAGAAATCTGAGGTGCACTTGTGACAAGCACCTACGGTGATTCTGGGGGCTACATTTTAACACGTTGCGTACGGCGGGGTTTAAATCCCTCGTGAAGATTCTCGTGATCCGTATGCAACGTGTTAAAAAACCTTTGCTGTGAAGACTGTCCTAACAGTCAAAGCCCTCGCCTTACTCATCTCCCTCTCTCTCACAATACCTAGGCCAGTGTCTGATAAGTAGATGCTCAATAACTATTTGTTAAAAGATTGCACTAAAATATTGTCTACATAATATTTTTAATTTCCCAACACCCTGAATGTGAAAATATGAAATTCAATATAACTTGTGATTAGCATGAGAGGAAAGCACAATCCAGTTGGATACATTAAAGTATTTAAAGAAAGCATGGTCCACACAGACAGAGAACATAGAGTTCAGTCAGGTAATACAGAATCTGGATGAGAAAATGTGCTGCTACTGGGTGGTGCAGACTGCCATCTATCCAAATCAGATGATAAAAATGGCACAAGGATACATTGTGAATTATTAAAATTCATGGACATCAATCCAGGAAAATATTCAAGTCATTCTGTTAATCACTGGTACAGGTAAAATCATATATGGAAGCTTCCAGCCCTTTGGTCCTATATCCTAGTCCCACTCTCCGAAAACTGACCAAAACAATCAAAAAACTATCCATCAACAATCTTAACTCATTTGCGTTAACAATCTGGTTTGTCTGACATAATTGCCTGAGCCTCACTAAAATAATAAATCTACTTCCTTTATTGTATAAATGCCCAATCCATGGAAAGGAGGTCATCAAATCCATGGCATTAGTATATTTGATTTATGTTTGGAATAATCTGTTGAAGGTCAGTTAAAGCACCTGTAACATTTGAGAGGACTTGGCACAAAGTTACAGAATGGTTAAGAGTATTGTCTTTGGAGTGAGTCCTGGGTTTAGTAACCTGGTTCTGCCAGTTCCTTATCAAGTTACTTAATACCTGTGACTTAGGTTCTTCATTTGGAATGTGGAAATAATAATACCTACTTCACAAAGTTATTCTAAGGAGTAAATGAGTTTATATTGTAAAGTGCTTATAAAGCAACCTATTATTATTATATTATAACTGTACTATTGAGAATCTGGGCAATTAAAGATGTGATTCTACTTTAAATTTAATAAATTAAATTTATACTTTAATTTAATAATTTCAGACTTGTGATATTTTTAAGTTGAGAGAGAGTATAAGAAAATTAACGAGTACTTGAACGTTTAATGAAATTAGACTCACTATAAATTTAATTATTTAAAAAATTTATTTAAATATTTAGGCAGATTTTGCTTGTTAGATTTATAAATTTGCCTGGTCTGGTATATAAAGGACTTAAAAATCGTAAATACAACTTAAACTGCTTAAGGGAATTTAACAAACTAAGCTTGCTGAGTAAGCTTCTTAAATGGGACTAATCAGAATTTAGTCTGCTCAATCTGAGTTATTGATCAAAGAAAAAGTAAAGGTGCTTATTTTTATGTAACGATTTATAAATAACAAAACTTTAAGCTTAGCTTAAAGACTTAACGGAAACTAGGTTTTAAACTTGTATTTGAATAGCTAATTAATTTAAACTCAGTTAATTGTAAATAGACTTCTGTGCATACCAATTACTGTGAAAACTCTCTTACATGGGCAATTCATCAAATACTTACACCCTTTTAGGAATGTTGCTTAATTTCAACAAGAAAGCATGTGATGGAGCTCAACAAAATTAACAGATTCATATTCTCTTCTCTCAGGTAGCTTATCATTTCATCTGGTCCAGTGTTTTATAATAGGATAGCACTGGCATTTTGGGTAGAACAGTTTTCTGTACGAGCATGGTTTACACACTGCTGAATATCTAGCATCTCTAGTCCCTGCTCACTAAATGCTATTAGCAGCCCTGCCAATTGTGACAATCAAAAACGTCCTTACACAGGGCCGGCCCGGTGGCTCAGGCGGTTAGAGCTCCATGCTCCTAACTCTGAAGGCTGACAGTTCGATTCCGACATGGGCCAGTGGGCTCTCAACCACAAGGCTGCCGGTTCAACTCCTCGAGTCCCACAAGGGATGGTGGGCTCTGCCCCCTGCAACTAAGATTGAACACGGCACCTTGAGCTGAGCTGCCTCCCGGATGGCTCACTTGGTTGGAGTGCCGGTTCTCAACCAGAAGGTTGGCGGTTCGACTCCCGCAAGGGATGATGGGCTGCACCCCCTGCAACTAGCAACGGCAACTGGACCTGGAGCTGAGCTGCGCCCTCCACAACTAAGACTGAAAGGACAACAACTTGAAGCTGAACGGCATCCTCCATGGCTAAGATTGAAAGGACAACAACTTGACTTGGAAAAAAGTCCTAGAAGTACACACTGTTCCCCAATAAAGTTCTGTTCCCCTTCCCCAATAAAATCTAAAAAAAAACAAAACAAAAAAAACTGTCTTTACGCATTGTCCTTACACATTTCCAAATGCTCCCTTAAGAACCACTAAAATTCTAGTCATCCCCAAACATCTCAATCCTTAAGTAGCAAAATAATGATTATTTCACCTAATTGGCTAATCACATTTTCTACAGTCTGCAATTTTCTTTAAAATATTCGACATAACTAATAAATGGGCATAAAATTTCAGTTAAGATGAATAAGTTCTAGATATCTGTTACACTTTATTGTACACTTTAGAGTGTTAAGAGTGTAGATCTCATGTTAAGTGTTTTTACTAAAAGAAAAACCAAAACAATATAGACAATAAAATGTGGTGTGTATGTGGAGGTGTATGAATGTCTATTAATACATTGTCTGATCTTAACAAATAGCAATATTAATCAAACTTTTCTGAGTGCTTAACATGTGCCACAAACTTTTCCAGGCATTTTACACACACTAACCCATTTAATGCCCACAAAAAGCCTCTGAGGTAGATAATATTATTATTCCCATTTTACAGATGAGGAAACTAAAGCACAAAGAAGCAAAGTAACTTGTTCTTGTCCAAGGATCAAAGCACTCCAAAATCAGAAAATTAACTGAATCTTACTACTAAAATACTGTCTTACTTGCCATGAGTGAACCAATCATGCAAGTTGCTGTGCGGTACCTAAAACGTCAGAGAATTGGTACTTCATTGAACTTACAAAACAGGTTTATTAAGTGTTGTTTATATGTGACAGAATACAGTCTTTATTTATAACTAAGATTTGTGTTCCTTGTGTGCTTTTAAAAATCTTACACAGCTCTACTGCTGTAAACAAAGCTGATTTTGGAGTGCTCCATACATGTTCATTTTTTTTTTTTACAGTACACCATGCATTTTGTTAACAATGAATTCCAATACTCCTATTTTTACATACCACGATATGAAACAAGCTCCTTATTTTGATTACACAACACAAACATATCATCTTCCAAAGTAATAAAATTGAGATATTGATCAAAAACCTGGAAACAAAAGAAAAGGTTTACAAATCAATTTTGCAATATTTAAAGCACATTTAGTTTGATTTAATCTACCAACGGCAAATATGGAAAAATTATAATGACATTTAATAACTAAAAATTATACCATGTAGCAGATTGCCTAATTGGGCAAGAATAAGGAGTTAATATTAAAAAGCAATAAAAATAAGTCTTTGGGAAATAAATTATCAAGGAGCAGAGTAACATTTTCAGAAAAGAAAGTTTAAGATGATATAAAAATTTTTTTTAAATTGTGGTTGAGATGGAAATGGATATCAACTTTGAAGAGAAAGCACAATTAAAATTTTTATAGTCATTTTAACCACATTTTCCTAAGAAAGTCATGGTAACTGTTTTTCTACCATGAAAAATTATACTAGATCTTTGGAAGGGCAAATTAGGAGACAAATTAAGAAGTTACTTGAAATATGTTAAATTCAGTTAAACAAATTGAAAACCATTCCTATTATTTTATGTAAAATTAATAAATTTTGGAAGAGCAAGAACATCAACACATAAGCCTCAATAATCAGAAGTAGTAGTAGACTATCTAAATCTATCAGTGGGAAAAAATGGTTAAGTAAATACATGGTTGTTTAAAACTTTATTTGCCCTTTATCTTTCCCCAGAATTTTCATTTATATCTTGTCTAAATTCCAGAAGCACAGGGCATAACAGGGTTATAATCTATTTCATATCTTTATTTATAACTAAGCTGAACCTGTGGCTATGATGTAAAATTGCTGACCTGTTGTGAATTTCATCTTTCCTATAATATGCAGCATGGCGTATTTGGATCCTCTCTCCTAAGTAAGAAAAGATCTCGAGATAGTGTGGTGAATATAGTAATTATAGGTAAAACATAGTGAATATAGTAATGATAGATAAAACAATGTAAACATATGTTGAGTATAATGTATGGCAACACAACTGTCAAACTATTTCTAAGATGAGCTAAAAAGATTACACAAATCCCAGCCTAAAACAAAAACTGATTCAGCTTTTCATTTTTGTCTTTCAAGTTCACTGAATAGGTTCTTTTAGTTTGGTTTATTTTGCCTAGGTCAAGTTGAAGACAATTTACATTATCAGAACTCTTTCTGAAAGGCGTGAGTCTAAATATTTCTTAGGTGGTTCTGGTCCTTTGTAAATTAGACACCTATGTCGATTAACAGGTTTCAGAATTATTACTAAATTTTACATTATAATATGTCATCAGCCAACCAAAATCTCTTACCTTGGCTACCTGTGTTACTGCACTAGCTGCTAATGCTGCATTTGCAATATCTTCCAGTTTACTTCTTGAAATAGCAGAAATAAAATTTAAATAATATGATTCATAGAGTTGGTTCCGAAGATCCTATAAATAAATGAATACTTCACTCTTATAGGATAGTATAAAGGATGATCACAAACAAAAATCTTTTAAATACTATTAAAGCAAGGTTTTGAAGGATAATATACACATTTAAAAGGACAGTTTATACAAATGGTCATCGAAAAAAGTATCCTAAGAGCACAAAATTATGAAAAAGTACTGGTTACTTGGTTACCAGATATAAATGCTATATATTTTAATTATTAAATTGATATTAATTATATGATCAATAAAATTCTATTACAGTATTTCACAAAACTGCTTTGAAATAGCATGTGTATTTTTCTTAAAAGTATCTAGAAGTGGCTCTCATATAGTAAAATGCTTATTATAGTTGGCAGAAGATACTGTCTTCTATTGCTCTGATCATGTGATACAAAAATCTCCGTCACTGTACACAGACACGTTATAATTCCAATGACTAATCCCAGAATTCCCTCTCAATCATCCAAAAGTAGTGTTAAGATATACAAATTCTTAAATCAAATTTACCTACTTTCCTAAAGTCCAGGCAAAGAGACTGCTAAATGACCATATTTCTTCAAATCTAAAATACTGTTGATTCTAATAGGCACCATTACTTTATGTAACACCAAGAAATAATTAATGTGGCCAATAAAATACGTAATACACCATCAATTTTAAGATGCACCCGGTTTCAGAGATGTTGAAATCTCTGAAAAACTGAGGAGCTGGAGCCTGTGTGAGGAAGGTGGCTAAGCAGGGCAGTGGTTCCACAAAGATTGAGACATTCATTCAAGGATTGAGAATTGAAAGGACTGAGAAAATGAGTAAACATGTTGAGGATACTGAGAGCCATGTTTCTCATTGTCAGAGAAAGAAGTTACAAATTTATAAAGGGAAACTGGAAGAACTAGAATGAATCCTGTATTTCCGAACTGAAACAGTTTTGGAGGTTATCTGTCTATCTAGAGAGATAAGTAGGAAGATTTATAGAATATAGACATAAAAGTGTGTGTACAGGAATATACATATATTTCCTAGCTCTGTCCATTGAGAGGGCCTAAGAACTGTGACACCCTAGTACTGTGTTTCCCAGAAAATAAGACCAGGTTTTATATTAATTTTTGCTCCAAAAGATGCATTAGGGCTTATGTTTAGGGGATGTCATCCTGAAAAATCATGCTAGG
Organism: Rhinolophus sinicus; assembly: GCF_057876585.1. Classification (NCBI taxonomy): domain Eukaryota; kingdom Metazoa; phylum Chordata; class Mammalia; order Chiroptera; family Rhinolophidae; genus Rhinolophus; species Rhinolophus sinicus. The sequence goes on from NC_142503.1 coordinate 121,967,989, forward strand.
GCTTATTTTCCAGTTAGGTCTTATTTTCGGGGAAACATGGTAGCAATGATTACACCTAATGCCCAGATGCTGATTTTTAAATACTACTCTCTACAAAAAACAACCAGGGCTCCTTAGACAAATGGCTGAAACTTGGGCCAGGGAAGGAAAAGCACAAGATCAGACTGGAATATCTTACTGTGCCAGAAAGTAAAGAAGCGGTCAAAGAATGATGGACACATTGCAAAAGAACACAGAAGCTGAGCGAGGTTGCAGGATACAAGCAATATATAAAAGTCAACTGGTAATCTATATACAGGCAACAAACAATTCTAAAAACGAAATTAAGAAAACCGTTCCATTCACAATAGCCTTAAAACTACCAAGAATAAATTTTAACAAAAGAAGTACAAAACATATGTTCTGCATACTACAACACATTATTGAAAGAAATTAAAGATCTAAATGAATGCAAAGAAACTGCATGTTCATGGATCAGAAAATGTATTATTATTAAGATGGGAACACTCTCCAAATTGATCGACAGGTTCAATGCAATCCCTTATCAGAACCCCAGGTGGCTTCGTTATAGAAACTGATAAGCTAATTCTAAAATTAATATGGAAAGTCAAGGGATCCAGAAAAGCTAAAACAATCTTAAAAACGAAGTACGAAGATGGAGAACTCAATTTCCTACTTTTAAAACGTGCTATAATGCAAGAATAATCAAGACAGTATGGTACTGGCATAAGCAAAGACAAAGGTCAATAGAATAGAACTGAGAGTCCAGAAATAAACCAATGTATCCATTGTTAATTAATTTTTGACAAATCTTCCAAGATTGTTCATTGGGGAAAGAATAATCCCTTCAACAAATGATGCTGGGACAACTGGATAGTCACACGCAAAAAAATGAAATTAAACACCTTACCTCATACAATTTACAAAAATCTTTGAAGAAAACACAGATTTGGCAATGATTCCTTAAATATGACACCAAAAGTACAAGAAACTAAATTAAATTTAACTAAAATTAAGTTTAAAATAAAAATTAAAAATTTTTGTACTCTAAAGGATACCATCAAGAGTGAAAAAACCCATGAAATGTGAGAAAATATTTGCAAATAAAATACTTGATAAGGGTCTAGTATCCAAAATATATAAAGTACTCTAACAACTGAGCAATGAAAAGACAACCAAGTTAAAAACTGAACAAGGGATCAGATTAGACATTTCTCCAAAAGATATAGAAATGGCTAATAAGCACATATTAAAAGATGCTTCATATCATTAGTCATCAGGGAAACGCAAATCAAAACTGCAATGCAATACCACTTTATACCCACTAGGATGTTTACCATCAAAATGTCATATAATAAAAAGTACTGGAAAGGATCTGGAGAAACTGGAACCCTCATACACTGCTGGAGGAGATACAAAATGATACAAACACTTCAGAAAATAGCCTGGCAGTTCCTCAAAAGGTTAACTATAGAGTTATCATTTGACCCAACAATTCCACTCCTAGGTGTTTATGGGCATAAGAGAAATGAAAACACATGTCTACACAGAAACCTGTATACAAATGTTTATAGTAGCATTATTCATAACAGCCAAAAGATGGAAATAACCCAAATGCTCATCAACTAATAAATGGATGAACAAAATTGGGTATACAAGATGTGACGAAAAAAATATGGTAAATGTTTAAATTAAAAAAAAAAATTATTACAGTAAAACACACATTGCCATTAATCCCCCTCAAAATATTCCCTTTCGCTTTGAACACACTTATCCCATCATTCTTGCCACTTTCTGAAGCTGTTCTGTAAGTCCTCTTTCATGTCTTTAGTTGAGTTGTTGTGGCTGCCTCGATGTCCTGAATCAATTCAAAACATTTACCTTTCATGGTCATTTTTACTTTGGGGAAGAGCCAGAAGTCGCACTGTGCCAGATCCCATGAATAAGGTAGATTAGGACACACCATAATGTTTTTATTTGACAGAAATTGCTGTACCAGAAGACTTTCTGTTGTGATCACAAAATATGGTGAATGCTGCTGCCGAGTGCCATCCAATGGAAAGGCAGGAATCTTCAATATGGGAAGCAGCACATCAGACCTTAGTAACAGTGTGTGATGTTTCGACTTGTTCTGTGCAGTCAGTCGGGTGTGAGCTACGGTTGAGAGATGATGTGTTTTAAAGTGTGCCATAAATCATCCTCCATCATGACAATGCTTCGTGTCACACATCATTTCTGGTATACGGCAATTTCTGTCAAATAAAAATATTATAGTGTGTTCTCACCCACCTTATTCATTGGATCTGGCACAGTGCAACTCCTGGCTCTTCCCCAGAAGTCAAAATGATTCAGGACATCGAGGCAGCCACAGCAACTCAACTAAAGACACTCAGGAAAGAGGACTCCAGAACTGCTTCAGAAAGTAGCAAGAATGATGGGATAAGTGTGTTTGAAGTGAGGGGGAGTATTTTGAGGGGGATTAGTGGCAATGTGTCTTTTACTGTAATAATTATTTTTTTATTTAAACATTCATTGTATTGTTTAATCATACCTCGCATTCATACAACGGAGTATTATTATTCAGCAATAAAAAGGAATGATGTACGGATATGTGTGCTACAATATAGATGAACCTTGAAAACATGCTAAAAGATTCCAGATACAATAAACCATGTATATGATTCCATTCATTTGTAATATCTAGAATAGGCAAATATATAGAAACAAAACGTAGCTCAGGGATGGGGGTTGGGGGATGGAGGATGTAACAGCTGAGGAGATGAAATTATTCCAAAATTGATTATAGTGATGGTTACACAAGTCTGTGAATATACTGAAAACCACTATGTACTCTGAACACTTTATATGGGTGAATTCTATGGTATGTAAATTATATTTCAATAAAGCTATTATTTAAAAAAGGGAAGAGGGGGGCCGGCCCGGTGGCTCAGGCAGTTAGAGCTCCGTGCTCCTAACTCCAAAGGCTGCCAGTTCGATTCCCACATGGGCAGGGGGCTCTCAACCACAAGGTTGCCAGTTCAACTCCTCAAGTCCTGCAAGGGATGGTGGGTTCCGCCCCCTGCAACTAAGATTGAACACGGCACCTTGAGCCGAGCTGCTGCTGAGCTCTTGGATGGCTCAGTTGGTTGGAGCGTGTCCTCTCAACCACAAGGTTGCTGGTTCGACTCCCACAAGGGATGGTGGGCTGTGCCCCCTGTAACTAGCAACAGCAACTGGACCTGGAGCTGAGCTGCGCCCTCCACAACTAAGATTGAAAGGATAACAACTTGACTTGGAAAAAAGTCCTGGAAGTACACACTGTTCCCCAATAAAGTCCTGTTCCCCTTCCCCAATAAAATCTTTAAATAAATAAATAAATAAATAAATAAACAAACAAACAAACAAACAAAAAAAGGGAAGAGGAAAGAATTGGTAAAATGTACCTCTTTTAAAAATGACATAGTTGGGTTTATGCCCAACAATTTAATTAGTAACTTGATTCAACTGTCAATAACAAGTAAAGATACTTGTGATTTGTGGCAGCCATTGTTAGCTACCTATCTAATATCCATTTCCCCCCTCTTTCTTGCTAAAAGAAACCAGATTTTGTTTGGGGTGGCAATACACTCATCTAAATATTAACTTTTTTAGTCTTCCTTCAAGCTAATTCTACCCAGTGAGACATAAATGAGTCTTCTGGGAGTTTCTGGGAAGGCTTAGCTTTCCTGACCAAAATGAACAGTTGGGTGACACATCCATTTTCCACTTCCTCTTGCCTTGAACACAGATGTGATGCCTACAGCTGGCAGCTGCCACCTTGCATCCATGAAGAAACAAGCAAGACAATGAAAATCAACAAACTAATGATGATAGATCAAAGATGCAAGGAGCCTGAGTATTTGATTACCTTACAGAGCTGCTGTACTAGCTTAGACTTCCTACTCCCAAGCTTCCTATTACCTTAGAAAAATACAACCCTATTTTCAAAGCTATATAGTTAGGTTTTCTGTTTTTTAAAAGCCGATTCACTCATAATCAATATAATGCTTCTTCAACCTAAAATTTTTAACCTTTCTGTCTAGCATTTCAAATTCAAAGACAGTCTGAAAAAACAAATTGGGTAAGGGAATCTCTGATTTTTCACACTGGACATCTAAGAATTTTTGTTTTGGAAAAAAAGTCTGTTTCCATATTCAAGAGTCAGGAAAATAAGAACTCCGATTACCTGGCACATTCTGTCAATATTTTCTTCAGTTGGCATTACAAAGTACACTGCAGGAACATCTGGAATAGGGTCTCGATCAGAGTGCAAAAGCCTAGGAGTCATAAAGAATATAAAGCTCACTTTTTACTTAGTCACTTACCTAAAAAGAGCGTAACACAGTATTTCTCAAACTAGGAGCCCACCAGCTCAAGAACAGTAACCAGTACTCTAAAAGCTCTTGCTGCAATTTAACCCAGCTTTCTCCTTACAGCAATGTTAACATTATTTATTAGTAAGATCCTAATCTCTTCTTAGTCTTCATTTCTTTTATTCCAATTGCCCTACTTTTAATACTTCGTATGGTCAGTCTCTTCTACCGATATTCTCCTTGAATGAGAAATAAAGTACATTCAAAATCAAATTTTTCCCCCATTTTTCACAGAAATATGATTGGGGGAGGTGAGTGGGAGGAGGGTGAAGTTGTTCAAGAGGGGGAAAACAGAAAGCTGAAAAAGTCTTTAGAAGCAATGAAAAAATTTAACCATAATCAAACATATATTTTAAATGAAGGTATATAAATGCTTCCTTAAAACTAAGACAATTTATGTTTTTTGTATTTATTGCTTCATAAGAGACTGCACAAGAGATCATCTAAACATCTTGAAGTATTTTTTATCACTTGAAATTTTCTCTTTTTGTAATTCAGGGAGTACATTCATTCAAATACTCAGTATCAAATCACAAAATGTCTTTTTCATTGTAAGATTTTACCATCCTTATATTAGGAAATATGGCTAACATTCTATTAGGTTGGTGCAAAAATAATTGCAAAAACCGCAATTACTTTTGCACCAATCTAATATTTCTACAATATTCTAGTCATCCTTCTATAAGCAATAGTCTATATACAGGTTTCTATATATCGGGGGTGCCAAAAAAAATGTACACATTTTAAGAGATGTTACCAATATATTACTTTTCAAAGTTGAATTAATTCCTGTAGCAATGTGTAGTATGCCATTCGCTCAAAAGATTGCGTTAATCAAATGAATGCTAGTGTCATTCATTGTATTATAATTTTAATACAGTTTCTTCCCTTCTTTAAATGTGTATATTTTTTGATACCCTCTGTATATCCTTCTATGTACAATATTTTAATAAAAAAGAGTGAAAGAGGCACAGGCAATTTGTTTTATTTATCAAACATATCAGATGTAATATAATCAAATAAATTCAGTAGTTAAGAAAACAACATAGATAGCCTCATAACGTGATTAACATTATTTCATAGTTACTTCAATTTTTCACATTAATGGTAAACTAATTTAGATACTCCTCTTTTAAAAAGTATACTTAAATTAAAAGAATAAAAATATTTTCAGAACTGGAAGAGATCTTAAGACAACCAGTTCTTTTCCTTCACATAAGAACTAACCCAGTCTGTAGGAAAAGACACAAGAGAGAAAATTTAAATTCTAAAATTAGAAAGCCTCAGACTAAGGATTATTTATTATTTTTATTTTTTTATTTTTAAGAAAGGATAAACTGTATTAAAATTACGCTGATGGTAACCACTTTGAGCACCTCTTGTAATTGCAGAAGTCAAACGTGACTTATATTCATCTTTTGTTATCGGTATATATTGAATATTACAATTTTTATTTATTTATTATTAGTTTCAGGTGTACAAAACAATGTATCAGTTAGACATTTATACACCTCACAAAGTAATAACTTCTCTCCCCCAATCCACTACCCCTCTGACATCACATACAGTCATTACCTTGACTGACTGAGGATTATTTTTAACTTCAAAGGTAAAGGGTTGAATAAAAGAAGGGAAAAATACATTGTTCTATAAAAATACTGTCACAACATTATTTCCTCTTTAAATGCCCCTTAATAATTTGACTTCAGGGTGGCCAAAGAAATCTTTAACAATGTATTTGAAAATAAATGCTATTATGAGAAACATGTTAAAACTCACAGATGCAGAGTGATCCCCAGGTCTCTCAGCTCTTTTACAGACAGCAGGGGAGAGATGATATCTTGGCCAAATCTGTCATAAATGAGCACCTGGTTTAAAAAAAAAAAGTGTTTTTTAAACATCATTCTCAGTGAACAATCAATACAGAACCCATAGTAAGACAATGTTAAAGTACATTTTATTTTAATAAATCATGTATCTTGAATTCTTATACTTACCTCAATTTAATAGTTTCCATCATTTTTTACCAAAATGTGCATTCATGTAGTAATCTATTCTTAAAAGCATTATTACTTAGGCTAAAACAAATTACTAATTGTATAAATTTCTTCTTATAGAATACTTTTACTATTAAAAAATATACTTAAGTTATAATAAAGGACTCTGAACATACCGCAAACTCACATATACCCCCTTACCCAGTTCACATATATCCCCTTTCTAAAAAGAAAAGTAAAAATTAGTCACTCTCAAGCCTAATGCATAACAAGTTCTAAACCTGTAAAGAAAATTTAGTAATTTAAACATCTCAGGTTAACAAGAAACTCATTTTAAAACTTAAGTTCCTAAAAAGTACTTTCTCACCTTACTTATTCTGTCACATGTATTTACTCACATTCTAAAAGTATTATAACTATAACACATTTGAGGAATAGTAAGAACTCTAACTGGATCTTTTAACTCAAAATTAGCTTTAGTTAAGGCAAGTAAAAGAGAAAATTCCACGAGTGTTTTTCAGAACCACCTCAATAATTCTTTATGGAGTAATAAATTGCTAATGAGAATGAAACATGCTATCATAAAAACATGGTTTTCTTGAATGCCAGCATTTCCTTCAGAAAAGCTAAAAATCTTCCTACTCTAGTTATAAGAGGTTAGATGTTGCATCCTTCACAAGCCTTCCCTCTTTGAATCTCAATATATCTGCAATATTAATCTTGTGATATAGAAGTGATGGTAGGAAAGAATTTGACACAAATCTATATCCAAGAAATTCTCAAGTTATATAATTCAAAAGCTCAATCTAGGCTTTGGAAACAATAAACAAGTATAGTTTATGCAAGGGGCAATAAAAAGATGCCCATAAATAAAGAGGAAGGAAGGGGAAAATTAGGGGACATGCTGAAGGTTCAACTATGCATTCAATATAGATGACTTTTACCATCTTTAGAGTTAGCCCAGAGAGTTTCGGAAATACCCAAAATTGTAACCAAGTAGACCTGTTCTTAATTCCTAGCAAGAGAGAAGTTTAAAGTGATTATAAACTAATATGTTTAAACCTAATCAACTACATTACAATCTCTTTGAAGAAAGAGCTAGAGTGAGCATGAAGTTTAGAATGAAGGTGCTCCAAGAACAGGAATTTTTAAAGGTTCTCCAGCATTTCTCAAAGGAGAAAGATTACAGATTGCTTTCTGGTCCAATTAATAGTTTTACTGATAATTCATAGATTATAAATTAATAAAGTGGCATTTTGGTTTACAGATCAATCTCTCAAGAGTTGGTTATAATTCACTGTCTCCTGAGTCTGACTAACACTGAGCAAGCCTGAAAGATCTAAATTCTGAACTTGCAAAGCTAAGGAACAAAACATTAACCAGAGTAAAGATCTATCAGTGAGGTCCCACCCAAGACATTAGCTGGATTCCCTAGATGAATGTTACTATCATTGCTTGTCGCACTCCATAAAATGTTTATCAAAAAGACTCAATTAAGAAGTCATGTTAAATAAAAAATTCATGCATTACAACTAAAATGTGCTACTATTCAGTATTAACAAAAAATTCCCTCCAATGACCACCAATAAGGGCTGAGAAAATAGTTACCCATTAAAATACTCTCTTACCTTCCATACTGGTTCTCCAGTGCTGTTTTTAACATGAGGCACATTGAAATTCAACATCCGTTTCAAAGCCACTGGAAATGAAAACAGTCCCATTAAATATTACCACTGTTTTTCAGGATTTCACTTTTTCCCAACATTTATTACTTAGTACCTCAAAACAAAATGCACAAATCATTCTAATAAAACTGATTAATCAAAAGACTGGATGTGTGGAAGTAGGGTCAGACTTGTAAGAGCATACCATCTACAGCTAACTGGAATGTACTTGGGATTTTCTAAAATATAATAGGCATCTGTCCCTAGATGAAAATGTGAAAAAAGTTCACAAAGAAGCCTTTTCATCTCTCCGACAATCCCACACTACATTTTATATATATGCAAAAAGAAATTTTGTCACTCATAAACTTGCCTCAGTAGATAACTGGTGCTGTTGTATACTGCATGGCTGAAAGCACAGATGAAGATCAATCTTTCTACAAAAAAATTACCTATGATATATTTAATTAGTTCATGTAGGAAATCTTCACACAGCAAGTCTATTTTTTTAGTTATCTTGGAGTATATTTTAGGACCAATTTATCTTGTCAGATTCACTGAAGTTATAGTGCTTAATGTATGCTCATGGAAAAAGTGAGAATTTCTCATAGATATATGGTAGATAACTGAAAACCCCTGCTAAGAAATACACAATTTCTAAAATCACACCAGTTACGGTCTATATGTTATACTACTTTGTGTTTTTTATTGCACATCTGTTTGTGTGTTATAGCAGACTCTGATATACTGTCTAAGGAAAATTAAAATCTTGATATACTTCTATGTGAAGTTGAGATGGCCAAATATTCAAGGGAGAGTACTCAATAGGTGATTTAATTTTTGAAAGACTGGCAAAACTAAAATCTACTTGGTTGATTTTTAAAAGCATTTTGATTAGGTTTTATTAAGTAATACAGAATAATCTACAAGCCAAGCTCCTACCAGAGAATTATGTAATACTCAAATCACCCGTGTATCAATGTATAGGATAGTCACTCACTAGAAAAACTTCTATTAAATGCTTGTTTCTTGATGCAGGTAAAATAAGAAATCGCACTTCAGTGATACATTTGCAGCTTTATGTGTGTGTACATAGAGACATATTATTTTGGTAAAATGCTAGTACCTAATGCCCAGCCAATAACACACATTGCCAATACTAATTCACACCGACTGCAGAAGCTCACAGGTGTTACGGTATTACATAAAAAACACATAAACAAAAAAACCCATGTTGGTACTTAAAACTGAAATAACACAAGAGGCATAGAAGGTGCTCCAGGATTAACTCTCCCACCCTGCTTTAGAAGAGCTCTTCCTCCCACTTCCAGGCAACACACACACCACCACCCTGGCACTTGTGGCCCAAGAGAGAAAAATCTTATTTCTAGGAACTGCTGTTACACTCCTGACAGAGGACAACCAGGAAGAAGCACAGCCGGAGCTGCATGGGAGCCCCAGATGCACGGTGTTCTCCAGAGGCGGCCTTAGCTAAAGGAAAGAGTCAGTAAGAGCAGGCATTTGCCTTCTCAGCCCCATCTAGGTGAATATTCCCAACACTGAGCCTCGCTAACCTATCATAGGGATTCTGACCAAGTGGATTTGTTAGCAAAGTACAAGCCTGTGTTCAAATAACGCACAAGAATGTAATTTCACTTTTATCAGAGTAATTCCCCAAAGGCTTAAACCATTGCTTTTAACTGAAAAGACAAACTAGTTTTCTTTATTAACCCTGAACATACTATCCACAGTCCCAGACTTGGTTAAAGTAGTTTCACTCTTGCTTGGAAAGTTTTCTTCACTCATTTTCTATATACTCAACTATATTTACTATTCATTCAACAAATGTTTAATGAGTGTTTACCATCTGCTGGACACTGCTCTAGCTGTTGGCACTAAACAAAACTGACTGAATAAAAATTAACCTACCCTCAAATAGCTTTCATTCTAGTTGGGAGAGAAAGACAACAAAATAAGTAAAACATGTGGTATGTGAGATCATGATAAGTGCTATGGAGAAAACAAGGAAGGGAAAGGAAGAAAGGGAGCTGTGGTGTAATTTTAAATATAGTAGTCAGGAAAGGCCTCCAGAGAAGGTAACAGTTGCGTAAAGACCTAAAGGAAGTGAGGGAGTGAGCCACAGTATCTCTGAAAGAATATTCCAGATAGAGGAAATGGATACAAACGTTCTGAAGGGGGAACACTCTGGTGTGTTCAAGGAGACGGGAGAGCAACAGGGAGCCAGTTCAAAAAGCTAAGTGGGTATCAGGTCATATAGAGCCCTGTAGATCACTGTAAGGTCATTTTGGCTGTTACCATGATTGAAACGGGAAGCAGTTGGAGGGTTTTGAGCAAATACGTGACATTTGAGTACTGTGTGAAGAAAAATGAAGAACAGGGATGTAAAAACAAGGCAACAAAATAGGCAGTTATTGCAGAAATTTTTGGTGGCTTGGACCTGAGTGACAGCAATGACAATGGTCAGATCCTGGAAATATTTTCAGAGTAGAGCTGACAAGATTTACTGACAGATCTAACGAGGTACATGGAAGACAGAGGTCAAAAAAACTTTAAGGTTTCTGACCTGAGCAACACAAGGATGGAGTTGCCAGTAACTGATATGGGGTAGACTGAGTTCAGAGGAGAGGGTCAGGCTGGAGATACAAACTTGGGAATCCTAAGTATATAGAGAGTACCTAAAGCCAAGAGGCTACATGAGATCACAAGAGAGAAAGCAGTTGATCTGTGGCTCTCTGATGTTGAGAAGTGGGACAGTTGGGCAAGAACCTGCAACAGAGATATGCATGAAGAATAATAGTAACAGAATTCCGCCTACAATATTTGAGAATTGATTGTGGATCATTTCCCAAAACATTCTCAACAGGCATCAGGGTGAGGTCAAAAAGTTAATCTTTTACAACTATAACCTTCTGCTACTATAGCACATATAAATGGGTTTTCCTTTCTCTAAAAATAAGACAGAACTCAACTAGAGTACTAATTTGATAAATGATTAATCTGGCACAAACTATCTAGTAACGACGTGAAATCTTGCTATAATGAAGTTTGTTTCCACAGAAATCAAAATTATACTACTAGATTTAAAATTTTACAAATTTCTGCATATAAAAATTACCATCAAATTTCATTTTTCAAAAAGCTCCTTTGTATAGGTACCGTCTTCCTTCACACATTATTTCCTTTATTTTAATATGTAGTATGACCTAATTCACTGAGCTTCACTGAGTTAAGTGGGCCTTCTATTTCCTTACACAGATAAAATGAATGGCAGGTACTCCCCAATTCTTATTTGGACTTTCATATATTTAAGTTATGTCTGACTTAATCTGATAGATTATACAAAGTCATCTATTGGGAAAAGCAGAACGACTCATGAGATATGCACTGCATCATTATTAGATTGAAATCTGTCATTAATTTTCTTCTTTGAATTCCAAAGGCAAGAATCAAGCACAGCCAAAATCCCTTCTGCAGGTCATATTAATTGTAATTAATTATTTTCCTATTCAGACTTATATGTAAAATAACATAATTACAAGAGACATAATTTCCAAGAATGTACATTCCTGATGGCTTATTTCTAGTCCATTCCTCAGAATTAATAGCTTGCCAATTTTCAAGACAATTAGATAACAAGTGTAAACCATTAGATTGTAGCTAATAGGTATAATGCAAGTTGTCATCAGAAGTTTATAAAAAAATCAGGCAAAACTAAAAATATCTAAGATGGAAAAAATATCAAAGCTCAAGGGAAGAATTGTCCTTTTTAAAACTACATTTCACTGTATAAACGGAAGCTATATAACCATGCTCTATTGAAGATGAAACTACTAATATGTAGTTTTAAACCACTAATTTGTCAGTTAAAACGGGAAAGCTAATAATTCATTTGTTTTGTTATTCTTCAATCCCATTCCAGCAAGCTCAAGAAGGAAATCCTTATCACCAAGCATTTCTCTTCAGGCAGCCCCACAAGATTGGTCCAAAGGAAAGAAGTGGCAGAACGTTAAGCTGCTCTGAAAATACTTAAATTTTGTAATAGTGGTGGAAGTGCCAGAATATGAAACTCTTTCAACATTAAAAATGGGAGCGAACTGAACCACCCACAGAAACAAACCCGGAGACCTCATAGGTGACAACACAGAGGAAAGAAATGTCATCTTGCCAGATCTTGTCATGAAGATGACAAGGCCCAGCAGGAAAGAGACAAGAGCAGGACCGTAGCAACCCGTCCATTCCTGAAGCGCCTTCTGCAGCACTAATGAGGGGCCGAGTTCTCAAGTCAATGGCATCTCTTCCATAAAAATTGAAAAGGGGAGGGGCTCTCGGTGCTTCGGAAACTGGATTGAACTCGTGGAGGTCTGTCTCCCAGGGGCATGCAATGCGACCGAGTGAAGGTGATAAGCAGAGGAAGAGGATATCCCCATGGCAGGCACAAAACCGCAGGGAGAAGGGGATAAATAAGTAGGTACCTGTTTGTCTCTCGCGAATACTAGCTGCTGCACTCGCCGCCATCTTGGCTCCCACCAGCCACTGCCAGGCTGGCCAGCGTAGCCGGAAGATGACGTGACCGCCGCAACCGCCCCGGAAGCAAAGCCCGGAGGGGCGGGGCCAAAGGAGGTTCTCGGGAGCCGGACCCCGCCTCTTCCAGGGTGACCCTCCCACGACTCCAACTCTCCACAGAACTTGAGGAATTAGTAAGGGTGTTTTTTTAGCGGCGGAACAGGAGACGGTTTTATGCTATCCAGTCGCCACAGCCTCTCAAATGGTAGCTGCTTTATATTGAGCTCTCAGGGTACGAGCGTGGTGTAGTGCTATGAACTAAATACTGAACTGTTTCGTCGGTTACAGGATCTCTAAACTGGTGAGAATACTTAGTTGTTTAAGGATCACAGGACCAACGTAAATGAAGCTCCGGGAACAAAGTAAGCACTTGAAGGCTGGCTGCCTCCTGTTTCCTCTTTGCTGTCTTTGGGAACAGGCGGCGTTGGAGCACTGCTCTCAGCTGGCCGATTTCTCAATCTCATCTGTTTTCTCGTTTCTCATTCTCAGGCGTTTTCATGTACACTTGAAGCCATGTGATGACAAAATGTATACAATATTGATTCCTAATTTAATCCATAGTTTACTGGATGTCAAAAATGGATACACAATGACAACTCATTTCCCATGTGGTCAGTAGAGTTCACTGATGATACTGCATTAGCTGTTGAGTGGGTTCATTCTGAACCTGCACCAAATTTTGAAATGAAATTATAGATCCTGTGCCCCAAAAACTGTTTAGAAAACTTTCAAATTTATGACAAAATCAGTTAAAAGATACCATAACAATTACACAAAAAGCACTGACTTCTCTTTCACAAAATGTTTATTTTCATGAAACTTAAGACAGGTGATCTTATTAACACCATTAGGAAATGCCCTACATTCCTTTAAATTACGTGATTTTTTTCAGCTTTATGGAGGTATAATTGACAAATATTTGTAAGATATTCAAAGTATACATCGTGATTTGATATATACATAATTTCCCGCACCTAACGATCACATCCACTACATATGAGAACTTTAAAGTTATACTCAACAAATTTATATAATGCAGTTATTTTATATTACCGTAGATCCTCAGACCCATAGTCCCTTTGTTATATATTAGATTCTCAGACTTTATTCATCTTAAAACTGAAAGTTTGTTATGGCATCATGACTTATATAGGGAATCAATCTTAAGAGAAAACTCAAACTCATGGAAACAGCAGCAAAATGGTTACCAGTAGCTGGGAGCTGGGGGCAATAGGGAGAAGCTGGTGAAGGTTATGAACCTTACCCCACACTCTATAACAAGTGCATTACCTCTCATTTTTATGGCTAATTGGCATATTCACTAAGAAATTAACTGGAATGTTGACTGTTTTATTCAGTGCTATCATCAATATTTTTAAGGAATCGCCAATGATCTAGATGTGTTGTAATTTAACAGTAATGACGGTCCTGCCCTATGGGAAGGTTCTACTTCATTTTTTGTCTTCATGGTATATAAAATATACAGTCTTCCCCACCTTTCAACAACTGAGAGCCCAGTCTTGTTCATTTAAGTACTTAACTTTCACATGCAAAGCTATCACCTCACCATTTCAGCTCCATAAGACTTCTCCCCTAAGACATGAGTTATATTAAAATGCTAGGGAAATGTTAAACATTCATATAGAGTATGGATATGTGAAATGACAAAAACTGTCCTGACCAAGGAGTGTATAGAGTGGGCAATAAATGTATAGAAAAATATGCCCCACAGAAGAACAGTGGCAGTAGACAGTCTCTGTAAGGCTATTTGTTACATATTAGAATCAAATAACCAAAATAAACTCATGGCTTCAGTGTCAGTTATCTGTATTTACTGTGTATCTGTTTAATTGACTCTACCTACCCAAATTTTTGGCTTAAATAATTTATTCTGGCAAACTGTTATTTTACATTGGGGGATAGTTGACATAAATACCTCAGAACAGCTCATTCAAGAGGTTCCTAGGTGTCAGCCAACAACTGTTTGCAGATCTTGCAAATGTGGAGAGGAAAGGATCTTGTATCTACTTAATATCGCCAGAACCTTACTCTTGTCAAATCCTACCAAGTTAATTTAGTTTACATACGCATTTCACGTTTAGTAGCATAAACATATTTAGAAAACTTCATTGTAAGTGTCATGTTTTTTGCTGTATCTGACATCTTTAAAAAGGGAGGGAAATAGGCTGACACAAACTATCACCTAGCCCACCACCTGGCATACAGTAGGTATTGGAATATGTTTGGCAATTGAAAGATAATAGTCAAAATGAGAACTTGAAAAGAGGGGCTCTTCGAAGAAATCCAAATATTCCTAAACTACATGTGATACACATTCAAGTAATCCATCATTCAATGTGTTCTTATGCTTTGTATTGAATTATTTGAAGCATAACAACTAGTTTAATAGCTTATTGTAAAAGAATGAAGCATGTGACAATCACTATATAAAAGGATTTACATATTTATAAATAGAATCTTGTTCTAATCAGTTCCTTATGACTAAATGCTACAGGCAAAGTCACTGAGAAAACTTACCTATTATACTCTCCTTAGCATTCAGCATTGAGTACAAAAATTCTACTAGCTTCCATATAATTAGGGAAAAAAATTATAGAAAGTTTTGATGTTGATAGAGAACAAAGTGATTTCTCAGGGTAGTAACCAAATGAAGGCTTTTTACTTTACCCAAAGAGTGGCTATTCATAATATGCAAATTAAATATAAAATATAAAAGCGTAAGCTAGTTTTTGATATTTTAAAGAATCTTTACCTTAAGTACTAAAACAACCAAGTTTAAGAATAGTAGAGGATTGAATAAAAGGCATTCGGTTGAAGTTCTCACACCAAAAAAGTTTAAAAACTTTAAGATCAATGAACATAAAACTAACCAAAGACTATTAAGAGTACATGCATAACAGGCGAATTGTTGGTTTTCCTTGATAGAGCAATAGAAACAAACTTGAAATATATGGCATTTAGACAATTTAAATATTTAAGAAATACATATATACAATTATAAAGATTTATAGCATAATTTCTTTTTAAAATCAATGTAAAAATCGTGCAGACTATAACAATGAATGGAAAAAGGGCAATCATAATACCAACCATCTGACATAGTAACACTGCAGAAAATAAATACCCAGTGGTTTCTGAAATGCCCTGACTATACAGATTAATCTAAAAATATATTAAAGGAACATCCTTAAAACCAGAAAACATTTTTCAACATCAGTATTTATGCTTCACTTTAAAACGTGAATGTCAATTATTATTTACACCACTTTATCCCGAAGGCCCTGTCTATGCATAAGTGAAATGAAGAATCTGTTTTTAATTGCAGCCAAACCAAGCACTCTGCCTCCCTCCCACTCCTCCCCAACCAAAACCTGTGTGCTGATCAGCTTTAATGACCACTGTAGGGGAAATTAATTAAAACTACAAATAACCAGAAAATAGCTTCAATTAATTGTTTGTATTGGTTTAATGACTTTTTAAATTTTATAAATACAAGGTAGGTTAAGAAATAAAATATCCGATTTATCAACACATTTGGAATTAAAGCTATATGGCAAGTTTGTGGTTTATATTATTCAAACTTCTTTTTATAACAGGTCCTTTAATTACTTTCAGTAATCTAAATTAACACAAGACAAGGAAATGCCTTGTTTAATGTTCTTAAAAACTTCAAGTGAAAGTGAAACTTTAATTTGCTGGGTCTGTTAGTAAATGTAACAAAGAAAATTACTCTAGGATTATGTTTTAGTTTTCCTTTGGTATTAAGACATAGTGCTAGTATCAAATCAATCCTGTTATTTTTCTTTAAAAATTACCAGTAACTTAAGGATGTTTCTTGGGGAGGATGAGAATATGATAGCTGATAGCTACTTTACGAATCCAGAAAAAATGTAGTTACAAACAAGCAATTTACCTCTCATATGATTTACTTTAGTAGAAAACCTATTTACATTTGAAAATATATTGGGGACACTACATTTTTCCAATGTCTTCTTTTGCAAGAGTATAAATACAGGGACATGACTATAGGACCTATATGTCTTCAAATTGTTATCACATGATATCTTATTACTTTTAGGTATTCTTTGACTTTTAGTAACATTGACAAAGTTAAAAAAACAACATAAAAGTTTGTACAATACACAGAAACACAACACAATAGTTAATGCTGCATGCTGAGATTAAAGTTGGGTTGTCATTCTATTGTTTCTTACATGTTTCTATATTGCCTATATATTACCAGATGCCTTTCAAGAGCAATGAAGATAGCTATACAATGCAATGGTGCCAGCTTACCTATCATGCAATCATCTCAATAATAAATGCCAAATACCCAACCTATCATGGCAACTCAGAGATCATTCAGATACATATAATTATGGATCAGACATAATGTGGTTTAATACCAAACAGAGCAAAAATATACAATTAAAACCAACGCTTTAAAGAAGACACTTTCTAAGTTATTTTCAACTATATTTTATCCACCTCAGAAGTGTTTATAAGACTATGAAATATCCATAGATTGTGGAATATTTGTACAATTCTGCTTCTTACGTAATACTTCCCATTAGGCATAATCTAATTGCAATTTGGGGCTATTTTAATATAAATCAGTAATCTAAAAACACTTTTAACGAATTTAGTGCCATCCTAGGAAAGGATACATATAACACTTACTCCAGAATATATGCCTTTGATTTATATTAACAGAATTTATCAATTAGCTTTTCTATTTAATACTTTAAAATAATAATTTGAAAATTGCATAATACTAGAAAAATCATTCTGGCATCCTATAACTAATCCAAATTTATAAAAACAGTGCGTACAAGCTTTTTTTCTTACATATACCATGCTACTATACTTGAAGGAAGTCTGTATAGCATTCTAAGAGTATATATATTGAAGTTTGAAGCATATAAAGAACATAGAAAAACATCATCAACATTGACTGGTACACCTTAACAATTTTGTTTAGATTAAATGGCCAAAACATTCCTTTATGTCCACACCATAAATTTTATTGGGCCTAGAAGCTGACAAGTTTGTTCAAAAGTGATGATTAGAGATTTATGAAACAAAAAAATATCAACAGCAGCTTTTAAAGAAGCATCTCTTTGTTCAAAACATCTTCATGTCCAACGTAATGAGAACTTTCTTCCTTTTCTAGTCTTAGAGTGCTTCTTATGGCAAAGTCCATTTTCTCTTGAAATTCTTTGTATGTATTGGTGATTGGA
Organism: Rhinolophus sinicus; assembly: GCF_057876585.1. NCBI lineage: Eukaryota > Metazoa > Chordata > Mammalia > Chiroptera > Rhinolophidae > Rhinolophus > Rhinolophus sinicus. The sequence continues at coordinate 121,985,907 of NC_142503.1, forward strand.
AGAGCTAAACAGTTATTACACTTGTTTCCAACAGGAAAATCCATATGAAGGCACTCAATTGAAGGAGTGGGTTTAAATCCAGCAGGTGGAATGGAATTGCAACCAGTTGCAAAAATAAGAATGTCTTCCATTGTTGCTGCAGATTTACCATCTGAAAAGTTTACCACAAAGAGAAAAAGAACGAAAAATAAATTCATTATATATTGATACCCTCATGGACTCTTCCCCAAATAACCTGGGAATGCTGGAAGGCAGAGACTCTCACATTTATCTTGTATAAACTAAATCACTAAGTCAAGTGTAGTAATAGGAAAACAGTACATTCAATAAATGTTTATTTGAGTTTCAAAGCAGGACTCACAAAATCATTTAGCTGAACTACTCATTGTATATTTGAATGCCTTCTTTAATATAAAATCATCCAAAGAGTCCAAGAGGTTCAGTGGGTTTGAAACTCCATCTTTTTGGGATAAGATTCTAAAAACAATTCTAAACTACTTCTAGATCATCACTATTTGATAAACTAGTTCAATAAATGGTGTAAAGAACTAAATGGTGTAAAACAACCAAACAACCTAGCTAAAATTCAACTGAAAGTTAATTTTTTTTCCACTTTATTAAATGAAATGCTTTTCCATTTCTAATGATCAGTGATATATCATTATCATAGCCCTAACCAATGGATGAAGAATAATTCAATTTAAATTTGAAAAAGATGAAACAGACAATTAGCTTTAGACTATTCTATGCAGTGGCAACCATTCATGTATCGAAAGTTCCTAGGAAAAATGCCTCTCACCTCAAATTATCTAGAGAAAAACAAATTGCAAAATATAATTTAAAAATCTAACCTTTCCTCATCACTTTCAACTCAGTCATATAAACTTGTTTTGTAAATATAAAGTTATAAGATGAAAGTCTTATTATCAAAAAGCAAAACTCAAAGAAATAAACTAATATCCTGAAACGAACATTCTAAGACAGATAAAAATAAAACATCTACATACCCTCAACAGCCTGTAAATAACTGTTCCAAAACCCCAAAGTCTGTGCGTCAGATAATGTGTGTACTGTAAAAAGATCACCAAGGATTTCTGCAGAAAGATTCTCAGGTTTATGACAGAAGATGCCATAAAATACTTCTGGATAAGTCTGAATTTTCTCCAAAACACCAAGAGTTTTCAGACCCTGCTTAAAACTTAAGAGAAGAAAAGTAATGAGCCAACATTCATATATGTGTTTGGTATTGCAATAGGGAATTAACATTTCTAATTTACTACCACATATACATAGCTGTAAAGATATAAAAATATGGGCATACTATACGTGATATGATACTTTCAAATCAATAGTAAGCAAATATATTAATATAAAATGAATGTTTTTTATGCTGACATTATTTGGCTTTATAATTTTTAAATTAAGCTAACAATTTTTATTAAGAGGAAAAAATTAGACATCTGAAGTATTTCACACTTCAAAGCTAGTTAATATAAAAATGAAGTTTCCTAGAGATTGCAAAGAAAGATTGATAAACCTTAGCCACAGAAAAATGTAAAAGTTATGTACTGCTAAAAAGAAATTAACGGAGATAAAAACAATGGAAAAATGTTTAATACGCATGACAGAAAACTAATATACAAAAAATACAAGTAAATTTTCTAAAAGAATCCAATAAAATTAGCAAAATATGAATGCATAATTAATAAAATACAAGTAACAAATGAATTTTTTAAAATGCACATTTCTCACTAGTAAGCAAAGAACGAAGGTACCCTTTTTGCCTTCAGACTGACTAAGCCCTCCCTACCGACCTCTTCAGGTACTCCACCCACACTGATTCATCTCCCTCTCTATCGGCTCTTCCTCAAGAGCCCGTAAATGTGATTCTTTCCTATTTTTGAATAAGGAAAAAAAAATTCAGTCAATTCCATCTGTTTTATTTAGAGACAACTTACTTGAAAAACATCTATATTCAGTCTCCATTTCTTAATTTCCTATTCACTTTTCTTCCACTCCTGTCTACATCTCAGGAAAAACTACCGTAAGTTCATGAATATTCTTCTATGGCACCAGCCTTCTGGTTTCCCCATTTTTCTCTGGCCAGACCTTTTCAGTCTCTTGCAAAAAGTTTCTTCTTTCTTTACTTTGCCTTAAATGTTGCTGTTTGTCCCTCATGGATCTGTTGTTAACAAGGCTGATTTCTCCCATGGCTTTATTTAGCAGGTGTACGCTCATCGTAATAAAAATCCATTATCTGCACCCCAGAAATACATCCAACAGACTACAGGGTACCATATATTCAAGCACCCAAACTTACTAAGTCCAAAAGAAAGCTAATCCTTACTACCAAAATCTGAACCATAAGTTACAGTAAGTACCTCTGCTATCCATCAAATTAGTATAGCTAAATCTGAAAGTTATCCTTAACTCTTCTCTGTTCCATTCCTAATTACCAAGTCCTATGAATTCCCTTTTCTGAAATCTCTTTTACTTGCTCATTATTCTGCTCATTACCACTGTATTACAAGCCACTTGCAGAGGAAATTATACCAAGCATGTAAATCTCCAAGTTCATTTTCCATGCTACAGCCACAGCGCAATACTGTCATTCACCCTGAGGTAGGTTGAATGGAAACTCCCCTAAAAGATATGTTCACACCCTATTCCTTGGAACCTGTGAATGTGACCTTATTTGGAAAAACGGCCTAAGCAGATTTTGTTAAGGAACTTGAGATTATTCTATCTAGGTTACCTGGGCTGGACATAAATCCAACTGTCTTTATAAGAGAGAGAGAGGAAAATCCATGTGATATATAGACTCAGAGAATTGGAGTTACGCAACCACAACACAAATAATGACAGAAACCAGAAGCTGGAAGAGGCAAAGAATAGACTGCCCTCCTAAATTGTCAGAAAGCGTGTAGTCCTGCCAACAGCTGGATTTTGTGTTTCGAGCCCCCAAAACTGTGGGAGAATCAATTTCTGTTGTTTTAAGCCACTCAGTTTGTGTTGTTTACATCAGCACAGAAAACCAACACACACTGTAGTCCATGAAACTAAGTCCAATCTCCTTACATGGCTTCTCACACCCTCCACAACCCCACCTTTGCCTTCCTTTCTTGTTTTTACCTTTCACCTTCCATTTAACCTTGAAGCAAATTTCAGCCCAACTTAAGTTCATTCTTAAAATTTTACTTTTAATTATGAAATACTTCAAGCTTACATAAAAATCCAGGAAATAACAAAATCATAAACTACTAGATTTAAAAGATATTAACTTTGTTTGCTCAGATTTTTAAGAAAAATATTCTATTCACTGAACTAAATCCTGCCCACTCATCACTTTCCCTTCTCTGCCTCTACAAAGGAAATAATTTGAAATTTCTATTTAACACTATACTGAAATTTTTACTTTAGGCTGCATTTCCTTTAAATTTCACTATATATGTATCCCTAAATAATAGCTAGCATTGCTGATTGTTTTGAAACTTTCTATAAACGATATCATACATTTTTCTGCAACTTGCTTTGAGAATAACTTTCACTTATTGCATAACTATTAATGTATTATGAAACTATTTCTATCACTTTATTTGGGGCAATTGTACTGCCTTTAAAAAATGTTTTTTTATGCCCTCCTGCCAATTTTTGTATTTATTTTTTTTAAATTCCAATTTACTTTCTATTTTAAAAGTTATACTCTTCTTTTTTAAATAGTTACCTCTCAAGATTTTAACAGGCATATTTGACATCTAAAGTGAACCAATGTACAGCAGCCCCTCTTATCCATGGGGGTATGTTCAAAGACCCCCAGGAGATGCCTGAAACTGTGAATAGTACTGTAGCCTACACATACTATGTTTTTTCCTGTACACATGTACCTTTCTCCTTGATAGTCAACTTCTTCAACTCTGCCAGAAATGTGGCAGCAGTTTCTTCATGGGCAGAAACACAGCCTCTCCAATACTTTTTATATTTTTTAGTCTAAACCTGTTCCTGAATCTGTACCATTTCTTATTTGCAGTAAATGGCTTGGTGTCATTCATTTCAGGGGATCCTTTGCTGAAGTTTCTGTCTAGGCTCAATGCTTTCTGGTGCAACATGTTGCTATGAATCGGTTTGTTCATCTCTTCCACCCACAAATTTAATGCTTTTTCCATTTTAATTAAGCACTTATCATATACTGTACAGCAAAACTAGCAAATTTCTTTTTCCTTCTTCACAACTTGATGGAAGATTCATTCTTACCGTAGATCTTAGCAACCTCAGCATTTTTTCCCCCCATTCCTTATTATGTCGAGAAGGTTCACCTTTTCACTTAAAGGAAGCACTTTATGGCTTCTCTTTGGCATATCCGAATTGTTAGCATCATTATTCTTGCGCTCTGGGGCCATTATTAAGTAAAATAAGGGTGACTTGAACACAAGACTACTGCACTGTGACAGTCCATCTGAAAACCAAGATGGCTACTAACAGGCAAGTAGTATATGCAGCGTGGATACGATGGACAAGGTGATGATTCACATCTTAGGCAGTGTGAAATTTCATTATGCCACTCAAAACAGTGTGCAATTTAAAATTTCTGAATTATTTCTGGAATTTTCCATTTAATATTTTCAAACTGAGAATGACCATGAGTAACTGAAACTGAGGAAAATGAAACTGAATGGGGTGTGTGTGTGGGAGAACTACTGTATTTACCTTCTTCCTAAACAATATACAAAGACCTTAGAACATTTAAAACTCTAACAGTTCTACTCTTCCAATGCTACTTAAAATTTCTTAGTTCACCTTGTATCATAGACCCCCAAATTAAACATTAATTTTTTGTAAAATCAATTAGTTTCTGTTTACCAATTTTTCTTTACCATTCCTTCTCACAAATGTGCTACATTCTTTTCTCTTGTATCCAATAACCTTGCTAAAGTCTTTATAGAAAAAATTTCTCAGATTATTTAGACAATTATGTAGACCACAAGTGAAAATTTTAGATAACATTCACTTACTCATTTATTTTTGCTCTGCTAGGACTTCCACCGTACTGTGGAAATAAAAGGCGCAATTATGTGTATCACAGGCTTGTCATGGCCGTAAGGGAAATATCTATAACATTTCACCGTTAGTGAATGTTTAGAAGATACTCTTTATAACATTATTTCAAAATATTAGTTTAAAATTACGGGTAAATTTTTAAATGTATCAAATGCCCCCCCCCCCACACCTAAAATTACATGATCGTGTTTTTTTCTCCTTTAACCTGCCGGTGGAGTGAACTACAGTAAAGATTTTTTAATGTTGTTCTTGCCTTGCTTCCTTTTATGAACACTTCAAAACTGATACTTTTATTCACTTATTTTAGGTCCTCACTAGTTATTTGTAGGATTAAACTATTAAATCCTAAGAAACCTATATTTCAAGTATTTCACTGTTATGACATATTTAACAACTTCTGTGTCAGTTTTTGCTTTACATATTTTGAGGTACAGATAGATTCAAGACTGTTTAACCTTCCTAAAGAATTAGTTCTTTTTAATGCTATTAGGGTCATTTGAGGACAAGATTTTTTAAAAGATTAGAATCTCATTAACTTTTTTTATTTTGCTTTAAAGTCATTTACTTAAAATGCAATTTAAGAACTTGTCTTTTAATATGAGTCTAAGCTATCACATGTATTATAATTACTAATCTAATTATTTTTTTCTACTGCATAGTGTACTTTCTCTGAACATGTGTTTTTGTTTTTATTCCTATTTTCTGTCCATTATAAGATTAAATGTTTTATTTCTCCCCTAATTCCTACCAAACTGGTTTGGAAATTACATACTGTATTCCTATTACTTTAGAATTTTCCCTTAAAAAATATATACTTAACAAGCTAAAGCTAATTAATGCTTCCCTACTACTACCTCAACAATACAAGTCCCTTAAAACAATAAATCCAGTAATGTCCATTCTCTTCTTATAGATCAATCTTTCTCTAATATTTTAGTTATTTTAACCACTTCTTACTAAAATTTAGTTGTTTTCTTTAATGGCCAATGCTTATTTTTATATATTGAGATTTTTCTCATTTCTGTGCTCACTGCTGTGCTTTCTTATATTTTACTTTTTCTTTCTGGGTTCAATTTACTTCTTCTTCAGTATGTATTTTGTTAATCTCTTTAGGAAAGAAGTAAACTCCCAAAATGTCTTTATTTCCTCCTCACTTTTGAATGATAATGTAACTAGTTCTGTGACGTTATTACCATGGCTGTTTTCATGGTTGATGATACTGAAAAAACTGCTTTCAGTATAACTGAGGCTCATTTTTACAATAATGTCTTTTTGCACAGAATACAGTTTCATCACAAAGTACACTATTTTGGCTCATTAAGAACCTGAGGAATTTCTCAAGCAGCATTTTCTATAGCATTGTTTAGTTAAATACATGCGTGCATGCTGGCAGTCTAACTTTCTTGACACCTCTTGTTTTCCATCTCTTTCTCTTCATGAGTAAATCCTCATATTCCTCTTCCAGATAACTAGTTTTCTCTTCAACTGCCTAGCATTTAACAATTACCAAATCATTTGTTTCCTTTTTCTTATCCTCATGTGGGTTACTTGAATTTTTTTTATTTATAGTGATGTCGAGTGTATCTCTTTGTTTGTTTTGTTTTGTTTCTTCCCTTCTCCCACCTCCCCTCCACTCCGGTTCAAGCCATTGGCGCTAACCCCCCTCCCCCAGGCAGCCGAAGGCCTGTCATTGGCTGGTGGTCGGCCACTTACACTGGCCGCCGGCTACTCATGGTGGCACACCATAGCCCACGGCTCCGGCTGCACACGGCAGCCCATCTCCACGGAGAGTCCACCTCCAGGGAGAGCTGTTGTTGACAATCTTAGCTGTACAGGGCGCAGCTCTCAGGCCCATGTGGGAATCAAACCGGCGACCTCAGCGTTAGGAGCACGGTGCTCCAACCACGTGAGCCACTGGGCTGGCCCATCTTAGTTTTTAAAAATGTAAGTCTGCTGTCAACATTTTATAAGCCTTACTTTCTCTTTAAGTCCCTTTGCCTTTCCCTGTGTATATGTAATTTCCTAAATATTTCCTCTACATACACTGTGAACCACATTATAAAATGTTACAATTTTTGCTTCAACTATCAAACATATTGAGATAACACAAGAGGAGAAGAGAACATGCTTTCAATTTTTTTTCCTTCTTGATATTCCAAGATTCCATCTTTTGTAATTTCTTTCTGTTTCAAAAGCTCCTATCGGTATTCTTTTAGAGTAGGTACACTGGTGACAAATTCTTAGTTTTACTTCATATAAATATGTCTAGATTTCCTCTTCCTTTTGTGCTGTTCCTTAGGTCCTGAGATCCCCAGCTGGTCTGCCTTCATCACTCCACCTTTCAGTCTTCTTATGTTTGTTTTATATATAATGTCCAGGGTTTTCAACTGAACTTGCAGAAGGAATAGAGAGAAGTGTGTCTATTCCATGTTATCCAGAACTGACGTCTGTGATCATTTTTTAACATAGAAGTGTTATTTGATTCATTTCATGCTTTTTTCCCCAATTATTTTCTCTTTTAAACCACTATACTAATATTTTATCTCATTCAGTTGTTTTGTTATTTAAATCCTTGAGTGCTAATCCCAAGACTCGTTTTTTTTGTATGGTTGTGTGTTTTGTCTTTTATTGGGAACTCTTTCTTTAGCAATGTATCTTTAGCATTCCCCATTAGGCTCAGGCTGTAGAACTCTTCCTACACTGCTGCTTTGTATTTACTTTTGCCATGAATCCTAAAACCAATTACTTTGTTAATTTCTTTGCTTCAGATTGGGGTCCATGCAGGATGCCAAACCCAAGTTTAGGAAAATTGAGGGTTTTGATTTCATATGCCAGCTAGGGCAATTTGGCTTTTGGTGTCCTTGCGATTTCTGACATCTATAAAACTCTTTTCTTATGAGCTCAGATAAATATATATATATATTTAAAAGACTGTTTTTTTGCTATATGATTTTCTAAATCTTTTACACAGAAGGAGGGATTATACTTTAGCTTTTCTCTTGCCCTCTTCATCTCGATCTGCTTAATTCCTATTGATCATTTGGTTTTAATGTAAATACTTATAGAGATAGGGAAGCCCTTTCTGACACCTAGGTTAGTCCTATCTATAAAAACATAAAAGAAACAAATATTGATGAATTCTGACTTAGCAATAAGAAAAATCCATCTCTAGATACATGAACTACTTGAGGAAAATCACATTGTGTACATCTATCTCGTTAACAGACACATTTCAAATAAATTTTAAAATAACCACATCAAAACAAAAAATGGAAAAAATGTATACTTAGTAGTATAACACAGAAAGTATTACAAATGACTTTAAAACACAGTAATATGACTGTACAGCCCTAGAACAAAAATAATAGAAAAATAATTTAAACCTGCTTTCAAGAATATTATGTTACTGGTAATAATGTTGGTATTGTTATTGTGAAACTGCTGTATATAAAATGTGGAATAAGTCAAGTGAATAATTATTTCATACTCTAATTCCCCAGTGCCTTTGCGATCTGGGAATTCTCAACATGGGACAAAGAAAAAGTTAAAAGTCTTATACAGTGAATTTAAAGTATCAATATAAACTTATGATGCATTTTTATCTTAAAGAAAACAAACAAAAACAAAATAAAAAAACACTGTATTTCTTAGTTTTTGTCCACTATAAAGGCCTGGAACCAATGACCAACCTGGCAAAAATGAGCATCCCTAGCATCCAGACTGGTTTTGAAATACCATTTCCCCTTCGAAGAAACAAAGGTCTCTCAGGCTAGAATGAAAATAGCAGATAGCAAGATGGCTATCAAAGACCACTGAAAGTCAACATCAAAAAAAAACCCTCAAAGTGGGGGCCGGCCCAGTGGCTCAGGCGGTTAGAGCTCATGCTCCTAACTCCGAAGGCTGCCGGTTCAATTCTCACATGGGCCAGTGGGCTCTCAACCACAAGGTTTGGCAGTTCAACACTGCAACTTGAGCTGAGCTGCCACTGAGCTCCCGGATGGCTCAGTTGGTTGCAGCACGTCCTCTCAACCACAAGGTTGCTGGTTTGACTCCTGCAAGGGATGGTGGGCTGTGCCCCCAGCAACTAGCAAAGGCAACTGGACTTGGAACTGAGCTAAGATTGAAAGGACAACGACTTGACTTGGAAAAAAGTCCTGGAAGTACACTCTGTTCCCCAAAAAAGTCCCGTTCCCCTTCCCCAATAAAATCTTAAAAAAACAAAAACAAAACAAAACTCAAAGAAAACATAAAAAGGCTTACTTAGTCTGGCCAAAGATGAGACAATTTGAACTTCAGTAAAGATAATAACTGTAATAGTTTTGAACACAAGTATACTTAAATCTATGGGTTAATGATACTGAAATTAAAACCAAAAAATCATTTTTGAGATTAATATGATGTCTGATAATTGCCTAAAAATAATATTGGAGTCAATAACAAGGGCAGGCTAGATGAACAAGACTGGCCATAGGTTGACTGATAATTGTTAGATCTGGGTGATGATTACATGGTGTTACTGTTCTGCATACTTTTGTGTGTATTATATATTTTCCATTATTAAAAAAACAGAAGAATATCAGGTCATATGTAAGTTTTCACACTTCAAGTGTTAGTGAAGCAAAAAGTTTCAAGACCAGTGTTCCAAGCTAAAGAGCAAGAATCACATCAGCCCCATTAATCAAAGAATGCTCAGTACCTATTACCCAGCGGATGACAGGTGCTCAATACATTGCTATTAAATTAATCAGTAGAGATGGAATTGTTGACTTATGAGGTAAGAAGTTATAAAATAATTTTTATTTAGAAAAATAATTATAAATTGAGATGATTACTTGTCCTGCTTAAGCATCATACATTTATGCAATTATGTATAGAATGGTCAGAACAGTAATCACCCTTAACAGTTTAGTTTTAAAGCATTATTTTAAAATAACATTTAAATTTTTATCAAATATAGCTCACATTTTAAGACAATTAACCACTTTAAACATGTACTTTGAGAGAATATTTCACATACAAATAACTTACCTTTCAAAAGGTGCTTGGACTCTCTTAATTACATGGTAATTAAGTATGTCTTTTGCCAATATATATTTATCACTTAATGATGTTATAAGTCTTAGACATCCAATAAGCTCTAGGTAGTTATAGCATTCATTCATAACTGAATTTAAGTCAGCTACACTTGTTGCAGCATTTATCTGTAATGAAGAAAATACACCCAGTTTCCCCTTTTACATGGGAATGATATTTACATTTCAAATGACACTTACTACATTATTCTCAATTCCTGAATACACCAGGGAGGAGTGAAAGCATACTGAGAATTATTTTTCTAGAATAAATATCTAACAAGCAAGTGTAATAAACATTGTATATTTCTGCCTTCAAGAAACCTACAGTATAATGCCACTTTAATACAGGAAATTATTTATATAAAAGGCAATTAATTGACAGAACAGTTACAAAGTACTAGAGAGGCAAGAGATTTCATGAAAGAGTATCAGCTGACACTTGATGAATACAATCAAAAGAGTATTTCAGGGAACAGCATAAAGAAAGAAATACTTGACCATTTATGTTCCAGACACTTTCACATAGGTTAACTCTTGAACAAAGTTAGAGGGAGAAAGATAAAAAGAAGAAGCAGTCAATAATCCATTGAATGAAAAATTTCCTTGCTATTTCTTCCACAATACCTCTAAAATAGGAGTTATTTCTGCAAGTCAGATAGCATTTTATGCTTTGTGGGCCATATGAAAAGTCACAGACATGTTATAAATGAGGCGGTTGTGTTACAATGAAACTTTATTTACAAGAAGAGGCAGCAGGCCAGACTTGATCTACAGCCACAATTTGCCAAACCCTACCCTAAAATCTAGCAGATTTTAGAGAGAAATAAATACCTGCCATGCTTTTTGAGCCCATTGTCTTTTTGGTTCTCTTGGTTATAGCAGCTTAGCCTAAGCTCTAACTTACTATACCCCAAGCATTATCTTCCTTCTTTCTTATATTTTATTTCTTTTTATAACGTATTTTACTACATGATAATACAGTTGACCCTTGAACAACACAGGTCTGAACTGTGCAGGTCCACTTATATGCAGATTTTTTTCAATAATCGTCCCTCTGCATCCATGGGTTTTACATCACCAATGGATGCGGAGGGCTGACTGTATACATTCTTTTATGACATTTTATGAGATTTGAGCATCCAGATTTTGGTATCTGCAAGGGGAAGTTGGGAGTGGGGTCCTAGAACCAATTCCCCGCGGATACTGAGGGACAACTGCAGTTAAGTTTTGGGGGATTCAAATATTCTATGTGAATTTTTGATTGCATGGGGTAGGTGCTCCTAACTCCCATGATTTTCAAGGGTCAACTGTCTATTATATATGTATTAGTTTATCTTCTGTCTTCCCTGTAAAATTAAAATGTTAATTCCAAGGAGGCAGGGACTTTGGTTCATTTCTCTATCATCAGTGATAAAACAGTACTGGGTACATAGTATTTGTTGACGAATTGAACAGACATTGGATAGCAATACAGAAACAGGAGTAGGAAACCCATGAGGCGAGTTGGAAGTCTTAAGTGCCCTAATGAAGAGCTTGAACTTTGTTCAATAGGCAATGAGAAGCCACTGAGGATTCCTGAGGAAGAAAGCAATGTGGTCAAAATTGTACTTTTGAAAAATTCATCCTGAATATTAGAATAGTGTCCTAATTGTTTACACATAATTTGAGTTTGGTATAGTAGGTAGAAATAAGTAGGGAAAGGCTGAAGGTAAGCCACTTCTAAAGACAGATGACTTGACACATACTGATGAATGGAGTATGGAAAAACGAAACGACCCTTTCTCCAGAATGTCTTGGACATAAGAAATCTCTTGAAAAGAAAAGGAAACTTGGGCAAAGAAAAAAAAATTGTCTTAAACATGTTAGGCTCAATGTGCTAGCAAGACCCAGACCTTATCTTCATATGAAAGTCTAGGGGCTCAAAAATAATGGTCTGGGAATCTTTCAGAAAGATTATGGGTAAGAAGAAGCTTTCCAAGTAGTATAGAATGAGGACTGTTAAGACAACATTGAAAAATACCTAACTTTCAGGGGTAGGGAGAAGCAGCATTAAAAAAAGACAGTAGTAGTCAAAAGGAAGAGGGAATATTGAAAAAACAAAAACAAACAAACAAATAGTAGAGAGGAATTTGAAGACAGTGGTGATTGTAGAAGCCAGAGATGAGGCATTTGGAATAAAAGGCATTTGAATGTGAAAATCTGTATCTCTGGATATCAGCTATGAACTAGCTAACTTAGGAGAGTGGTGGTGGGAACAGAAACCTCAATCTAAGAAAAAATCCACAGGAAAGAGGAAGGGGAGACGATTCAACTAAGCTTAAGGTTAAGCCTAACTTCACTGCCAAAGTCCCACAGCCTACAGATCTTAATTATTTCAACCTAAAATCTGACTTCAGAACATTTGCTTTTAACCATTAAACTATACTGCCTATTAACTGAGACAATGGATAGAGCAGGCTTACGTAGAAGGGAAGTTAAGGGAAGAAAAGTTGAATGGCTTTCATTGTCTCAATTAGTGTCCAAATCACTAACATGTTGGCAATGATACGTACCTCATACAGCATTATGACAACTAAATTGAGTTTGTACATGCAACACGTGCAGTACAGAGCTCAATAAATGGTAACTATTCTTAGGTGGGGACACTGAATCTCTCTACTTGTTTCCATAGTGAAGAATTCAGCCTGGTCTTTCTACCTATCACTCATATTTCCCTGTAGGAGGAAGGATAAGTTTTCTGACTAGTAAACTAAGTCCTAGCTCTCTTCAGAGCCACCTGCCTGCAAAGTGTACTTTGATCATCTGTATAGTATGCAACAAGTAATCTGCCTTACATTGTCTCTGGCAGGGTAGATAAATGCATGTAGTTCTGAGGAATGTTAGTTAGCAAGCCATTTTGACAAATTGAAGTCACATTATCCAATTGGTTTTATCAACATTTAACCTGGCACTTTGATCTCTAGCTGTCTGACCTTTACATCTATCTCTTAACTGGTTGTGAATTCTGCTGGTAAACAGACATACTGACACCCCTTAACTACTCCAAAGAGTATTATTATTCTATTGTAGATCCATCATTTATATTCAAATATACTTACAATGTAGTTTGCATTTTAATAAACATGTACATTTCTTACCCTGATTACAATCTGTGCCACATCAAAGTCTGAAACATCATCTAAAATTGGTTGGGTATTTTCTGGTCCACACACAAGGCAGTTAAATAAGGTTTTAGAAAAGAAACCAGGTGAAGGACCACCATGAACCAACGAAATGGCAAGCATTTTGCCAGCTTCATAGTAAAGATTCTCTTTCAGAGCTGTAAATACATTGGAAATATATAAAATACATTTCTTTTATTATTAAGATAACCAGCATATGTAATGAATAGACATATAAAATTCAAAAAAAATTAAGCATTAGATAAATGTAAAATAACTTAATTCATAGATGCTATAATCATGTATGTAGATTTCAACTAAAATATAAAAAAATATTTTTCTGAATACAAATAACCTATTATAGAAAAAATATAAATACAGAAACTTAAAAAAAAAAATCACCTATAATCCTACAACCATAATAACCAGTGTATACACTTCGGTGTATTTGTGTCATGTAGATATATCAATATATACATAAATAGTTTGACTTCTTTTTTCCACTTACTATATTGTAAACTTTTTTTAATTGAAATCTACAGTGAATGCATTAAGACTAACTTAACAGATGTGCAGCAATATAAACCATCCCCTTACTACTGGCACCTCACTGAGTGACATTTTAACTGCATGAGGTAAAATATTATCAACATCTATTTACATATTCTTGTTTACATATCTTTGATTTTTTTGGTTAAGGTATGTTAAGATAGATATAGCATTAGTGGTTCAAAGGATCTGAACATTTTTAAGGACGTTGATATATAGTGCTAAATTATGTTCCAAAATGGCACAAATTTACTCCCCCAACAATATATGCTATATTACCATATCACAGCTTTCAATATTTTTTAAATAGCCAATTAAAAAGCTTTAGCTATTTTGATTAATTCAAAAGGACATCATGCAAAATTTCCTTTATTTTTCTAAACAGTACTCAAATCAAAGCAACTTACTAATAATTAACATTAACAATACTTGAACTAATAATAAAATTTCAATAACTGTATAAGTTATGTATTAGTAGTCACATTTTACAGATGAAAAAACTGAGATCCTGAGAGGCTATGTAATTAATCTACAGATATAAAGCTACATGAGTGATGTGTATAAATTGAATTTAGATTTTGTGACTTAAACTCAAGCTCTCCCCACTTTACCAAAACTGCCTTGAGTTAACATTACTGATTGCTTTTTTTTTTTTTTTTTTAAAGGGAGTTTAGCATTAGACTGTGTATACTGTATATAGTACAAATGATCTTTGGTAGTTTCTCAATTATTTCAATGATTCTTCAGGCAACGGTGAGGAAGTTCTATGGAACATATAAGAAGAAATTCAAATGGAATGAAATAAGTCTTCTCACTCTTTCAAATATCCTATTACAGCAAAAGTGGTATAAAAGCTCCTAAAAAAGAATGCGAGAATTAACCAGTGTTTTAAGATGCCTGTTTTAATCACATCAACTCTTCACCAGAAGTAAAGAGAGAAAAGTGTCATATACATAACTGTATAAGAAAAATTCTTGTAAGCAAAAGTACATTTAAAAATCTGTTCCATGTGGACCAGAAAATTATGTTATAAAAATCCTAGGTTGTGAAGAAACATGCCTACTGAAAATTCCAAATATCTGAACAAGAAAGGTTCAAATAATCATCCATCCCATTTGGTCACTCTGTTCAAATGAAGTAAGAATGAATATAAAATACATTTTTAAGAAGTTACAGTTAATTATGGAATCACTTCAAGGAGGATATTGTTATAAAGAAATTAAGATATTCCTAAAGAAAATGTTTCACTACAAAATTTACTTTTAAGAATATCATTCCCCCACTCCCCCTTTTCTGTGATTTTATTAATGAAGTAAATTACACATTTCAACCACAAGTACTGCATATCAATTCTAACCAGCTCTTTCTTTACACATAGTATATTCAGTATTTACAGTAATAAATAATTACCTTGAGAATTTAGGGACAAGTTCTTTGACAAGGACCCTTCAAACAATGGTGAGTTCTCAAGATGTTGCATTAAAAGACTCAGGAATTCTTGCTTTGATCCAGGATGCTCTCTTTCAAAATGATCATTTTCATTAACATATACTATTTCCATTGTGTACGAAGGATTAAAGTTTTGATTTCTGAATCCATCTAAGGCATTATTCCAGATATTGGCTTTGTTGATATATAATCTTTTCTTTTTTTTAACAATTTGAAATCCTAACTCTATAATTATTGCTGAAATGTCTCTTCTAAATTTGCTGCCTTGCCTATAAAACATGAATTTAAACATAGAGGTAAGTACTTTAAAGTTATACAACCAATAAAAAATAGAAAAAGAGATTAAAAGGAGGTTCCTCCCCAATTCCCACCCAAAAGCAGACAATGGCTACCACTGGAACCAAAAATAGTTATTTGATAACCTTAGTTGTAAATTCTTGATTCCTTCTCCCAAATCTTCTACCAAATTAAAATAATATAATGTCATAAGTGGTTTATGAGAATGTTGATAGATGATTATCTCAAATTTGATCAATTCAGTGGATTCAGGTGTAAGAGTCAGAAGCTCAAACTCTCCCCTTCTGGCCAGAGGCTACAACATACACTTGCTTAACTGTATCTTATTTCAGGCTTACTAGATCCTTTAAAAATAGAGCAAACGTAATCTCTGCTTACTATAGGAGAGAACTATAGTTTTAAGAGACTACACAATATATTTTTAATCATAAAGTTAATTAACAGTAGAGCTAATATTATAAACAGAATTCACAACCCCTTAAGTAGTACTTTTTTAGTCCATACCGGTAACTCTCAAAGTGTGGTCCCAGACCAGTGGCAGCAGCAGCATCTGGAAACTTCTTATAAATGCAAGTTCTTGAGCCCCACAGCAGATAGAATCAGAACCTCTGAGCATGTGGCCCAGCAATCTGTGTCTTAACAAGACCTCCAAGAGACTGTATAGACTAACTCAATTGCTGCCTGCCTCAGTTTCTCCATCTGTAATTGGAATCAATGTACTCAAAATGATCCTGTTTGGGGCAATGTCATGGATCATCTTTCTACATCAAGTATAAATTTTTCCCATCCAAAGACAATATAATGCCCCAGTGTGGGCCAGGTTTTGCTTTTTCTTTCTTCACACAACCCCCCATTCCTTAACCCATGTTATAGGAAAATCAAATCTTTTGGAAGTAAGAGAATCCTCCAAAAATATACCTCTTGTAGCAGGTTGATTCCTTGTTCCTGCCTAGAATGGGAATGCTGCTGCTATTCTTCCAGAACATGATAGCGTATCGGAGCAGGAGCAAGGAATCAACTCTCCCTGGTATAACATCTTTCGAAACCTACTTATTAAAATTATTTAACACAAATGGGAACATCTCTTTTGATACTAAAAACATCATAAAAATACGAATAATTTTCTGTTAATACAAGTGGTATTTTAAAACAGCATTTTTCACTTTTTGAATAGTATTCCACTTCTATCTGCAAATCTGGTTATTAAATATTTTCACAAAACTTTTGTCATTCTAAGTTTTAACTTGATATTATTATTTTTTTTATAAGAAAGTGTTTCCCCATGTTTAGCTACTAATGTTACTTTTGTCTATTTTTTTCCCTTTTGGCTACAAGGCTCTATAAACTTTTTGGAAAGCCACATATACTTAAAAATCCCAACTTCAGCTGAACAAATACAGTATAAGGATATAATTCTAGTCTCATTTAAACGGTTATGAATGATTCTGAAAGTTACTCATTCTGCTATCTTCTGAAAATAGCTAGTCATTAATATGGTAATACTTGTAAGTATGCATTAAATTTTCCACAGAGCTGCCATTTAGACCTCTGACATTGACAGTAAATACATCAACTTATCACAAAACAAAAGAATAAGCCCTCTATATTAAATGATTCCTTCCTTTCAACAAAGTAACATGGTATGCTTGTTATTTTAATTTGCTCTTACTCTATAATCAAATAACATTTTAAGCACATTTTCCAGATCCATGTTTTTTAAACCATCTTGAAAATGATCTATAATAAAAAATGTATTTTACATCATGATTCAGTACACAATAAAATAACTAAGATATATTTAATATACATTATTTCTTTTTGCAATGCAATCTGATAGTCTATATTCTACTCTATCCTATTTCATTTTCTTTGTTAAATGCTGGTTGCATGATTTCATGATCAAATGTTGGGTCCTGCTGTTTGAAAAACACTCTTCCAGACTCCTGTCAAGATCAGTTAATCTTCTAAGTATATGCAGCCACTTCCTGTTTAATTTTCTCAAAATAAACTTTTATGTTTTTCTCCAATCAAAATACACACCTCAGAGGATCTTTACACTGGGCTCCAGGTGACTGTCTGGGTAATTTAGGTGATGATTCTTCCAACAAACAATCATTTATTCCTACATTATTAGTGTTGGGCAATGTATGTTTTTTGGCTTTTTGGAAACCCCCTGCAAATTTAAAACCCAATGTTAGTATAATAAAAATATAGGTAGAAACTGTTTAATAATATACATTTGAATAAGAACACCTTTATTTAAAATTATAAAATATTACCTGAATTGTAGAGAATACCTCTACATTCCAAGCACTCCCAATTTTGTTCCCACGATCGTAGTGAGGAACAGGCTAAATGCGTTCCACTAGAACCACAACATTGACAGCGTTTTATTTCCCATTTGCTGGGGACACAAAGAAAAGCAGATGTTGACATTTTGGTATTAATGTCGCCAAATTCTAATCCCCAGGCCTGCCGCAGGCACCACTATCTGCCTGTCCACAGCGAATCCTTTTACCAAAGGAGGAAAAACAGCTTATCTGCTTTGACATGTAATTTGGTAAGTTGGTATTACCTTTTCTTAAAGCATTTTTTTCTATTTCATTATTTGATTCATAAACTCCTCCTCTAATCTCTAACTTAAAATACCTAAACTAAATATCAACATGTACATGCACATACACAAATCTACACATCAGAAAGAGTATGATTAAAGGAAGAAAATGTTTCTGTTGCATTTGGAGATGACAGTGCTCATTGGGAAACTGCTGTCCTGGTGTGTGTACGATGTGGAAGTCGCATTCAGTAAATATTTTATCTTATACCTGAAACATTGTCTTTCTTTCCAAGGTGAGGAATTATTTCCTACAATAGGCTTGCTCAGATATCTCCGATATTGTGCAGCTCAACAGGACCCAGCCTCACTACCAGGCCTCTATCTATATTCTCTCTCATCTTTTACCCCACCCCCCACACCACTGTATTGTGTCATGTATGACGGTCTCTATTCACATTTCTGGGTGTGGGTGGGGCTGTCGTTTGGGGCCTCCTGTTTGGTTATAGTACATCCTCTCTGTATAAAAATGGATATACTCCCTGAGTATATAGATGTGTGGGTGATACAAGATGTAACTGGATTTCCTCCCCTTTCGTAGGTGCGCGTGAATCTCCCTCTGTGTGGATATGGGTGTGTAAGTGTGTGTCCTGTGTGTTCCTTCCTCCATGTCCCCAGATAGTTCTGTCAACTGATCATGAAGAGAAAGAATACTAAGTCTCAGAGTGAGGTTTCCAACACACTTTACCAGCCTTCGGACCCAAGCTCCTAACCATTACACCATGACGCCTTTCAGCAAAATTGCCCTCCTATCATTAGGATGAGAAGGAGTGAGACCACAATGAAAACATTTAGATAGCAGGTATCCATGTCCCAGGAGAAAAGGCAAGAGACAGCAATCTCAAGTAGCTGCCAGAAAAAAAGGGAGTTTGGTAGCTAATGATTGGACAACCAATGATACACTATATATATAAATTACAACAGCTTAAAATGAATTCAGAAAATATTAGTATTAATGAATGTATTACTTTTTAAAACTCTCATTATCTCATTTGTGTCTCAGCACAACCCTTGAGATTACTGTTTACAAACGAATACTCAGAGTCACCAGATCAAGTAATGTAAATGCACATTACTTGACATCTTCAATGAGATCTTGGCCCTTAAAGAATTTCTAGTCTAATGACAAAGACAAATTTAAATAGTGTCAATTATATTGTAACAAGCACAGTGGCGGGAAGACCTAGCCCAGAATGGGGAATCAGGAGTGGTAGGAACTGCTTAGGGGAAACATTTCAAAGCTGGCAAGACCTCAGCTGAGTAGTCACAAATAAGCAGCAGCTTACCCAGCCTAACCACTTTCCAGAAGAAACAAGGTTCCCCAGTATTCTGCTCTACACTTTAAGTGTCATCTTGCCATGTTCAAGTAAGATCATATAGCAGGGATAAAAATTTAATGAAATTTCTTACATAAAATTTGACAAACTATTTGTTACTTTTTATTCTGCATCTTAAAAAATGAAGATACCCTTGATTTCTAGTTACCTAACATAGTAGAGTGCACACAGAAGGCATAAAATGATTAAGATTAGAGCCAATATCTTGACATTACAAAGGAATCATCAACAAACTTCAAATGCCAAATCCTTTACACTGATCTGAAAGAAACACTGTTAGATGCAGCTAGTTAAATTAATCTCCAGAACAGTGCCAGCCAACAGAAATATAATGCAAACCATATATGTAATTTAAACTTTTCTAGTAACCACATTTAAAAGGTAAAACAGGTGAAATGAACTAGAATATTTCCAAAATATTATCACTTTATTCAACACATAATCAATATTAAAATTATTAAGATATTTTAAGTTCTTTTTATCTTACTGTTATGGTCTGAACTGTGTCTCCCCAAAATTCGTCTGTTGAAGTTCTAAATACCTAGTACCTCACAAGGTAACTAACTGTATTTGGAGAGAGGGCCTTTAAAGAGATAAGGTAAAATGAGGTCACATGGGTGGACCCTAATCCAGTTTGACTTATAAGGAAAAGAGATGAGGGCACAGACCGAGGGACAATCATGTGAGGACATAGCTGAAAGGCAGTCACGTGCAAGCCAAGGAGAAGAGTCAGAAGAAATAAAACCTGACGATACATTTATCTTGGACTTCTAGCCTCTAGGATTGTGAGAAAACAAATCTCTATTGTTTAAGCAACCCAGTTTTTGTTATTTTGTTACGGCAGCCCTAGAAAACTAATGCACATACTAAGTCTTCATTGCGTATTTTATACTTACAACACCTCTCAATTGGAAATAGTCACACTTCAAGTGCTCAATAGCCACATGTGGCTAGTAGCTACTATACAGGATACAGGACAGTGCAGCTCTAGAAAAATAGAGCCGCATGGAAATACATCACAGAAATAAGTTGCAATTATGCTGAGTGCAATAATTTATCTATAAACAGATGTAAACATACATTTAATAAAGGCACCTCATCTCAAGTTAAAACTTCAAACATCCAAAAACAAACTACATTTTGCTAAGTAGAAACCTGCTTTTTAAGCTGAAGCTTTCAGTAAGAATTAATAAAGCACAAGTGAACTTCCTGATATACCTATCAGGCACATTGTAGTCTCGCCCTTCCTTGCAACGACATCTTTGCATATCACAACGCTCATAGTGCTGCAGAAGCTCTTGATAAGCATTTTCTTCTAATTCCCAAGATGCATCTCTGTAAATGAAGCAAGATATAAAATATATTTTGACCTAAAATGTTACATAAAAGAATTGGTAATGAACCTAGAAATAAAAACTTTCCACATACTAGGAACGAGGATAAAACTTGTTCTTTTTAGGATTAATCATTCTCTTCAACATATAACTCCATTAGTATCATTTTATCCTACACTTAATTAGTTTCATAGTGAATTTTCAAATGCTAAATGAAAAATTCAGCAGAAATTTTATAAAACTTACATTTTTATTAACATTTCACTCCCAATTTTTTAATTTTTATTTCAAGTTTAGTACCATTATTATTGGATTCCGCATCTTTAAGTATTAAGAATAGTCTTCTCATATATTTTTGAATCACATCTTGATTCCCTTAGATAATTTATACATACCATTTTGAAGTCTATTATACCTGTGTACAAATCAATATTGTATACAACTGGGGTGTTTACTAAGAGACTATAAATTAACTAATGAGACATTTAGCACAGTCCCTGCTCTCAAGAATTAGCAATTTGGGGGAGAAAGAGGCAGCGGCAGAGGTGGCTTTACATTTCCCCATTTGAAAAGGCTGCGTGTCCATCATCGCTTAATCAGACATAAACGATTATTTCCACTGTTATTGAATCCTCCATTTAAAGTATCTTTTTGTCTATGTTAACTCACTTTTCAGGAATATGAATTCCCATTCTCAACATCTCTTTCTGAAATATGTCACTATTATTGCATACTGTGCACCTAAAGAAAAAAACTCCTGCACTTATTGCTTGAACCTGTAGTGGAAAATAGAAAATCTGTTATTAACAATTTAATAGGTTATTAGTTATGAACTTTATAGCTAACAGAACATGTGCTACTTTTCACTTAGTATATTATGAAAACTTATTTTCTATGCCAGTGGTTCTCAAACTTGATACAAACTAAATTATCCCACTGCTAAAATTTGGAGATCTTTTTCCCAACGGTCAAAAAAAAAAAAAAATAAAGCTAAGAACTGACTGTTTTTAGCTTTACATCTATCTATATATTCACCCATATATCCTTCTCACTCAACCTTTGGTATCTAATATCATTTCTGCTCCCAAATGTTGTATTGTCCATTACTCTCTGAATAAAACAGCAAAAATCTTGAGTTACTTCATGCTGGAAGGATGTTTAAGTGTAACATAAAAAGCATCCTTATTTCTGTTTTTAACTCAATCTCCATTAGTTTTCTTCCTAAGAAGAGAGAAGTATAAAACCTATTCTCACTCTTCAGCAAATTAAAAATACAGAAGCAGAAGGCAGAGGGTATGTATGCAGAAGGAGACAGAAAACCATAAGCCTACTAGAAAGAGTAACCAATCCCCAGTAAAACAAAAAAATAAAAAAACTAGTAGTACACATTCATTTAACAAATATTAATCTTTACTACATAGGTGCCAAACACTATGCTATGTACCAAAAAACAGAAATATAAAATGACTTGGATTTTTAGTTCAAGGAATTCTTCATGAGTAGGCATACATGTATATAATTATAATACAGTGTAAAAGTGTTTTTTTTTTTAGTTTTTTTTTTTTTTTTTTTAAAGAATACGCATGGAAGAAAGAGGAAGAAGTACCTAAGTCTATATGAATGCCTGACAAAAATGTCACAGGGATGATGAGGTCAAAGCTAAGTTTGGAAGCAGAGGGGTCTGCCAGGAAAATAGGACAAAAGACATTACAAAAATAGAAAATAGCATATATCAAGTCTCAGTGGTAACAGACAGCATATGTGATTAGGGAAGCTTTCGTAATATACTTGGGGATTACATGCTGGCCATACTGAACTAAGTAATGAGGCTAAACAGGTAAATCAAAGCAAGTAGTGTGAAGAAATGATAGGAAATAAGACATGCAGGAGAAAGACCTGTTAGCAGGCTCCAGCAAAAGTCTAGTTTTAAAAAAATAAATAAAAAAATAACGGGCCTGAAGTTAAATCACAATGAAGGCAGAGAATAACAATAAAAAAGCACACACAAAAATAACTATTTGACCTGACAGACTTAGGGAATGATTTGTGGATGGCAAATAAGTGAACAAAGAAGAATCTAGGTTCAAACAACCAGCAAGTGACACTCACGCATACCGTATGGTGGGGAAGCAACACATTACTGAAATCTCTGAACCTAAAGGGTCTTCAAGCAACTGTACACTGAAACCAGTATCTTAGTAAATTGTAGGATATAACACAAGGAAGAAAGTGTATAAGAATGGAGGGAAAAAACCACCATAGGCAATATGGAAGATACCAAGACCAGAGCAATGCTTGAAAAATCCAAACTGAACAAGAACAGTGACCAATTCTCTACATAACTGGAGTGAAAAGTTTCCATCAACTTTTTTGATATTAACCTATAGTCTTTCCACATAAAATGTGGCCAAAAATAATGAAATTTGCTTAATCACATACAATTCTCATTCTATTGCATAGGTTTGTTTTTCCTACGACTTTTACATTAATGATGTTCAGAGATTAAAAAAAATCATGCAGGTATTGTTGTAGCTATCTAGACAGGGTAGACTCCATTTATTATTTTAGTTAAGACTCTAGTATCAGAGAGGGAAAGCCACTGGAGCTCCTTTAGAGAACATGACTCAAGAATTAGTTCTAATCCACAGAAAATAGTTCATTGGTCACCAGTGGGTAAGTGGGGACGGGGGATATAGAAGAGAGTAAAGGGGGGGTCTAATACATGGTGATGGAAGGAGAAGTGACTCTGGGTGATAAGCATACAATGTGATATATGGATGATATATTATAGAATTGTACACTTGAGACCTATGTAACTTGACTAACCATTGGCAATCCAATAAATATTAATTTTAAAAAAAGATTAGTTCTAACCAAGTAACATGTCATAGACAGGTATCTATATTGCTGTATTTTTATTTTATATTTGCACGAAGTAGACTACATTTTTGTTAGTAAAATTACTTCTACTTTTTAATGACAATTAGGAACTTGATATTTTCAGTGTTCACAAAAAGCCCTATGAATACTAGGTCAAGTTTGAGAACCTCTCTGTGATTAACACATAAACGAGGCAAATCTTATCCGTCTTGAAAAATAAAGTACTGTTACAAAATTAACAAGATGATACATTTGACAGCAATTAAACTTACTGAAATACAAACCCTTAATTAAGACAAATTACTTTTTAAAGATTCTTCTATAACGTGAACTTCTTCTTCAATAGGTAAAGATAATACTTCACGATGTTTATGAACTGCACTCTGGATCCTTTTACAAACACTTTTTTGTAAGAATTAGCAGAATTTCTAATATTTACCCAACAAAGCAGGCTCCATCTGCCACTTTTAACTGAATAATCCTAAATATAAACGTTCAAGGCTCATACAAAAAAATAGAAAGTAATCAATCAAGCTTTACTACTTTTACTACTGTTAGTACTTTTAAGATTAATTAAATATGACGATTTATAACATCTCCTAACTTTAAAAATACTTTTGTGGTTAATCTGTAATCAGTATTAACATTTCATTTTACTAAACAATAAAAAAAGCCAAGCTTTAAAAGACAGCATTAAACCTAAGTAAATCATTTGTTATTTGGCATTCTATTAACTATACCTGTCTATAAATTATTACTTGCACACATGTATACTACATATTTGATGTTACTAATAACTGGGATCTTTTTAATTTTCAAGTATGTTCTGAATCAAAAAAATATTAAATTGTTTAATGTCATGTTTTATATTTCATTTACTTGAAAATTTGTCATCAGATTTGATATACAACCCAGCTAGCAAAGAACTAAACTAATACTTCAATTCACTAGATAGTAATCAGTTCCCTGTCAAAAAGTTATGATAAAGTATTTACTGCAGGTTTTTAAGAAAACGTCTCAATATTTAAATAGCTTACAATTAAATAATCATTTCACATGTTCTAAGCTTAAATATATAAATGAACTTTGAAATGAAAATCTGTGTTTTATTCATTGTGAAATACATACAAAATTCTTCGGTAAAAACAACAAAAGTTTTCAAATATAAATGTACATTAAAAAGTAGTATCTAAAATATTTATTACAATATTAATTGTACACTTCAATAGGGTGAATTTTATATGTAAAATATGCTTCACTAAAGCTGTTTTAAAAAGTTACACGTAATAAGAGCTAAAATACATGTTAATTCTTTTCAACTTTGAAATTAAAATCAGCAATCAACAAATTTTATATAAGAAAAGGCTTACAAAACATCTTACCTGCAAGCAGTCTCTATGAAACCAAGAATTCTTACAACAAGGACTTCGTAATATGTTATAAGTTGGAATAGGCTCAATAAATTCCAAGCAAATGGTACATGGTAAGGAGTCACTATAATTATTAGGTGTAATTATTTGAACAGGTCGATGGTCCCAACAAAATGACCTAAAAATGTAAATGATTAAAACCAACATCCAATAAATTACAAAGTACAACTAGATAAGCATTATAATTCACATTGATAAGAGAAAATTTATTCATAACTAACCTACAATAGACTGGAACCTTGACACTGTAAGTCAGTTTCACAACCTATGACTAAGGCAAATTGAATTTTCCAAATGTAAACCTTTTGTTGGTAAGGCTTACCTCATAGAATTTCAGTAACTAATATTATGTGGAGAATTCTATGTGATATTGTTAGCAATAGAATATACATATTGTATTCAGCACTGTATAAAATTAAAGGAAATTAAACTTTATATATTTAATCATGTAACAAATAAAATGCAAATAATAACTTATTCCTAACCCACTAAATTCATTTCTATTTGTGTTATCTAAACTGCAGTTTTTGTACATGGTAAAAATCCATTAAATTGGTAAAGAACACAAATACTAAAAGAAATAGAACACCATGATAGCAAACAACAAAATTCATAAAATTTTGATATTTAGAGCTAGACTCAGGAAGTATTATTTTTCAGGGGCATCCCAAACAATATTTATTGTTTGCACTCCACCAAATTTACATGCCTTCCTTTTACTCAAGGAGAAATACACATGGCCCTGTGAAAGGAAATCGGACTATTAAATCTAAAGAGTGATACAAAAACCTAGAATTATATAAGGTGGAAATTTTCACTGAATATGAATAATCCCATTTCAGGTATAGCAATTCTCAAGACTTTGCAGACAGAAATGACTCCATAAAGGAGGAGGGGAGAAAGTATATAATGTATAAAGTCAGTGCAGCCTTGAAAAGAAATTTTACAAAGGAATTATATAACTGGCATACCCATATCCATTATCCACTTTTCTTTAACATTCATCTTTCACATTCAATAATTAACTCACGCAAAATTGCCAGTGAATTGGAAAATACATTCTCTCTGAAGTCCACATGGGAAATGATAACTTCGTTTACATCGAGGTGCAACACATCCAATTGAAGCACCATTTTTCTTACAAACACAGCATTTCTAGAAGAAAATATGAAAATAAGGGCTACAACACACAAAATTTGAGTACTGTAACATGACCAAGATATAAACGAATATTCCTTGTGGGGAGTCTGAAAACTGTTTTCATCATACAACAGCTGTGATAATGGAATATTAAAAAAATTTCCTGAAAAAATTGTTCTACCCAGAAACAATCTAAAAGACACTAAAAATTGACTCTTTAACAATTTATGATCTAGGAAACATCTGTAACCTAACATGTAAATGAGAAAGAGAAGCTTCTTTTCCCTCCTACTTGCTAAAATATTTCAAACTGAAGAGTTTATAAACATAATGGCTATACATGAAAGTCTCATTCAAATCATAACAGAAAACACATTAGGAAATATTTACCAAGGAGAACAGCAAAACAATACTGAAAACCAATTTGTAAAAAAATTGGGTAGGATCACTATGTCCTAACCAAATGAAAAAGTATTAGCTACCCATAGGTAGTAGGTTAAAAAGATATGTTCAAGTCCTAATTCCTGATACCTATATGAATTTGACCTTATTTGGAAATAGGGTCTTTGTAGACTTAAATAATCTAGAGATGAGATTATCCTGGATTTAGAGTAGTCTCTAAATCAAATGGCATCCTTATAAGTGAAAGGAGAGGGAGATTTCAGACACACAGAGGGAAAGGCCATGTGAAGATGGAAGCAGAGACTGAAGTTATGCTGTCACAAACCAAGGAATGCAAAGGTTGCCAGCAGCCACTAGAAATTCGGAGATAAGCATGGAATGGATTCTTTCTCAGAGCTTCCAGAAGGAATCAATTCTTCTGATAGCTTGATTTGCAATTTTTGGTCTCCAGAATTCTGAGAGAATAAATTCTGTTTCAAATGACCCAATGTGTGGTAATTAATTATGACAGGCCTAACAAAGAAACAGAACACCACTGCTACCATGTTTCCCCAAAATAAGACCGGGTCTTATATTAATTTTTGCTCCAAAAGACACATTAGGGCTTATGTTCAGGGGATGTCATCCTGAAAAATCATGCTAGGGCTTATTTTCCGGTTAGAACTTATTTTGGGGAAAACACGGTACTAACTGAATTACAACAGTGGTATATAAACAGAAAAACTATTAGATGGATCAAATGGATCCATCATTACTAAAATACAGAGCAGTACCTAAAACATCTTGGAACCCTTGAAATGGCCATTATAATGGTCACTGATGAAGAGATTATACAGTCTTACTGTTGACCCCTCAAGCACCACCACGTAATAGGAGAATACCTTGCCAATCTGAGGCTCTCCCAGGAAACCGACATAGAGACCTCTAGTTTAAGTTCACCAATGCAGACCCCTCTTTAGGATTAAGATATTCTCAAAGATTCACAACACAATACACTCAAAGAGAGAATTCAGATGTTTTAAGAAAACAGGTATTCCTAAACTATAAAGGAACCTTCAGAGGCCATCTTTCACCACAAATTCACTAACATCAGGAGGTTGAGGAATTTTGATACTAATACTCTCATGTGGCCTTTAGATAAATGCCACTGGTAACCTTTCTCCCAAGGTTTTCCCTTCTGCTCTAAAGCCTCTACTTTACCATCAATTCCCTTGCATCCTCAACATCTTAAAAAGTAATTGCCTCCATTTCTTTGCCTCAACTAAAATAAAGGTCTCTACATGCTTCCCTTATAGAATTTCCTGAATGAAGGTGTTTGTTTCCCTATCCTCCTTAAGTACCAGACTTGCCAACGGGTGGAACGGGATATGGACAGGGGCATGAAGGGGGACAAAGAGAACACTATTTTAATTCTCTGTTGTAAATTGTAGGCCACTACTCTATCTTCATCCTTAACCTTTTCATTCTTTCATTTTAATTATTTATACTCAGACCACATGGAGACCTAGGGTCCTTTCCTTGCAGGCAATCTAATAGCTAACACACAGAACACTCACAAATTATAATTGAATGAACAAAGGGTTAAAGTTTAACATACTTATCTTAGAGAACAGAAGAAGGAACTGAACACAAGCACACAATGTCACAGAAGGGCACAAGAGGTATGGAGATGATAAATTACTGGTCTGCATAGTTGTGTAATTTTCACCTAAAACCATCATTTCAACCCAAGCAACTGAGGTATAAGAATGAAAAATGAATGACTGGGTTGACTCAGGATTGAAGTTGAAAGAACATCAGAGTGGAAGTATGTTCATAATTCTGATGGTAAGAGTGGGTGAAATGATGGGTAGGTTGGAGTAAGATAAGGAAGTGAAAACAGCATTGTCACATACACTATTCAGTAGTTAAGTGCACTTCCATTTCCAAAAATACAAAATATTCTTCTAAAATTCATCATATTTTAAAAAAAAAAAGCACTGGAACATAAAATTAAAGTTTTATAAATTTTTAGTAGAGTAACTGATGGGTAGCATTGATAATATTTATGGTATTTAGTGTAATGAGTAAAATCATTTACTTACCAGTTTAGAAGCTCTATTCACTTCTTTCCTGATATCTTCAATTAGAAAACCATAAACTCCTTCTTCTTCTTTACCTCTCTGCCAAATTCCACTTGACATCAACTGTGAATATATTCTTAATTAGAAAACAAACTCTAAGAAACTGGCTTGGAATAAGTATATATATTTATATATATAATATGCCAATAAAAAATAGAAATAACTCAAATTTCAAGCACTTCTTCACTTTTCATGGTCAAATTAAGAGGCTACTGATATTCTTTAATTTGGAAGACACTGTATATTAACAGTTCATATAATCAAACTAGTTTCTAAAGTATTCCAGGAAATAACAGAAAAAGGAAGGAAGGAGAACAAACAAACAAACAAACAAAAGAAATCCCATGATTAATCCGAAGGGGGGAAATGTGGTAAATACTGAAAGATGTAAATATAATAACATAAACATTATGGAAATAATTCAGATTATCAGTGATGTTTCAGGCTAACTTTAGCCCTGGATTCTGAATCAAAAGGGCATATTTACAGGGAAACTTACAGAAACATAGGTTTGAAATATTAACAAAAATGTTTGAGTTTTTAAAAATATGATTTTTAACTTCAGTTTAAAGATGTTAAGGGAGCATGAATCAAGAAAAAGCATGGGACTGTGAATAAGAAATCCTGACTTGCAAACCAAGCTCTGTGTCCAACTTTCTGGAACCCTAATAAGTAATTTGATGTCTCTGATCTTAAACACAAAAATAAAACCCCTGGACAAGATTAGCTTGTCTGTAAATCTCTTTCGGCTCTAACATTCCATTGCCATTTGTAACATTACCAAACTTTCCTGTTCACGATGAAATAGAATCTTATAAGTGTTGAGTCTAGGGTATGTTTTTGAATTATTATACTCATTAACATTATAAAATAAGATAGCATGTAAGGAAAATTTTGATATGATCCACTTAAATATATTAATTAAAAATACTTCAAATTTGTGATTAAAGAGGCTTATTTTAATCAGCAAAATATATCCTAATCAAAAGTGATATACTTTACCTAAAAATCTTTATGAAAAAATAACCCACTAATAAAATAGCTCTCTTAATTCTACTACATAAAAAGTCAAACAGGAAAATGAAAATGTTTTCTTGTGATGCAAAATATAATAGATCCTAACTTACAAACAGATTTGGAATTCCAGCTTCAGGTTCCCTTAAGTCTTGGTACAGAGAAATTAGGTTCCTAGACCAGTATACAAGTCTATTTAACCCATAGGGTACTTGAAACACAAAACCGTAGTCTTACAGTACCACCAAGAAATAGATGTTTTCTCAAGGAAGCATCTAAAGAATTTTAACATGGATACTGTGGTGAGTATAAAAATATGTCCACAAATTTGTTGATACTCCTTAAGAGGTGGGGTCTAATTCCCTTCCCCTTGAGTGTCAGCTAGACTTAATGACTTGCTTACAAATAGCATCATAGGTTGTATGATTCCATCTTGGTGTACCTATCCATCCCTGTCTTTTTCATCACTTGCTCTGGGAGAAGCCAGATGCCATGCTGTAAACAGTCCTACAGAGGCACCCAGGAAGAACTTAAGACACGGATTCAATGAGGTGAGAAGTTGTTAGAGGGAAAGGAGAACAAATGAGAGACTAATTCTCAGAATGTAATCAGTTTTTGTTTCTTCTGAGTAAATCATAAATTAGCCTATTTCCTTTTCTACAAATATTTAATACCTTTAGTCAGAACTCCTCTTTCCAGATTCTCTGTGAAATAAAACGCATTCCTTCTACTCTCTGAACCTTCAAACAAGTTTTTTCTAAGACTTATCACTAGCAACAATGAAAACAAGACAGTGGTAAAAAGAACAACTCCCTTAGAAACCAAACCATTTTCTCCTTTTGTCACTTAGGCCCCAAAGAGTTAGACAAAAGTAAACAGGTAATGATGACAGGTCTTTATACATACCAAGTTAACTTCATAATCTCAGAATTTGATAAATGAAAAATCTTATTTTTACATATAGGCGAAATGAAATCCAGAGAAGTTACGTGACTCACCCAATTCTTAGAAACCAGTCATCAGGATCTAGTTTTCTTCGTTAGAAGACTATCAAATTACTAGGATTTAAATATAAATTATACTCACCAAACAATAGTAATGTACAGTGAGATTCCATTTTTCTTTAGTTTTCTTTTCTCCATATTTATTAGGACAGTCATCATTCTTTCGACAGAAAACACAAGCTAATAGTGAAAAAGGAAATAGATATAAAAATATTTTTTATATTTTCAAAAAAAACACATGGAATTTGTGCTTCTCTCAATTGATGTGTTCAATTCGTTCTGATCGAGCAAACCACACTGTAGTTATCAGTAACTTAAAAATGTCCAACACTGCTTTTAAAACAAGGTGACTTTATGTTTTTCCATTAATCTTTGATGATGAATTCCAGTGTGTGGTTAAAATGGCAACTTGCAGGGTAATATCACAGAAAATAATGGATTAGGAGATTTCTGGTCAAGGTGGCACAGGAGATAAACGATGTGCTCAGCTCCTCTCAGGACCATTTCAACTACAGAACAACCATCACTGAGAATCGCCTGAAATCTAGCTGAACCAAAGCCCTACAACTACAGACATACAGAAGAAGCTACCTTGAAATTAGTAGGAGGGGCAAAGACACAGAATGGACTGGTCCCATACCAGCATGTGACCGTTAAAAATCTGGAGGGATATCTCGGCCGCAGTGATACAGTGGGTCCCAGCCCTATACCAGCTTGCCCAGCCCAGGGTTCCAGTGCCAGGGAGAGAAGTCTTCATAACTTCTGGCTGTGAAAACCAGCGGAGATTGTGGCTAAGTGATATGGAGGGCAGCTGGAGTCCGAGGCAAACCTTTTCAAGAGACAATGCATGGAATTACCAGTGAGGGACTTGTTCACTCTGAGCTCCAGCCCTGGAGCAGTGGCTTGAAAGGTACCAGGGATATATAGGAAAAAATAAATTGTCTGCTTCAGGTCAAGGGGTGGAGATCAGCTTTCTCCTAAATGGAGGAGCTGGTAGAAACCATTGTTTCTTTGGTTGAGCCCTTCCCATTCCTAGTGGGCAGACGCAGGCAGACACTATACCTGAGTCTCTGTCAAACTGGCTATCACCTTTCATCTGCTTCGCCCTAGTGATTCCAAGACCCTGCCCCACCCAACTTTCACGCGGATACAAGCCGCCTTCCAGTGGCTGTTGCATAAAAACAGCCTGTCTTAGCCCATGTTGCAGACTTTCATAAAATCTCTCAAAGGTTCACAAAACAAGCATCATCTGGCTTCATTTGTGTCCCCTACCTCTGGCTGGGCAGCCCTAATCCAGGCAATAGTGACAGCCAAGCTTGGTTCATAGACTGTCCTCTTGAGGTACCTCTAACCCAGTGAGGGCGGCAGCCATCTGTGGGTGGTTCATACTGAGTGGCCCCAGGCACAGCACAGGCTGCAGCTAAACTTGGCCTGCAGTGCGTCCCTTCCCAGGAGGCTCTAGGGCTGGCATACCTGGTGGCCAGGTTTAGACCAGGCTGGAGCATCACCCAGCCACCTCCAAGGATGACACACAAAGGGCACGCTGGCAGGCACCAGAGCCCTGCTAAAATAAACCCTGCTCTGTAGGGTCAGGCCCTGTACAACTCCTCCACTGTTGTCATAGCAAGTCCTCACAACCAATCA
The DNA here is from genome assembly GCF_057876585.1 of Rhinolophus sinicus. Lineage (NCBI taxonomy): Eukaryota > Metazoa > Chordata > Mammalia > Chiroptera > Rhinolophidae > Rhinolophus > Rhinolophus sinicus. The sequence goes on from NC_142503.1 coordinate 122,018,415, forward strand.
GCCTCAGGGTCCATTGCGTCCATTGTCATGCAAACAGCAACCAAGGCTCAACTACAACTGGAGGGCACACACAACCCACACGAGGGATATACCTGGAGCACTCCAGTGACCAGAGATTGCACCACTGGGTGCACCTACTACATAAGGCCACTCTACTAAGACCAGGAGGCATAGGAACCCTACCTAATACACAGAAACAAACACAAGGAGGCAGCCAAATGGGGAGACAAAGAAATATGTCCCAAATAAAAAACAAACAAAAACATAGTCCAGAAAATAACTAAACAAAATGGAGAAAAGCAATCTACCAGATGAAGAATTCAAAGTACTGGTTATAAGGATGATCAATGATCCAAGGGAGAACTTCAACAAAGAGGTAAGAAACAAAAATGGAGATAGAAAGCATAAAGAACCAGTCAGAAATAAAAAATAACAAAAATGAAGAGTGTATTAGAGGAAATCAACAGATTAGAGGAAGCAGAGAATGTAATCAGTGATTCAGAAGATAAAGGAACAGAAAAACAAACAATCAGAACAACAAAAAGAAAAAAAGAACACCCCAAAAATGAGGAGAGTTTAAGGGGCCTCTGGAACAAAATCATGTGTACCAACATTCGCATTATAGGGACACCAGAAGGAGGAGAGAGAAAGAGAGCAAGGAACTGAAAACCTATTTGAAGAAATAATGACGGAAAACTTCCCTAACCTGAAAGAAATAGCTATAAAAGTCCAGGAAGCACAGAGAGTCCCAAAGAAGATGAACCCAGAGGCCCACACCAAGACACATCGTAATTAAAAAGCCAAAGGTTAAAGACAAAGAGAGAATCCTAAAGGTAGCAAGATAAAAGCAGTTATTTACCTACAAGGGAGCTCCCATAAGACTATCAGCTGATTTCTCAATGGAAACTTTGCAGGCCACATGGGACTAGCAGGAAATCCTCAAAAGTGATGAGAACCAAGGACCTGTAACCAAGATTATTCTATCCAGCAAAACTATCACTTAGAATCAAAGGACAGATAAAGAGCTTCCCAGACAAGAAGAAGCTAAAGGAGTTCATCAACAACAAACCAGTATTACAAGAAATGTTTGAGGGACTTAAGAAAAAAATAAAAAATATGAATAAAATGGCAATAACTACATTATCTATCAACAATTACTTTAAGTGTAAGTGGATTAAACGCTCCAATCAAAACCTGGGGTGGCTGAATGGATAAGGAAACAAGACCCTTATATATGCTACTTACAAGAGACTGATTTCAGATAGAAAGGCACACACAGACTGAAAGTAAAGGGATGGGAAAGGGTATTTTATGAAAATAGAAACAAAAAAAGCTGAGGCAGCAATAACACTTATACCAGATTAAAAAATACTTTAAAACAAGGCTATAACAAGCGACAAAGGATCCAACAATCCCACTTCTGGGTATTTATCTGAAGAAACCCAAGACGCTACTTTGAGGGGACATGTGCATCCATATATTTTTTGCAGCCTTTTTTTTACAATGGCCAAGATATGGAGGCAGCCTGGGTGTCCACTGATGGATGAATGGATAAAGAGTAGATGGTACATATATACAATGGAATATTGCTCAGCCATGGAACAGGTTCTTCCCATCTGAAGCAGCATGAATGGACCTGGAGGGTATTGTGCTAATCGGAGTATGTCAGACAGAGAAAGACAGATGTAATGCAATTTCACTTATAACTGGAATCTAAAAAACAAAGTAAGCAAACAAATAAAACAGAAAATACTCATAGAAACAGAGAACATTTTGATAGTTGCCAGATAGGGTCGGGGTTGGGGGGTGAGTAAGAAAGGGGAAGGGATTAAGAAGTACAAATTGGTTACAATGGGACTGTAGGATATAGCATAAGGAATATAGTCAATAATATGGTAATATCTATGTATGGTGTCAGATGGGTACTAGAATTATCTAGGTGATAGATGGGAGAGGGGTTGGGAGGCAGGGTGAAAAAGTTGAAGGGCTTAAGAAGTACAAATTGGTAGTTACAAAATAGTCATGGGGATGTCAAATATAGTCAATATGGTAGTACCTATGTACAGTGCCAGGTGGGTACTAGACTTGTCAGGGGGATCACTTCTTAAATTATATAAATGTATAACCACTCTTCAGTATACCTGAAATTAATATAAAGTAACACTGAATGCCGAAACAAATAAATAAAAATAATGGATTAGGAAACTCCAAAACTCCACTACAGCAACGATTATGCTGCCAAAAACTATTAGAATCTATTTTTCAGAAACTCTGAAATCTAGTTCAAAAAGTTACAACTGGTAAAATGCTCAATAAAGAAACACGTTACTAAATTTTGATGAGAGCTTTATGGCATTTTAACTTACCTACCTACCACCCCCCACTCTCCAGCTGGGCCAGGGCCTTAGCTACCATGGCCCATGCTCCTGGTGTGGATTGTCCAAGAGGAGGTAATATGGACCTTGTTCTCAAAGAAATGTGACTGTGTATTTTGACCTGTGTGGTGGCTCCCTGAGGAATAAGCTCAGACGCTTGCCCTTTTTTCTTTCTTTTATTTTTGTTACAGTTGATATTCAATATTATATTAGTTTCAGGTGTACAGCATAGTGGTTACATTTATATAACTTACCAAGTGATCCCCCTGATAAGTCTCATACCCACCTGACACCATTTAAATTTATTACAATATTATTGATTATATTCCCTATGCTGTTTTTTAGATCCCTGTGAGCTTGCCCTTGTTTCGCCTGCTTGAGAACTTTCTTAGGGCTAGAGCCTGACCACTTGTCAAAACGTTTAGGACAAATACTCGTATACTAGCTGCAGCAGCTTGAAGCAAAGAATAACAGGCAAGCAGGTGACAGACTAAAAAGTCTAGGAGAGAAGAAGGGATTTACATGGGGAAATAAAGGTTTTGAAAAGTTCCCACCTATACTGGGGGAATCTGGAAGAACACGCACATGCTCAGGACTGGACGTATGCTCAGGAAAGACCCCAGAAACCCTAAGCTTTCACCTATGGCTGATCTTTAGGCTCATGAAAATGAAAAAAAGAAAGATCCCAAATCAATACATTTTAGCCTTAAGGAACTAGAAGAAAAAAACAACAACAATCTAAACCCAAAGCTAGCAGAAGGAAATAATAAAGATTAGAGCAGAGATAAATGAAAGAGAATAGAAAACAACAGAAAGAATCAATAAAAACCAAACCTGGTTCTTTGAAAAGAACTTTAGGCTGACCTAGAAAAAAAGAGAGAAGTCTCAAAACTTATGACAAAGTTATAGAAATAAAAAGTGTGGTACTGGCATAAGGATAAATATATAGATCAATGGAAAAAGAAGAGCCCAGAAATAAACCCACACATCTAAGGTCAATTAATTTTAAACAAGGATGTCAAGACCATTCAATGGGGGAAATAATAGTCTCTTCAACAGATGGGACAACTGGATAGACACATGCAAGAAAATAAAATTAACCCCTACCTCATACCATACACAAAATTAACTAAAAACAAATCAAAGACCTAATCGTAAGAGTTAAAACTATAAAACTGTTAGAAGAAAAAATAGGGGTAAATCTCTATAACCTTGAATTTGGCAATAGTATTTAGGTATCACATAACACTAAAAGTAAATGTAATTAAAAAAAATAGACATTGAACTTTATCAAATTTTAAAACTTTTGTGCATTAAAGAACACAATCAAGGGAATGAAAAGACAATCTACAGAATGGGGGAATATATTTGGAAATCATATACCTGTTAAGCGTCTAGGGTCTAGAATGTATAGTCTTAGAAGTCAATAGCGAAACTTCAACCCAATTCTAAAACGTGGCAAAAGATCTGAATAGACATTTCTGCAAAGATATATAGTCAATAAACACATTAAAAGATGCTTAATACTATTAATCAGAGAAATGCAAATCAAAACCACAATGAGACACCATTCCACAGCAACTAGCATGGCTATAATAAAAATGCATTAACATTCATAGTAACAAATAACAGATGATAAAAAATGTTTGTAAGGCTGTGGAGAAACAGGAACCGTCGTACACTGCTAGTGGAAATGAAAAATGGAAAGCTACTTTGGAAAATAGTCTGGCAGTTCCTCAAAAAGTTAAACATAGTTACCACGTGACATAGCAAGTCCACTCCTGGGTATATGTGCCAAAGAAATTAAAACAGATATACAAACAGATCTCATACACTAATGTTCATAGTAGCACTGTTCACAATAGCCATAAAAGAAACAAACTAAATGTCCATCAGTGGATGGATTAATGGATAAACAAAATATAGTATAGCCATACAATAGAATATTACTCAGCAATAAAAACTAATGAAGTACTGATACCATGTTTCCCCAAAAATAAGACCTAGCCAGACATCAGATCTAATGTGTCTTTTGGAGAAAAAAAAAAAAAAAAAAAAAAAAAAAAAAAAATTTTTTTTTTTTGAGCAAAAATTAATGTAAGACCCAGTCTCATTTTACTATAAGACCCCGTCATATTATATTATATCTTATCGTACATCATACATGTCATATCATACCGGGTCTCATATTAATTTTTGCTCCAAAAGACGCATTAGAGCTGATTATCGGGCTAGGTCTTACTTTTGGGGAAACACGGTATATGCAACAACATAGATGAGCCTGGAAATATGCTAAGTGAAAGAAGCAAAGCACAAAAGGTCACAATATAGGAATCCATTTATGTAGTAAAATAATTAAAAGGGTGTGGCACATAGAACTGAATAAGTGATAGTATAATTATCAATCTTTTCTATCTTATGTCTACTAGCACAGAAAATTTCTAATAATATACTAATAAAACAATGAGAAAACCCCCAGCTGAAGAGAAGAGACTCTGAGGATCCCAAGATGGCTGACCAACATAAGATGGAAGGAGCCTGAATCTCCAAATGACTGCATGGAGCAGAAAACTCCCTTTCTGTCCCATCTCCCCTAACCAATCCACACTGGACTGTAACATGGGTAAGTAATAAACTTTTATCGTGTCAAACCATTAAGACTTCAGGGTTTACCTATTATAGTGACTAGTCTTATTTAATAATACATGTTATCAAGAATGGATATTATTCATTAAAAAGGTACTATAGATATGTTAACAGGCTAGTCACAAAACAGATTCCAGGACTGGAAACAAACAGCATGAACCAATATTTAATATTGTGAAATATCATCCCACCATTTGCCTTTCTTATTCCAGTTTAATAAGCCATGTAACTGAAAGCCCCTCCCCACAATCTTTTGAAAGATTTCAGCTCCCCTCCCTTCTCCATCCAAAGTAACTGATCACATTAACTCCAGCAAATTGCTATTTGTTTATTGGGCATCACACACCATTAGCCCCACCTCAACTCCTTCATCCCTAGTGCCTATACTTTAAGCTATAAGTGTGTGTGCAGCTGTCAAGAGAAAGAGGAATACAAGAAAGTAGTGGACACTATGGAAGAGTCCTCATGATATATGCTTGGATGGAGCTGCATCTGCTATATACTCTGAGCCTATGACTTTTCATTTGTTCCCCTCATCCCCTCACCCTAAATGCAAAACAGACTAGGTTTCAGGCATGCATTTTTTAAGTAGATTATTTTTGCTTTTATTTGTACTTTGTTGTTTTTTAATTTTAATGTTTAAAATTCAGTAAATTGTTTTGACTTTATTATACTTATTAAGAAAAATATTAACTGAATAATGGTATAGGTAGTATTTGCCTTTGGCAAACCTTGAAGCTGGTCCATGAATTTCTGTTTCAGAATTACTAGCATAGCTGATAGAAGTCTGTAGATAAAATCAAGAAAGCAGCGGGAGCTTTAAGAACACACATTTCCTTATTCAACATGATGTATAATCAACAGATACTCTCTGTACATGATAGGCAAGGTATAGTTTTCAGTGTCACATTTTAATGTGAGAGGGAATCAAAAAAGAAATCTTAAAAGGAGTAAATGAGGGGGAGAAGTGGTAGAAGAAAACAACTAAAAACAAAGGTCTGCATCTTTGAGGAGGCTGTTGTGAGCACTTAGAGGTAACTTGCTTTTCACGTTAAAGTTGCGTGTATTGTTTAAATTGTTCTCACCTGCATTTTTCCTTTTGTAAGGAAAATGTGAAAAAAATTTTACTGATTAAAAAAGTAATGCTGTTTTATTCAGATACAAACGATACCTGATGCATACATATAGAGAATACAAATAAAATTTGGCACATTATCCTCTTATAGCAGTTTTTTGTTGAAATGAACACACATAATATTGTACGTTAATAAATGGATATATGAAGTAACCATGGATAAGGGAATTCATTCCTATGGTTTGAGGAGCATTTAAAAAGATGTATTAAAATTTAAAAAGCAAGAGTAAAATATCTTAATATTTTAAATAACATTTGATACTATTTTAAATACAGTTACTTACCGAGAGTCTGTGAGCCATCAGGTTTATTTTCATTCATTTTACTAGGAAAAATAAGAAGATACAATACAGCCATCATAATTTTTAAAGTCTCAAATGATCTATTTTAATTAAATTTAGTCAATGAATGATTACAAATAAACTGCATATCATTTCTTACTCTAGCACATAATTTCCTCACCTTTCACATATCTAAGACCAACAGTTCTCAACAAGGGGTAAAGCCTGGGAAGACTGTTAAAACTGGAGGGAATATTTTTTAGTTCTCAAATGATTAAGATGACTTCTTGCACTTAGTGGAAAGGGCCCAGGATTGCAAGAGACCCTGTAATGTACCAAACTGACCTACACAACAAACAGTCCAGACTTTCGAATTTCCAGCTGGACATTCAGGTAGGTAAACAAAACAAAAACCTAGTTATAATTACATTAACCTAGAACCTAAGCCCATTTTATACATAAATATCATCTTTTTCCCCCCTGTTATTTTAGAACTAGACGAGTATTTCCAAAATACAACTCGTGTGTAAAGGCAAGGAAATTTGTATTTTAGTTTTGTTCATAAGTTAACCAACATTTGTTCAATGGTTAGGAAAAAAAAAAAAAATCACATCAACAGCAATGCCGTTGGTATTTGAGAAGCCTACAAGACAATCCTTTATCAGGCTGTATTTGTGGCTGTTCAACATTTGCAGATTCCACACAGAGCTAGCTGCAAGCTTCTGACTGCCACAGCACATTCTAGTACAGTGTTCAACCACTTCCATACTGAAAGACAGTCACCTGCCTGTTTCTGTCTCCTCACTCCCCACTAGTTAACAAATAAAATTACTTACATTCATTACTGAAATATAATTTTTCTAACTAGTGCCAAAAGATCAAATGGAGAAAGAACATCTTAGCAACAAAGTTTCACTTTACCCAGGGTATATGAATAGCTTACTTGAAACGTTATGAGATTTAAGTATGATAACATATGTGTTAACTCTTGGAATTTAAGTGGAAACAGAAAAATACAACATAACAATGCTATTAGGTAAATGTAATCTTACTTTATAGCTACAAAATCAATGCTCAGAGAGGTTAAACACTTGTCCAAGATCACAGAGCTCGTAACTGGGAATAAACTAACCTGTAATTGAGTGACGATGCCAGCTTACATGAAAATAATGAAAGAGCACTATAAATAACACAGAATATTAATAGCAAAGAAATGACAAAAAACACACAAAGATTACTATCAAGTTTCATCAATGCATTCTCACAATATAGAATTCATATTTCATACTGATTATAAGAACTGTTTTGGGTTTAAACACTGATTTTTCTCACATATCACTTTTGTGCTTTCATAAAAAGTCATAGTCCAAGTCTTTTGAATCACTTTGACTGCACGTCTTCAATATTTTCTGGTTCTTCCTTACAAAATCATCTGTGCCATCAAGATTGGTATTTCTTCAAAGAATCCATAAAACAACTAAAGAGTTCCACTTTAAGCAGGCTTTGCAATTAAGTAGGTCCAGCCTATCTACCTTTCCCCATCCCTTCCCCACAACCATTAGTCTAGGGTTAAAGGAACAGTCCTTTAGTGTTTCCTGATTTTTTTTTTCTTTTTTAGAGGCATTGCTTATTCTCTACAGGCATATGACAACACTTTTGATGTTTATTAATAACATGACGGTAGACTGCCTCACTTGGCCACAACTGATTGAGGATCTCAGCCTGATTTTAAACATCCTAAGAGGTATATGGGGCTAACGGGCGTGTCCATCTAAAACTGATGTAACACAGTAAATAAAAAGAATAAATGCCTTTTTTTATTACAACTTCTTTATAATTCAACTTCTAATAATGAATTCAGCTTTTCATAAATCCATTCATACCAAAGAATTTATGCAGAAATTCAAAATACAGATAACACTACTTCACCTAGAGTAAACAAAAAAATGTTAACTTATAAATGATGTTCAGTCAGTTTCCAACAACACAAGATTTATATGAGATCCAATCTCTCCATTTTATAATTCCGTATCCTCTCCCCTCTGTGAGTGAATTGCAACCATCCATTGTTTACTTTTAGATTTATTGTAACTCAGAATAATATTGAGGCCCACAACACAGGCATTTTTAATAAAAATATGTAAAACTCTCTCAATGTCATTGATGCAAACATTAAGCATAACATTACTTTATGTTTTTTTCAATTTTGTTAATTCCTCAGCTACACTGCTAAATTCCATGAGGGTAAAATCCCCATATCATTCAGAAAAGTGCTAATAAATATTTGCTGAATGTGACTGATAATTATGTTACAGTATTGGTACGAATGGGCAAGGTTCTAGACTAAGTTTTCTTTGTAAAGAAACCATAACATCTGCTCCTCTTCCCCTTCCCACTGCAAGGACCCAGGGCATCTCTTTTGGTGGACAGTGCGATGAAATCCTGTCTAGATTTTTATAATAAATGTATAGACAACTATTTTACTTTTAAAAAGGCACCTGAAGCGTCTTGTTAATTTTAGAACTGTGTAGTGAATAAGCACTTTCTCATATTTACAAACACATATAAAAGAATAAAAGTGAACATCAATCTCACAAGACACACAAAAATGTAGCACAGGAGTATGTAGAGAACTATGCTTGAAAAGCCTCCAAATATCATTGGCCATAAGTTAATCATAAGAAAGATCTCCAATGTTATCAAAACATGAATGGGAAAGGTTTATGCTATGTATGCCAATATTTAATACTAAGCACTTTATATCGTTTTTCAAAGTGTATTAATACTATTGCACAAGGACCAACAGAACAAGCCCAGAAATAGATCCACACTTTTCTAGTCCTTTTGTTTTCAACAAAGGTACCAAACAATTCAGTGTGTGTGGGGTGGGGTGGGGTGGTGGACTTATCAAAAAATGGTGCTGGAAAGAGTGGCTATCCACATGGAAAACAAATGAACCTGATCCACTTCACACCATAAATAAAAATTAATTTCAAGTGGGTCATAGACCTAACTGTAAAAGCTAAAACTACAAAAGTTTTAAAAGAAAAAGTAATCAATTGTACTTCATCAAAATTAAATCTTCCACTCATCAAAAGATACCATTAAGAAAGTGAATACGCATGCCTCAGACTGGGAGAAAGTATTTGTTAAACGTGTCTGACAAAGCCTTGTACTCTAAATACACGTGCGTAAAGAACTACTACAACTCAACAATATAAAGCAAACAATCCAATAAAGAAATGGGCAAATGACATGAACAGACACTTCATGATGGAAGATATGAATGGCCAATAAACACATAAAAAGATGCTCAACATCATGGTAATTAGGATAATAAAATTAAAACTACTCTGAAAGACCACTTCATACCCCTAAATAATGGCTAAGATTAAAAAGACTACCAACACCAAACACTACAAAGGATCTGAAGCAACTGGGGACCTCTCACAAATTGCTGATGGGAATGTAAAATGGAACAATTATTTTGAAAAGTTTTGGCAGTTTCTTAAAATTAAACATATATTCCTGCACCTAGCCTTTGATGCAGGAATTTCACACCTAGGTATTTATCCAAGAGAAATAAAAACATATACAGACAGGAAACTTTATATAAAAATGTTCATTAGCAGCCTTCTTCATGATACTCCAAAACTGGAAACCCACAAGTCCATCAACAAGAAAATGGATTAAAAAAACTGCAGTATAATGATAAAATGCAATACTACTTGGCAAAGAAAAGGTAAAAAGTGCTGCAAGATTCAAACAAAACAAATGACTCTCACAGATATTACGCTGTGCGAAACTACACACTACTGTTCATATCCACATTATCCCACTCCCATGAAGTTCTAGGACAGGCAAAACTAATCCATCATGAAAAAAATGAACAGTGCTTGTTTCTCAGGCAGGGAAATGACTGGAAAGGGACATGAGGAAACTTTCTGAAATATCCTACTTTTGCTAGAAGGATCTAAGTAATAACTTTGACAGAGAGATGAAATCCTGATTTCCAACAGAGATACCAGAGCTACAGATAAGAGTTTTAACACAACATTCCTTCTCTGAATTTTGTAGTTTTCAAGGAAACAACGCCCTAGGTCCACTTCATAGTCCAGACCTAATGTTGACTCCTTTACACACAGCCCTGGCTTTGCTCTGTCCCTATAAAAACACTATTTTATTTAAATTTCACCTGAATGTCACCCTTCTCCAAAATCCTATAAGAAATCTCTTTTACCCTTTGGTAAGAAACGTTGTGGTTCCTCTGGTCTGCAATCTCATTGCAATGAGTCAAAAAAACCTAATTATCACACTACAGGTTTATTCCTGCCGGTTTTACACAGGAGAAAGAATGATAAATGTCAAAAAACATGAATTGGTGAATCTGGGTAAAGGGGATATAAAAGTCCCTCATACTAGTATTTTAACTTTTCTCTAAGTTTAAAATTATATCAAAATTAAAAGTTACTCCCAAATTGGATGTTCTAAAGATATTACGGGAGGTCAGGTGGCTCAGTTGGTTAGAGCATGAGCTCTGGGCAATGGGCTGCTGGTTAGATCCCCACAAGGACCAGTGAGCTACGCCCTCCGCAACTAGAATAAATTCAATGGGCTACCCCTTAGCTCCTGGGTGGCCAGATGGCTCAGTTGGTTGGAGCGTGTTCTCTCAACCACAAGGTTGCCGGTTCGACTCCCGCAAGGGATGGTGGGCTGCGCCCCCTGCAACTAGCAACGGCAACAGCAACTGGACCTGGAGCTGAGCTGCGCCCTCCACAACTAAGACTGAAAGGACAACAACTTGATGAAGCTGCCGAGTCCTGGGAAAAATACATAACTGTTCTCCAATAAAAAGTCCTGGAAATACACACTGTTCCCCAATAAAGTCCTGTTCCTCTGCCCCAATAAACTCTTTAAAAAAAAAAAAGATATGTCATAATTCATACTTTTGACCAATTCACATTAGCCTTCTTCCTAATCCCCAGCACCTGAAATAAAATTTTTGTTTCTAAATCTTGATTGATGACTGCTGTATTTCAAACAACTGTCTCCAAAACAAAACTTCAGCAGAAAAAAAAAAAGGACTACTTATGTATTTTTTATTGGGTTTATCATGTTTTCCTTCCAATACATTAATTTTTAAAATATCCTAAGTAGAATGAGGAAAACAATGTTATGTAAGTATATATCTCAATAATAGCCCGTCTTAACACCAGACTTAATCTCAGAAATATCAAATTATTCCCCTTTCCTTGAGAAATCACTAACAATTTAATGAAGTGTTCCAGAAAGCCACTGTCAAGAGGTATTCTGAGTCTCTTCCACTGCCTACCTCCACTTGGTTAGTTAATAATATTCAGTTTGACTCTCCTCCTCCTTCAAAAGGTGGGGCTTCATTTCCCTTTCCTTGACTATGGCTGTGTGCTTAGTAACTTGCTTCCATCAAAAAGCCCTGTGGACATGACAATGTGTGACAATGTCATAAAAGGCATTGAGACTTAGTTTTTGTTCTCTATCATGAGTTACCTGCCCTGGAGGAAGCTAGTTGCCAAGTCAGAAGGACTTTTAAGATGCTCCTTAAAGAGGCCCACTTGGCAAAAAACTCAGGCCATTTGCCCGAAGCCTTGTGTGAGCCAATTCAAAAGTGAATTCTTCAGGCTCACTCTTCAGACAACTGCAGCCTGGCTGACCGTATGAGAGCAACTTCCTGGGAGACCTTAAGCCAGGAACAGGCAGCTAAGCTGCTCCCAAATTTCTGACCCACAGAAATCGTTAGATAAAAAATATTTGTTGTTTTAAGTCACCAAGTTTTGGGGGTAATTTGCTACACAGCAATGATAACTAATATAAAAAAAAAAGTAAGGCGAATTCCCTCTCCTTGTAGCTGGGTGGCTATTCTAACAGTTTTTTGGTAGGCTCTTTAGGATTTTAATTTTTTTTTTTTAAAGATTTTATTGGGGAAGGGGAACAGGACTTTATTGGGGAACAGTGTGTACTTCTAGGACTTTTTTTTTTCCAAGTCAAGTTGTTGTCCTTTCAATCTTAGTTGTGGAGGGCGCAGCTCAGCTCCAGGTCCAGTTGCCGTTGCTAGTTGCAGGGGGAGCAGCCCACCATCCCTTGCGGGAGTTGAACCGGCAACCCTGTGGTTGAGAGGATGCGCTCCAACCAACTGAGCCATCCGGGAGCTCAGCGGCAGCTCAGCTCAAGGTGCCATGTTCAATCTTAGTTGCAGGGGGCTCCGCCCACCATCCCTTGTGGGACTCGAGGAATCGAACTGGCAACCTTGTGGTTGAGAGCCAACTGGCCCATGTGGGAATCGAACCGGCAGCCTTCGGTGTTAGGAGCACTGAGCTCCAACCGCCTGAGCCACCACCGCACTGGCCCTAGGATTTTCAATATATAAGACTATCATCTGCAAACAGACAACTTTACTTCTTCCTTTCCAATTTGGATGCCTTTTATTTCTTTTTCTTGCCTGAATGCTCTGGCTAGGACTTCCAGTACTGTGCTGAATAGGATTAGGCACCTTTGTCTTCTTCCTGATCTTACAGGAAAAGTTTTCAACATTTCACTACTAAGTATGATGTTAGCTGTGGGCTTGTCATGCATACAAGGCCTTTATTATGTTGATATACTTTCCTTCTATACCTACTTTATTGAGTGTTTTAAGCACAAATGAATGTTGTATCTTGTCAAATTCTTTTTTTGCATCTATTGATATGAACATATGATTTTTATTAATGGTCTATTTATAGCAATTTCTTTTACTGAGTACATCATGTCTGGCTATCAAGAAAAACTTACAAGACATACAAAATGGCAAAAAGCACAATGTGAAAAGACAGAGCAAGCATCAGAACCAGACATGGCAGGAACGTTGGAATTATCAAACCAGGAATTTGAAACAACTATGATTAATATACTAAGGGCTCTAATGGATAAAGTAGACAGTATACAAGGACAGATGGGCAATGTATTAGTTCGGTGCACAAGTAATCACAGTTTAAAAGGTTAAAAATAATTGCAAAAACCGCAATTACCTTTGCACCAACCTAATAAATAGATAGAAATCCTAAGAATACACCAAAGTAAATGCTAGAGAGATGATAAACACTGTAATAGAAATAAAGAAATGTGTCTGATGGGATTATTAGTAGACTGGACAAAGAATTGGAGCTTGAAGATATCTTAATAGAAACTTTTAAAACTGAAAAGCAAAGAGAAAGAAGATAAAAAACAAACAAACAAAAACCAGAACAGAATATCCAAGTACTGTGGGGTAATTACAAAAGGTGTAACATACACATTTTGGGAATACCAGAAGGAAAAAAAAGAGAAAGGAACAGAAGAAATACCTGAAACAATAAAAACTTAAGGACTAATTAATGCCAAACACCAAACCACAGATCCAGGAAGTTCAGAGAACACCAGGCAGTATAAATGCCCCAAAACTATACCTAGGTTTGTTTTAAACTTCAGAAAAACAAAGATAAATTTAAAAACACTGAAAGAAGCCAGGGTAGGGGAAGTGGGGGGAGGGGGACTCCTTATCTACAGAAGAACAAAGGTGGAAATTACATCCAACTTCTCAGTAACCATGCAGCAAAAAGACAGTGGTGTGAAACATTTATAGTACTTAAAGAAAAAAAAAACCAACCTATTTTTCTGTATCTTTTGAAATTATCCTTCAAAAGTGAAGGAGAGGGACAGCCAGATGGCTCAGTTGGTTACAGCAAGAGCTCTTAACAAGGTTGCCAGTTCAATTCCCACCATGGGATGGTGGGCTGCGCCCCCTGCAACTAAGAATGAAAACAGCAACTGGACTTGGAGCTGAGCTGCGCCCTCCACACTGGATTGAAGGACAACGACTTGGAGCTGATGGGCCCTGGAAAAACACACTGTTCCCCAATAAAATTTACTTAAAAAAGAAAAAAAAAAAAAGGTGAAGGAGAAAAACTTTCTTAGGCAAAAATTGAGGAAATTTGTTGCCGGTAGACCTACCTTGCAAGAAATGTTAAAAGTTCTTGAGAGACAAGGAAAATAACAAAGGTCAGAAATTCAAATCTACACATATAAAGGAAGAACACCAAATAAGGAATAAGTGTAGGTAAAATAAGAACCTTTATTTTTCTTCTTAACTGAGCTAATGGATAATAGTTTGTTCAAACTAACAACAGCAACAATGTATTTTATTATATTAGTTGTACATGTATATTGCACTGTAAAACAACCACTAAAAAAAAAAGTAAAATAAAAGTATAACATATCCTAAAAACAGAGAAAATATAATCATACAAATTGCTCAACTAAAAATCACTAAAGACATAAAGAGTGGAGACAAAAAGAGAAACAAAGAACAAGGGCAACAAATAGAAAAGTGTAGCAAATATGGTAGATATTAAACCGACTATATCAATAATCACTTTGATGTCAACGGTCTAAATGTACCAACTAAAAGACTGATTTGTTAGAGTGGATCAAAAAATAAGACCAAATCATATGCTGTCTACAAGCAACCCACTTTAAATACAAATTACAAGTAAATGGATGGAGAAAAATATCCCATGCTAACACTAACCAAAATATCCCATGCTAACACTAACACTTTTGTTTTCTTCAACAAAAGAAAACAAGAATATCTATATCAATTTCAGACAGAGCAGAGTTCAAAGTAAGGAAACTTATCAGAAATAAATAATGACAGAGGGGTCAACTCTCCAAGAAGATATAACAATACTTAACATGCATGTGCCGAACAACAGAGTGTTACGTAACTCTGTGAGGCAAAAACTAATAGAATTGAAAAGAGAAACAGATAAATCCACTATCACAGTTGTAGACTTCAACACCCCTCCACCAAAAATGGAGAGATTCAGCAGGCAAAAAAATTAGTAAAGACATAGTTGAGCTCAACATCATCAACCAATTGGATATAATGGACTATTTCATCCAACAATAGCAGAATACATTCTTCTCAGGCTTACAAAGAATATTCACCAAGATAGAAGAGATGGAATTCAAACCCAGGCAATTTGGCACCAGTTCCATGCCCTTAACCTATATATTATAAAGCCTCTCTAGGAAAGATCAAGTCAGAAAACTGGCTAAATTTTCTAACTTCCCAGTTAAATTTACAGATTCCTCAACCCCATCTTCCAGACCTACTCTGAGATTTGAAGTGCAGGAATCAGAGCTTAATAAATCCTTCAAGGTAATGTGTACGAAATAAAATTTGAAACTCGCTGATTTAGGTAGACAGAACAAAAACTCAATGAAAAGAGTCCAGGTAAGGAAAAGAAACAGGTTAAAATGCAGAGACTATTTCTTTTTGAGACTTTTTTTTTTTTTAATTACCACTTACTGGTAGCTTATATAAAATGAGCAGCAGTTGTCTGCAATCCTTAGGAAAGTATATCTAATCTCTTTAATGCAGTCTTAAACAAAATTTTAAATTTCAACAATCATAAATGATGGAAGTTGAAAACTATATTTTTCCTGGCTAATAATGAAACAAACGTTCATTAGCAGAGATACGAGGAGAGTGGGAGTAGCCAGCATTGGATGAAGGAACGTCTATTCTGAATATTACTAAGTCCTACTTTTAAAAAGATGTTTATATATTTATATGGTAGGATACCCTGGTGTTAAAATCTTAAAAAAAATAAAATATCTGTTCCTATAAAGCAACACAAAATTAACCTGACAGTTTTCAATAGGGCAAGATATTAAACTTCTACACATTTAAGGTACTCATTTATAGTTTACATTTAGGGTACACCACTAACTATTCCAGAAATCATGATTTTGCTATGGCGCTAGAGTTTGATATTTTAGGTAGTTCATCATTAAAAATAAATAAAACAAAAACCAAAAACACCAAAAAACGAAAACAAAGAAAACCCCATGCTGTAAATACTAGAGTACTTCCAAAATGACTCCACAATAACCCAACTGGCCAATGAAGGAAGGCGGTGAAAAGGTAGATCTGTGGAACTAAACCTTATTCTTATTCTTATTGTGAGCAAACCTTGTGAATCACCGCTGTTACTGCGGCCAGTTTAAATGAACGTGGAAAATGTCAACCGTGAACGAAAAATACCCGGGTTTTAAATACAATGGATACTCCGATTTCAGTTTAAATCCCCAGCAGGCATTTCAAAGACTGTCATTTCCCTGCGGGCCCAAGTAATAGACTTCTACGGGTCGCTCTCTTAGGAGGAACTCGGAGCCACAGAGCATCTCCTCATTCTAAACCTGTCCCCAACCTTCCATCTTTAATAAAGTAAGATTCTTTTACCTGTGGTAACGCCTTCGCAACTAGGTAACTACTGTTGAAGCTTCAGTATTCCAGCCGAACCAACAAAAATACTAACCCGCTATTACAAGAAAGTCAAGCGTTTAAACCAGCTCAACCTCGGGCGTGCGGGGCCTCCGAATCCACAGTACACAGTATTGCCTTAGGTACGCCAAGCCCTCGGGAGCGCAGGCCGGGGAAACGCGCCCCAGTGCCCCGACTTCTCCAAGACCCCACACTGCCCCCGCTCCCCAAACCCCCAAGGCAGTCCAAAGCCCCGGCTACACTGCCCCGCCTCCCGACCCCCTTTCCCCTGCGACGGTCCCGCTTCTCACCTCAGAATATTCCGTCGTTTCCCGTTCCCCGTCCACTGACTAAGGCAGTCGGGGCAGAAGCTCCAGAACGGCCGTACCACTACTCGGTTCTTGCGCGAGGCCAACCGCGAGCATCCTCATACAACCGCCGACACGATTCAAATTCGTCCACTTCCGTCCGCGCCCCGGAAGAAGAGCGTAGCCCCGCCCCTGGAGAGGCGGGGCCCGCGGCGACGCGAGAGGTGGGGAGAGCCCGGCGCGCCGCGGCTCCTCGCGCGGAGGGAGCTGTGGTGGCTCTACCGAGTACCTTCCGTTTCTTTTGTCTCGCTCCCTACGTAGATCCACAGTAAAAAAAGGAAGTCCCGGCGAGGGGGGTCGGTGTTTCTGCCTGGTGGCTTTGGAACGGATCCTCTTGTTTTTGAAACGGACAGAGACGTGCTGAAGTTTCTTTCCTCCAAATATGGAGAGAATAAAAGCACTACTGGAGCCCGGACGTTTGTACCCCTTCCCTTACCCTCGCGTAAACAACAGCAACAGCAAGAAAAACAACAACCCCCTAGTGGAGTTTCCCTGGGTCTGCTTAGCGCTATCCCGGCAGAGGCAGGACCTTTAACCTCTTTTTCCTCCCGTGTTTGAGGAAGACAAAAAGCCAAGTGTATTAATCAACCTTATTCCAACCACAAGTGGCAGGACCCGACCTGGTTCCAAATAAAATATTTGAGGCTAAGTGTTAGAAAGCGACAAGTTTCCCCCCACCCCCAATTAGAGACCATTTTATAAGATGATTATGTAGTTGTCCTATGAGACTCTTGGGACAACGGTGTCATTTTCCTTAATCAAGGATTGCACAGTGTATCCTCGATCCAAAATGTCTCCAGCTTCTGATCTTGACGTTGCCACCAGTTCATCCTCATATCTAATAGCATTGATTTACCTAAACTGATCAGTTCAAATAAAGTCATGATAGAACACTTCAGCCTCCGTCAAAACTGCAATTTGAAGGATTCACTGGATTTCTGGGAATTTATCTTACAGATAATCTGACACAAGGAGATATAAAGCTATTAACTGATGAACTGTTTTTAACAGTGGAAAATAAATAACCTGAGTGTCTATCAATAAGAAAATGATTAAGTAAGTTTCTGACTTTAGAATCTGATATACTGGCACTAGTCAGGCACTAAAAATAACGAAGTGTATCAGTAAGTAGTCAAATGAAATAATGAAAAAAAATCAGCTTTAGAAGGACTATATACAGTATCCTTAAAAATATGTGTATGTATATGGCAGGCAAAGTTTCTGGATGGATACATTGCAAAGTTATCTCTGTGAGTCAGATTGGTAAATGAGGATGGGAAGAGAATTTTTTAACACTTTATAACCAGTTACATTTTTTAATAAGCATGTTTTACTCTTGCAGCTTTAATTGTTTTTAAAACAAGATTGTTAGAAATTGAATATATTCTAGATACAGAATCAGGTTTAAATGTACAACGTATAATGTTTGAATAGTCTATGTCCATTCATTCATTCATTCATTCTTTCAGCAATTATATAGTGATGGTTTGACCATACATGCTGTCTTCATGATGTTACATTGTTTAATGTCCCACATTTTTAATACAGCCCCATTAAATATATTGTTTCTTCAAGTTCCTTGTAGGCAGAAACTATGTCATACACACACACACACACACACACACACACATATATAATACATATATATATTTTTTCCTGTGTCTTTCATAATTCTTGGCATCTGCCCACCATTTTCATTCTTTACATACATTAAATTCTCAAATTAATCTGCAAGCAAAAGTTAAATATACTCAAATTGCCCTTGGAAAGCCCACAAAACAATCTTAAATTACTATATATCTATAAAATAATATATATGTGTATATATATATATATATATATATATATATATATATATATGATCTAGATAGGCAAGTTTTTAAATATTTGTTCTCCGAGTTTTCCTCAGTCAGTACTTCTTTAGGACCCTTAATGATTTCCTCAGTTTCTTCCTCCAAAATATTGACAAAGTTAATCACCCAGCAGCCCTGCCATCAGTCAGACCAATGAGATTAATTTTTCAACGCAGTGGAAAACCCTTTAAAGTCATTGACTTTTTTTTCCCCCATAGGATTAGCTGGGCTTAATTGTATAAATTGCCTAAGGCTGGTGTTTATTGAGTGGCCTGTCAAGTTATTTGTACTATTTAAACGGTTACTCCTTTTTCCCCCCAGAGTGACTATAGGTAAATTTCCATACAATCAGTATTCAAGTAATGCTACAGCATTTCATAAACAAAGAGGATGTGCAATAAATACTGATACCCACTGACTAAATCAAGGAGACTAAGTAAACACAGAGTTAAGAGGTTTTTAAAGAAAATATGCACAACAGAACATTTAAATCTAAAAAATCTGGCCATCAGATTATGCATTCTGATAGCTAATACATTTTTTTTCAATTCAGGAAATACATTGATGAGTATTACACTTAATAACAGCTTCAAAAACTGAAGAAAAAAAGGACAAAGGATGTTATTTAGTTTCTGATGACCACCCCCTTAGTATTTTGAACTAGTTGAGAACTAGCTCTGTTGAAAATTTTAACCATAGCTAAAGTAACCTCTCTTCCCTGCTTTCCTCCTCCTATTCACCCATATACAGCAGAAAACAAATCAAAATCACTTTTGAGATCAATGGTCATCAGCTTACATACAAGAGTCAATATGAAGTGCTTTGGCAGAAGGGCTCCTAGAATCTACTCTGAAAGATTTTTACCACAACCAACATGAGTGGCGATAACAACAAAATGCCTAGAAATAAATTTAAAGAAAAATATAGGCCTTAATATTTTTAAAAAGTGTAATTGGAGAACATAAGTGATTTCAATATTTTTAAATGGTAGATATAAGAATTAAGATATTTTAGAAAAATATTATCGGAGTCTGGGAGGAGATCATTTGTCTTACTAGAGAGCAACACTTACCACAAAGCTACTATGATCAAAGAGTAGTAGAGAAAAAATTCTTTTAGCATAAAAAAGACAAATACATAGAGAATCCGGGAAAATTCAGTTATATGTGGAACATTAATATATCATAAATGTGGCATTTCAGTTTAATAGGAAAAAGATGTTTCATTTATAAATTAACAAGAAAAGGCGGTCACTGACTATCTATATGGAAGATACAAAGTTAGGCCTCTATCTTGCACCATATGCCAAAATAAATTCTAGAAGGATTATAGATTGAAATATAAAAATATAATAAAAATGTATTGGGAGACAAATTAGAAGAATAACTCTGACTTTACGTTAGAAAAGACTTATTAAAGAAGGAAGGAACCTTAGAAGCCATAAAATAATAGATGACTATGCCACCACAACGTATGACACTTTGCCATAAAAATTATTTGGAGTTGAAGACAATTGAGAAAAAAGCAAACACAGGAAGAACTCTCTTCCCTTCCCCTATCTAATAAAAGCAAGGCAAAAATTTCCCTTTCTAAAGGTGTTCCCCTTCTCTATCCTGTACCAAGACGTGGAGAACACCCTTTATCACTAGAGATGAAGATGGAACCAAGGAGTCTACATTAAAAAGTCTTACTAAATAACCCTTATCTACCATTAGTTTCCCCCATATACTTACTTTTCCACAATTTACTGCTCCTAGAAGCCCAAACCTTTCTTCCTTTGTCTAGTCACTTCTCAATTTTTTGCCACTTGTTAAAGTGGTATGTAAGCTCTTAAGCCCAACTACTTCTTTGGGTTTTCACTTCTTTACTGTGGACCCGTGCATGTAAAATTAAAAAGAAACTTTTTACACCTTTTCTCTATTAATCTATCTTTTGTCAGTTTATTTTGCAGGACTCTAAGTACTGAAAATAAAAGGGTAGAGGAAAAAATTTTGCTTCCCTACAAATACATATGACTATGTTAAAGTCCAAAGTATTTACCTGGCAAGGTTCACCATAAAACATCAACATATAAATGAGAGACTGTGAAAAAATATTTGTAATACATATTAACAATGTTAATGTGAACAGTTTTTATAATTTTATTTTTTGAAAAATAATAAAAATGGACAAAAGAAAAATATGTTGAATAGGAAATGAGAAAGGCCTATTTAAAAATACTCAATCTCGGGCCGGCCCGGGGGCTCAGGCGGTTAGAGCTCCATGCTCCTAACTCCGAAGGCTGCAGTTTCGCTTCCCACATGGGCCAGTGGGCTCTCAACCACAAGGTTGCCAGTTCAATTCCTCGAGTCCCGCAAGGGATGGTGCGCTCTGCCCCCTGCAACTAAAATTGAACATGGCACCTTGAGCTGAGCTGCTTCCTGGATGGCTCAGTTGGTTGGAGCGCATCCTCTCAAACCAGGTTGCCAGTTCAATTCCTCAACTCCCACAAGGGATGGTGGGCTGTGCCCCCTGCAACTAGAAAATGGCAACTGGACCTGGAGCTGAGCTGCGCCCTCCACAACTAAGATTGAAAGGACAGCTTGACTTGGAAAAAAGGCCTGGAAGTACACACTGTTCCCCAATAAAGTCCTGTACCCCTTCCCCAATAAAAAAAAATACTCAATCTCACTTTCACACTATCAAAAACTAAATTTCCTTTCTTGGATTGGCAACAATTAAAACAATTCATAACATCCAATACTGGGAGGGTTTGCTTGTAATATATACATTCTCATCTACTGGGGACATGCACTGCTACTACTCTTTTGCAAAGTAATTATTTGATCAAATCTTCTCATGTTTGGAATTCTCCTATAGAAATAAACATGCTACTACATTACGAAGCACTCCTAATTAGAAATAACTGTCTATCAGGAGGAAGTGACTGAATAAGTTGGGGGTACATTTAGGAGTACTATTAGGAGACTTCACAAAGCTCTGCTGCTTTGTTCCTGTTAGCTGTTGCCTCCAATGTTAGGGCTATTGAACCCCCTAAAACATACAAATGAAAATGAAGAATGATATTATGAGCTCTGACAATTAATTTTGCCAACGTGTTGCAATGATGTTCCTAATCTTTTTTGACATCAGAGGGACTACTCATTATGAATTTGTACCAACTGGACAAACAGTTAACCAAGTTTACTATTTGGAAGTGCTGAAAAGGCTAAGTGAAAAAGTTAGACGACCTGAACTTTTCGCCAACAATTCATGATTCTTGCATCACGACAATGCACCAGCTCACACAGCACTGTCTGTGAGGGAGTTTTTAGCCAGTAAACAAATAACTGTATTGGAACACCTTCCCTACTCACCTGATCTGGCCCCAATGACTTCTTTCTTTACCTGAAGAGAAAGGAAGACATTTTGATGAAATTCAGGACATCAAGGGTAATACAATGACAGCTTGGATGGCCAT
Organism: Rhinolophus sinicus; assembly: GCF_057876585.1. Lineage (NCBI taxonomy): Eukaryota > Metazoa > Chordata > Mammalia > Chiroptera > Rhinolophidae > Rhinolophus > Rhinolophus sinicus. The sequence continues at coordinate 122,040,851 of NC_142503.1, forward strand.
TCCAGAAAAAGAGTTCCAGAATTGCTTTGAAGGGTGGACTAGGCACTGGTGTCGGTGCATAGGTGCCCAAGGGGAGTACTTCGAAGGTGACCATAATGATATTCAGCAATGAGGTATGTGGCACTTTTTCTTTTTTTCAATGAGTTCGTGAACTTAATTGTCAGACTTCGTATTTAATTAGAAAAGTAACAATATTCAGCTATATAGTAATGCTGATAAATCTGGCCCTGTAGCATGGCACTCATTGTTCTATTAGCACTTGCCTAGAATCGGTACACAGTGTTGGGCTGAATTGTCCTTTACAGCAACTCATTCCTCCACTACGGTTAGCCATAGTGAATTTCTGGTAACCTTTTCTACCTTTCGTATGAGCCAGATTATCTTGATCCTCATCTCCTATCCACACTTGAAGAACATATTTAACCCATACTTTGGCAGATCCTGGTCTCCCTTTCTTATACCCACATAGCTCCCAGAATGTCTGGCCACCTTGAGCATAAATTTCTAGCTTTTGCCCTTAAAGCATTCCTTGTCAATTCCTATCAATATTCTGCCTGGTACCTAAGGTCACCTAACGTATATGCTTCCCTGATGAGTCACCATCCCTGAGATCTTGAAACAAAACTTGAAGTGTACTTTTAGAAGGAACCATTCAAAAAGTCTAATCAGAGGTCAACTCAGATTCTTATAATAGGACACCTAGCCTAGAAACAAAGCATGGGTGTGTGGCAGGGAATGGAGGGGGCCAGGACTGTTGGTAGATGGGAAGTGTCACTTATGTTTCCTGGTCTTGCTTTCGCACTTCTTTCTTTAACATGTTTTATTATTATCATTATCGACTTAACTCTAATGTCAACCTACTGCCTTACAAAGGAGGTATTTTTTTTGGAAATCATTCTAAAGGAGCAACAAATTTCTTCCCTGCTCCCCCATTCCTATCCCTTTTCCTCCATTCTACTCACTAGTCTATTATGTACAATGGTGCCAATGCAATTAAAAGACAGGAGAGAAAAACAAGTAGGCAAGGTGTCTGCTTCTCCTCAGCAATTCCTTACACCAGCACTGCCAATACAAATGTTAGCCACATATACTGTTTTAAATTTTCTAGTAGCCACATTTTTAAAAATCAAAAGAAAAAGGTGAAATTAATTAAAATAATATATTTAATTTAATTTATCTAAAATAGTTTATTATAATAACATAACCAATCAAATTATTTAATTAGATATTTCACTTTTTTTGGTACTAAGTCTTTGAAATTTGTATATATTTTATACTGACAGCGCATCTCAATTTGTACTAGCCACATTTCAAGTGTTCATTAGCCACAGATGGCTAGTAGCTACAAGATTGGCCAGTACAGTTTAAAATATGTCACAATGAGAATATAGGCTACCATGGTACTCTATTGCCCAAATTCTATTTCACTAACTTCTAACAAACATTTAAAAGCAAGAACTAGAATTATCTTTTCCCCAACTAACTTTATAGCTTAACAATTCTTACTCTACTCGTGATCTTGTTACTGCTTCCCTATTTACCTCAGATTTGTTTTTTTCACTTCCTCCCTTAATGGACTTTTTTTTTTCTTACACTCTCTGTGCTCACTCTTCTTGTCCGTTCCTTAGGCTTTCTGCTGTGGTTCTCAGCAATATTCAACTATTTTGGAATATATTTAATATATCTAATTATGGCATTAATGCTACAGAATTTTCATCTCATGGTTGCCAGACAAATAGCCCATTTGATTGATTACCTCTTGTGTATAAGTTATAGTGAGAACACTGTACAAAACAAATATATTACTATTATTAGTGTGTGACCTTGTGATCAATAAGTATTTGTTAAGCATATACTATGCTATCGGCAGTGCTAATAAATTTCTGAATGGAGTTTTCAATATGTACACTAAAATGTTCCTTATATTGGTTTGCGTAACCAGTCTTCTTACATCAATTTTTGAACTTGAATCAAAATACACTTTAGGAAAGGTAATTGTTGTTTGCTACCAAACAGAATTCTTTTCTCAACATCTCAGTCACATGAATATCTAGGCCTAAATTTTTAATCTAACTGTGGTTCAGTGTTTTTTAAGTCAAACATACCACCTCCTGGCAGCAGGAAGCACCACCCAAAACAGTAATTTCAGGTCTCTCGTTTCAAGGTTGTTTGGAAAATAAGTAGGTTTATTAACTGAAGTGATTTGGAAAGATACCGTTCCTGCTGGGTAACTGTGATTTTAGCAAGAAGGGCTCAAAGTTTGCTTGGAGCCAATATGAGACTTGATGTGCTAATATGGGTCAAAGGTATGATATATTTACATATCAGGTTGGTGTTTCAAACAAACGGTTGTCTTGTTTGCTTTTCTTAATTGCTATCTTTTGGCCTGAAGTGTTTACATAGAAATCAGAGCCTCTTTCCAGTTCTGAGTAACTCCAAATGCAGGAACACACATTGGTAATGCCACCCAGAATAAATCAGGTAATGAACAACGTGCTTAAATTGAATCTTTAAAATTCTTGGATAGAATTGTTGGCAATCAAAACTGTTTTCAGTTTATTTTGTGTACTTTGATTTTTTTAAACCCCTCCCAGAATACTCTAGGAAAATGACTTCTCAAGTGTGTTGATAAAGCAATTCAGTTATAATAAGCCAATTCTCACCTGCATGTCTTGAACGGGGTAAAAGAAAACTCCAAATTCTCACAAGTGTCCATGGCACAGAATTACCATTTAGGAAGCAGGCAGTTGCTTAAAGCTTAGTTTAGACCTTTATGGCTGTTCTTAAGGGAAAATTCTTCAAGGAGACTAAATAGCGCAATGTTAAGCATCTGGACTTTAAAAACAGTATGGTACTGGCATAAAAACAGACACGTAGATCAATGGAATAGAATAGAGAGCCCAGAAATAAACCCTCACTCATAAGGTCAATTAATCTAGGACAAAGGAGACAAGGATAGGCAATGGGGTAAAGACAGTCTCTTCAATAACTGGCATTAGGAAAACTGGAAAGATACACGCAAAAAAACAAATTTGGACCGTGTTCTTATGCCATATATAAAAATAAACTCAAAATGTAGTAAAGACTGAAATGTAAGACCTGAAACCATAAAACTCCTAGAAGAAAGCATAGGCAACAAACTCTTTGACATTGGTCTTAGCAATATCTTTTTTGGATGTCTCCTCAGGCAAGAGCAACAAAAGAATAAACAAACAAATGGGACTACATCAAACTAAAAAGTTTTTGCACAGTGAAGGAAACCATCAACAAAATGAAAAAAACAACCTACTGAATGGGATAAGATATTCACCAAGGATATATTTATTGCATAAGGGGTTAATCCCCAAAATATGTAAGGAACTCATACAACTTAATACCAAAAACGAAATCTTATTGAAAAAATGGGGAAAGATGCTGAATAGATAATTCCCCAAAGAGGAACTACAGATGGCCAACAGACACATGAAAAGATATTCAACATCACAAATCATCAGGGAAATGCAAATCAAAACCACAATGAGGCATCACCTCTTACCAGAATGGCTATTATAAAAAAATCAACAAGTAGCAAGTATTGGTGAGGATGGGCAGAAAAGGGAACCATCCTACACTGTTGGTGGGATTATAAATTGGTGTAGCCATTATGGAAAACAGTACGAATATTCCTTTAAAAATTAAAAATAGAGCTGCCATACAACCCAGCAATTCCACTACTGGGTATTTATCCAGAGACAGTTGAGAACATTAATTTGAAAAGATATATGCACCCCTGCCTGTGTTCATTGCAGCATTACTGAAATAGCCAAGATACGGGAAGCAACCTACATATCCATACCCATTCTTTTGGCAGATCTTGGTCTCCCTTTCTTATACCCAGATAGCTCCCAGAATGTCTGGCCACTTTGAGCATAAATTTCTAGCTTTTGCCTTTAAGCATTCCTTATCAGTTCCTATCAATATTCTGCCTGGTACCTAAGGTCACCGTATATCCTAGCTATTGAAAATTTGAAGCGTGTGATTTCATTTAAATGTTTTTTTTCTGATAAGTTCCTGAAACAAAAATAAAGTCATTTGCAATATTTATCTTCCTGGACTAGATATTCCTGAAATTGTAAAATCAAGTTGAAGACAGTGGACATTTTAAATTATATTAGTGAATATGGCAGAATAATTGACTCATGTTAATGTAGGCAACAAAGGAACAAGACGAACAAATAAAGAAAGAAAAACTTATAGACACAGACAATAGCTTAGTGGTTACCAGAGGGTAAGGGGGGCGAGGTGGTGGTAGATTCGGGTAAAGGAGATCCAATATATGGTGATGGAAAGAGAACTGACTCTGGGTGGTAAACACACAATGTGATATATAGATGATGTGTTACAGAATTGTACACCTGAAACCTATGTGATTTTACTAACCATTGTCACCCCAATAAATTTTAATTAAAAAAAAAATGTAGGCAGTGAGCTGGGTGTGTGCAGATGTTTCCTGTTCTCAGTATTACCCCTGTCCTGAGGTAATTTTCAGTCTAAGTTGAAGGATAGGCCATTCACATGTGGGGATATATTGATCCACACCTTCCACTTTATTTGAGGTGTCATGTTTATGAATCAGGTTTGCAGGTGTGGTTTTGGTTTTTGGGTCTTCATAAATTAAATATTCAGGTTCCCTATTATTCTTGATGTTCTTTTTCTCTTTGGTTTAGTACTATGATTTATTGAATCATTTGATGGCACAATGGCTATGCAGTATCATTTAACATACTGGAGACAACACATATGAACTACATCACAGATAAATGCTAAGAGAAGGATCATGGTGGAGTTTGAAGCCCACTTTTTGTAAGGAATCAAGAGTGCCAAAATTAATCCAAGAGTAGATCTCATCCCCAATGTGTAGATACCACAGATTTGTTTGCTTGCTTCCTTGACCATTTTAGTAATATTAAAGATTCCAGAGGTATCTGCAGTGAGGTTAACAGTCCTCCCTTAAAAACAGCATGTGTTTCCCTTTGAGAGGCCAGAATCATACGAATGTGGCTCTATTCTGAAGCACCGCCTGTCCGATTTTAGGAGCCTCCCAAGTGAGAGCTGAATAGTCCAGACGACATTGTCTAACTAACACTTCAGCTATTCACTAAACCACAGTATGTAAAGTCCCCCTAACTTTCTGGGCCCTTTGTAAAGCATATATGTTCAAGAGAATTGAGGAGAAAAGCAAGAAGTCCAGAATCCTCCTTGAGTAGATAAAAGTTTGGATTTCAAATCAAGCTCCAAGTGTTTTTGCTCATTTCATTAAGTTATCTAAAAATGTCTTTTTCCAAGAGGGGACATTGATATCTAAAACAAACTGCCACTGAGGTCTGGCATCATTTTACTAAGGTACGATCCCTGCCCAAATTTTAGGTAGTAGCCAGTAGGCTTTTGTGCCACAAATCCAGTACCAGTCGTTGAAGGCCACTACTTGTTTTCTGCTAAAATACCCCCAGGAGTTGTCAAATAGTGTGGTAACATTTTGGTATCACACATGGTCTGGCACCAGGCAATGTTGTTTGAAGTATTGAGATGCTGAAATAAATCTAAAGCAAAAGAGAGGTAGTGTGTCTTATTTGTAAAATCTGTCAGTGAGACAGCCTCCTAATATATACTATCTGCTCCCCAGAGCTCTTTGAAATCCTATTTCTGTACATAATTGGTTACGAAAGCTGGCTATTATGAAAGCACCTCAATTATTGTTTCAGCAAAGATAGAAAACTCCGTTTCTATCATGGGTAATATGATAGGGGATTTTAGATTTATGGCTGGCTGGCCTGTTATGTTGTTTACCATCTAAATATTCACCTAATGATTGAACCCAGTTACCCAGGAAAACCAACTGATTCATTACAAGAAACTGGTGCCAAGGAAAGCTGAGTGTCTCCCAAAAGAAAATGCATACAAACCCAAAAGTCGGTAAGATTGTATGTTTTAGTCAATTCATGAATAAATTGGTCAGGTGTTGGATTCATACCAAGAGACTAAAAGCACAAAAGCTAATATTAAGAACATAGCTTTAAAGAAAAACACATAAAAGGCATTTAGATAGAAAAGGAAGAAATAAAACTTGATTTGCAGATGACAAGATTATCCATGTAAAATTCTGAAGGAATCTGTAAACAAGCAACTAGAAGCAATATGTACTGTACGTTTAACAAGGTTTTTGCATATAAGATCAATATAAAAAATGAGTTGTATTTTTATATACTAGCAATGAACAATTAGAAAATGAAATTTATAAAATTACCTGGGTTACATAATGATTTCTTAGATTCAACCCCACAGCACAGTGATAAAAGAAAAATTTGATAAACTGAACTTCATCACTGTGAAAAAAATATTTGTACTTCAAAGAACACCACCAAGAAATGTAAAAGACAAACCCACAGGCTGGCAGAAAATATTTGGAAATCATATAATTTGATAAGGGACTTGGATCCAGAATATATTAAGAGCTTATAGCACAACAATAAGAAGACAAATAACCCAATTAAAAGATGGACAAAAGATTTGAATGGACAGTTTTCCAAAGGAGATACACAAATGCTCAGTAAACCGACGAAAGAATGCTCTATATCCTTAAGTAGTAGGGAAATGACAACCAAAACCACAAAAGAAATCACAAGAAATATAACCATTAGAATAGTGATAATAAAATAAATGAAAAATAGCAAGTGTTGGCAAAGATATGGAAAAAACAGAAAACTCATGCATTGCTGGTGGGGATATAAAAATGGTACAACCTCATGGAAAAGTTTGTCAGTTTCTTACAGTGTTAAACACAGACTTAGCATATGACCCAACAATTCTACTCCTGGGAATTTCTGTAAAAGGAATGAGGTTATATACTCACTTAGAGACTTGCACACACATGTTTATAGCACTATTATTCATAATAGTCAAAAACTACAACCAAATGTCTATCAACTGGTGAGAGGTTAAACAAAATGTAGTATATCCACACAAAGACACTAGTAAGCAATGAAAAGGAATGAAGTGCTGATACATCTACAACATGGATGAGTCTCAGGAACATTATATTCCATGAAAGAAATAAGATAAAAAAGATCACATATTGTATGATTCCATTCTTGAAATGTCCAGAATAGGCCAATCTATAGAGACAGAAAGTGATTAGTGGTCACCTAAGGCTGTCAGGAGGAGATGAGGATTGACCATTAATGGACACAGGCTCTCTTTTTTGGAATGATTGAAATATCCTAAAATTAGATTGTGGCGATTTTTGTACAAGTCTATAAACATAACAACTGCCATTGCATTGTACATCTAGTATGGGTGAATTTTATTGTATGTAAATTATATCTCAATAAAGCTACATCTTAAAAATTGTGTGTGACTTTTATCTTCTTGGATAAGAGTTTCCTGGAAAAACAAATCATGTCAATGAAGATGGAGGAATAACAAAGTTTTGTTAGTGAAAACAGCAGAATAGTCAGTCATATTTATGTAGACAGTTATTTATGCTGTATATGGTTTCAATTTTTAAAACCAGTAGGTATCTTTCAAAATCAGAAGCACATCAGATAGTTAAAACTGCAATGAAAGAATTAAAATATAATATACAATAGAGAGTAAATGGCTGGCTATTCTAAATTAAGCATTCAGAGAAGACTTTTATGAAAAGGTGATATTAAACTAAAGATATGAAGAGGGGCCAGTCTTGTAAATATGAAGGTAGGGATGAGTGGAGGGACGGGAAAAACATTCCAGCAAAGGAAACATCCAGTGCAAGTGTGCGGGGTGTGTCTTTGTTAGTATTTCTCTAAGTCCTTAAATTAACTTTTCAATATCCAGTGATCTCTGTTGTCAGACATCAGAACTATGCATTTCTCTACTTTGTCAGTGCTCAGCGAATTCTTGAATTTATCAGTTTTTCTTTGTTTCTTTTTTTATTTTAACTTTAAAAAAATCTATAATTCAGGCATGGTAAAATTCACCCATGTGAGGTATGCAATGTAATGATAGTTAATATATTTTACAGATTTGTTTAAAAGTCACCACAACTCAATTTTAGATATTTTGAGTACCTCAAAAAGAAAACTTGTAAATAATGTGACTCCTCTTTATAGTCCCATCCTTATTTCTTTTCCTCTCTCTCATCAACCAAAAGTTGCTGAACATTTTTTCACTCTTCGGCCTTGGCCCACCGCCAGTAGTTGGGAACCACTATTTTACAGCATCTTCCAGAACTAAGATTTTATGGTTCTCTGACGTATCCATTCTTTCTTTATGCTTTTCTTTCTTTCCTGAATGTCCTAACTTATTATCTAGTTGACAGCATTATCTTATTATCTTGGGGGAAATTAAAATTGTTATACCAAAAATCAATGAAAATTTTACAATTTTAAAGACTTCAGATAAATCTCTTAGGAATAAAATACTAGGGTCCTGAAAGGATTGAAAGCACATAATTAGTGCCAAAACAAAGCTAAGAGACTAAAATAGTTGCAGATGTACACCTGATTCCTTCCCAGGCCCCTTGCCACTTTCTCAGGACACCTACTTTTGTCCTAAGACTTTGTCGGAGATCCATTTTAACTCACAGTATGAACACTTTCGCCTTGTTCACGAATAAGCTTGGACACGAGTAAGCTCCTTCTTCTATTCTAATCTCCAGACTGTCTCTGGGTGCGATAGGATGGCAGGAAAAGCCCTGATGATGTCAGAGGGAGTCAGAATAGTGGGGAAACCTCTGCTGATTCTAACTCATTTAGCAAATATTTATACCAGACATTCCAGACTCTGACTGTGCTACGACTGTATGACAGTGAAATTTTAGGTGAACAATGCACTGTAAAGAGTTAGAATTTGGTAGATTTTACAATAAATACTCCTGAAATTTATTGTTTACAACATTCTGGAATAAAAGTTTCACTATGCTCCCGTCTTTTCAAGTGAGTTAATGTCAATAGCCCTTGTCAATGTTTTTACACTGAAACTAAGCTCTTTAAAAACAAACATTCCACTAAATAAATTCCATACTTCCTCATTTACCTTTTGAAAATAGTAAAGTCAGCAGGAGGGGAGCTCTTGCCAGCCGTTATTCAGGGTCCCTCCTGCTATCCCTCTCTTGCCTCCAATCAACCCTTGTGAACTCTTGCTAACATTTTGTTTGCAGAGAGAAGATGTAAATAAGAATTTTCATTGTAGATGAAATAATAGGCTTATTCCAATAAAAATTCTGATTACAAGCCAAATACTACACATGGTATTTTTCCATGAAGTTTTAAATGAATTTTTAAAAGCAATTTTTCTAGACTGCTAATACATTAGATCTTCCATAAGAATTTACAGTCAAATATATGCCACAAAAATATTTATTTTTACCCTATTGTATTCCATATATTCATTTTTTTCAACACATACTTATTAAACAGCTACACTCAGCTAAAGGGCTATGGAGATGTATAAAATGTGGGCATAGCCTAGAGGGAATGCCAGACTCCTTCTCTCTTCCTCATCTTCATTCCTTTCTCCACCTCGGTTTTTCTTGAGCTTTAGTTTCTATGAGATTTTTCTCTCTCTCCATCATGGGGCAGGTGAGATAAAAACTGTGCAGAATGTGCCTTAGAATTACCTGCTAGAGAGACAGAAGAGGAGGTTATTTATTCTCAAACACCCGTCTTCCCACTTATCAAGGGTTGTTTTAGATGTGCCAGCATGGCTGAGTGGGCTCCCAAACACATCCCACATGGCAACCGAAGAGGAGTCTGGCAAAGAGAGCCTTGCTATAGCTCAGACAGGGTGCTGAAGGCTATACTGTCCTATAGTTTGTTGTGGCAACAACTCTGGAACCAAAAAGTGAGCCAAGAGGATGTAAGTGGAGATTTAAATGATGTCCAACATGGCCTAAAGGTTCTAGATCCAATTCCAATGTGTACGTGTTGGGGTGGTGGGAATACAGCTTCTCACACCACCAAGCAACTCTCAGGCACCCAGCTGGGTGTCCTACAATTCAACTCCATTGGACACTATCTACCCAGAGTAAGCATCAGATTCCACAGGTTAAGGGCTCAGTTCCACAAGACTGCCTCCCTCTCCCCAGCTCCAGATGCCAGTGCAAAGTCCATTATCACCTGTGCGTCTGACCTACCGGCTATAGATGGAGGATTCCAACAATCCCCTCCTTGGACTTCAGATACCCGTCGCCAGTCCAGGTTGTTACCTGTATGTAATTCTGACTGACTGGCTATAAATCAGAGGTTCTCATGACCCCCTCCTTGGGTTTGATTAGTTTTCTAGAGCAGCTCACTGAACTCTCTGAACCCCATCCTTTTGGGTTTTTATGGAGGCTTCATTATGTAGGTCTGACCAATCTATTCAACCTCCAGCTCTCTCCCCTCTCCAGAGGTCAGGGCAAGGGGCTGACAGTTTCAACCCTCTAATTGCAAGGTTGGTTCTCTTGGTAACCAGCCCTCATTCTTAGGGGAGGTCCAAAAGTCACCTACTTAACATAGCAAAGAACACATTTATAACTCTTAGCACTAAGGAAATGCCAAGGGTTTTAGGAGCTCTGTGCCATAAATGGGATGAACACCAGATATATATTTCTTATTATACAATATCATATAATCTGATTCTAGCCTAGGCCGAAGAAGACCTTAGCGGGTCATGCCCATCTCAACGGAGGACTTTTGAGTTTGGAGGAAAACTTTCATGGTAGCAAAGTGTGCACATTCATCTGGCATCATCCTCTTTGCATATACATCCCTAGGGATTCTGGCAAGGAGGTGCAGCTGTGGCATCATGGGAGTGGGGTATTTGAGGGCCTGGATTCGCCATCTCTCAATCGCATTCTACTTTATAGGTATGACTGAAATAAGGCCATGGCCCTTGACCTCACACAGTGGAGGTGTTTCTGGCATATGGTCAGCTGAAATGTTTCATGATTGTGGGATAACCGTTAAATAAAATATGTTATAACCTCCTGCCTTGAAAAACATATCTTCATTACAATAAAAATGTTTAAATGTTGTAAAGCTATGATTTTGGTATGACTGAAATGAAGTTATCAAAGATAGAAATTTAATTATTAATATTAATGACTGGGCTTTCTGTTATGGGCAGGCATTGTAATAAAAACACATTAATTGTCAACTATAATTAAACATATATATGTATATATAACCACATGAATAGTAAATTTTATAATAAATACATAACAAAACATAATAAATAATAAATATTTATATCTTTTTATTTTATAAAATGAATTTTATTACTGAATTTCAGAAATTCTATCGTCAATCATTTGAAATCCTTTAAAAGAATATTTAAAAAAATAATATCCAAGCATTACATGTCAATTATAGCTCAATAAAGTTGGTAAAAAAGTTTTTAAAATTATCTACATTATTATTTAACAGCTTGATTGAGGTATAATTGACATACAATAAATTATGCATATTATATATACTTGTGAAACCATCACTACAATCAAGAAATTAACATAGCACGAACGTCCCCAAAAGTTTTCTTATACTCTTTCGTAATTCCTCCCTTGTGTTTCTCCCGGTTCCACTGCCCTACCCTATCTCAAGGCAACTACTAATCTGCTCCTGTCACTACAGATTTGTTTACATTTTCAAGAATTTTATAAGAATGGAGATGCATCCGTAGTTTTTGTTTTTTTTTTTTTTCACATATTCCACTGTATGGATACACAATTTGTTTATCCTACTAATAGGCATTTGCATTGTTTCCACTTTGGGGCTATTACAAATATAGCTGCAATAACATTTATGTGCAAGGCACAAGCATGGACATAAGATTTCATTTCTCTAGGATAAATACCTGTATTATAGGTTTATCAAGTTTTCCAGAATGGTTGTATACTTTTACAGTCCATCAGCAGTGTATGAAAGTTCTAGTTCTTCCATATCCTTGCCAACACTTGGTATATCAGGCTTTTTAGTAGCAGCTATTATAATCAGGGTGTAGTAAAAAAAGTTCCAGTTACTTCAGTCTTTTAAAATTTTAGTTATTCTAATAGGTATGTAGTGGCATCTCTAATAACTAATGATGTTGAGCATCTTTCCATGTATGTACTTTCTTTGATGAAGTGTATGCTCAAATCTTTCACACGTTCATTGAGTTGTTTCTTATTACTGAATTTTGAGAGTTATTTATATATTCTGGGCTTAAGATATTTATCAGATGTACCATTAAAAAAATTTTCTCCAAGTCTAGAGTTTGCCTTTCAATTCTCTTAGCAGAGTCTTTTGAAAAGCAGAATTTCAAATTTTGATGATGTCCACTTAATCAGTTTTTAAAATAGATTGTGATTTGGTGTTGTATCAAAGTAATCTTTGTCTAACCCATGGTCACTGACATTTTATTCTAAATTTTTTTTCTAGAAATTTTATATCCTTAGGTCTTATATTTTCCTAAAAAAAATCTATACTTAGTTTTTATACATAGTTGAAAATGTGGACTGAAATTCATTTTTCTTGCATATGGATATCCAATTGTTCAGTACTATTTGTCAAAAAGACTATCCTTTCTCTACAGAATTGCCTTTGTGCCTTTGTCAAAAATCAGTTTTCAGTACATATGTGGGTCTAATTCTGGACTCGCTAGTTTGTTCCACTGATCTGTTTGTATATCTTGATGTTAATACCATACTTTCTTGATTACTGTAGCTTTATAACAAGTCTTGAAATCAGGTAGTATTGGTTCTCCAAATTTGTTTTTCTTTCACAAAGTTGTTTTGGCTATTCTTGATCTTTTCATTTCTATATGTATTTTAGATTAAGCTTGTTAATATCTACAAAAAAGCCTATTACAATTTTGGTTGAGATTGCATTGAATCTATAGATCAAAACCGGCAAAGGAGACATATTAACAATATTGGGTCTTTTGACTATGAACACAGAACAAAGTACAGTGTATCTCCAACTATTTAGGTTTTCATTACTGTATCTTATAATGTTTTACAGTTTTAAGTGTACAAGTTTTGCACATCTTTTGTCAGATTTTCACCTAATTATGTCATATTTTTGGTATTACAATAAATGCTATTGTTTTCATTTTAATTTCCAATTGTTTAATTCTAGTGTATAGATATATAATCATTTTTTTGTATATCAATTTTGTATCCTGCAACTTTATTTAACTCACTTATTAGTTCTAGTAGCTTTTTGTATATATTCCATTAGGTTCCCTGTATAGATGATCATATGTTATGTAAATAAAGACAGTTCTTATTTCTCCTTTCCAGTGGGGATGCCTTTATTTCTTTTTATTGCCTAACGCACCAGCTCAAACTTCCAGTACTATACTGAACAGAAGTGGTGACAATTCTATTCCTGAATAAAGGGGGAGAAGCATTTATTCTTTCACTATTAAATATGTTAGATGACATTTTTTTAGTAGATGCTTTTTATCAGGTTATGGAAGTTCTCCTTTATTCCTAATTAACTAAGAGTTTAGATCAGGAATAGATATTTGATTTTGTCAAATGCCTTTTCAAGATCTCTTTAGATGATGGAATGATTTTTTTTTTAAATTTATTAATATACTGAATTACATTAATTTTTGAATGTTAAACCAACCTTGAATTCCTAAGGAAAACCTTACTTGGTAATGATGTATAATTATTTTTGTATATTGTTCAATTTGATTTGCTAAAATTTTGTTTAGAATTTTTACAACTATATTAATGAGGGATATTGGTCTATAGTTTGTTGTTATTGTTGTTGTTGTTTTCTTGTTATGGATTTTAGATTTTGGTGTCAGGGTAATGTTGGCCTCTTATACAATGATTTTGGAACAGTCCCTTCTTTTCAAATTATGGAAGGGTTTTTGAAAAATTGGTATTAACCTTTCTATAAATGTTTGATAGAATTCACCAGTGATGATAATTGGTCCCATAAGACTGTCAGCTGATTTCTCAACAGAAACTTTGCAGGCCAGAAGGGAGTGGCAGGAAATATTTAAAATTATGAAAAACAAGAGCATAGAACTAAGACTACTCTACCCAGCAAGCCTATTTAAAATCGAAGGAGAGATAAAGAGCTTCCCAGATAAGAAAAGCTAAAGGAATTCATTACCACCAAGCCAGTATTATAAAAAATGTTAAATGGACTCTTTTAAGAAGAAGGGGGAAAAAAACAAACAGACAAAGAAAAGAAGATAAAAAAATATGAATAATAAAATGGTAATAACTATGAACCTATAATCACTTTAAATGTAAATGAATTAATGCTCCAATCAAAAGACACAGGGTAGCTAAATAGATAAGAACATAAGACCCATACATATACTGTCTACAAGAGACCCACCTCAGATCAAAAGACACACAGAGACTGAAAGTAAAGGGATGGAAAAAGATATTTCACACAAATAAAAATGAGAAAAAAATTAGGGGTAGCAATACTTATATCAGACAGAATAGACTTTAAAACAAAGACTATAATCAGAGACAAAGAAAGACAGTACCTAATGATAAAGGGATCAATCCAACAAGAGGACATAACCCTAGTAAACATCTATGCACCCAAAATTGGAGCACCTGAATATATAAAACAAATATTGCTCAACATAAAGGGAGAATTGACAGTAACACAATCATAGTAGGGACTTTAACAACCCATTGACACCAATGGACAGATTTTCCAGATAGAAAATCAACAAGGAAGCAGCGGCCTTAAATGACACGTGAGACCCGATGGATTTAATTGACTCTTTAGAGCACTACACTACAAAGCAGCAGAATATACATTCCTTTCAAGTGCACATGCAACATTTTCCAAGATAGACCCCATGTTATGCTACAAAACAAGTCTCAATAGATTTAAGAAGACTGAAATCATATCAAGTGTCTTCTCTGACCACAGTGATATGAAACTAGAAAGCAGTTACAAGAAAAAAAACTGAAAACACACAAACACATTGAGGCTAAATAACATGCTACTAAATGAAAAATGGGTCAACAATGAGATAAAGGAAGAAAACAAAAGATAACTGAGACAAATGAGAAAGAAGACACAACGATCCAAAAATCTATGGGACACAGTGAAAGCAGACCTACGAGGGAAATGTATAGCAATGCAGGTCTACTTCAAGAAAAAGAAAAATCCCAAATAAATAGTCTAACTTTACATCTGTGGGAACTGGAAAAAGAACAGTAAACAAAGTCCAAAGTGAGTACAAGGAAGGAAATAGTAAAGATCAGAGTGAAAATAAACAAAATAGAGGTTAAAAAAATACAAAAGGTAAAAAAAAACAAAAACCCAAAACCTCACAAAAGATCCATGAAATCAAGAGCTGGTTTTTTTTAATAAACAAAATTGATAAATCTTTAACCAGACTCATCAAGAAAAAAAGAGAGAGGGCCCAAATAAATAAAATCAGAAGTGAAAGAGGAGAAGTGACAAGAGATACCACAGGAATATAAAAATCTCTTAAGAAAATACTATTAAGTAACTCTTAAGAAAATACTATTTTTTGTTGGAAAATACCACACCAACAAATTGGAAAATTGGGAACAAATGGATAAATTATTAGAAACATATATTCTTCCAAAGCTTAATCAAGACGAAACAGAAAATCTGAGCAGGCTAATTACTATTAACGAAATTGAATCAGTAATCCAAAAAACTTCCAATAAACAAAAGTCTTGGATCAGATGGCTTCACAGGTGAATTTTATTGAAATATAAAAAAAAATGTACACCTATTCTCCTTAAACTATTCCTAAAAGTCCAAGAGGAGGGAAGGCTTCCAAGCTAATATTATGAGCCCACCACTACTATCCTGATTCCAAAATCAGACAAAGACATGACAAAAAAACAAAACTATAGGCCAAAATCCCTAATGAACATAGATGCAAAAATCCTCAACAAAATATTAGCAAACCAAATTCAGCAATACATTGAAAAGATCAGATACCACAATGAAGTGGACTTCACTCCTGCCATGCAAGGTTGGTTCAATATCTATAAATCAATTAATGTGATACACCACATAAACAAAATGAAAAATAAAAATCATATGGTCATATCAATAGATGCAGAAAAGGGTTTGACAAAATCCGCATCCATTTGTGATAAAAACTCTCAGTGAAGTGGGAACAGAGGGACCATATCTAAACATAATAGAGGCCATATATAACAAACCCGCAGCTAACATCATACTAAATGGGGAAAACCTAAAAGCATCCTTCTTTTTTTTTGAACAGGACTTTATTGGGGAACAATGGTCAAATTGTTGTCCTTTCAATCTTAGTTGTGGAGGGTTCTGTTCAGCTTCAAGTTGTTGTTCTTTCAGTCTTAGTTGTGGAGGGCGCAGCTCAGCTCCAAGTCCAGTTGCCGTTGCTAGTTGCAGGGGGCACAGCCCACCATCCCTTGCGGGAGTCAAACTGGCAACCTTGTGGTTGAGAGGACAGGCTCCAACCAACTGAGCCATCGGGGAGCTCAGCGGCAGCTCAGCTCAAGGTGCCGTGTTCAATCTTAGTTGCAGGGGGCAGAGCCCACCATCCCTTGCGGGACTCGAGGAATTGAACTGGCAACCTTGTGGTTGAGAGCCCACTGGCCCATGTGGGAATCGAACCGGCAGCCTTCGGAGTTAGGAGCACGGAGCTCTAACCGCCTGAGCCACCGGGCTGGCCCTAAAAGCATCCTTCTTAAGATCAGGAACAAGACAAGGATGTCTTCTTTCTTTCTTTTTTATTGTTTCATTTTTTTTTTAATTTTTAATTTATTGGGGTGACAATTGTTAGTAAAATTACATAGATTTCAGGTGTACAATTCTGTATTACATCATCTATAAATCCCATCTTGTGTTCACCACCCAGAGTCAGTTCTCCTTCCATCACCATATTTTGATCCCCCTTACCCTCATCTCCCACCCCCCTCCCTCTTTACCCTCTGGTAACCACTAAACTATTGTTTGTGTCCATGAGTTTTTGTTTCTCATTTGTTTGTCTTGTTCTTTTGTTGTTTTTGGTTTATATACCACATATCAGTGAAATCATATGGTTCTCTGCTTTTTCTGTCTGACTTATTTCGCTTAGCATTATACTCTCAAGATCCATCCATGTTGTCACAAATGTTTCTATATCATCTTTTCTTACGCTTTCTTTTTTTTAATTAAATTTATGGGGATGACAATCACTAATAAAATTACATAGGTTCCAAGTGTACATCTTTAATACATCATCTGTATATCACATTGTGTGTTCACCACCCAGAGTCAGTTCTCCTTCCATCACTATGTATTTGACCCCCTTTACCATCTTCTACTATCACTCTCCCCCGTCACTCTCTGGTAACCACTAAACTATTGTCTGTGTCTATGAGCTTTTGTTTCTTTATTTGTTTGTCTTGTTTGTTGCTTTCAGTTTTACATCTGACATATCAATGAAGTCATATGGTTCTTGACTTTTTCTGTCTGAAGGATGTCCACTTTCACCACTTTTATTAAACACAGTACTGGAAGTCCAAACCACAGCAATAAGACAGCAGATGAAGAAAAAAGAGAAGGAGGAGGAGGAGGAGGGGAAGAAGAAGAAGGAGAAGGAGAAGGAGAAGGAGAAGGAGAAGAAGAAAACAGAAAAGAAATGAAAAGAAAAGAAAAGAAGGAAGGAAGGAAGAAAGAAAAGGCATCCAGATTGGAAAGGTAGGAGTAAAATGTCATTATTTGCAGATCACATATTATATAGAGAGAATCCCAAAGATTCCACCAAAAAACTATTAGAACTGATAAATGAATTTAGTAAAGTAGCAGGATACAAATTAATATTCAGAAATCAGTTGCATTTGAATACACCAATAATGAACTATCAGAAAGAGAAATTAAGAAAACAATCTCATTTACAATTGCATCAAAATAAAATAAAATAAAATACCTAGATACAAACTTAACCAAGGAAGTGAAAGACCTGTACTCAGAAAATTATAAGACATTGAAGAGAGAAATGAAAGAAGATACAAATAAATGGAAGCATATACCACGCTCATGGATAGGAAGAATTAATACAGTTAAAATGTTCATATTACCCAAAGCAATCTATAGATTCAATGCAATCCCTATCAAAATACCAATGGCATTTTTCAAAGAACGACAACAAATCCTAAAATTCACATGGAAACATAAAAGACCCCAAATAGCCACAGCAATCTTGAGAAAGAAGAACAAAGCTGGAGGTATCACACTACCTGATATCAAAGTATACTACAAGGCCATAATAATCAAAACGGCATGGTATTGGCATAAAAACAGACACATAGATGAATCAAACAGAGTAGAGAGCCCAGTAATAAATCCATGCCTATATAGTCATTTAATCTATGACAAAGGAAGAAAGCATTTACATTGGGGTGAAGACAGTCTATTCAATAAATAGTGCTGGGAAAATTGGACAGATACATGCAAAAAAAAAAAAAAAAAAAGAAACTCAAAATGGAATAAAACTTAAATGTGAGACCCAAAACCATAAAACTCCTATAAGGAAACATAGGCAGTAAAGTCTAAGACATTACCCTTAGTAACATTTTTATTGCTATATCTCCTTGGGCAAGGGTAACAAAAGAAAAAGTAAACAAAAAAGTTTTTGCACAATAAAGTAAATCATCAACAAAACAAAAAGAAATTGTACTGAATGGGAGAAGATATTTACCAATGATACATCTGATAAGGTGTTAGCATCCAAAATTTATAAAAACTCATACAACTCAACACCAAAAAACCCACAAACAATCCAATTTAAAAATGGGCAGAGGACCTGACTAGACATTTCTCCAAAGAGGATACACTGATGGCCAATAGACATATGAAGAGATGCTCCATGTCACTAGTCTTCAGAGAAATGCAAATAAAAACCACAATAAGATATCACATCACACCTGTCAGAATGGCTATTATCAATAAATCAACAAACAAGTGTTGGTGAGGATGTGGAGAAAAGGGAACTCCTGTGCACTATTGGTAGAATTGCAAGTTGGGGCAGCCACTATGAGAAACAGTATAGAGGTTCCTCAAGAAATTAAAAATAGAACTATTTTATGACCCAGCAATTCCACATCTGGGTATTTATCCAAAGAAATCCAAAACACGAATTGGAAAAGATATATGCACTCCTATGTTCACTGCAATACTGTGCACAATAGCCAGGATATGGAAACAACCAAAAGACCATCAATAAATGATTGGATAAAGAAACTGTGGTACATTTATGCAATGGAGTATTACTCTGCCATAAAAAATAATGACATCTTACCATTTGCAACAACATGGATGGACCTAAACGGTATTATGCTAAGTGAAATCAGACTGAGAAAGAAAAATACCATACGATCTCACTGATATGTGGAATCTAAAGAACAGAATAAACAAACTAAAAAACAGACTCATAGAAACAGAGAATAAACTGATGATACTAGATGGGAGGGGAGTTGTGAGAGAAGGGTGAGAAAGGTGATTAGGAAATACAAATTGGAGTCACAAAGTAGTCATGGGGATGTGAAATACAGTATGCAAAATATATAGTCAATTGTTAATAATATTGTAAAAACTATGTGTAGAGTCAGATGGGTACTAGACTTATTGGGGGGAATCACTTTATAAATTATATAAATGCCTAACCACTGTGCTGTACACCTCAAACTAATATAAAACAATATTGAATGTCAACTATAATTAAAAAATATGGATATGAAGAAAGAAAAACAGGATATGAAGTACAGCACAGGGAATGTAGTCAATGTTATTGTAATAGCTGTGTATGGTGTCAGATGGGTAGTAGAGTTCCATGGGTTATCACCTTCTGAGGTGTGTAAATGTCTAATCACTATGTTTTGTACAGCTGGTACTAATAATAAAAAGAAGAAAAAAAAGTATCAGAAACAAACCTGATAATTTTTACCCAAGAAACAGTTGAATGCTTGTCATATTTTAGCTCCTCCTTGAGGAGCTCATAGTCAAATGAAGAAAAACACACACAAACAAATCCTGAGCTCTTCAGTAGAATGGGCCATGTCTCACTCATGTATCCTCAGTATCTAATATTGTTCATGTGACATAGTAGACACTCAATGAATGTTGACTAAATTGAATATTTTATTGTGATAAGTGTTACATTAAGTTATATACAAGTATTAAAAAAATCACATAGGAGGGAGTGACATACCATAAGGGGATCATGGAAGGCCTCACAGAAGATGTGGCATTTAAATTAGGTCCTGAATGACTGAGTGTGAAGTCAGAGGTATCAGAAATGCTATGTGAAAAGACACAGAAGCATGAAAAGCCATAATTGATTAAGAGAGACAAGTTCGGATGACTCTGTGGCTAAATATATCCTTGCCACAGAGTTGGCACTCAAAATATCTTTGCTGAATAAATGATGAACGAAGACTGTTGGATGGTCAGCCTAGAAAACAAAGGTTCATGTTGGGATGTGGATCTTTATGCCATGTAAAGAAAGTGGGAATGTATCCTCTATGCAGAATGGAGCTATGTGGTGTGTTTCCACAGGAAAATCTTGTCATGAGAGGTGCGTTTTAGAGAGAGAACTCTTGCAATAACAAGAAAACTTGATTGAGATGGGGAAAGGTTGAACCCTGGTAGGCCAGATCTGCTTGGAAACTACTGAAAGAGTGGAGCAATACAGGAGAGATAGGGAAGAGAGAGCAGATAGTTTTGATGGTGGAATTGATAAGAGTTGATACCTTGATTCAATTATGAGGAGTAAAAGTGAAGGAGAGAAGGATACTTTTTAGTTTTCTAGCTGGGTGACTAGATGATGACTGTGTCATCAAAGAAGATAGAAAATATAGGGTTCAGGGTACCTTTCATATGTTTTATGTGGGTGTACTTATCATGTATTCAGTTCTACTGTGTTTCCCCCAAAATAAGACCTAGCTGGATAATCAGCTCTAATGCGTCTTTTGGAGCAAAAATTAATATGGGACCTGGTATTATATTATATTATACCCGGTCTTATATAAGATCTGGTATTATATTTATATCATATCATATCATATCATATCATATCATATCATATCATATCATATCATATTATGACCCGGTCTTATATTATAGTAAAATAAGACCGGGTCTTATATTAGTTTTTGCTCCAAAAGATGCATTAGAGATGATTGTCTGGCTAAGTCTTGTTTTCGGGGAAACATGGTATGTATTGTATACAAGGTCCTCAAGTGGGACATTGAAAGGGAGATGACTGGTTGACATTTAGAGCTTTGCCAGTTTTACTAGGTCCCACAGCCTGGGTCATAAAATAATATTCAAACAAGAGACTTCAAGTGGAATCTCATATAACTAGCTGGAAATCTAGCCTCATATTACTTCTTTCTGGTTCAAGGATATTTCTGAGCTGTTTCATGTGTCCTAGCGAATGGTGCTAATCACCTACTTCTTCCCTATAGAATTTTTTCTGTCTTCCTCAGCTACTACTATCAATATCATGAACTGGCCTCCTGGTTGAGCATTGACTCTTGAAGGCAGCTCCTGTTTCTGTTTCATCTCTTGATTTTTCACATCCATCGTGGGGATCTCAGCCTCTCAGACAATGCTGAAATAATAATTCTGAAATTTTTGAAGGTGGTATGGCTGTTCTTCCATTCTAATTCAGGAGACACCATCATGATGAAATAAGAAACATACTCTCCCCAGCACTTGTGTGGTGGGTGTGCATGTGAAGCTCTGAGATCTCCCTTCAAGAGAATCTATTGTTGGGTGCTCAGTTGATTGACAGCCTCCAGCTGCAGCACCTTTGGATCCATTGTGGCATTTATACTGAGATCATGCTTCCTAAGGGCTTCTCCCAGTCAACGAGTGAGCATGGCAGGGGTAGCGGAGCAGAGCTATTCCTGTCCAGCATGGGACTCCTCTAATGGCAACCTTTGCTCGGAGACACCCCGTTGGCTTGGCCAACGTTTTCTTAGAATGACACGATAGTCTAAAAATCTTCCTGCAAGGTGTTTTGAAGCCTCTCACCATTTACTCCTGTTTTCTCTCCCTTTATTGTTCACAGGTTTGTTTGTTTATTTGTACAATAGATTTCTTCTACAGCTGATTGTGTTCAGGCATTTGAGTTTTGGAAGATGTGAATGATACAAATGATACTGAGAGTGGGGTTATGGGATTGGTTTACTCATCACCTGGATAGCAAGGAAGATCCCGTCCTGAATAGAAGGTTGAACATAAATAGTCCTTGGCACAAGGCGGTGACCCAACTGCTGAAGATTTTGCTGGAGATGGCACGGACTCTGCATCTGAGATACCCACATCAGGGGAACAATGGGCTACTTTTTCATGTAGCTATGAGATGCCATGAATGTCTGATTTACTTCTTTCCTGGATATGCCATTTGTGCTTAACAATGGATGTTTCTTGGGCAATTATCCCCTTTGCTGGTGTTTTTATTTCTGACCTTTCATTTGTGTTAGATGAAAGTGACCTGGTGAGATTATTCGGCACTCTTGGAGGATGGGTTGCAGGTAGCTTCCCAATCACTGCGACGGCAGGGGCAGCAAGAGGTGTGGCTGTCATACATACCCCACCTTGATTGGCCAGCAGAAAAACCAGGGTGCTGTGATTATTTTCACTACCACTTGGGCTGGAAAGTTTAGACTAGTTCGTATATGTCAGGCAAGTATAGGACTGACCTGCAGGCAAGGAGTCCCACACGATGACCTCAGCAGCATTTCACTGATGTGGGGCCAGGCTCTAATTCTATTAAAATGTCAACAGGGTCAGGTGGGACACAACAGGTCCAACAACCACTTAAATTTAGAGCAACTGCTATAATCTGTGAACAGGATGAAGCTAAAGGGAGTTTACCAGTGTCTGGAAAGTTAGTCTTGCCTTGTCGTCTCAAGTGGAGGATATTCATTCCTGAAGTAGCAGCTGCTGGGAGGTTGCTGATGGCTCCTAGATTAAGATTTCCTATTGAAAGTGTGGGCTAAATTAGCCACATGTCCTGTGGATAAGAGCTAAGAGAGGTAAATGGTGTTTCCCCTGACTGCTGAACTTCTGAGGTCTAAGACGTTTCTTCCCCAAATACCAGGGTTGTTTCTGTCCTTTCACAGTCACATGATTGGTATGACCAATCTGTGCAGCAATCACTTCACCCTTTTTGTAATCCTCCCTATGTCTTACGCAAACCATATCTCTGGATGCATCCCTATGTAGCGCAGAAGCTTCTTCCTTATATACCTTGCAGCTCCCCAGAACATCTCCCATATCCTGACATGTGGTCCACCCAAAGACCACCTTTGATTGTCATCATCATCCATAACTATCCAAATCCAGCCAGCATAGCTGAGCAGCAAAAGAAGCACCAAGTTAGAGTCTCCTATCCCTCAGCTCTTCTTTTCTACTTGCAAATTCCAGTTGCCTGGTTTTGCAAGGGGAGATATGGGAGGAAGTAGAGAGAGAAGGGTTAATTATATAGTAAAGGGCTCTAGGATAAGGTACTGTGGCAAAAGAATTATTTCAAGCTGAAGGTATTTGAGTTCCCGAAATCCTTTATCTGCCTAAAAGCAGACCCTCCAAAAAAGAAAAACTTAGTGGTCATAAATCCCCTACCTGGGAGCAGCTCTAATATTCTCTTCTCAGAGATGAGAAGTTGGCACCACACCCAAACCAATGTTCTCACACTATCATATTTCCTACCTATTCTCCTAAGGTCCTATTTATCTTTCCAAAATGTCATTTGTTTTTTCATAAGCACCCTTTCTCCCCCACTTCTAAGAAGTCATTTATTCTCTCAGAAGTGCCTCTTTGCCCCCTCCATCTCCTATTAATTTGGTACATAAGCCCCAAATTCTAACTGCCTTCTTGAGTCACATATTTCTGTGAACTCCCACATATGTATGTGAATAAAAATATCTTTTTTCTTGTTAATTTGTCTTTTGTCAATTTAATTCGCAAGACCCCAAGTACTGAACATAAGCGTATAGAGGAAATTGTTCCTCCACAACAGATTAGGTCTTTTATAAACAGTCTGGGCCTCCTCCTCAATGTCATAATTAAACTTTGTATTTAAATGGGAGGTACCTTTTGGGCAATTGCTCTATTTAGAGCCCAAATTGCTAAGACATTAGAACTAGTAATACATGGATCCAGAGCTCAAGAGAATTTAGGGCTAAAAAAGTAAGTTTAAAAGTCATTGGTATATAGGTAGTAGCCATGAAAATGGAAGCTTATCATCCAGAGGAAAAGTATAAGAACAGAAGAGTTCTGACTAAAGTACCCATGGAAACACTGACATTAGAAATTAAGGAAACATCTAAGAAGACTTATAAGGAGTGATAAGAGAAGTGAAAGGGAAGATCAGGAACAAGAAGTATCACAAAATGAAAAGGGAGAGTAAATTCCAAATACCAAGGGAAGGACTGATTATACATTGCAAATGTCTCAAGAAAGTTAAATAAATCAGACACTAAATATTTTAGAAATAATATTCTCCAGCTTTTTTCAACATCTGTTATTTACCAGGCAAGTTCAAAGTACTTTACAAATACTGACTCACTTAATCCTCACAATAATTCCAGCAAGCATGTATAATAATGATCCCATTTCATAGATGAGGAGACTGAGCCCATGGAGGTTAAGAACAGTGTGCAAGACACTGCAGGCACAGGAGGGCTGCTCTGTGGTTCCAACCTGGGTGGTCTTAACTGCTATCAGTACAGCAGTGAGGACAGAAGCTGAACTGCAATAGTTAAAGTATGGAAGTAGAACCACAGAGTCTAGTCTACTCTTTCAAAAAATTGGCAGTGAAGATATGTGAAGGAAATCTCAAAATTTGGGATGATTTCCAGGTTTTGTTTTTTGTTCATTTTTGCATAGGTAACTAGGAAGCCTATAGTGCCATTTTAGGAAGAGAAGGAGGTGTGATGAGGAGAAAATACAAGTTCAGCTTTGTTAAAATTTAGTTAATATCTATATCCAAATGGACCTATCCAGGAGGTAGTGGATATATGATTCTGGTACTCAGGAAACTAGATTAGATTAGAGATAGAGAAGTCAAATCTGTTATTGGGTATGAGACTATTTTAAAGTTATACAAGGTCCATGAAAACAAAGTCAATGATGGAACCCTGGGGACATCTATACATAATAGTTTAGCAGAGGGATGATTCTGAAACTAAGAAAGAAACTAAGAATAAGGGGCCCTGAGAGGTAGAAGCCAATATATGAGGGAGCATGGTATTACCAATTTCATCTGTCAGGATTTGAGGATTTTAAGTGCAAAAGCCACAAGTGCTTTAATAATTATTTGATTTGGCCTTGGTCACATAGGGTTATTAAGGAGGGGAAATAGTTTTAATACTAGTAAAATTGGCCTTTTTGATTTTCAGTTGAAGCAAAGAAGAGCGAAATTGACATTTGCCTGAGTTTGATATTTGAGCTGGCTCTGTTCTTTGATTGTTTTAAAATGTTCATGTAAATCTGAGTCCTGTCTAAGCAATCTTCTATTAGCAGGATTTGAACAAATCAGCAACCATAGCAGAGCCAGATGCTTTTAAAACTAAAGGCAGTTCCATACTTTTCAATTTTTTTTTTCTCTTCAGATGTAAGAATAGTGGTAATCAAAAAATTTCACTTTGGAGTCTATGAGATTTTAAAGAATAAGCTAGGTGTGTCCCTGAGATGTATTCCTGTACCTGTCCAAGTACCCATCTTTTTCCTGCCAGGGTCTTCCAGATTATACTTTGTGAGATATACATGGGTATTGCTTAGTATCAGATATAATGTATATTTAAAGGAACTTCCATGAAAATAGCAACTGGTCTTTTGGAGGTATGTAGATACACTTTATTGTGACAATAGCAGGGCTCATAATTGAGAATATTATTCGCCTGTGTCTTTGCAGTGTTCAGCAAAATTTGTTTTACGAATTTCTAACCTTTGGGTAACAATGCTTGTGTTTTCAAGAGAGGCTTGCCCCTCAATATTTTATCTAGTTTATTTCTTGAGGTCTTATTGGTGCAGACTTTCTACTTTCTTTCCAGACAATTTTTTAAAGTGTGACCTGTGTTAATTTAAAATTAAATGATGAAGCTATCTGTTTGGAGCTTTGGAGGGGTAACTGAAATCAAAGGAATCCTTCTACCTAAACAACTAAAAAAGGTGTATAAAAATACAAAGATAAAATCACCCAATATAAAATTACATATCTGTAGGTGCATGGGTGAGCTTATATAGAAATGAGTGCATTTCTCCAAGGCCAAAAATGACAAGAAAGTATAAATCCAAAAATTAACCCTAGCTGTTAAAGCTCTGGGGCCATATGCCAATCCTTGGTGTCCTAAAGGGTTTATTTTAGTGGGCAACATATGTAGAGAATGGAAGACAAAGCCTGGGACCTGAGCAAGGTAAGGTGTTGGCTGCATAAAGCTGGGCCCCTTAAAGATGATACCTTCAAGAAAACAGTAAATTAGGTAACCTGTCCCTTCTCCCCCCCCCCCCCCCCCCAGCAGAATGAAACAATAGCATTAACTTGTTTCAGTCTTGGCTGTAGGTGAAGGGATTTAAAAACAAACAAACAAACAAACAAACAAAAAAACCTCACCTGAGTATGACTAACCAACCACACATTAGCTCTCATGTAGGTTGGGGCTATTGTCTGTGTCCCCACTTACCTAAAATCTAAGGTAAGAAACTTTTTTTTAAAGTGATTCCGGATTGGTAATTCCCATTTTTAGATTCAAATCCACAGTTTTCTGAAGAAATTCACCTTAAATTCAGCCCTCAGATAAATTTAATATACAAAATTTCAATAAGCATGAGTTTTCAACAACAAAAAAAATCATAAACACATGAACCATACGCCTTTCAAGAATACCTCTAAATGGAAACAAATGGAGGTAATAGTCCTATACAAAGATTCATCACAACTGACAGTTTGACAATATATACAAATGGATAACAGCAAAAATTACAAACAATTTTATCATAAAATAAGGTAAAATTTCTTAGTTTAGTTCATAACAACCAAACACAAAGACAAGATTCTTCTTTTTCAAGTAGTAACGATTTTGTTAAAAGAAAGAACATGGGATGATAATGAGAAGCAACAAATAATAAAATTAGCAATTCTTCAATGCTTAGAAATGTTTGGAAAATATACCCCCTGGAAGTACTTATTCTTCCCAAATGGTATTTTTCAAATCACTTAATAAAACACCTCTTCTAATCAATGTCACCTCAAATTTAATAAAATTAAAAAAAAACTTCTTTTAAAAATAAGTTATATTTACAGAAGTTTCAATGCTGATGTCTCTCAAAAAATCTAACACCCTTGAGATGGGTGTAACTAATTAATAAAATGCTCTTAGCAAACAAAATAAATTCAGAAGAATCTAGGCCACAATGATAACATTGAAATAAACACTTGCACCAAAGCAATCTGATTTCAGATGTTGCATCAAATAACAAGCTAAATACTTCACATTGTATTTATAGACCTTGCAAGACACAAATGATGCATAATTTGTGGTAACTTTGAGCTTGCCACTCATTATGTAGCGTTAGCAGCAAATACTGTGGGACCCATCTAAGTATCCAAATAAATTATGGAATGTGGGAGACTATGTCTTTTAAAGCTACGAACATCATTGGCTCTTTTTTGCATTCTCTACAAAACAAGCATCAAAGCACTGTCCATAAAGTTACCAAATAATGGTCAATAAAAATACTCTCATGATAAATTCCTTCTAGCTTCTCCACTACAGAGATGTTCAGTTCTGCAGGCCAAGTTAACATATAAGCATGAAAGCTTTTATGTTTCTCTCTTCCATGTTTTAGGCTGTATTTGCTTCCTCCAAGTGACTTCAGTTATAAGCTTCAGCTGAAACCAGCAACGCAGGTCTAGACCGTACTATGTGCACATGGATATTATACAACATTAGCGCCTTAACTTACATCATCCCCAGCGGGTCCGGTTCAGAAAACCACTGAGTCATTCTTTTCAGCTGGAACACTTGTGGGAACAAGGGGCTTCCTCTGTTAGGAAAATGGAAGGAGTGACCTGAGAAGTTCAGACGAGAAAGCAGCCGCCTGGTAGCCCTTAGGCCACAGACATCTTGGGGTCTTGTTGGGGATGAGAACACAGGGAGAAGTGCAGGAGATTAGGACTTGAGTAGGTGTTCTTTGCTCATAATAAGGCGTGGAAACTGTTTCCCAGAGGGAGAGTACTGTCAATTCAGACTGGGGTGTCAAAAATGCAGGGACCAAAGAGAGGTGGGAAGAGGAAATTTGAGGTTTTAAATACTGGGGGTGTCAAAAAAATGTATACACATGACTTGGATTCATCTTTTGTTATTGGTATAGATTGAGTATTACAATTTTAATACAGTTTTTTTCCTTTCTCAAAAATGTGTATACATTTTTTTTTTTTTTTTTTTTTGGCATCCTCTGTATATGGGATAGATGGTAGGTGGAGAATGGGGCTTCAGAAAACACTTTACAGGAGTGTTTCAGGTAAGGCTGTGTGCAGAAACGATAGATTGCCTAACTGCTCTCCCCTTCCCCTCAGGCTATGAGATTCCAGGGTCACGGTTAACCTTCTCATGGATGGTTTCTCCCAAGTGAAATTCAAGTTCACAGATGAAGCATGGATTGACTAGCACCCCAGGGAAGTCGAAACCAAGAGGCTTTTTTCCTTTTCCTCTCTTCAGTTCTTTTTTGCTATAGTTTATTGGTGGTAAGTAGCATGTGGGCCTAGATTTTATTATTTCCTGATTTGACTGCATTGATTTTTGTTTGGGAAGTGATGTTTGACAAATAATTGATGATTACATTGTAAATTTTTCAAGCAGTAGTCACATTTATTCTGGAATTTAATTGTTTTGTATTGTTTTGTGCGTGTGAGACATGCAGGCATACTCTTTATGTGCTGCATTTAGGAAAAGTGAGTATGTGCAATGTGTGGGGTCAGAGAAACCCGATTTTGTAGGTGCTGAAGGAGCTACATTATTCCAATGGAAGACCGGAGGGAGGCGTCCGTTATCAAGCATTGCAGCTTGTTTTACGCCTGTTGTCATGATAGCCAGTGTTTCCCAAACATGGGATGCTGTGCTGCAGTGCATTGATAGGAGTTTTATGAAAGAAAGTTCTTGGTGAAACAAGTTTGAGAAAAACTGTCTTGAGCAGACTTACCCAGTCTTTCTTTTCCTGTAGGACTTCTCAGTTTTAATCTGTTAATGTGTCTTTTTCAATGCCAAGTGAGAAATATACAATGCAATATTTGTATGCTACTTGAATATGGCTTACCAAATAACATCTTTTATAACCAAATAACAGTTTCTTAGGAAGAGAGTTCGAGAAACAAGTTATGAAAAGGGACTTGGGTACAGGTTCCTACTTAGTCCATACTCTGGGGCTTTGGACAAAAACTTCATAGTAACGAAGAAGGCACATTTGTCTGGCTTTGGGTTCTGTGCTTATCCCTTGTGCATTTTGTAAGGGAAGGGAAGGGAAAGGAAAGTACGGCTATGGCAAGACAAGGTACAGGCATTCAGAAGTCTTACATGCTGGCCAAATAATTTGTCAGTTCCACCTTTGACACATCTTACTGAATCAGGTAGATCTGAGTTGAAATCAAAGCTGTACTGTACTAGCTAGCTAGCAACAAGGCGACTATGGGAATATTACTTAACCCCTCTTACCTTCAGTTTCCTCGTCCATCAAACTGGGGGACTATAACTAACTCATTGGATTGTGGTTAAGAATTATTAAAAACCTAGCTGGCAATAAGCACTCAATTCATTGAGCAAATGTACTTAGTTTAGTGCACAGCACATAGTCTTCAACAAAAGGAAAATTTTTAAAATTTAAGGATAGTTGGTGTACCATATTACATTAGTTTCAGGTGTATAATATAATGATTCAATACCTTACAATGTGATCACCTCACCAAGTCTAGTACACCTGTCACCATGCACACTTATCACAAAATTATTGACCATATTCCCCTGCACTTTTTCCACCCATTCTCCCATCTCTCTCCCCTCTGGCAACTGTCAGTGTTTCTCTGTTTCTATGAATCTGTTTTTTGTTTGTTTATTTATTATTATTATTTTTAGATTAACAAATGGAAATTTTCATGATGACTACTATCATTATGAAGTGTGAATCCCAAATATAAATGCAGTCAGAGTGGACGTCAGTCAGAGTTGAGAAAGACACACTTACCAAAGCTACATTTTAGGCATGCTTATGGATATTTTTTATTTATTTAAGATTTTATTGGGGAAGGGGAACAGGACTTTATTGGGGAACAGTGTGTACTTCCAGGTCTTTTTTCCAAGTCAAGTTGTTGTCCTTTCAATCTTAGTTGTGGAGGGCGCAGCTCAGCTTCAGGTCCAGTTGCCGTTTCTAGTTGCCAGCAGCCTTTTGGTTGAGAGGATGCGCTCCAACCAACTGAGCCATCCGGGAGCTCAGCGGCAGCTCAGCCAAGGTGCCGTGTTCAATCTTAGTTGCAGGGGTTGCTGCCCACCATCCCTTGTGGGACTCGAGGAATTGAACTGGCAACCTTGTGGTTGAGAGCCCACTGGCCCATGTAGGAATCGAACCGGCAGCCTTCGGAGTTAGGAGCATGGAGCTCTAACTGCCTGAGCCACCGGGCCGGCCCGCTTATGGATATTTTTTGAGGGGATCACTTATATGTGTCTATAAATTTTCATAGAGCTAATTCTGGACTTACATAAGGAAACATTAAGTGCCCAGAGAGGGGAAGGATGACGTACCATGTAACCAGGGCAGTAGACGTCTCAGTATTGCTTGTGTTGGGGGAATATAGTATCAGTCCAAATAGGAATAATAAGTTATCTGCCTACATCAAACTGTCCTACACACCAATGCCAGAGGAATCTTCCCAAAGCTCAATATGTCAGTTTGTTGTTCAAAATCATTAATATTTGCCTATGAGCAGAGCAGTGAAACCCATTGAAAATCTGATGATAATTATGGATATTCTCCCCAGAGAAATGCATACATATGCTCATGCACAGAAAAATTTCCCCATTTCAAGCAATTCTTGGACATACCAAAATCCATATGAACCATGTATGGTCCATGGATGCCACCAGCATAATTCCTAGGATTGAAACTACTAAAATGTAGTCCAGCATTTTAATCTTGACATCAAGACCCTCTACGACAAATCTATAACTTTACTTTTACCCTACTCTCACCCCTCTTGACCACAGACATAGACTCAGTTTTGCAGCAAAAGGATTTACCCATTCATTGTCTTCCAAAAATGCCAGAGCCAGACGCATTGTTGTCTCCCAATCTGGTTTGTAACTCTTCTTCTTGGGATACCTTTCCCAATCTTCTCTGATTATGTAATTCCTACCATCTCTTTAAAGACCATTTCAATTCCATGTATTCCTCAAAGCCGTTTTCATTCATGATGACCATCAAAAACTACACCTTCCTCAGTGCGCTTGCAGTATCTGCTTTCATCACTCATTTCATAATTAACACATGTTCTCCTTAATTCACCTTTTATATACATATATGTCAAGTATCCCTGACTAGATTGTAAAGAAGGACTATATTTTGTTTATTTTGGCTCAAGGGTGAAATATTGTAGACAGTGATGCCATGTTTCTTTAGACTGTAATAAAATCTTTCAGAAAACTAACAAAATTTAGCTTCATTTCCTACATAAATACAATTAATAAATATAATTAATAAAAACAATGACATATTTAGAAAATGGAACTGCTATTTTAAAATTTGGGAGAATTACAATCAGTTGCCACTAGATGGAGGAAGTGATTTTCTCAGTCTCTAGGTGAATTTGAAGCTTTTCATTTGAAGAATTACAAATGCTAGCTCAGGCCTCAGATGGTTATCATTGACAATTTATCAGATTCTCAATATCTTTTAGAAGACCGGTCTTCATAATTTTATGAAAAGTATTTTCTAGTTTCCTTTTTCAAACCTCCACCCCTAACAAAGGCAAAACACAAACAAAGCAAACAGATACAACTACTGTGAAATGAAACCAGCTAAGTAAGTGCTTTAAAATTTATCTTTGGACTCAAGGAGAACTTTCACCGCACATTAGCATAATTAATGTCCTTTTATAATAAGATAAGACAAATGTACTGATGTTTACAGACCTTTATAGGCTTCAATGTGTTTCAGGGTAACACGCTGTTTGACTATATTTATTGCTATTATTGCATGTTCATAACATGACTGCATTTTAAATATCCAACATGACAACTTTTGCTTCAATTGACTTCTGTTTTGAAAAGCCTTTTGTGTTCCTTCAAAAGGGTAAACCTGCAACTTATAAAAAAATGAAATCTATATAACTGTGAAAATCACTTTCATTGCAGATATCATTGCAATTGGTTTGAAAGTGAAACCCTTCACCTTTCTTTCTTTCTTCCTTTTTTCGTAAATGTTGTTACTTTTCTATAACTCTGGCAGAAATGTTAGAATTATCATAAATGAGCTTTTGTGCATGCTGTTATTTCATCTTCTGTAAAAAATTTCAATCATATTCTTAATGTTTCTGTTTCTAAGCCAACTGTTTAATGCTCAGGGCTTTATTTCAGACTGCAGCTCAGACTATTCATTTATGCTAACAGTAGAGCTCGAACAATACTGTAAATTAAAGAAAATGTAATTTTGGGATTTGTCTTATAATTTACCATTTTCAAAAAGCACTCTTGGAGAAATTAATAGCTTAAATATTACTAGAATAATGAGGATCAAGTTTGAGGAAAATATAGCTTGAAAGTCTATTAGGGAAAATGATGGAAATAGGCATTTTTGTATTGCTATCTGAGCAAATATAATACCATACCATTTATCTCTAATTATCCCTAAGAAAAAGAACAAGAAGCACTAAAAAAAAAAGAGTAAAGATTTAAATGGATCTGTTATTCTCTTGCTTTCCCTTACCTACTATTTCTGTTATTATAAATATTAACAAAAATCAGCAAATAGAATTAGAGAGTAAAAACAGAAGGCTGATACAGTCTTTGGGTCAATGAAGAGCTTTTACTTAGCACATCGAAATATCTTGGGCCTATTATTTTGGTAAAATATCCTCACATATAATTCAAATGTTCATTTTCAAATCTATTCATGTTCAATGAAGTGTGTGATTTTTCTATTCAAGTTAAAGAAAGCAGATTGAGAATTTATCTAAATTTAGCTAATTACTTTTGGTCAAGCATTGTCCTGGGCACAATTATTCTCCAGATCTCAATTTTTGTACTTTCAATCAGCTATGGCTGCAGGGGCCATTGGCTGCAAAAATAGAAATTTTAATTTCCTCGGGATACAGTGCTACCACTTAAACCTTTGTATTTTGTGTTGCTTCTTTCTGTGCAATAAATGGTTGGGTTTACGCAACAAATGTATCCTAAAGAGGTAAAACAGGGACAAACAACATGGAACAGTTCAGTGAAATTAATCTGTATCTTAGTTCAGCTTCACACAGTTTAGAACTTCCTTTTTGAATGGCAGGTAGCTTCTGACAACTATTTGCATTGTATCTCTTATGGCACAGTCATCATTTGGGCAGGGTAGTTTCACCACCACTCAATTCATTTTTAAATTATACCACCATGAATTGACACACTGTCTTGATGCCTTTTTATCTGTGATCTTGGAGCTTGGATGCCTCACTTACCACTGCTCTCCCCAATTTGTGAGAAAGACTTCTCTCCTTTGTAAAGGCAGGGATATGAAACAAGCAGGTAAATTTTTTTCCCCCCTTCTGCCCCCCACCCCCCACTCTGGTTCAAGCCTGTTGTTTCTCAGTCTAGTTGGGGCAGGTAGAATTTTTACACCTTCTCTTGTCAGTCTGGATGATTCACTAAGCTTGGTAGGCTGCATGTCCTGTATCAATACAATTATAATCATTACCTGTAAGTTAAATCACTTCACACACCCACTGGCAAAAAAATGACAATAAAGCTATTCTTATGATTTTTCTCTTTCAAAGTAATTACATATAGTTGAGAAACTAAACTACATTCAAACTAATGTAACTTCAAACATTACCTTTCCCTTATAAAACTTTTTGCTTTTCTTACCTTGCCCTATGCTGAATTAAAAAAAAAAAAAAAGAACTTGTTATGGTGAAGAGATAAAATGAATTTATTAGCTATTCAGCAAATACGTTCAGGAAAAAAAAGAAAAAGAAAACGGGTAGCATTTTCACACTGCCTAACAGGTAGTAGGTACTCAGAAAGCACTCATTGAAATAATGTGAAATATATAAATTTCTTTCACAATGATTTGAAAAATGTCCAGATTTCCAAGAATGAAAATGTGCTTAGGGGATCATTTTCCTACAATAAAAGCAAGTATCAGTAAAATTTCCATGAGTCAAGGGAAATGAGGATGACTTCCTGGTTTTATAATCAGTTCGCTTTGAAAATTTGTGTGCCTAAGTTCTCAGCATTTAAAGGATTTAGTGACAGGCGAGGAAGTCACGTCACCTCCAAGGGCATGGGTTTGAATCTAACATGGGTTGTCACAGCAAGTTGATACCATTTGACAACTGCTTTGTGAAATGAGCTGGTCTCAATCCAGTGGACAGATGTCCATATCACAAAATGCTCTAATTGGCAGTCTCAGCAGAGGAGCCAAGAATTGAATGAGCCTGCAATCTGAACCCTCTTCTCACTCTCTAGAGGGGCAGACAGAGGTTCACTCATAAAGGAAGCTTAGAATTGCTGGTGGCAATTATATATACGTGTGTGTATGTGTGCACGCGTGTGTGTGCATTTTATGGATAAACAGAGGACTTTGTGTTGCAAAGCTGTCAGTCTAACTTTTTAATATACTCAAGTACTTTTCATAAGGCCTTCCCAAGTTAATGCAAATGTTTATTACTTTCTGTTGCAAATTAATTATTGCGAGAATGCATATTGTTAAAGAAAAACCAGAGCTGGACAGGTAGTAGGTATTTTAAAGCAGTAAAAATAGATTTTATTCAGGAACTGTTGAAACGGGAAAATAGACCTCAGTATAGAACACTGGCTCAATTTTAAATACAGCATGAGCAAGTGTGGATTTATAGCTGAGGAGCAGGGTGGGGTCACTGGGTGGAAAATTGCTAAGAGGAAACAGGAGTAAGGGGGGATTCTGGCTAAACCTACTTGATAGGATTCCTGCTGAAGGCAGGCCAGGGTGATCCTGTATCACACAGGGGCGTGTGGGGCATAAGGAATTTGATCAGATATTGATGGTGATCAGATATTGAGGGTGGAGAGTCTTGTTAAACTGACTTAACAGGGTTTTTGTTAAAATTCGGTGATACAAAGATAGATAGAGAACTCTAAAGGTTGAGGCCTAGTTGAGACGAGAGTTCAGAGGAGCCTGACTACGGTTTGGTGAGAACCTTTGTCAATATACTGGTGAATTTCTCATATAAAATGTGTAGTATTGTTGGATTTAATGACTATCACTAGTTAGCTAAAAATATCACATATGCCACGAGAACTGGCAAGTATAATTCAGGAAGTACTTGAACTTAGAATATTTTGCCTGTGGCTCAAAATATGCCCAATCTGCTAGAACTTTTCTGTGTGCCACATTGAAATAAATATTCCCAAGGCCTGAGAAATCAGATGGATTACATTACTGGACATTTCATTTTAGAATTAATGATATAAAAATAGGATGATCGGGGTCTTTATACTGAATAATGATAATTGACTGCCTACTGACATGATTTTAGCAGCTATGAGAATGCCTGTCTTGAGATGTCTAAAATTTCAGGACTACAATGTCATTCTTTTAGCTTTGGTTTTGATTTTTTGGGGGGAGACCATTTTTCCAAACCATGGAAACACTACTAATTCTATAGTTGTCCCACTTCCCCCCAAAACACACACACACAGACACACACACACACACAAGTGGTGTGTGTAAATGTTATTCCACAGTCATATAAATTTACGTAACAGTTAAATAATGTTAAATAAGTTTATTTAAGTAAAATTCACAGAGACTTTAACATACAACTATGTCTTGACTCTCAAAGAAGAGAGAGTATATAGCATTTCATATAATACCTGTTAGCATTGCTGGAAACTAGTGTTCCACGGAATACAGATTGAGAAATGCTCCTATCAGTCATTTACTGTGTGTGCACTAATTGCTACTTGATAGCACAATTCTCAAAGGTGATGGGGAGAATAGGCAACATTTACCTGGAATTACTGAAGACTAATTGTTTTTCCACAATTTTGCTGATATCGAAAAACCATTAAAAAAAATAAAACCTTCCTCAGAATGAAAACGGTTTGTTCCTGGTAAACTATTCTCAGTAAATAATTGGGACATTACAATTTCTTGCTATCAATTTTCTTTGAAATGTTAATTAGATGAGTAAGTGCTGTTCAGAATCCTTCCCTGACCTTTCTCTTTAAGCCTGCAGTGTTCCTCCGCTGTTTGGGATTGTCATGGCAGGCTACCACCAGTCATATGTGGGTAGTGGAGGAGAAATACCCTGGAAATGGATCAACTAGAACTAATCTATGAAAAGTCATCCTATGTGGAAAATTGTAGAATTTGGTTCCTACTGACTCCAATCAAAATAAAGCTTTTTTTCTCTCTTGTCAGTAGTATACTTCATAATGGAGCAGAAACAATTAGAAATGTAACTCTCATTTTTTTCTTTATTAATAGGAATTGCATGAGCTAAGACTTATTTCATGTTCCTGTTTGTAAGGCACAAGCTAGTAGCAGCACCAGTATTTTTTCTATAGAGAATATTGTGAAATCATTGCCATATGAAGAAAAATTCAAAGAATATGAAGCCAAAAGATGTGGGGGGAAAACGTATCATAGAGGTATGTCAGGTAGTTAATTTAGAAAAATATTGTATTATTTTTCTGGTGTTTGATATATATATATATATATATATATATATATATATATATATATATATATATATGGCATTTGTCAATTTTTACCTATTTGTTTTGATTGCTCTCATTAAAAATAAATATTTGCTTTCCTACTTAATTTTGTACGATTTAGCTTTAGGCAACACAAAACCTAAAATGAATTAAAGTAGTATCTTTTATATGTTCCCATTATACTGATCTAGCATGTTTTTTTTTTAATTAGAAAACAATTTTCTCTTTATTTCTCTCCCTTCCCCCTCATTTCTTCCTTCCCTCTCCAATTTAAAAAGAAACTCTTAATTGATGAAAGTTAACTTAAAAAAGTTATGAGGGGTGGCAGGATGGCTCAGCTGGTTAGAGCATGAGCTCTGAACAACAGGGTTGTCAGTTGGATTCCCACATGGGATGGTGGGCAGCGGCCCCTGCAACTAAAGATTGAAAATAGCATCTGGACTTGGAGCTGAGCTGCGCCCTCCACAACTAAATTGAAGGAAAACGACTTGGAACTGATGGACCCTGGAGAAACACACTGTTCCCCAATATAAAATTAAAAAAAAAGTTATGATAGGTCTTAAAAAAGACATGTTTGGGTGACGCAGGGAAGCTGAAAATAAGGTTAGAAATAAAGAAGATGAAGGAAAGATGAAAAGAGGGTTAATGAAGTTTGAAAAGGAGATAAGGCAGAAGAGAAATCCCATAAGAAAGGAATTAGCAGAGAACAGAAAAAATAGAAGAAGAGAGGATGCATAAAGTACCAACTGCCTTTATAAATAATTAACTGAAAACTGACTTCTTATAGTTAACTGAAAACTGACTTCCATAAATTACAATCACAGAACACATAGTATAACGATTAATTTTGGGGGGCTTTATTTCTTTCTGAGTTTCACCCTCTGTGTTTTCACATTATGCACACTCCTCTCTCACATGCTCTGATACTCACTCATGTTAAAGTTTTAGAGATCAAGTGTGTCATTTAGGAACTTAGGAATTGCCACATTGGGTGAGATTTATGGTCCATCAACTCAACTGTTTGTTTCACCCCGATATACAACGTGTAGGAGAGTATTTTTACACGGTGTTTAGTAGATTTGAAACTGCTAGAAGTATTCTTTATTTCGAGCAGTCTGCAAAAGAAAGCCTAGACCAAGAGAAACTAAAGTTTTCTACCTAGCAAGGGAACCTAAGTAGTACAGGACTGGTGAGTTAGTTATTTACAGCTTACATGAGCAAATTTAATTTCCCGTAACAAACATTTTATAGATTAAGTGGGAAAATACAATTTTCTATTAAAATGTTTATTACATACTCTGTGGTTAAAAATATTTAATGTTCATAGACACAGACAATAGTTTAGTGGTTACCAGAGGGTATGGGGGTTGGGGGGTGGGAGATGAGGGTAAGGGGGATCAAATATATGGTGATGGAAGGAGAACTGACTCTGGGTGGTGAACACACAATGGGATTTATAGATGATGTAATACAGAATTGTACACCTGAAATCTATGTAATTTTATTAACAATTGTCACCCCAATAAATTTAATAAAAAAATATTTAATGTATTGCAATACTTGAAAAAAACTATAATTCATGACCTGGTGAAATTTCCCATCATGGACCCTCTGATATCTTTTTTTTTTTTTCTTTCCATGTTTAATTGCTGGCAACATGATCTCCCCAGTCATTTAAACTATAAACTCTGGAGTCCTCTCAAATTTCTTCCCCTTCAGCCACGAGATCCAACTGGTCACCAGGTCCTGCCATTTCTATCTGCTTAATGTTACTGGAAGCATCTCCTCTGCGATTTCATGTGGACTGCTCCAATTCAAGCTCTCGTCATCACTCACTTGGACTATTGAAATCGCTTTCTAATTGATCCTGTTGCTTTGGGACAAATCATCTAATCCAGGGGTTGGCAAGCTATATAGCTCATGGGCCAAATCCCACCCGTTGTCTATTTTCTTTGAAAATAAATTTTTATTAAACACAGGCATGCCTATTCATTTATGTATTGTCTATGGTTGTTTTTGTGTTGCTACAGCAGAGTTGAGTAGTTGTGACAGAGAATGCATGGCCCGCAAAGCTCAAAATATTTACTATCTGACCCTTCATAAACAAAGTTTGCCAACCTCTAGTATAAATCCATTATCCTCTCTGCAGCTGAAGTGAAATTTTAAAAACTCGAGTCTGATCATTACTCCTGCTTAAAATCTTACAACAACTTTCCAAATCCACAGAATAAAATTCAAATACTTGTACACCAAGTATAATTTACAAGGTCATTTTTTTTTGGTTCCTGCCTACTTTTCTAGTTTCATCTTCTGCTATTTCTCCCCTTGCTGACTGCATTCTGTTATGATAAAATACTTGCAGAGCCTTGGATTTGCGATGTTCTTCTTCAACTTCTTGCTCTGGCAAATGGTTGTCTTTTAAGGTAGTGCACAATTACTGGTCCTTAAGTAGACTTAAATAGACTTTCTAGAGCTCTGCCAGCAGAATCAAATCCTCTCTGTGACTTGATCATTCTTCTTGTGCTTATCCCCAGTAGCACTCATTTTGATTTGTTGTCATTTTTAATTACCTCTCTGTCTTTCCTAATAGATTATGAGACTTCGGAGGATCTGGGTGGTGTCTTATTTACTCTAGTATCCCTTCTGTCTAGCACAGTGCCTTCTATCTATAATAAACACTTACGACCCATTTGCTGAATAAATGAATAAAGAAACTAGGTGAATCATCCTTGAATAAACTTTGTGTGATCTGTGGAAAAGTAAACTTTTGCCACAAAGACTATAAAACACTACTGAATGCTCTTATGCCAAAATTTGCTGAGGACTGTAAAGTTAAAAAACAATACTTCTCCATAAATTTTCTAGTAGAAGAACAAAAATAAATTTTTTTATTGGAGGAATGAAAAATAATTTTTAATGAGAAAAACAAGGAAACAGTTTTGTTGTGGACTATGACTATAAACATACTATTATTTAAAATAAAAGTATATTGTTAAAAGTTGACTTCATTAAAAGACTTAATTTGGCTTCATAACACAAAATGATGTTTTTACCTTCTAATAATGCATTACCTTCTAATAATGCTTTACCTTCTAATAATACTTTACCAGGTATGACTGCACAGAATAATGTTAGGTCTTGAGAGGCTGGACATATGACCTTCACATAAGAAATGTGAAGGTCAAATTAAAGGCTCAGAATTCAGATAACCAATAAATGAAATGAATACACCTACCAGAGCACAGGAAGCACATCACACAGTTAAGTTTCCATGCAAAAAAGCCAGATGATATAATATTAACTGAAAAAAACACAGAATATGAAAAATATATATAAGATTCAGGCATTTAGAAATGACACAGAAACTTAGCCAGGATAACTTCCTTGCAGATAACAATTATAATATAAATGAACAAAATATATTTAAAACTCCTCAACTATATGAAAGTATTGGAGAACAAGAAAGCACTCAGATACTGGAGGGAGTCTACCCTTGAAAGACAGAACAGCAACCAATGAGATTTGTGAGTTTTCACCTTTTTGCCTGAGGGTACATATCCCAATCTGCACCAGGTTCTAGGTAACAAAAAGTTGCAATTTTACTGGTAAAATTTACTTGAGGTAAAATAGGACAGAATTCTAGGCTGGCAGAGTAGCTAGAAAATTCAGGGGGTAAATCCTAGAAGAAAGGAAGCTGCAGAGGGAGTGAACCTCAAAATCTGTGTATAAATTCCACCAAGATCCTTGATGACCACTAAACTATACATGTTCCAGACAGACTCCAATGGGCGTGGTGAAGAAGCAGCAGCTGGAAAATGAAAGAATTGGGCAGAGATTCTAACTACTGTCTACTATAGAGGAGATATGGTTTGGATTTTAAACCTAGCCAATTTAACTACTTACTAGAACAAAAATCAATACCCTTCAAGAGGAATATAGCTGAGCCAAGAGTCTCTGCAATATTGCTTTCATAATGTCCAGTATATGATAAAAAATAGTAGATATGCAAACATATAGGGAAATGTGATCAACAGTCATGAGAAAAAGCAGTTATTAAAATCTAGTTCACAATGCTTTAGATGCTACAATTAAAAAATAAAGATTTTATATCTGCTATTATAAATACATCCACATTTAAGGAAAATACAATAAATTAACAGAAAATATTAGCAGTGAACTAGAAACTAAAAAAGTAAATCAAAATTATAGAACTGAAAAATACATGAACTAAAATAAATTGAATGAGATTAAAAGCAGATTAGAGGTGGCAGAAAAAGAGTTGGTAAACTTGAGAATAGAGCAATAGAAATTATTAATTTGAAGTACAGGGAAAGAAAGACTAAAGGAAAAAGAACAGAGTATCAGAAACAAGTGGGACAATATCAAGAGGTCTAATATACAAGGTCTGACAATTAAGTTCGCAAACTTGTGATGATATTGCTAATCTTTCCTGATATCATAGGGATATTCATGATGAATTTGTACCAACTGAACAAACAGTGAACCAAGCTTACTATTTGGAAGTGCTGAAAAACCTGCGTGAAAAAGTTAGACGACCTGAACTTTTTGCCAACAATTCATGGCTCTTGCATCATGACAATGCACCAGCTCAAACGGCACTGTCTGTGAGGGAATTTTTAGGCAGTGAACAACTGTATTGGAACACCCTCCCTACTCATCTGATCTGGCCCCAATGACTTCTTTCTTTACCTGAAGATAAAGGAAATATTGGGAGGAAGACATTTTGATGACATTCAGGACATCAAGGGTAATACGATGACAGCTCTGATGGCCATTCCAGAAAAAGTGTTCCAAAATTGCTTTGAAGGGTGGACTAGACGCTGGCGTCGGTGCATAGCTTCCCAAGGGGAGTACTTTGAAGGTGACCGTAGTGATATTCAGCAATGAAGAACGTAGCACTTTTTCTAGGATGAGCTCATGAACTTAATTATCCGACCTCATATGTGTAAC
Organism: Rhinolophus sinicus; assembly: GCF_057876585.1. Lineage (NCBI taxonomy): Eukaryota > Metazoa > Chordata > Mammalia > Chiroptera > Rhinolophidae > Rhinolophus > Rhinolophus sinicus. Next base: position 122,082,756 of record NC_142503.1, read on the forward strand.
TGAAGTTCCAATGGTGAGGAGAGAAAATGTGGCAGAAAAAACCCCCAAAAAACACTTTGATGACAGAATGGTTAAAAACTTATAAAATTTGAAAAGCATATACTTGCAGATCAAAAACAAATGCCCCCCCACCAAAATATTATTACAAAGAAAACCACACCAAGGCACATCATAGTCAAACTGACAAAATCCAAAGGTAAAGACAAAATCTTGAAAGTAGCCAGAGAAAAATAATATATTATATAGAAGGAAAAAAACAATCAGCATTCTTATTCCACTACCTCCTGATCTATATAACAGCTAAAGTCAATTGGAACAACATCTCAAAAGCACTAAAAGAAGAAGAAAAAATCTCAGCCAAGAATTCTAAAACTAAATTTAATTAAAAAAAAAAAAAAAAAAAAAAAGAAAGTAAAATAAAGACACTGAAAGATAAAAACTAAGAGAATTTGCTACCACAAGAAATAGTAAAGGAAGTTCTTTAGGTTGAAGGGAAATGACAGAATTGTAACTTGTATATACAGGAACAGATGAAAAGCATTAGAAATGATAAATATTTGAGTAGATGTAAAAGGCTATAGGTATTTTTTTTATAAAGACATTGTTAAAAAGCGAAAATTATAACATTGTTTTCTGTATTGGTGCCTTTTATAAGAACAATAGCACAAAGGACGAGGTAAATGGAACTATACTGTTGCAACATTGTCATATTTTACGTGACATAGTGCAATACTGACTCTAAGTAGAATGTGACAGGTTAAAGATGCATATCCCTAGATAAACCATTAGAAATAGTTACAGCTGGGAAACAAATAGCGAAATGGTGGAGCCAAATCCAAGCATATGAATTATACCACATGTGGTTGGACTTAGGCCTACGATTAAAAGTCATTATTGGACTAAATACTCCAATTAAAAAGCTGAGATTGTTGGACTGGTTCAAAAAAGCAAGACTTAATTACATTCTGTCTACAAGAGATACACTTCTTTTAAGTAAAAAGAAAAATACAGAAATAAATGGAAAAGAAAGGATGGAACAATATATTCCAGAAGAACAGTAAGTATAAAATGTATGTTGGATTAAAAATAGAGATAGAAATAGTGTTCAATGGAATACTATACAGCAATGAAAATGAAAAAATACTGTTATGTGTAATAATATCGGGAAAAATATTTGGTGAAAAAATATTGAGTGAAAAGCCAGTCATACAAAACAATGCACATCGAAGAATGGTTTTATTTATATGAAATTCAAAAAGGCAAGACTAATCTATAGTGTTTGCTGTCGGCATGGTGATTGTCTTCAGGGAGGAGGGTAGGAGTAGGGGCTGGATGAGGGCACAAGGCAACCTCTGAATTGCTGAATAACATTCTTATTTCTTGACCTGGGTGCTGTTTATATGAATGTGTGTACTTTGTGATAATTCATGGAACTGGACAGTTATGATTTGTATACTCTTCTCTATACTTCAATAAAAACGCTTATTTACAAAAATGGGCTAGGGTCAGGCTATGTATATCTAGAAATATAGTACACAATTAATGAATCATCTCTCTAATAAAAGCATATTAATGCAAAGAAAGAGTATATTTTAAGGGAAATATATAAAAGCAATGTTCAACTATAAAAATTAAGTTTCTGAAAATCTCCGCAGTTTGGAGCTATGGATAGTGAACCTCAATTATGGGTGACTATAGAGTCCTTTATAAATGTTTTTGAAGTTCATTCCAGAAAAGTACCATAAATAGGGAGAATATCAATGCCATTTTATATATCTTGGATTTGTAATAATGTTTTTATTAATATTACCACTCCTGCTCTTCAAATTATCCTTTGTTCTACATTGTTTTACAAAATACTTGTACATTTGTATTGCTCTGTTGCAGATAATATGCATAATAAGAAGCATTACGTTTTTCTGAGCTTAATGCCTTTGTGATAGGATGCAGAACTGTTAACTCCCACTTCTAGGGTTATGTTTTTGGTGTCAGAGATACATAGTGATATGGACGTTTGAGATGGAACAAATCCTTGGGTGATCATTATTTAACTACTAACAGCCTAGCTGGGCTCATATGTTTCAAACTTCCTCCTCAATATACAAGGTACCTGATGTTGGCTTACTGATATCCTGCCAAACACGTGACTTCTGCTCCTCCTTCATCCTCAGTTCTCTGGAGCTAACAGATAGAGGAACAGTTTTAATTTCTGAGTTTATTTTCCTCCAGCTGTAGCTATCTAAGATTAATTGCTAAATCTTCTAGTAATTCTTAGCCGATTTCTTTATTTTTCTTTTGAGTTCCAAATCCTTCTTTTTCTAATATTCCCATTAGGAATGACTCCAGTTTGAACACATATTGAAATTTCTATGGTTTCCAGAAAGGTACTCGTATACTGAAATAAACCCAGATATTTTAGAATTCCACCTAAGAGTTACTTGTGGTAGGTACTAGTACCACACCGAATGAACAATGACTACCTCTGGTTTTCAGAATTCTTGGCTATTTTCTCCACTTCCATTTACCATTAATCATTTCCAATTTTGCATACCAATTACCTTTGTAATCAGAAAAAAAAAATGTCTAAAACATAGTCAGCAACCAGTTTTGGTGTGCTGGAACTGGCTTTTATTGGCTTAGGGGAGTAAATTACGTGCAGCTCTTCCCAATTTTCTGTTCAGTGATCTCATGTTGGCAGCTTGAAATCAGCCATAGTGGGAACATTTACACCATGAAAATTGGCAACTCCACAAATCAAGGCTTTACTTTTAGAATCTGCTTACCCATGGTATTGGCAGAAAAACAGACATGTAGACCAATGGAATAGAATTGAGAACTCAGAAATAAAACCACATATATATGGACAGATAATTTTTGACAAAGAAGCAAAAAACATACAATGGAGGAAAGACAGCCTCTTCAATAAATGGTGCTGGGAGAATTGGAAAGCCACATGCAAAAGAATGAAACTGGACTGCTCTCTGTCACCATGTACCAAAATTAATTCAAAATGGATCAAAGACTTAAGCATAAGACCTGACACAATAAACTGCATAGAAGAAAACATAGGTACTAAACTTATGGATCTTGGGTTCAAAGAGTGTTTTATGAATTTGACTCCAAAGGCAATGGAAGTAAAAGCTAAAATAAATGAATGGGACCATATCAAACTTAAAAGCTTCTGCACAGCAAAAGAAACCATCAACAAAATAAAGAGGCCACCAACTGAATGAGAGAAGTTTTTTGCAAGCAGTGCCTCAGATAAGGGGTTAATATCCAAAATATACAAGGAACTCAACAACAAAAAAACAAACAACCCAATTGAAAAATGGGCAGAGGACCTGAAGATACATTCTCCAAAGAGGACATACAAATGGCAAATAGACATATGAAAAAAATGTTCAACATCACTAATTATCAGAGAAATGCAAATAAAAAGCACAACAAGATATCATCTCACACTAGTTAGAAGGGCTATCATCTACAAGACAAATAGTAACAAGTGTTGGAGAGGCTGTGGAGAAAAAGGAACCCTCATACACTGTTGGTGGGAATGCAGACTGGTGCAGCTGTTATGGAAGGCAGTGTGGAGGTTCCTCAAAAAATTACGAATAGAATTACCATATGACCCAGCAATCCCTCTCCTGGGTATCTACCCAAAAAAATCTGAAAACGTTTATCCATAAAGATACGTGTTCTCCAATGTTCTTTGCAGCTTTATTTACAGTGGCCAAGACATGGAAACAACCAAAATGTCCTTCGATAGATGAATGGATAAAGAAGTTGTGGTATATATACACAATGGAATACTATTCAGCGGTAAGAAAAGATGAAATAGGACCATTTGTGACAACATGGATGGATCTTGAGCGTATGATGCTAAGCAAAATAGTCAGACAGAAAAAGCAGAGAAACATATGATTTCACTGATATGTGGTATATAAACCCAAAACAACAAAAGATCAAGACAAACAAGTGAGAAATAAAAACTCATAGACACAGACAATAGTTTAATGGTTACCAGAGGGTAAGGCAGGTGGGGGGGGGGGAGATGAGGGTAAGGGGGATCAAATATATGGTGATGGAAGGGAGAACTGACTCTGGGTGGTGAACACACAATGGGATTTATAGATCATGTAATACAGAATTTTACACCTGAAATTTATGTAACTTTACTAATAATCGTGTGGGACAGAGCCAGGAGTGCAGTTTCCAGGCTCTCGGCCTCACGAGGAAAGGTGCTGGCTCAGGTAGTAAAGGGCCATCAACTGTGATTGGATGGCCATCAGCTGTGGCTAGTTGGCCATCAGCTGTAACCAGTGAGCCATTGGCCACTAATATAACTGCCATGGCTACGCTAGCAAAAAATGGGTGCTAGTAAGAAGATGGTGGCTGAGCTGGCAAGCATGGATTGCAGTTAGGATGGTGGGTTGCGGACAGTGTGGATCCAGCCTCCAGTGAGAGTATAGTGCTGCCAGTGAGAATATACTAGTATGACTCCCCTATCTATGGCTCCGTGGGTGTTCCTTTTTGGCCTCACCCTGTCCTGCGTTCTTATGTGGGGAGCGGGACCAGAGACTCCGTATGACACTCCGCAGGCCGCTCTGCACAACAAATTGTCACCCCAATAAACTTTAATTAGAAAAAAAAACAAAAAAACAAACAAAAACAAAAAAAAACAACACAAAAAGAATCTGCTTACCACTACACCATAGGCAACCAGTATATGAGTTGAAAGAGTGATCAGTAGGCTCTATAAACGACTAGTAAATCCACAGAAACACAAGAAGTGGGGTAGGGTTGTCTTTATATACCACTCATTATGGTAAAACCTAATCACAAGTGACTGGTTGGTGAATGGCTCACTGGAAATGATAACATTAAACTATTGGCTGTTTGGGTAGTGAATTCTGACACGGGAAGAGCAATTGCAGCTCTCCATTCTGTAGCTCATTGTCAACAAAAGGCCTGAGAATTAATTTATTCCTTACATAACAAATCTTACTAGCTTTATTGAGGGTTAAACCAGAAAAGGTAAGTTCATGTTTTAGCTGTATTTGCAATTTGGATTATATATAAATGCTGTGAATCACTAGAGCATGTGACAAAATTAATCACCTAAAGTTTTCTTTGGTGACTTTTCAGATAATAGAATGCTGTTTCTGGGAGTTTATTTTTCATAAAGGCAGAACGGAAATTACATAAAGGCAGAACGGTATTTTCATGATTTCCTTCAGACATTTGTGTCTATGAAACTTATTTTGGTGGACATATTTTTGTAAGAATTATATTCACTTAAAAGTAGTGGAAGAAATGTTATTTTCTTCACAGAGTTACTGAGTCTTACTATTGTGCTTTTCTCACCATGATGGTGTCAGGGAAAAAGACTACGGCTGAGCATGCATTATTATTATTCACAGCAATATTTAAAGACACAAAAATAGAAATGTTGATACTTAGCTTTAATGCACTAATCAGAGCATTTGGAAATTGCTTAAGTGGACCAATTTTAAATCTTCTAAATGCAGAAGACTTCTCACTCAATATTAAACGAGAAATGTGCTAGAACCTAATGGTTAGAATGTTGTGCTTGGAAGTGATTCTACTTGGAATTTAATTTGGTTAGATTAAACAGACATTTGTGAGGCATTTTTAATGTGATGGCCACTGTTTTGGGAATTGGAGAATATTAGGGAGACACATAGTGCCTCAAGGAGATCAAAGACCAGTTGGTTTTCAAGATCAAAAACCAGTTGGTTCTCAAGGAGATCAAACACCAGTTGGAAAGGCTGTCATGTAAACAATAAAGCTGACATAGTAGAACCTACCAAATCCCAACAACACTAGATTCATGTTATTTTATAAAATATGCCTATTTTTGCCTAAGCTCTCAGAACCCTGAAAAAACAGATTGTCTGGTTGTCTGACATTGTCATGTAATAATTACTACACACGAATATTTTTATATGCCAAAATCACTGATCAATTCAGGAAAAACATCCAGTTATACTGTACAATAAAAAAAGTTACTGCAATTGGTTGTTTTATAAAATTCAAAGAAAACAAGATACAGCATAAAAAACATAGTTAATAATATTGTAATAAATGTGTGTGGTGTCAGATGGGTACTAGACATATCAGGGTGATCACCTCGTTAGTTATATAAATGTCTAATCACTATGTTGTACACCTGAAATTAATGCAATATTGTATGTCAACTGTAATTGAAAAATAAAAAAATTATAAAGAAAACAATGAATCCATTTATTTTAATAAATAGTTTGTTAGAGTTTGTTATATTGTCTTCAAATTGCTTTTCTGATTCTGTATAGGCTGTTTGACAAAATGAGTACAATGAACCTCAGGATCATGAAAATACTGCCATTCTGCTAGAGAAGACAGTAAAATAGATACGTCATCTTTTGCAGGTAAAGGCAAAATGAGTGGCTTGGGGATATGATAAGCACAATCCATTTGAAATTACCTGGACAGGATGAGTTATAGCTTAGCTTTGCTTCCACATTGTTTTCGTTTCAGGAACATGAGACTATAGTATTGTTGGTTTTTTTTTTTTTTTGGTTGTTTTCTTTAGATAGGGGTTATTATACTCAAAATATTTTTTCAAAATCTACTAAGACTTTTATGTAATCCATACAGTAATTAGTATCATTTTAGTCTTCTAAGTAGACAAGAGAATAAAGAAACCATTTTAAAAAGGAACCAGAGACATGAAAGGAGAACTAATTTTCATAAGAAAGTAAAAGATCTTCTGAAAAGTAAACTGATCTATCTTGGTCAAAACTTTCAGTGGCCCACACGTTGTATCAGGTTCTCGGATTTCCAAGACCTTTCTCTCTGATCTATACAGAAGCCATCTTAGACTGACAATTTAAAAAGAAAGTAAGGTTCTATGCAATTTACCAGTTCTGTTCCTCTCAAAAAATGAGATACGGAAAACCAAATCTACAGACACTCTCAAATCTCAACTGAGAGACTACTTTTATCTTCCATCCCAGCACCTTTTATTAAAATGGTCAGGGAAAACCACCTCTTGAAAGTTTCAGGGTTTCTCTTCCAATTCTTCCTGACCTATTCTTGATTGTAAAAAACTAGTAAGGAGCTAAGTGAAAAAAGCTGTGCCCTAAAAAAGATGTCAAGAACATAATCAATAGACCTGTTAGTCTTTACCTTAAAAATTGAAGAACTGTCTTTAACAACTGAGAGAATAAACAGAAAATCATAAGTCTGTATCAGCATATTTTTCCCTCTGGTAGAATATCAGCAACTATTAGTCCTAAAGTGAAATTACCTACTCACCACAAGAAAGTATTATTGATACAACATCCGAGAGGGTTTTGGGGGTCGTATCTCCATAGCATTTCGTATTGAGGAAGGTATCAGTTTCAACATCTCTTTCAGAAAATCTTTCGGTGGCTTATTGTTGTAGGTGTGCTATAGATGTAAAGATATAAATTAAGTTCTTTCTTAGTTCAATTAATTAGTTTTATAGGGAGAACTCAGAGGTATTTAAAAGGAAGGTTTTTTGGGTGTTCAGTGCAGGTGATATTTATTACCAAGTAGACTGTGTGCATAAAGAATATGTTTGTATGCATGCAAAGTGGTGTTTTATTGAAGAACGCAAGGTAGGTTGTCATGGAGATTAAAAGCCTTGAAGTGCTATTCGCTGGTGCTAGTTATGGTTGCTGGGCACTAGGATATTAGGTTCTGGCACCCTGAATCTTTCATTGTTGTAAAAATAATTACACTTTTATCTTCACTGTAAGGGTTATTCAAGTAGGATAAATAAATACAGACACATGAACAAATCTAACTTAAAGGTAAATATGGTAACCCTGTGACCCATCCCGGTGTAAAATTATGTAGCTGTAGTTACTTTACCATCAAAATGCTTGATTTTCATTGCAGGGTTATTGAAGCTGTTTATAAGATGAAATTACAAAATGCACAAAATCTGCACTTACATTAAAAGGCAAAAGAAGAATGAAAGCTATTGACTGTTAGTATGGTCACTGGTAAATATAAAGGTTTCCTTTAGTAGCAGAGGAAACAAATAAAAAGCTTGTAATATGTTTTGCTAGGATTTTCTTGAAATACTGTATTTATATGAGATTTCCAATCTTACTTTGAGCTCTATGTAAAGCACCAAGTGATTTTTCTGGTGTTCTTTTCTCTTCAACGATTAGAAGCAATGATCTTGACAAGTTTACCTCAGCGAGAAACTATGTATTTTCTATATAAAGGGAACACTTATGCCTGACAGAATCAGTATGGACGTTTTCTTAACCAATAAATCAATAGAGAGAGTTGCAATATAGCAAACTACACAACACAGACAATATAACACTGAAATTTGCAGCAGTAAGTAATGTGGTTTTCAAAACTGCCTTAAGTGATGATTAACTAGAATTATATATATTTATATTCAAACTGACACTACAGAATTCTTTTAAGTCTTGACAGATATGTGGAATATTTAAATGTAGTAATTGCAGCTGCTAAAGCTCCTGGGATTAACCTGCTGGAGAGATAGTGACATCTTAGGCAGAGAAAAATGATTTATATTGTGGGGGAAAAAACTGAAAATGAAGTAATTCCATGTGTGTTTTATATAACTCTTTGGAAAAACAAGTTTATTGTAACTAATGAATTGGTAATATTCTGTAATAATCCATCATAGGAACAATTATATAATTCACATAAATGTAGGCATATAATTTAGCTTTTTCAACATTGATTTTTTAGGTGTCACAATATAGCACAGTTCACCAAAAGTAAAACAGAATGAGTAGATCAGCATTATATTAATGTTAATGGAAAAATCTTGGATTTTTGTTTAAAGGTGGGCTCCACGTTCCTTTATCTCCCAGTAATGGAGAGTTATGTAACACAGTACTTCTCAGTTCATTTTAGGAAATATTTAAGTGCCTGTATGCTTCAGGCTCATGTTTCAGTGAATTTTATTGAAGTCAAGGAGCAAAATTATTAATAGAGGGAGTTAATACTGATATGTTTTCATCAAATTATTTAAAAATAAGGATACAGTGTTGCCATATTATCTGTAAATAGCAGATATATTAATCATAAAGACTGTTGCCCCCAATGTTTAGGAGTTCTGTGGAAGCTCTTTAAGCTGTTATCTATATAACATAATCAAATAGTCCACAACTTGAACTTCACAAGCAATTTTAATGACCTTGACCAGATATAAATCTTTGTGCATAAAAATAGAGGGAGAAGATATCAGCAGACCCCTGTTTGAGTAGGTATTTTCAGAGTCTAAACCTTTGTAGGCTTCTAAATATCAAATTGCATCTCAAAAGCTTTAAAGCACTTTCAGAGTTGGCAAATTTACATTCATAATATACCTGAAATAGTGGGATAATCTGTTTCACATTAGGGTAGATTGAGATAGATATTTAGTAGAAGTACATGTTGTAGCTGTATACCAGAGAGAGAAGCTATTGAATTGAGAACCATAAATTTTCATTACAAATGTGCTACTAGCCAACTGAGTGATTGGAAACCATGTGTTAGTTGCTTTGGTAGAATGATGGAAATTTCTCTAGTGTAGCTATGGTCACTGCCATTGGAGAAAAGAGACATTTCTCCATTCAGTGACGTGAGGTCTGGCTTTTCTGACTACCCTGTTCACAGAGTCCTTAGACTGTACAGAGTCCAGTGGTTTCCTTCCTAAGGATAGAGCAGTACTGAATTCATGGAACTTCAGTTGAGCGGGGGAAGACCAGCATTGAACAAGTTATTACTACAAGTGTGAGAAGATTTGTTACGAAAATTAAGTCCATGATGCACTGAGAGTACACATCTGCTCAAAAACTGTAAATGGAATATTTGACAACACTAAAATGCCTCCAAAATAACTTTATCTCTAATCTTAGAGTCTTTTCAGAGTTATAGACCTATATTCCCCATTACGGGTTTACAGTTTCAGCCTAAATGGAATTGGCTCCTCTGTTCAACACATCCAAATCCAAATTCACCATCTCCCTATCCAAACACTTCTTTCTAACTTCCCTACTTATTTCAGTGGCTTTGTCTTTTTCCCAGTCCCTTAGACCTGAGTCATCAGCAAACTTAAGATCTTTCACTCCTTTTATTTTGTCTTTCACATCTATTCTGTTGCCATGTATTACAGATTTTATTTTGATATTGTCTCTCCTATCTAATTTTTTTTTCACTCCTACACCCACCAGGCACTGGACTTTCAAGTAAATTTAAAAATCATCATTCAGTCAGTCAATGAATATTCACTTATTTATTCGACAAATATTCGAATGCCTATGATAGACTATGCTCTGTATTGAGGATACAATAGCAAGCAAAATATCCACGGTCCTGCTTTCATGGAGTTTACAGTGTCATAGATGAAGCAGATGTTAAGTGAATAATCTTAGAATATACATGTTGTCTACAAAGTACAAACGCTGTGAAGGGAAAGCAGAGGGTGCCATGTGAAATGATAACAAGGGCACCTGAAATACTTTGGTGGGGGAGTTCTCTCTGAGAACTTAGGGTCCAGTAGGTGTTAGCCAGAGGAGGAGGGGAAGGAAAAGCATTCCAAGTAGAGGGAAGTCTTGCAGAGATTCTGTTTCTAGAGAAAGTGTGGGGTCTTTAAAGCTGGAGAAGAAGGCAGAAGTCAGACTGTGGAGGATACCATCAGCCTTTTTAAGGAGTTCAGATTTTATTCTAAGGGAGATGGAATGCCACTGAAGTGTTTTTGGTGAGTAGAGATTGAGATGTATTTTAGATACATACAGGAAATAGAATAAGCAGACTTTGCTGAAAGATTGTATATGAAGAAGTAGAGGAGAAGCTAGATTTCTGGCAAGGGTAAGTGGGGAGATGGAAGTGTCATTTGGTGATGAGTTTGGGACATGATAAGTTTGAGGGAAACAAAGATAACTAAGTGACTGTTTAAGAAGTAACTGGATACACGGACATGTACCTGCTGTCAAGGAAAGCACTCATCTAACAGGTGTGAAAACATATAGAATAACTACATGATGAGGTAAATTATAGTTAATGCCACATTAAATTGATGACTCAGGAAGAACATCATGGAGAAACTGACATTTGAGAGGGCCTTGAAATAGCGATAATTTTGACAAATGTTCCTTGGTTGTCCACATTTAGGAGAACGATGCACTCTAATGCTGACAGGATGTTCTACATTTTGAGGTTGGTGTTCACTGACTGGTATAGGATGGTAGGAGTGCATTGACCCTTTCTTTGAGGGGTCCTCAAGTGACAGTTTCTATAGATTTTTTCTTTGGGCTGGTCACTCGCTTCCAATTTTCTGCCTTGGAGAGTATAAACCTGGCTGCCAATGTTTGGGGATTCAAATGGGGGAAGGGATTTCTGGATTTTACCATTTTGTATGTGGACTTTTAATTTCTGTTTTAACTATGCCACCTCTGCCCTTAGCAGCATCTAATGATCCAAGACCAGAGTGCTTTAGATTTAACTTCCCCAGAGAGTAATTTCTGCCAGGGTGAGAGAGAGGAACTCACCATGCTCACTGGGGAGGGGATCTGGGAATCTCATTGCTATTTATCTTTTAACAATTCTCCAGTCCTTAGCCTTATAACTGTCCCACTCCCAAAGTTCCAGGTGCTTCTAATTCTCAAGGCTTTCCAGGGGTCTGAGGGGAGAGTGAAAACCAACTTGCTGCTTAAGGGCTTCTTCCTCCATGCTTAAGTTTTATGCTTTCTCTGGCCTGCTAAATCAATACCATCATCCAATTTCTTTCTTGCTTCCAAACGTTTGTCTAGTTCTTCTGTTCTCTTTATCTTTGCATGCTATCTTCCTTCACTTTCTGCTATGGTCTGAATGTTTATGTCTCCTTAACATTCATATGTTGAAATATTAATGCCCAATGTGATGGTATTAGGAGGTGGGGCCTCTGGGCGGTACTTTGATTATGAGGGTGGGACCCTCATGAATGGGATTAGTGCTCTTATAAGAGACCCCACAGAGCTCCCTAGCCCATTCAGCTAAGCAAGAATACAAGAGGTCTGCAACTCACAAAAGGGCCCTCACCCGACATGTTGGCACTCTGATCTCAAACTTCCATCCTCCAGAACTTATTAGAAATAAATTTCTATTAGTTGGAAGCTACCGAGTGTGGTACTTTATTATAGTCACCCAAAGGACCTTTGAAGTCCTCCCCTTGGGAAGCTATGCATCCACGCCAGTGCCTAGTCCACCCTTCAAAGCAATTTTGGAACTTTTTTTCTGGAATGGCCATCAGAGCTGTTGTATTACCCTTCTTGCCCTGAATGTCATCAAAATGGCTTCCTCTCAATTATTTCCTTTATTTTCAGGTAAAGAAAGAAGTCATTGGGGGCCAGATCAGGTGAGTAGGGAGGATGTTCCAATACAGTTATTTGTTTACTGGCTAAAAACTCCCTCACAGACAGTGCTGTGTGAGCTGGTGCATTGTCGTGATGCAAGAGCCATGACTTGTTGGTGAAAAGTTCAGGTTGTTTTTGTCTAACTTCTTCATGCAGGCTTTTCAGCACTTCCAAATATTAAACTTGGTTAACTGTTTGTCCAGTTGGTACACATTCATAATGAATAATCCCTCTGATGTAAAAAAAAAGGTTAGCAATATCATTGCAACTTAATTGTCAGAACTTGTATAAGCTATCTAAGGAATATAGATGAGATAAGGCCAATGTGGGCAGGGCTTAAAGAGGACTGTGATTGGGCTGGAGGAATGAAAAGGATCAGATCATAGATTAATGGGAAGCCTGTAATACTGGGAGTAGGAATGAAGAATAATGTAAAAGAAAATTTTTCCTCAAATAGCAGCAATTGCATGGGATATATTAAAACTTGTGTTTCATCACATCTGTTCTAACCAGGTAAAGCTGTTAAAGGACTATGAACTTGAGCGACACCCTCTCCCCCCAAGATATCAGACCTTTACTGTATCTAACTGAGACCCTTTCCTGATTAATGAACAATGAATGGACTTACTTGTTTTAACCAACTATGTAAAGACCTATAGACTCATTTTATCCAATCCATAGTGCTAGCTTCAATGGTTAATAGTATGAACACCATGAATTCTTCCCTTCTGGTACTTCTGATTCCATCACTTGCCCCCACCCTGCCAGTGGATTTTTTTTTTTTTTTTTTTTTTTACTTTTGGGTGTATAGGAAATATTTAGCTTTTAATTTTTTAGCTTAAATTAAAAAAAATTTTTTTTGACAGTAATATATGGGGAGATAGGTGAGTCATATCAGATCTGAATCAGAAAAAAATTCTCTCAGTTGCAATTTGTAGAACGGGTTGAAGAATGAACAGTAGATTCCAGGAGACAAGTTAGATTATTGTAGTAGTTCAGGCCAGAGAGGGTAACAGCTTGATCTAGAATCATGGCAGTGGAGATAGACAGTGACAGATTTGAGAGATATCCAGAATGCAAACCCACAGGATGTGGAAATGGACTGGATATGGAGATGGAGTCACAGATGCCATATAGCTTGGAATAGATGGTGATGTCAGTGACTGAGGTAGGGAACCCTGAAAGAGGCATAGCTTGGAGGGAAGGTTAGGAGCTCAATGTTGCTTTGTTTTTCGTGTAAACAACAATGTGGAGATACCTTTTCAAAGAAATTTAAAGAGAGTTTATTCAAGGAATGATTTGCAAACCAGAAAATGTAGTCCTCGATATGAACCAAGAATACATTCCAAAATAGAAGGGACAGGGCAGGGTTTATAAAGGCAAAAATTGTAAGTTGCTGATGATCAAAAAAATGGGGAAACAAGACCTTAAACTCATACCATTTGTTTTCTAACTTATGGGGGCAACTGGACTTTCAATGGTTGGCTGACTCAGTGAGCAAGCAAGTGGGGTCGTGAGGTGAGAACAACGGGCAATATACAATTAAGCATTTATCAAGTCCTAGTTTTAGCCCAGGCAGGTAGAACAAAAAGGCTGTCTTTGATCACACAATCATAGTACAGGGAGTATTATTTAACAACGATGCCAGGAGTACAATTTATAAAACAGTACAATCGGCACTGGGGTGGGGGGGCTGCTGGCTCTGCAGGCAGTTCCAGAGCCCAAAAGGGCAAAGTTATGCTCTGCAAGCAGCTTCAGAGCTCAAGCTGCAAAAATCCAAATTTTGGGCCACAAGTTATTATATTATAAATTCTTACAAGTCCTTAATCATCATCCAAATTATTTGGTGGGAATCAGAAGCTTGGAAGAGAAAGAATCCTGAATAGAATTAGGTTGTTATGTGTATCATATTTCAGAGTCATTAGATTTAACAGTTTTTCCTACATAACACTCTTGATTTGTTACATGTATCTCTCGATTTTCCTGAGGCAATACTGTCGGCATTTTCCACTGATAACAGTTACAGTCATCTCAAATCATATTTTAAAGGAAGTCATGTGAAAAGGTGTTGTGTGGTTTTGCTATGGATCAGTTATGCAGACTGGAGCACACACTGAGACTTCAATTCAAAAAATAAAACAAAAAAGCAAAGGCTTCTTTACGTTGCTGCATTGCAATGTGTGACTATTGGTTTGGATGAATGTAATTGTAGAAATCAAATATGGGCATGGGGAAACATTACCTATTGCTCACTTAGCATTGATTCATCGCGGCAGCAGGTTTATATAAAATCTGTGATCAATGGACTGTTACGAGTAAGTGATCTCTCTCATTTTCCAGGGAGGAGAAACCCTGATTCTTTTCTAACAATAAAGTTTCTTTTCTTATTAAAGCAATAAGCTTCAATTTAGCAAATATTGAAAACAAAAGTTTTGATTCTAGAACTTTTTTTTTTCTAGATAGATGCCAGCAAGGCTTTGGGTTTGTCCTGTCTTTTCTTTCTTTCTTTCTTTCTTTCTTTCTTTCTTTCTTTCTTTCTTTCTTTCTTTCTTTCTTTCTTTCTTTCTTTCTTTCTTTCTATCTTTCTTTCTTTCTTTTTTTAAAAAGATATACTGGGAGTGGGAATATTTATACAGAATCGCTCAGTGCTCTTTGTGGGTTACAATTCTAGTTGTTTTGAAATTTTAATTCACGACCAGATTATCCACAGCATCACAATGTAACCAGATCAGAAGTAAAACAACATGTCTACTTCTATTATGCCCCCTTCTATGGAACTGATCTCTAAGGAACTATTGTTGGTCATAGTTTTGGTAAACCTCTAATGTTCACTTTTAAGGTACTGGCACAACTCTCCTAAAAAAATAACTTCTTATCCTGTTTTATATTATTTTTCATCTTATCTCTTTGAGTATAGTTATTATATTTATTTTATATTCTTGTTATGTGCATTCTAACATTTCTGCTTTGTTGACTTTATTATAGTAATTGACGTCCTTAGGTGTCTAGGTATTATTCTGGCCTTTCAGCTGAAGGGGAGCAGAATGTGACACTCCAAAATATGCCTCTGGCATAAGGATCAGTTTGAGCTGATTATTTTGAGAAACTGCAGACACAGGAGAAGTTCTGAAAACAGAATAGAAGTTATTCTTTTGTAAGGGAAATGTACATGAGAAAGGGGGCTTGTATCAGGAAAATAACTATTATCCGAGACCATTTTTTCACCTGAGTGACTCATCTGCATGGCAGGGCAATCTTTGTTTTCCATACCTTTCCTCTTCTCACCTTCATGTGAATTACCTTCCGCCCCTTTGAAGCCTCAGACCCTTATCCCTTTCCTTAGCTCAGGATGATGGTATAATCAGGTTCAATTGCTTGGCTGCCACTTGAGTCTCACATTTTTGTGGGGCTCTCAAAAGTACATATGTAAGTATAATAGTTTTCCTCCTGTTAAGCTGCCTTTTTATTACAGGTGAGTCTCAGCCAAGAACCTAGAAGGGTAGAGGTAAAATTATTTTCCTTCCCTTACAGAACTCATGTGCCTTTATGGGGGAATGGGCTACTTTGTGGAAGGGTCAAGGCTCAGTCTGAAATCCTCATAAGAGTTTGGGGAGAGAGGTGCTTGAGTTTGATTGTGGAAAGCCCTCAGCAATACAGGACACTGGCTGACCATTTCTGATGCTGTTTCACCATCTGGCAATGCCTCTCAGTGAGGGATACATTTTATATTCTTAGGAAGAAGCCAGCCTCCTCTAGTCCTGGAGTCTGGAGAAAACGGGGTATAGGAATTAATATTTAATCCCATGTCTGTTTTCATTAACATCTTCCCAGAAGTGTTTTTGCACTGCCTCAGTATTTTCTGCTGACACTGGCAGATTGAGCTGTTGTTCTTAATTTCTACATTGATGGGGGAGGGAAGGATACTCTTGAGTAAGGAAAGGAGAGGCAGAAGCAGAACTCAAAAAATTTTGTAAAAGAAAATTTCCTCTATATGCAACAGTTGTCTAGGTAATATCATTGTTGACTATTTTTTATTTTTATTTTTATCATTACTGGTTCTAACCAGCTGAAGCTGATAAAGTACCATGAACATTGAGTGAAGCTCTCTCCCTCCATGACTAGACATGATTTAAGACTCTTTCTTCACTAATAAACAATGTGGCTTTTAAAAACCAATTGTATACAGATTCAAGGACTCTTCAATCCTTAATTGGCTTAATAACCATAATCTGTCTTCCCTCTCGTCTTCCTACTGTTTAAAACTCCTGACTTTTCTCCTTCAATAGAGTACAGAGGCTCCTTGACTTACAATGGGGTTCCAGCCTGATAAATGCATCGTGTTTTAAAATGTCATAAGTCAAAATGGCATTTAATACACCTAACCTACTAAACATCAAAGCATAGTTTAGTTTAGCTGAGCTTAGCCTACCTTAAATGTTCTCACAACATTTACAGTAGCTTACAGTTGGGCAAAATCATCTGACACAAAGACTATTTTGTAATAAATTGTTGAATATCTCATGTAATTTATTATGTGTATTGCTTTTGTACCATCATAAAGTCAAAAAATCGTAAGTTGGGGACCACCTTCATATTCCAAGGAGTCAAAATAAAGTCCACATTTGGAGTTTAGACAGGAAATTAAAGTTTATACCCAATATAGACTTACGTCAACACTATTGTCATGGACACTTCTGAGGAAGCGGTTCAAGGGGCCTTTAAGAAGCACTCTGTTTCCTGGTGGAAGGTCTTAGGTCACTGAAGCAAGCAGATCTTTATTGTATCTTGATGGAAACTTCAAGATGGCTGAATACTGGCTCTCTGAAATAACACTGAAATAGTCTGTTGATAAAGCAAAGCCAAGTTTATTGTTTATTGCAGTATGGATGATCACTATTTTGACAGAGTCTTAGTAACATCTCTGAGAGGGGGGAGTAACAATGGCATGTTTATGAAATTTTATGGGTTTGATTTAAGATAGAATTTTTAAAAATGCTTTATTAAGATTGGGCAGAATTCATGGTATAATAGCTTCAAATTAGTAAATGCAGAAAGGTAGGGATTTCAAAGCAAATCTTAAAGAGTACATGGTCATTTGAGGAGCTTAATTAAGATATCCATTGTCTTGAGAAGTGGGTATTATTCTAATAACAGTAAATTGAGTAGTCTAGTGGTTGGATAAATGGAATTTTGGCGAGTTCCTGGGACAAGCTATAGTTATTGCAATTTTCATCTTCCTGGGCAAGAACTTCCTACAATAGTAAATTTATGTTAATGCACACAGTTGAAAAGTAACATCATGTTGTAGACAGTAAGTTGTGGAGATGGTTTCATTTGTCAATACTTACCCCCTAACACATGCACACATTTTTCTTTTTCTGTTGAAACTTTGGAAATTTAGGTTCATGAGCCATATGAAATGTTGCATCAGTTTGCAAAGTTCTTTCTGTTTGCAGTGACACTTTTTCACTGAGTTGACTTAGAATTTGCTTTATTCTGTTGTCAGTTGGGATTTATTTTGTAAAATGAAATTAAAATGCCAACAGAGAATTTAAAGTGCATAATGGACTCTAAAATGAGAACATTTAGCCACAATCAACATAGCTTTTTCCATTTTAAATCATGGTCAAATTGGAAAGGAAATTTGAAAGTATGATTTCTTTTTTTTTTTTTCTCCCAGCAGGGATTATTAAATATAGAAAGCTTAAAATTTCAGAAAGTCTATCTTAACATGATTTAAATAAAATCTTCTGTTAAGATCATTTAAGAAATAGAATTGTGGGGTAATCTTGGTGCTATTTTTTCATTGTACACTTTAAAAAATGTTCTTTTGCCAAATTCAAGATCAGTTAAAAAATTGCAAGCATACTTATTTTTTGCTTCCAGATGATTTGTTGAAAATAACATATTTTGATTTTAAAAGCAGTGAAATTCTTATTATATAACGTTTTAGAAAATTTAGAAAAGTACAAATAAGACAGGAAATTTGTAAAGAAAAATTTGTAAAAACCAAAAATGCTACTTTCTAGAGACAACCATGGATGTAGTTTTCCATGCTGCATAATAAGTTACCACAAACTTAGCAGTTTATAAACAGCACACATTTATTATCTCACAGTTTCCGAGGTCAAAAGTCCTGGCAGAGTAGAGTTGGGTTCTCTGCTTCAGGCTCTCAGCAGGCTGCAATCAAAATGTTGGCTGGGATGTGTTCTTATCTGGAGGTTTGTCTAGGGAAAAATCTGCTTCCAAGCTCATTCAGACTGTTGGCAGAATTCATTTCTTTGCAGCTGTTGGACTGAGGGCTCTGGCTTTTCACTGACTGTTGGCTGGAGGCTCCCTTCAGGCCTTCAAGTTCCACAAGTTGCCTGTAGTTCCTAAAGGCTGCCCACATTCCTTGCCACATGGCAGCTTGAATTTACAAAGCCAGCACGATGATTTTTCTCTCTCCAGTATGTTAAAATGGAGCCTTATAATGTATGTAACATAATCATGGGAGTGACATCACATCCATCACATTTGCCATATTCCATTGGTTAGAAGAAAGTCATCACTCAGGGATAGGGGATCAATTTAGGGTGTCCACCACAGCCACTTTATTCTTTGGGGGTATATCCTTCTGTGTTTTTTTCTATGATTGCATAATACAGTACATTGCAAATATGGTATAAACTGATTTTTTCATTTTGTCAATATTCTCTAAAAGCTTGTTTTTTAATTTAATGTATAGTACATATAATACTGCCATAAGTTATCATAATAAAAATATATCAAAACTTATAGTAGGAAAATTTATAATAGAAAAACATTGCATCAAATTTAAACAGGAGAATGTTTACCTAACTTTTAATTTTAAATTTCCTTTACTTGCATATTAAGATTATTTCTGATTTTTAACTATTATAAATAATTCTTCTATAGAAATCTTTGCAAAGAAATCTTTGTGAATTTTAAAAAGCAGGTCTTTAGGAAAGACATATAGCAGTGAAATTCCTAGGTCAAATGGCAAGGACATCTTAAAAGCATGAATTTATAATCCAAAATCACCTACTAGAACAACAATACCAATTTAAAATTCTTCCATTCCTCCAATGTGATAAGTGGAAAACTAGGATCTAGTTTTAATTTTCCTTGCTTCCTTTGTAAATGAAGAGGACATTTTCTATATTATTTATTGTCGATTTACACTTACTCACTTTAAAGTTATCTGTTAATTTCTTTATTTTTCTACTAGTTTGTAGTTATTTTTTTATGAAGAAATAATATTGAGGGATGTGGGAAGCATTAGAAGTTAGTTTTTTACACATGAATAATGCTTCAAAATAATGCTTTAAAATATATAGGTAGTATCAATTAATACTAGCATCTTATAACACTGCCCAATGAAACAAAATTGTACAAAAGTTCACAACATATTGTAAGGAAAATTCATCAAGAATCCGCTCTGTTATCTTGGGGGTACCAGACATACCATATGCTGTGTCTAGGAGTTACTATGGCAACTTCTTTAAAAATTTAAGAACAGGGTAAATTGTTGCCTAAAATCTCCATAACTTAGTGAGTCAATTAAGATCTTGTCAGAGCACTGCATTCCTTTTACTACCTGGTAGAGCCTTATTTCTTGTAGTTCTACAGCTAAATTCCTGGAGTCAGAGAAAAATGTGTTTATTTCTGGCTATTTGAGATCCTGGAGAAGAAGCTGTTCATTTGGGTTTTATTTTCTTCTAATTAGCCAATCAATCATTGTAAGAGAGATACAAGAAATAGCTGCACTGAAGATGGGCAGATTTGAGAATATAAGAATAAAATTGAGAGAAATTTTTGGAGCCCTGACCACAAATAAGGAAACTGAAGTAAAGAGACTTGGCCACAGTCTTTTGGAGTTGGCAGGGCTGGGATTAGATCTATGTTTCCTGCCTCCCATTGCAACACCACACAAGAGTATTTCCACAGTTTAGTTAACTTTTTTAGAAAATTAAATTATGTTTTTATTAAGATAATACATAACCTACCCACCTATGTCCCCAAAATGGACTCAAAGTTTTAAAGTAAAATGATCAGTTTCTGACCCTTGCCTACCTCCTGCCAATCTATTTTTCAATGTCTGATATTGTCTACTGATTTCTTATTTTAACTCTTTTTTACTCTCCTCTGCCCTCTTTCTTCTCCCTTATACTCTCCAAATAATTATATGATACTGTTTAGTTAATTCAATTTTATGAATTGTGATCAAATTTATAAAATCATGATCTTATAAAGTTGTTGCCTACAGAAACGAGTAGATTCCTGTCTTGTGCAGCTTTACATTTCCCATGGAGTTAATAATTGCCTCCTTTAAATTTTTCTAATTTTCTATGTATTCATCACACTTTTTATTTTGGTCACTCACTTATCAATTAAAAAAAGATACATTGATACACAATTCTAAACACTAGAACAGTTTAAGATCCTGCCCTGAGACATCCCTCCTGAAGCTCTCTTCCCTCTTGCTTCCATCTAGACTAGCTGCTTTCGAGGCTGCTGTATAGCTGTAAACCTGGATTTCCTTTCATTGTTCTCATGTGTTGGAGTCCTTATCCTTCTGAAATCCTTGTTTTCCTCTTTCTCTCTTCAGGTTGCTAGAGGATATCCTGTGGTCACTTCATAGAAAACAGTGGAAAGGAGGCAAATTTTTTTTAATTCTTGCATGTTTGATTGGCTTTAATCTTACATTTGATTGATAGATTGGGTATACCATTTTTAGTTGAAAATATTTTCTCTCAGCATTTTGAAGGCACAGCGACACTATGATCTAGCATTTGTACTGCTACTTAACAACATTTTCTTTATCCTGTTGTCTTGAAATTTCACAATGATGAAACTTGGTGAGTCTTTCTTCACTCATTATGTGGGCCCTTTTTCTATAGATATTCATATTCTTCAGTTCTGGAAAAGTGTTTGGTGTTACATCTTTGAGAACTTCTTCCCCTTTATTTTCTGTGTCCCCTCTGAAATTCCTTCTGAGAGATTTACTCAATTTTATTTCCCTATCCTGCTAATAAAAAATTTTAATTCGGCTTAATTCCTAAGACATTCTCTGATTTTTCCCTTTTCATGGCATTCTATTCTTATTTCATGGCTATACAACTTCCTATTATTTCTTTAAAGATATGGACTATAATTTTTGTTTGGCTGTATATTGTGTACATTGTCTCTATTTGCTTCAAGTTCTTTTGTTATCATTAGAAACTCTGAATATGCTTTTTGAAAATAAAAATACAGAATTATGAGATTTGAGTTCATATATTCTATCTTACTTAACATTATTACATAAAACTCTTACCTACTGACATATATTCAAGGAACTTCTTTATAAAGAAAGTTACTATGGGATAGCTGCCATTATCCCTGTGTGGAGCCTGCCTCATATGTAGCCTATAGGAGGGCACCATCTTTCCTGTGTTGAACACTCCCCCAAAGGGCCAAATCTGAGATTGCATTGGTCAGGTAAAATCTGCACGCATACCACCTTATTGACACCTGGAATCCCACCCAGCTAGTGTGGCATTGCTGGGGGCACTCTCAGCTCCTGGGAGGGCGGGCCCACCCCACAAGCTGCTAGAGGCTTGTAGAGCCTCAGATGGCCAATGTCAGCCTGGGAAACATTCAGTGGCGAACTATAGGCCCCAGCTCATGCTGCAGTCTTTCTTAGGTGACAATATTTATATCAGACAAAATAGATCTGAAACAAAGACTTAATAAGAGACAAAGAAGGACATCACCTATGATAAAGGTATCAATCCATCAGGAGGACATAACCCTAATAAACATCTATGCACCCAACATAGGAGCATGTAAATACATAAAACAAATATTGTCCGACATAAGGAGAGACATTAACAGCAACACAATCATACTGGGGGACTTTAACACCCTGTTGACACCAATGGACAGATCTTCCAGACAGAAAATCAAGAAGGAAACAGCGGCCTTAAGTTATACACTAGACCAGATGGATTTAATTGATATCTTTAGAGCATTACACCACAAAGCAGCAGAATATACATTCTTTTCAAGTGCACATAAAACATTTTCCATGTTAGACCACATGTTAGGCCACAAAACAAGTCTCAATAAATTTAAAGACATTTAAATTATATTGGTGTCTTCCCTGATCACAGTGGTATGGAACTAGAAATCAATTACAAGAAAAAACCTGCAAAACACACAAACACATAGAGGCTAAATGACATGCTACTAAATAATGAATGGGTCAACAATGAGATCAAGGAAGAAATAAAAAATATATATTGAGACAAATGCAAATGAAAACACAACAAGCCCCAAATCTATGGGAAACAGAGAAAGCAGTCCTTAGAGAAAAATTCATAGTAATGCAGGCCTACCGTAAGAAAAAAACATCTCAAATAAACAGTCTAACTTTACATTAAAGGAAATGGAAAAAGAATAGCCAACAAAGCCCAAAGTAACTAGAAAGAAAGAAATGATAAATATCAGAACAGAAATAAATGAAATAGAGTATAAAAATACAATACAAGAGATCAATGAAACCAAGAGCTCCTTTTTTTTGAAAAGATAAACAAAATTGATAAACATTTAACCAGACTCATCATGAAAAAAAAGAAAGACTCCAAATGAATAAAATCAGAACTGAAAGAGAAGTGACAATGGACAACACAGAAATACAAAAAAATTAAGAAAGTACCACAAGCAATTTATGCCAACAAATTCAGCAATCTGGTTAAATTACTAGAAGCATACAATCCTCTAAGGATGAATGAAGGAGAAACAGAAAATATGAACCAACCAATTACTACCATTAAAATCGAATCAGTAATCAACAACCTCCCAACAAACAAAAATCCTGGATCAGAAATCCTTCACAGCTGATTTTTACCAAACATTCAAAAAATAATTAATACCTATTATTCTCAAACTATTTCAAAAAATTCAAGAGGAAGGGACGCACCCAAAGCCATTATTACCCTGATTCCAAAACCAGACAAGGATATTACAAGAAAAGAAAACTATACGCCGATATCCCTGATGAACACAGATAAAAATTTAACAAAATATTAGCAAACTGAATTCAGCAACACATTAAAAAGATCATACACCACAATCAAGTGGGCTTCATTCTTAGTATTCAAGGTTGGTTTAATATCCACAAATCAATTAATGTGATGCACTGCATAAGTAAAATAAAAAATAAAAATAATATGATTACATCAATGGATGCAAAAAAGCATTTGACAAAATCCAGCATCCATTTATGATAAAAACTCTCAGCAAAATGGAAATAGAGGGAACATATCCCAAAATAATAAAGGCCGTATATGACAAAACCACAGCTAACATCATACTAAATGGGGAAAAGCTGAAAACATTCTCCTTAAGATCAGGAACAAGACAAGGATGTCCACTTTCACCACTTTTATTTAACATAGTACAGGAAGTCCTGGCCACAGCAATCAGACAAGAAAAATAAATAAATAAAAGGCATCCAAGTTGAAAAACAAAAAAATAAAACTGTCATTATTTGCAGATGACATAATATTAGATTCCACCAAAAACCAATTAGAACTGATAAATGAATTTAGTAAAGTAGCAGGATACAAAATTAATATTCAGAAATAGGTTGGATTTTCATACACCAATAATGAACTATCAGAAAAAGATTTTAAGAAAATAATCCCATTTACAACAGCATCAAAATAAAATAAAATACCTAGGAATAAATTTAACCAAGGAAGTAAAAGTCCTGTACTCAGAAGATTATAAGACATTGAAGAGAGAAATGAAAGAAGATACAAATAAATGTAAGCATACCATACTAATGGATAGGAAGAATTAATACAGTTAAAATGTCCATACTATTCAAAGCAATCTATAGATTTAATGCAATCCCTATCAAAATATCAATGGCATTTTTCACAGAACTAGAACGGAACAAGTAATCCTAAAATTTATATGGAAACATAAAAGACCCTGAATAGCCACGGCAGTCTTGAGAAAGAAGAACAAAGTTGGAGGTATCACAATACTTGATATAAAATTATACCACAAGGCCATAGTTAGCAAAACAGCAAGGTACTGGCATAGAAATAGACAGATAGATCAATGGAATAGAATAGAGAGCCCAGAAATAAATCCATGCCTATATGGTCATTTAATCTATGAGAAAGGAAGCAAGGATATACATTGGGATAAAGATAGTCTATTCAATAAATAGTGCTGGGAAAACTACATAGATACATGCAAAAAATTAAAGCTGGACCACCTTTTTATTCCATATACAACAATAATCTCAAAATGGATTAAAGACTTAAATGTAAGACTCGAAACCATAAAACTCATAGAAGAAAACATAGACAGTAAACTCTCAGACATTACACTTAGTAATATATTTAGTGATATATCTCCTCAGGCAAGGGAAACAAAAGAAAAAATGAACTAAAATGTTTTCACACAGCAAAGGAAACCATCAACAAAATGAAAAGTCATCCTACTGACTGGGAGAAGATATTCACCAATGATACATCTGATAAAGGGTTAATATAGAAAGTTTATAAAAACTCTTACGACTCAACACCAAAAAACCAAACAATTCAGTTAACAAATGGGTAGAGGACCTGAATAGGCATTTCTCCAAAGAAGACAGAGAGATGGCCAATAGACATGTGAAAAGATGCTCCATGTCACTAGTCTTTAGAGAAATACAAATAATAACCACAATAAAATATTACCTCACACCTGTCAGAATGACTATCATCAATAAATCAACAAACCACAAGTGTTGGAGAGGATGTGGAGAAAAGGGAACCCTTGTGCACGGTTTGGTGGGATTGCAAATTGGTGCAGTCACTATGGAAAACAGTATGGAGGTCCCTCAAAAAATTAAAAGTAGAACTACCTTATGACCCAGCAATTCCACTCCTGGGTATTTATCTCAGGAAATCTAAAACACTAATTTGAAAAGATATATGCACCCCTATGTTCATGGTAGTGCTATTTAGAATAGCCAAGATATGGAAGCAACTGAAATGCTCATTAATAGATGACTGGATGAAGAAACTGTGGCACATATATAAAATGGAATATTACTCTGCCATAAAAAGAATGAAATCTCCCTATTTATGAAAACATGGATGGACCCAGAGGGTATTATGCTAAGTGAAATAAGTCAGACTGAGAAAGACAAATACCATATGATCTCACTTATGTGTGAAATCTAAAGAGCAAAATAATCAAACAAACAAAATAGAAAGAGACTCATAGATATAGAGAACAAACTCATAGTTACCAGATGTAAGTGGGGTTTGGGGGCTGGGTGGTAAAGGGAAGGGATTAAAAAGTACAAATTGGTAGTTACAAAAGAGTCATGGGGATATAAAGTACACTATGGAGAGTACAGTCAATAATATTTTAAAAACTGTATAGTGTCAGATGTGTACTAGACCTATCAGGGGTATCACTTCATAAATTACATAAATGTCTAAGAAATACACTGTACACTCGAAACTAATATAAAATAATATTGAATGTCAACTATAAAAAATAGTCATGGGGATACAATGTACATTATAGGGAATATAGTCAATAATATTGTAATAACTATGTACAGTGTCAGATGGGTAATAGACTTAGTTGGGTTATCACTTCATGAGGTATATAAATGTCTAATCACTGTGTTGTTTTGTATACCAGAAACTAATACAAAAAGAGAAAATTACTAAATAGCAGTGATTATGCATTTTACTTTTTTATTTTCTACAATATATACATGTAAATAAACCTTTTAAAGTGCTTATAGGATTCTATATATGTTAGGAGTCTTACAGAAGTAGAAAAACTACTGCATTAGAAATTGCTTAGTCAACTTTCCAGTAACTTGAACCTGATAGTCTTTGCCCACCATCTAGTTTTTTGTTTTGTTTTGTTTTTTGTTTTTAATCTTAATTTCCTAGGTCCCTTTCTAAAGCTTCCTGTTCAAAGCGTAGGCTGAGAATTTTAACTGGTTCTTCCCCTAGTTTCTCATTTCCAAAGGTAATTCCCTGGCCAACCTCACTTTTTAACAGATTATATAATATTTAAAGGAAAGGGCAGGGCACACCAGTTATAAATCTTCATATAATTGAATATGAAAAGAAATACTTCTTATATGGGTCATTATAATAAAACATTGTTAAGGTACTTTTAAATATAAAAATACCTGCCTCCAGTAAATCTGGGGGAGTGAACAGATTAATTGAGGCTTATATTACACACAAAAGGGGAAAAATACACTCTAATCTATACTGCAGATCTGCAAATTTTATTCTTTTTGGCTGAGTGAAATTGAGAGATAAAGAGTATTTTAAAATAGTATGTGCTATAATGGTAATCAAAAAAAGAATAGATTTAAAGTAGTGGCAATCACATTTTTTTTTTTTAGGACTTGAACTTAACAGTTTGAATCCTACCTTTAAAAGGATTAAATTTAACAACATTTTGAAACTTGCTATTTAGTCTTTTGATCTTCATTTTAAAAGTAGAGACCAATTTCCCTTTTCTTTCATTAGTTATTTTGGTAGGGTTATAATCGGCACCTTGGTAAATGTGTGATATTGTGATATAATGAGAAACACACATTTTGGTCTTCATCCCAGGGTCCTGGCCAAAGCTACTTAAACCTTTGAAATTTCTTAAGCTTCTTTTGTTCTAATATTTGATCTTTGACCCTGGTTCCTGACACAGAGCTCTTAAATCCCTTGGAAGTTTGAGATGATAGGAATGTCTTGTTTGAATGAGGTGACTTTTGGTGGACTCCTAGATAGCTCCTGGCTGGCCACTATTCACCAGGACGACCACGCCTTGATGAGAAGCTGAGAACTTTCAGCCCCATTTTTCATCCTCCAGGGAGGGAAAAGGGGCTAGACATTGAGTATACTAATAATTGATCATGCCTACATGAAGAAACTTCCATAAAAGTTTTTAAAAAATGGGGGTTTGGGAACTTTTGGGTTGGTGAAACATATGGAGGGTGGTATGCCTGGAAGGGCCATGGAAGTTCCTTGCTCCTTTTCACATACCTTGCACTATGCGTCTCTTCCATCTGACTCTTCCTGAGTTGTATTATTTTATAATCAACTGCTAATCTAGTAAATAAACTGTTTTCACAAGTTCTGTGAGTCATTCTGGGAAATTATTAAAACCAAGGAGGGTGTTATGGGAACCCCAACTTATAGCCAGCCAGTGAGAAGTACAGATGACAACCTGGGACTTGTGATTGGCATCTGAAGTGGGGGCAGTTTTGTGGGACTGAGTGATCCCTTAACTCGTGGGATCTGAGGCTAACTCCAGGGTGATAGTGTCAGCACTACATTTAATTGGATATCCAGTTGGTGTTCCACAGAGAACTGGAGAATTGCTTGTTGTGGAAAACCAAATTTGTGATCAAATAAGTTAGCAGAGTAGCAGAGAAAACAGTGCATTTTCCTTTTATAAGGGTTTTGCTAAAAAAAAAAAAAATTCAACTGAGTAAATTTTGAAGATCTTATTGGCTTTTTTAAATGAATTGGGCAGCATTCAATCTGACAGATAGAAAGGAGCTCTGAGTTGTTGTGCAAAATGAAAGACTTATAGGCAGAAGGGAACAGGAACAAGGAAATGATACGAGGCAAAAAAGCGAGTTCTCTATTGCAAGGTTATGTTTTTAGGGGATGATGAGATCTATGTAGCAGGCAGATGACCTAACTAGTGGTCAGGTGATTCCTGAATTGACTTGTTTAAGATTCCATTTCTGGGAGAGGGAAAACTGATTAAATTAACTAGCTGAGTGACATGGGGCTTAGCATAAACAGTACCATTTCGGGCCAGTTGTCTTGTTTTTAATGTTTGTTCTTATTTTGAACTCTATTTAAAATGGAATCAAGTTAGTCGTTACCACTTTTCTTTGGTTTGATCAATGCAAAAGATGCACTATCTCCACTTGTAGCTGATCCCGTGGTCCACTGTTTCTCCTTACTTTTCCCAGGAGGTATCTTTTTGGCTTCTCTGTTAAACCTAGAATTTCTGCATCGTTTGGGTATAGTGAAAAGCAGTAGAGGATGGATAAACAGGAAGTGATAAGGCTGAAATACAAACTGGCTGCAGCAAAGGCTAAAGGTATGTAAGTGTATATTCAGTGTGTACTCAATATATTCAAGAGACGCTGTGGCCCTTCTGCCCTTGGAAAATCCTGAGCAGAGCTTACTTACAATAAGGTCAGGGAATATTCGCTTTTCTCAGCAAATACTCTCAGTGTAGTTGTTGAGTTATTTTAAGTGTTTTCACCTTTTCCATGTGCTCTGCACTTGTCATTTGTCAAATGGGGGTAATGTCTATCTTAGTGCACTGTTTTGAAGATTGCAATTAGTTAATGGATTTGAAAGTACTGTAGCAAGTTTAAAATATTCTACAAAGGCAAAGCATTTAACATGTTCTTCAAGGGCTCTATGCTGTTCTAATGGGTGGGAGGGGAGCCTTCTGGGGCACCTTGCTGGGCCAAGATCAGTGGCAACTTCCCACAGCGATCACTGGGTGTGGTAGCTGGGTAATATGAAATTGCACATGCCTCTACTGGGGCCAGGGAGAAAGCTATAGGCAAGTTCATTATTTCTTTGTTTTGATTTATGAGCATCTGCTGACATAGTTCTTATTCTTGAAAGAAGTGGGGAAGAAAGGATGCCATGTGATTAAGTAGAAAGTCATCCTTCATCCTGAACCAGCTCTTCCTATTCCTCTTCCTTTTTACTATTCTTTAAAAATGATATTTCTTCCATAAAATCTAAACTATCAAAATGATCATAGTCTAGGATGGGATGCCCAGGTTCAATAATCACAGAAAAGCATTATGTTAAGATACTTTTAGCAGGAAGTTACAAAAACGAAACCAAACCAAACCAAAAACAACAACAACAAAAATCTAACTCAAACAGGTCACTGATGACTCAAGTCCCTTTTATTTCCCTGCCCTGCTGTCCTTACCACTGGCTTCTTGAGGAGGCTGGTGTCAAAGAAACCCAGAACTGGACAGTAATTAAAGCAGTAAAAGTAGATTTTTAGTAAGAAGCTATTGTAATAGGGGAAAAGAGACCTCAGTATAGAAATGGGATCAATTTTTAATACAACAAGGAAAAGTAGGAATTTATAGCCAATGTGTAGGGTTTGGGGGAGGAGTGGGTGGAAGATTACTAAGCAAGTAGAGAAATTCTTTGCTAAACTGACCCAACAGGATTCTCGCTAAAGGCAAGCTAAGGGGACCAGATACGACCTGGGAGATGAGGAATTTGATCAGATGTTCAGGGTTAATAAGATATGGAGGGTGGGGGATTTTGACTAAACTAACTTAGCAGAATTCTTGCTGAAACTAGTCTTTACAAGGATGGAGATGGAAGGCCAAGGTTGGGCCTAGTCCTACAGAGGGTTCAAAAGAACTGACTAACATTTGGTTAAGGAAGGAATCTATGTTACTGGTTCTCTATATTCACAAGATGTCTTCAACAATTGCAAGCTTTCTATCCAGACCTAGTAACCTTCAGGGGAAAGTGGAGAACTGGCTCTTTCTGAGACTCTCTTCTAGGCATGAGGAATGTTTTCCCAGAAGCTCCTCACCCACTTCTCTCATTTTAACAGCTGGATTGGATCATGTACCTATTCCAAATTAATGATAAAATGAGAAATGGGCTACTATGGTTGAGTTAGACACATCATCTTGCTAAGTCAACCACAATCACCACCATAGAAGCATGCTTTCATCTAACTTTAAATTAAAAATGCTATAACTTTTCTATACTGAATTCAAAGTTCTCTTCTGATTGCTAGATCTGGTAAAACCCTTCAATTACATACTTGATGATAATGTGAATTTAGATGTAACACAATTGGCAATTGGCTGTTACCGTCCCCACAGCCCCCATTTTCAAGTGGAGTGGGCAAAATTCTCATATTTTGAGGAATGAGGAGGGATGTAAGATATATAGAGAAGGGCAAGATTGGGTGGAGATATCCAAACATTTCTTGAGAAGTGGAGACAAAAGGTAAATTCCTACATTCTCAGTATTCTTTCTATCTAATTTCTTTAGATCAGGATAGTGAAATTGGCGACCATCACCATCACTCAGATTATTCCTAGAATCACTGCTACTCTTCTGTCAATTTCAGCTAGCCACAGAGTTCAAAATTGTCTCCAGTGAAATTTAAAGTGGTACAGAATATAACCAGTTGGTGACAGAATACAGCTGGAACCAGGAGAGATTTGGAATACACAGCCAGATTTCTAAAAACTTCTGGTTGGCTAGGTAACAATAGCTACTCCTGATCTCACAATAATGCAAAATGTATGTTACATGATTAAATTTTTAGATTTTTCTTATGAATTTTACTGCATTTGGTCTCCAGTGTTCATATTGGTAGTATGGTACAGCGGAAAGAAAACTGCCAATGCATAGTTGTTTCCCATAACTTGGGGACATAATTGAATCTACTTATATGTCTCAGAAATTCTGAAGCGGGTGAGAGAGGAGGTAGTAGAACAGAAGAAAGAAACAAAGAACACTCTATGACAACTGTACAGAAGCTAAGGGACGTTGCTTTGCAGAGATTATCAAAGAGAAAAAGAACTTTCTTTTAGACATTCTTTCCAAATAATTATAATTAGTAAGAAAGACACCTTGGTTGACCATGGATAACATATTTAATGCAAGAAAATTTTCTACCAAGTGATGAAAAGTTGCTTAGGTATGGACACAAATAAACTAGCTTGTGTAAGTTGTTAAACAGAAAAGCAACTGGATAACAATGACACTAACTAAAGTGCCATCATTGGTTAATGTATAACCAAATATTCCTAATTTTCTCCATTTTTATTTTCAATCTTGATGAAATTTGTGATTTTTAAGTTGTTGCAGAATAAATAGAACTGATTGCACATTATGCAGCTGATTTCATGTGTGTGTGTTTAGGGTTTTAAAAATACCATGTTTCCCCGAAAATAAGACCTAGCTGGACTACCAGCTCTAATGCGTCTTTTGGAGCAAAAATTAATATAAGACCCGGTCTTATTTTACTATAATTTAAGACTGGGTCTTATATAATATAACATAATATAATACCGGGTCTTATATTAATTTTTGCTCCAAAAGACGCAGTAGAGCTGATTGCCCAGCTAGGTCTTATTTTCAGGGAAACACAGTAATTATTTTATAGTAGCTTCATTGAGATATAATTTATATGCCATAAAATTCATCCAAGGTTAGTTGTATAATTTAATAATTTTTAGCAAATTTATAGAATTTGGGTTAAATATTACTGTGGCTTAGTTCTAGAACATTTTTCTTATCCCCCAAAAGTTTCCTCAATGTCATTTGTGGTCAGTCTCTGCTCTCTGTCCCAGCCTCAGGGAGCCATGTATTGGCTCTCTGTAAAACTGCCTTTTCCAAGAACTTCATATGAATGGAACCATGTGATATGTAATCTTTGTGTTTGGTTTCTTTAACTTAGCATACTGTTTTGGCGCTCCATCCAAGTTGTAGTATGTATCAGAAGTTTATTTCTTTTCATTGCTCAATAGTATTTCATTGTATAAATATACCTGCCAAATTTTGGCTTGGCTCTAAGATGTTGAGCAAATCTTAGCGTTCATAAGAATTCTTCTCCATGGATGAGATGAATACTCTGTGGGAGAAAAACCTTTCCTCTACCAATTTAGGTCCTAGTGCTTGGGGCCTGTAACAGACAATGACATTAAAAAAGGAAAACTACAGACTACTATTCCTCATGAAAATTGATACAAAAGTCCTTACCAAGATATTATTAAACCAAATCCAGCAACCTGGAAAAAGGATTATACACCATGACCAAGTGGGATTTTCCCAGGAATGCAAGTTTGGTTTAATATTCAAAAATCAATTAGTATACATAATATTAATAAAATAAAAACAAAAAACACATGATTATCTCAATATGTGTTGGAAGAATATTCGACATTTACAATAAAAACTCTCAACAAGTTAGGAATAGAAAGGGAAGTTTTCTTCTTGACAAAGGGCATTTATGAGAAACTTACAGCGAACATCACACTTAATGGTAAAAGATTGAATGCTTTTCCCCGAAGATCGAGAACTAGGCAAGATATTCACTCTCATTTCTCCTAGTCAACATCATACAGTAGGTTTTATCCAGTGTAGTCAGGCAAGAGAAAGCAATTGGAGATTGAAAAGTAAAGAAAGGAGTAAAATTGTCTTTACTCACAGATGACATGATCCTAAGGAATCTATTTTTTAAAAGAAAGAAACTATTAGAATGAATGAATATATTTTAAAAGGCTGCATGCTATATGATCACTATACAAAATTAATTGTCTTCTGATTGTTTTCTTAGCCAAAAACAAAAAACAAAAAGAAACTTAAGAAATAATTTCATTCTCAATAAAATCAATAAAAGTAAAATACTTAGGAATAAATTTAACAAAAGAACTGAAAGACTTGTACTCTGAAAACTACAAAATGTTACCGAGAGAAATTAAAGATCTAAATAAATGGAGTCATATCCTGTGTTCACGGACTGGAAGCCTCAGTCAAGACTGTTAAAATAGCAATTTCCCCCAAAATTGGTATATGGATTTAATGCAATCCCAATCAAGATCCCAGGAGTCATTTTTGTAGAAATAATCAGAGGAGGTAATTGGTGACTTTTAAGAGAGAAATTTCAGCAAAGTGGGAGGGCAGAGGCAAGATTATAAAAGTTTAGGGAGCAGGTAAATGGTTATAAAGTGATTTGTAATCAAATATAAAGTTGAAACAAATAGGAATTCAGAAAAATAATACGAAAAAGAATTAAAGCAATGCTGAAAACTCAATGGGTGTTCAAATTTGCCACTCCTGGACAGAGAGAACTAATTCCATGTTTTAAGGGACTTTGAAGCTACTATCTGAGTTTGGTGAAGCCAGAGAAGAGTTGTGATGAGCAGCAAGGTGAGGACCAATGAACAGTAAGCAAGAAATGGAGCAGTGGTTAGTAAATAGAAATCCCATTTTGTGCACAGAAAGAAGAATGTGGGTTAAAAAAAATGTAGGAAAAGGTATGTATTTAGGGATGTTCTAGCAGGGATATTATTGTCCTACTTGTTCACTTAATTACCTAGTGATAAAAAGATGGAATTTTCCTATCGCCAGAATTTACTCATACACACCTGATTCTTAATAACACCAAAATTAATAGCACTTTCTCTTATCTTCAAGTGCAGTTCATAGAAATCTAAAGTGTGCAACAAGATAATTATTACTGAGATATTCTAAACATTTTCTCAGTACCGTAAATATAGTAATATGATCTGACTTTGCAAGCACTGCTGCTACGCTTTTCTGAAAGGCCTGTGGGTTTGGGACTGATGAGCACGGCAGGGATCACCCACATAACCTAATGAAAAAGAAGTGTAGACTCAGTTCTTATAAAAACAAACAATACAGGGAAGCACTTTGTCATCATTTGCACCTCCTTCCCTTCTTTGGGTCATTTGAAGCCATAGTTAGAAACATATGTGATTTCGCACCAGACCTTGCGGTTATGTTTCGGGCACAGAGGAGAAATTTCTTTAGCTGAACTGCCTGCTCAGTGTACATTAAAGAACTGATGTTCACAGCATAGCTGCTGGTGGAAATGAAATAATCTGTATTGACACATTTGGAAGTTTCACATCTTTTTCCACTTAACATGCTAACGTGATAATTGCCAGACTGATGATTTTTCCAGTGACACATCTCCCTTTGTCAATATTTAGACCTGTGTATAGAAAGCTTATCTAACACACCTGGCTAATTTTCACTTCATTTAAAAATAAATGGAACATGTTTAGCTTGCTGGGTTAGAACAACAACAACAAAAAAGAGGTTTCAGAAAGAATTTTCGCAAAACACCTTTATGATAATAAGAAAATAAATATAAAAAGTAATTTTCTTCATTACCTATATTTGATTGGATTTAAAATCTTAGTTGGAGTATACTTTAAGATCATTTTATGGATTTTTGAAGCTTTGTGTTTTTCTTCAAGAAAATTATTTGGGAACTCAAAAAAATCATTTGGTATATTCGAATCACCTCTGATTTGGATTGTACATCTTTGAAAGGCCTTTCACAGAGTCTGATTTATTTGTTATTGTTTTGGGATGCCCCACTATAATCTATTGCCAGTGCATCATAACAACCATACCTCAGAATAATCTTAGTCTTAATTCAGTGTCTTGGAAGATTAAAACTTACTGTAGAGAAGCTCTCCTAAAACAAACTCCTCTCTGAGACTCCTAGTGAGCCACCTAAGAGAGGACATAAAAGAAACTTAAACTACGGCTGTTTCTTGACTGGGTGGGTGGTCCATGATTTACTTCGTTTTAGCATATGAATCCCTTTGGCAGCAACTGCTTATGTCCCCCAGGTCCCTGTCAGGCTGATAAAGTGAAGGGTAGCAAGGCCTGGAAATGCTTATTTCAAAAAGCTGAGGTGAATGGAGATCTTAAACTGTTTTCTTATTGGTTTGTCTTCCCCTCATGATTCTGGGAATTTTGATGTTCCTCTCACTCCCCTCTTTTCCCTTTTCATAAACTATAATTGCTATTTAAAAATGTTAGCCTGGCTTTCTTTTGAATGTAGAATTGCACTGACAGTAACTGGGTTAACTGTATTGCTAGATTTTTCTGGTTTCCAAAGAATGCTTCAAAAGTGTGGAAATAAAGCTTTTTCTTTATTCTTTTTTATTCCTGGCTCACAACTTCCCAGCCTTCTAATTTGCTGTCCTATTGCAGTGGAGTTCATTATCTTTGTATTACAGTTTAGTCATTCTGTTTGAGTTTCCATCCTTTCATTCTCTCCTGAGTTCTTGCTGAAAATGGCAATAAAAGTAACACAGCTGAGGCTTGCATACAAACTGAAGACATAATGAGAACAGTCCTTTCAGCGGAACTCTATCCCACATCACGAGTTTCATTTCAGATATTCAGAATGAGAAGCATATTTCAAGTATATTGAGATCATTTTCCCTCTCTTCTCTCACCTTCTGTCCTTCCCAATTTGATTATTTAATAAAGCACATCATTTCTATCTTCACTTGTCTTTAGAGGAAACAAGGTAATGTAAAGTCTCTGAAGATTTTGAGTAATCATTCAAGAAATCATCAAATATGATCATTTTTGTTGAGCCAAAGAGCAACACATTGCAACACCAGTGGTTTAAGTTATAGAATAAAGTAGTAATTATAAGTTAAAACTGAGCGTCTAGATGTCTAGACTTTACTAGTTATTCTGGAAAGTCAACTAGAATAATGACCATTAATTGTATTTTTGCAAGTAGATACAACAGCTAACGAAGGGCAGCCCATAGAATGAAGACCATCTAGTAAATGTCACTAGTTGTTTGATTTAAAACATCCCATGAGAAGAGACTCTTTAAAACAGTGCCTTCATTTCTTTCTGTGACCTCATAACAATGCTACCAGATACTTAAAAATAACGTACACTTCAAAACAATAGTTCTAATACCACAGTTAACTACTGTGTTCCCCCGAAAATAAGACCTAGCCAGACCATCAGCTCTAATGCGTCTTTTGGAGCAAAAATTAATATAAGACCCGGCCGGTCTTATATTATACTATATAAGACCTAGTATATTATGTTATGTTATGTTATGTTATGTTATGTTATGTTATGTTATATTATATTATATTACATTATATTATATTAGACCCTGTCTTACATTAAAATAAGACCTGGTATTATATTATATTATATTATATTATATTATATTATATTATATTATATTATATTATATTATATTATTATTATATTATATTATATTATAATATATTAGACCTGGTCTTATATTAAAATAAGGCTGGGTCTTATATTAATTTTTGCTCCAAAAGACGTATTAGAGCTGATGGTCCGGCTAGGTCTCATTTTTGGGGAAACATGGTATATGGGCTTACATTCTTTAACAGAAATAAAAGTCCCTAGCATTTCTAATTAAAAAGACCTGGTAATCTCTTGACTATTTTGGCAAAATAAGGTTGGCAATAAAGCTATAAGCAGGCAATTTCTAGAGTTGATTTTTGATTGAAACACCACAGGTCAGATACTTAGAAGAGAATGAAAATAAATAAAAGCATTTCTAGAAATGGATAGTGAGTAAAAAGAATGACATAATTTGGATGAATTAAAATTATGTGTCAGACACACAGAATATAATAAAGTTATTTTTTTCTTTAGAAATGATCAATCTCTTCCTATAGGGAGAGCTATGTGAGAACACAATTTATTATTACAAAGTTGCTTGGTGGGCTGAGTATTAAATAAATGGAATGTGGTTATTTAATGTTTAGTGGCAGCAGGAAGACATTCTGAGCCATTATTCTTATGGGAGAGTTAGATTTACTAATGGGACCAGAATACCTTATGTCCTTTGAGTGTTGTTCCCTCTGCCTGAGAAAAAGCTTGGAAAAGCTGTGTTTGGCTGCTTAATCCTGCTTTCTAGTATTTTTATTTCCCAACCCAAATGTTCTCTGTTTAGATGATGTATGAGAGTGCCTGTTTCTCCAGCAGCATTGCCAATTGAATGTGTTATCAAATGTCTGCATTTTTGCCAATATGATAAGTAAGAAATGGTATCTAATGTAGTTTTATTTTGCAAGTATCATTTTATAAATAATAGATTTAAAGACAGATATTTAAGAGTCATTTGTATTTTCTTTTCTGTGAGCTGGCTGTTCTTACACTTTGCCTATTTTTCTATTAGATTGTATTTTTCTTATTGATTTATATGAGCTTAAAATATATATATATACATATGAGATTTGCGCTTTATCTATGATATGAATTGTGAATACTTTTCCAAGTATTGGAAATACTTGGTTGTCTTTCTACTTTGTGTTTTACATGTGGGAGGAAAATATACACAGTATACACATACTTCTAAGTTTACCAATTATTTGGAGAGGGGTTTCTGGATTTTGAGTCATAGTTAGGATACTTCAAGGATATAAAGGTATTCTCCTAGATTTTCTATATATGATTTCATCTGTTACAGTGAGATCTTGGTTTAAAGTGTGAGGTATAAATCCAGCATTATCCTGCCACCCCAGCTTTTCCCCAACTCCATTTATTTGATGAGCCATCATTTTACCCACACTTTTGAGGGGCTGCTTTTGCTATATTTTAAATTATGCTAAATCCCCTTATGTATCTGGGTATATTTTTATTAGTTCCATTGATATATCTAATTATTCATGTGCTGGTATCGTATATTTTAGTTTACTGAGGCTTTATAATATGTTTTAATATTTGGTAAGACTGATCCTCATAGCTCTTCCCTTTATTAGTTTGCTGACTGTGTTTATTATTTTTTTCCAAATAAACAGGATTATTTCAAAAATCAAACAAACAACAAACAAACAAAAACAAGAAAAGAACTTGATGGTGCTTTTTTATATGTATGAATTAACTTAAGAATGACAACTATACCACATTGAATCTTTGTGTTAACGAGCATGATATAGTATTCTTTCATATTCTAGCTGATGATCTTATTTCTCTTTTCCAAGCTCTTGAGACATTTCACTGTAGTTTCCAAATAATGAAAAAATATAACTGATCATTGAATATGTTAAAATATAATTTTCAGAAAGGCTTGTCCATGACTCCCATGGATACGTAGAATGAAAACATGTCAAAGTTTTCATTCATCTCATAATTTAATGAGGAAACCAGTAAGATGTTACATTATTCCAAAGAGCTTTGAGAAGCTAGGTACCTACAGGAAATTTAATAGAATGCTGGGTTAAACACAAGATTAGTTGATGTCTTAGAGGAACATAAACCTTTGTGGTCATCTCTTCCACTGGACAGAAATTATTTGCATTTTTACTGAACAAAGCACTTACA
Organism: Rhinolophus sinicus; assembly: GCF_057876585.1. NCBI lineage: Eukaryota > Metazoa > Chordata > Mammalia > Chiroptera > Rhinolophidae > Rhinolophus > Rhinolophus sinicus. The sequence goes on from NC_142503.1 coordinate 122,121,091, forward strand.
TGTTAACCTTTGCCTCTGCAGAATTAGAAAATAATCCAGGCAATTTAAAGCCAAGGCTAGCCTTGCACTAAAAGAACACCTATCTCTTTAACTTACTTCCAAATTTTAAACAATTCTTTCCTAACAAACATATCATTAAATAAAATTATTGGCACTTTAAAATTAAAAACTCATTTGGTTCACTTTCTTCTTATTATGTATTATTATTGTTTTGCAGTAAGCGTACGTGGTCCCTTCCCTTTGATGATTCATTTTTCTTATGATGAAACCCAAGTGATACTTCTTGGACAAAGAAATTAAGAAATACATTGCATTGATTCAACAAATATTTATTATATTGAGCTCTGTTCTAGGTTTTTGGATACACTAGTAAACAAAACAGAAAAATCTGTTTTTATGGGCCTTACAGTCTGTCTAGGTAAGATGGAAAAATAACAATAAACATAAGAAATAATTACAGTGCATAGAAATTAGGGAATCAGGGGTGTAAGGAGAAGTGCTGCGAGTTGCAATCTTAAATAGGTTGGTTAGGTTAGGCTTCACTGAAAAGGTGATATTTGAGCAAAACCTTGAAGGAGATGAGGGAGTCAGCCACGTAGGGCCCTGGGGCAAGAGCGTTTTTGGCAGAGGACACAACAGTGCCAAAGCCCCAAGGAGGGAGCAAGCCTGTTTGAAGATCAGCAAAGAGACCAATGTCATTGGAATTAAATTAATCAGAGAGGAGGCTAAAGGCCTTATCACTTAGAGCCTTACAACCCAGGTTAGAACTTTCCATTTTATTCAGAGTGAGATGAGCAGATGAGTGACATGATCTGACATGTTTGAAAAGGTCCCTTTGACTGTGGCAGTGAAAATAGACTTAGGGGAGAGGTGCAAAAGCAGAAACAGGAAAACCAATTGAAAGACTATTGAAATAATCTGGGAAAGAGATTTTAGTGGCTTGAAGCATGGTGGTAATAGTGGAGAGGGTAAGAAAAATCTGGGATATTTTTTTTTTAACACAAATATTTTATTTTATTTTTATTATTATTTTTTTTCCAAGACAAGTTGTCCTTTCAATCTTAGTTGTAGAGGGTGCCGTTCAGCTTCAAGTTGTTGTCCTTTCAGTCTTAGTTGTGGAGGGCACAGCTCAGCTCCAGGTCCAGTTGCCGTTTTTCTAGTTGCAGGGGGCACAGCCCACCATCCCTTGCGGGAGTCGATTGGGCAACCTTGTGGTTGAGAGGATGCGCTCCAACCAACTGTGCCATCAGGGAGGCAGCTCAAGGTGCCATGTTCAATCTTAGTTGCAGGGGGCGGAGCCCACCATCCCTTGTGGGACTCGAGGAGTTGAACCGGCAACCTTGTAGTTGAGAGCCCACTGGGCCATGTGGGAATTGAACTGGCAGCCTTTGGAGTTAGGAGCATGGAGCTCTAACCGCCTGAGTCACCAGGCCAGCCCCAGGCTGGGATATTTCTGAAGGTTGAACCAATACGGTTTTCTGGCAGATTGAATGTGGTGAGAAAAAAAAGTATTTTGAGTTAACGGATTTTGGTTTGGGCCTCTGGAAGGATGAAGTTGCCATCAACTGGGATGGTGGGATAAAATCAGGAGCTCAGTTTTGGAGCTATTGACCTTGAGGTGGGATTAGACTAACAAGTGCAGATTTTAATAGGCAATTGGATATATGAGTCCTAAGTTCAGGAGTGCGGGCTGAGTGAACAATGTAAATTTGAGAGTCATTAGACTACAGATGGGATTTAAAGCCAAGAGATTGGATGAAAAATTGTAGATAGAGAACTAAGGTTTGAGCCCTGAGGCCTTCCAACATTAAAGAGACTATTTCTTGATATGACCAAGCAACTTGCATTTGATAGTATCAACTCAGGTTTGATTTTAGTATCAATAGCAAAAATATAGTTGAGAGTTTTGAACCATCCATTAGTGACTAAAAGCAAACCAAGCATATGTTGAATCAAACCTCTTTTGTAATCTTGATTAAGTAAAATTGTAAATAAGCAATTAATATAAGACTCTTTCAAAATAAACAATATTTTGGCATTCGATAATAGCTAGAGAAGTTAACATCTCTTACAGAGAAACATGTTCTGTTCTTAGTTTCATTTTACATCATATTAAACTTCTTAGGCTCACCAGAGAAATATATTGGATATGTATTATGTACCTTGACCTTTGGAACTCATTGTCTAAATGTTACACAGGTTCATAGAAGCAATTACAGCATTATACCATCTATGATACTTGATAGGCTTTGCAAAAATAGCTGGTAGTTAACAAAAACGCTATTATTTGTACCATATAATTATACTGAAGGTGTGGATTGTCCTTTTTGTGTGTGTGTGTGTGATCTGTATACAGCTCTGATTTGGTCAGGTTGAACAGTGTTTGAAGGAGAGCCAAGCATGTTCCGGGGAGAGCAAGCAGCCCTTGAAAACTGCTTAGCAATTAACATGGGAAGATTTCTTCTTCTAAAAGATTGATGTTCTCTGAAGCCCATTAGGATACAGCATGGCAGCTCTGAAGGCTCCCTGCTCGCCTATGCGTTCGCTTAGGGCTTCCACACTATGGTTTTACTTATTCCTTTTGTTTGGAAACATGTCTGTAAAGACTTAAACATTATCTTCTTTTGCTATCAATTGAAAACTTGGTATATTATAACCTTATTTTTAGAGGCCATAGCTATATCATAATAAAGACAAATCACAGAGATAAATGGGGGAGAAAGCATTTTTACTCTAATGAGTGAAATACAGTCTGTGTTATTTTGGAGTCTTGATCATCAGTTTTATCACATTAAAATCCACGATGATGATAGTAGTTAACTACTGCGTAACCATACCTGTTCCAAGCAGCTGCCTCACAAACTGAGGACTAAATTCCTCACTGGTTTGAATGGTTGACTATTCATCTCTTTTTCTCACATTATGGACTGAATTATGTTTCCTACCAAATTAATATATTGATGCCTTAACCCCTAATATGACTGTGGGGCCCTAATCCTATAGAGTTGGTGTCCTTACAAAAGGAAGAGACACCAGAGTCCTTTCTCTCCATATTTGCATGGAAGAGTCCAGGTGAGGACACAGAGAGAAGGTGGCCATCTATAAGGCAAGAAGAAAAGCCTCACCAGAACCAACTCTGATAGCACTTTGATTTTTGACTTGGAGCCTCCAGAACTGTAAGAAAATAGATTTCTGTTGTGTAAGCCACCCAGTCTGTGGTATCTTATGGCAGCCTGAGAAGACTTCCGTAATATACCTTGCTTTATTTCTCCTTGCAACATTTATTACCACATGACTTATGAGTCTATATATATTAGAATGCAAGCTGGGACTGTTTTTGATTTGTTGCTCTGCCGTTGCCTGGCATATAGTAGCCATGCAATAACTATTTGTGGCAGGAATGAATTATATGTCTTGCCTAGGGGCAAGAGATCATGAAGAAAAAAATAAAATACCACATTTCTTGGTATATAGTATCCCTGACCCACATAATTATACTTACCATATGATCTCTCCTCACCCCTCCCTTTCCCTCCCCTCTGCTCCCCTCACCTCCCCTCCCATCCTTTCTCCTCCCCTTCTTTCCTCTCCCCTCCCGTCCTCTGTTCCCATCCTCTCTTCTTTCCTCCGTTCCTATCCTATCCTCTTCTAATGTCTCCATCAGATTGTATGCTCTTTGAAGGCGGGTACCTTGTCTTTATTTGGGCTCCCCAGAAGTAGATCCTGACATGAGAAGTTCAGATGCAGAGAATACCTGCAGAGGAGTAGGGAAGTGATTCAAGGGAGGAAAGGCAGCAAATAAAGGATGTGGTATTAGGCCAGCTACCACTGTGGTAACTGGAGCTTAATCTTGTGGTGAAACTCTGGAAAGGGGTATAAAATACATGTTGCAAATTATCCTACTTGTGGGATGAGGTACCTGGGATAGCTATTCACCAAATCCTGAGAGTCACTGGCCTACAAGCAGGGCTTTCCACAGTTCCAGAAAAGTCCTCAGAGGTGCTGATACTAGCAGCTAGAAGCCTGCCAGTGAAATGGGAGGGTCCTAGGAATATGGGGAGGGGGCCTCACAGTTGGCTACAGCCCTCATTCATCTGTCTGCGTACTAACACTTAGCAGCACCTGAAAGTTTATGGATCCAATATGAAATATCACATCTTCCCTGCCTTTCAAATTACCGGGGGAATATAGCTCTCGTATTCATCTATGATTGCAGAAAACCAGAACTTTATCATTAAAGAACAACAGAAAGAGACCTCAGTTATTCCTATCCCCAATTCATTCAAAACTATTTTATTTTATATTTTGATCCACACATACAAAATGTATAGATGATTAGGATTATCTAAGGGATAGATGGGGTGTGCTCATGTCCAAGTTAATGGTGATGGGATCCAACTTCTGGGCTGTGTGACCCTGGTTTGACCTCTCATTTAGTCACTGACATTTCCTCTTAAGCTCAGTTCTGGCATTGTTCCAAGCCTGGGTGTTGTTCAATAGGGGGTTTTACAAAAAACTCCATCTCCTTTTTTTCCCTTGGATGAAGTTTTTAAAAAATGCTAATCTATAGATCCTCCTCCTCTGTAATTACACTTGCCAGAGGAGTAGGAGCCAAACAATTAAATTCCCCATAGGTGTTGGGTGTAATAATTCCTCATGAATCAGAAGATTAAGCATGGCAACAACAAATGGAACAAGATGGTCTAAGCTCTGTTTTTCCTGCCGAACAGCAAATAGTTGCAAATCAAAAAGCAGTTCTCCTTAATTACCACTGTATGAGGCAGTGGGCTAAAAGCAGGCTCATTTGGTAATGTTTTCTGTGTGGTGACGGTATGTACACACAGTGCAGGCCTTTATGCACTGTCTAATAGACAATATTATATACTAGAGTATTGCTGACATTCATGTGATGTGGAGATACAACTGGTACACCCAGGACACTGGCCTCCAAGCTGTGCGTGCATGGAACTAAAGGAACAGTTTTGCTTGTTTGAGCCAGGCAAGACTATTTATAGTTAAACATATTCTTCATGACTTACAACAGGCCCCACTAGGTGAAGGTCAGTGAGCAGGACAGGCTGCAGTCATGGGCTGCGATCTCAGGGAGGCCTGCAAGCAGTAGCTTGTAGTGAGCCTCAGCAAGTTGACACGTTTTCCTCTCTCTTTACCCTGGAATCAGCTACCCTGCTGATCTGAAGGCCTTTAGGGACATGAAGTCTTATAGCAAGAATCAAAGAACTGATGTAGGAAAATAAATAGCAGAGCTGTAGTGTTTTATCTCCTCTCTTCACTCCCCAAATTAGACCTGCTTGTTTATTGAAATTGGTCAAACAGCTTAATTAGCATTCCATGTTTGTTATTTCTTTAATCAAGGTTGCAAACAGAACAAGGCAACAAGCCAGGCCAGTAATGAGTCTCCTCCACCTACTCTTAAGTTAAATACTTGCTGAGAGTCTCATTCGTTTCCCTGGGATGTCTCATCGCTGATGTATTTTCACTTATCATCAGGGTTATTGGGTGCTGCTTATAAATGCATACTAATTGGCAGTAGGCAATATATATATTTATGTTAATTTATAGTTTTATATATAGGTACCCATAAAACATGCATTTTTCTAAGTGAGAAGAGTTGAATGTTTTTCTGATGGAATTTGTGAGATGGTGAAGACCACCTATGAGGAAAAATGATACACAAGGTATACTGTCTTACGTTTGAGAGCCCATACATTAACCTCCCTGCTTTTATAAAGTTCACTGAAGACATAATAAACAAGGATATAAAAAAAATTCTCTGAAAAAGTGCTCAAGTATCTAATTACTTGGGTTTCCATAACAAGTTGAGGTACTTAAAAGAAATGTCGAAGGTCAGAGTCAGCTTGGTAAATAGATTTCATTTTGTTTCATTGAAAATACTCCCCTACTTTTAGCTGTAAATGTAGACAACTTAGGCAGCTTAAAGAAATTATGCAAATTCTAATTGCAAACAGTTTTCCTTTTAGCTTTTTTACATTTAGACTAACTGTAGTAATTATTTGAAAACCTTTTTGAATCCCACATGTAATAAAAGGAAATTTTATGCAAACAATAAAGGAGAATTTCAAAGCAGTAAGTGAGGGCAATGCTGGTTTGCCTTTAGGGCCCAGGCAACTGGAAAGGAGTTTATTTCTGATCTTCCTACTTTCAGTACCATTATTTACTGAGGTCTTGGCAGCTCTACAAAGAACAGCAAAGGGAGCAAAGATTAGCTCCTGCTGAGGTACTCAAGGGACAGGCTAGGCAGGAGGAAGGGTCACAGTCCACCAGTGGCTTACGCTGCACTTCTCCAGCTTTGTACATATACCAGACAAAACAGAAGGATGGTGAGGGATTCTAGAAAGTGGAATTGGACTTACTTCTTATAATCATGTCCCACCTCTGCACCTTGCTGGCTGTGTGGCCTCACTTCTCTGCACCTCGGTTTCCTCACCTGTAGGAGGCTAATACTAGTACCTTCCTCATAGGATTGTTCAGAGGACTCAGTGTGTTAACACACAGGACGCAAAGCCCTTATAACAAACAGTGCCTGGCATAAAGCAAGGGCTACGTGCCCATTATTATTACATGGCTGTTACTTTTAAAATAGGAATAAAAGTATCTCAATGTTCCCCTGGCTGGAGCTACTTTCTGGGTGTCTGTGGCTAATGTACTGATCTGTGAAGGGAAGGCTGGGCATTTGAACTCATCTTGGTGGAACTTGTATGAGGCAGCAACACACTCTTTCTGAGTCAGGGTGATGTGGGCTTGGAGACAGGCTCTGCCACTTAGGGGTCTGTGTGTCCTTGGGACAAGTGACTGAAAATCTGTAGGCCTCTAATGTCTTTATCTGTAAAATGAAGGTGATAAGGTCTACTCCAGAGATTCTTGTGAAGATGAAATGAAACTGGGCATAAGAAGCATTCGGCATCAGCACCTGGCACACTGTAAGTGCCACATGACGGAGAACATGGTTTCTTAGCTTCATTACTACTGACATATTGGGTCAGACAATTCTTTGTGGCGGGGTGATGCTCTGTGCATTGTAGGATATTTAGTAACATCCCTGGCCTCTATCCACTAGATGCTAGAAGCATTCCCTGCCGACCCCCCCCCCCCCCCCGCGCGCCCCCTACTTAGCACAACCAAGAATACGAGGTCTGACAATTAAATTCCGGAACTCTTTGCAACGATGTTGCTAATTTTTCTGCTATCAGAGGGGTTATCATTATGAATTTGTAACAACTGGACCAATAATTAACCAAGTTTACTATTTGGAAGTGCTGAAAAGGCTGCATGAAAAAGTTAGATGACCTGACCTTTTCGCCAATTCATGGCTCTTGCATCATGACAATGCACCAGCTCACACGGTACTGTCTGTGAGGGCGTTTTTAGCCAGTAAACAAATAACTGTATTGGAACATCCTCCCTACTCACCTGATCTGGCCCCCAATGACTTCTTTCTTTACCTAAAGGTAAAGCAAATATTGAAAGGAAGACATTTTGATGGCATTCAGGACATCAAGGGTAATACTATGACAGCTCTGATGGCCATTCCAGAAAAAAAGAAGGGTGGACTAGGCACTGGTGTCAGTGCATAGCTTCCCAAGGGGAGTACTTCTAAGGTGACTCAGCAATGAGGTATGTAGCACTTTTTTTAGGATGAGCTCGTGAACTTAAATGTCCGACCTTGTACCTCTAGATATTGCCAAATGTTTCCTGGAGGCCAGGAAAGAACTTGCCCAGGTTGAGGGAGAGGAAGCATATTAAGAAACACGAATATCCATATGCTTTTCCTCTTTGACAAAGCTAGCCTGCCATCAGTGAGCAAAACAGCAGGGAGGAGTAAGGGCAAAAGAAGCAATTACTGTGTCGTTTGTCCCAAGTTGCTGGGGGCCCTCTAGAGGTCTATAGATGCAGAGTTCGGATGAGAGGATGTTTTGTAGCTTTCTCTTCCCACTGACTTTCTTACCAATTGATGGGGAACTCCTGAGTGCCCCTTGCTTGGTCCCAGAGAGCATTCCCTGTTAGGGGAAGCCTTGCCAAATAGGACCTGTGCCTTTTGCCTCAACTAACAAAGTAAATTGCTAGAATGAAATCACTAATCTCAGCCTTAAATCCTTCTTAGAAGTAGGTAAGACAATCAGGGTCATATCTTAAATTTTCAGCCTGATTTTATTTGGATTTGCTACTCTTTAATGTTGCTACGGTCCAGGTACTAACTTATACCCTGATAGGCCATGCTGGTTATTCTAATTTAAACAAAGATGGAAAGATTTGAGGATTAAAATGGCAGAAAATGGAGTTAAATGGCTTTATTCACATATTCAACAAATATTTATTGAGAGTTTACCATGTAGCAGGCACTGGTCAGGAAGTCTGAGATATATCAGAGAACAAAACAGGTGAAACTCCCCTTCCTATCGGATATCAGCTAATCACCTTTTTAGGGCAGATACAGCCTGATTGAACAAGAAGGTGCCTACATGCTAAAAACACATCAAACCACATTGATTCCCTTTTCCTTTTTCACATCCATTCTGCTCTCAATATTCTTTCTCCCCCAGATTTCCTGCCCTTAATTTGCCCTTACATGGAACAGAAATGCCACAGGTGAGTCGAATAAGGCTTTTTGTATGTAACTCCCAATCTTCTTTCTGTCAGTTGCAGGCTCTCAAAATGAAAGAGTCATCCTGTCTGGATCAAAAGAGATATTTGATCCTGGGTTAAGAGCTTGGTTATTATGCTGTAGGCTCCAGGGTGCTAGAATCCCTGTGACGCTCACAGTCACAGTTTTGAAGATTATAAATACTGGGGAACCCTCCCCCCTTCCCCCCTGTGTCATACAACCTGTATAGGAATGGCAGCCCTTGGGTTGTTCCCCACCCAAACTCCCTTTGTTCCATCTACCCTAAAAGTGTCCAAGTGAAACAACCCTAGTAAATAGACCAAACTCTGAGGCTAGGATTCCAGATATCTTAGCACGTTGGTCTCCCAGGAATAGCAAATCTTCTTGTAGAGAGTGGTCCATTATTTTGGATCAAAAGCTCATCCACTTGTCTGTAGGATGGGTATTAAATGTAAGTGAGAGCTGGATTTAAAAAGAGAAAAGGTAATTATGAAATAGGCCTTAGGCTAGAGTATAATCACTAGACTTCCTGTTTGTGAGAAGAATTCCTGTGGATTCATCATTGGTGTGTCAAGCAATTATGAGCTATATTTAAAAAACCAAAAAAAAAAAAAAAAAGAAAAACTAAAGGGAGAGAAGAATTTGGACCCCAGGTTTGGGGTAGAAGAAATGGGAGAGTAAATCGGTGTTTGATTTTTATGTTGATTTCCTGTTTCTGGGCTTTTACTTATGACAATATTTACCTACTGTAGTCTACAATGTACTATGGATAGAAATTGTAGCGCATATTGAATAAAGCTCATAAGGAATACTGAATTAAAAGGTAACTAATAAAGGTTTTCACTTTACATTACTCCTGACATACTAAACAGTTCCCCATCGAAAGGCCTGTTAGCTGACTTAGAAAAATTTGTAAATAATACTGAGTACATAGATTTGTCAGTCACTTTTTCTGGGACATCTTCATCTTTTTTATAGTTCTCTGTCAGTTTAAAAATATTATTTGATCTTTCAGTCTTAGCATCTAGTAATTAACCACACATGGCCAAACAGCCATTGAACTTGGTCCATGAATGTCCAGTACTTGGGGTTATTTCCTTCACATTTTAATTATGGCAAGAAAAAGTTTAGACAGCCTGTATGGGAGGGAAATGTGAATTTTTTTCTTTCTGTGATTCATCTTCTCCTTCTTCTAAATCTTTAAGAAGTCAGGCTTTGCTTAGCTCTTCGCAGCAAAGTGGGGTGGTCCAGGAAGAGCTAACACAAGGCCGTTGTGAAGATATAAAGGGTTGTGCCCCTTGTGGGGAGGGGGCAAGTCAGATTTTCTAGCTAAACAGAAATGTGCAGCAGTAATTACCTTTTGTCATTAATAACAGGCAATTGCCATAGCAACTGGTTCCCACCTGTCTCGCACACACCAGCTCTGTATGCTCTGAAACAACATAAGAGCACACTGCAAAGTCAGCTGTGGAGCCACAAGTCTAAAGTGAGAATGAAATGAACTCTATGTTGATATTCAGAATTTAGCTAGTGGCATGTGCAGTTCCCCATGTTCCTGAAGCATTAAATAATAAGAAAATTGAAGAGAATTTGATCTTTTTTTTAAATGAATGAACAGTGCTGACCTAGGATAGCATAATGGTTAAAGGCATGGCTCTGGAGTTGGAGGAGACGGAGGTTTGAATCCCAGCTTCTCCACTTACTGGATGAGTGACCCTCGGCAAATGGCTTAACCTCCCTAAGCACCACAGGGTTAAACTCCTTGGCTGTTGAAAGGATTAAACTGGATAATGTTCGTAAAGCACTCAGCTAAGGTATGCACTCCATCAGTGGAAGCAGGAACTGTCTGTTGTCTGGCAGCAGTTGAGGTGAACACATCATGGGGGCACAACACATAGTTCTCGGTGACTTAGTGCATTAGATCACCACTGGTCGGGGAATCCAGCTCTCCAGATGACATACTGTACAAGCTCTCTCTCCACTTGACTTTGTACATAGGGAAGCATATGCCCAGAGACATGAAGACACAGTCTTTAAATTATATAATTTTGATCTCTGCATTTTAGAAACGTCTTCTCAATACCAAAATATTCCGCAGGTCTTTTACTCTTTCTCATGACACTCCATATAGACAAATCTCTGAGACAGATGAAATTAGTTTCCTTTGGACTCTCTTTGGTTAGGTCTCTAGCCTCTTTAGCACTCCTCTCACCCCCTGTGGCCAGTTAGAGAGTCAACCACTCTGTGCCTACAGTGGAGGCATTTTCAAAAAATCATTGGGGTGGTGAGGACGTGACATATTTTCTTTTTCATTGAACTATAGGCTAAAGAAAACCTATCCAATAACCAGAACCAGCCTTATAAGGTGTGCATACCTCTTTCCCTGTTATATATCATGCAATGTTAAAATAATTAGGATTTGTCCAATCCTAAACTGTGTTTAAAGCACACGATATAAACATTCCAAACATTTCCACATAACTAGTAATCAGCTGCGTGCTGTTCTAGAGATCAGGCACCAAAAGCAAAATTTAGGGTCATTCTTGGCACGTATGACTCCATCACCCCGCATATTTCAATTTGGAGGTTTGTCCCCTCTTCAACAGCCTTTAGCTTTGTTTTCTGTCTAAACTCACTGCTTTGGTTTGGTTTAGGCCTCACAATCTCCTTCCTGAATTGCTGTGACAGTCTAATGGCTGGTCTCTTCCTCTCCTATTCATTTTCCACACTTTAGTCAGCATGATTTTATAAAATGCTAATGTAATCATGTTACTGTCCTTGAAAAAGAACTTTTATGGATTTCCATCACCTCCACAATAAATATCCTTAGCCATCCAGCCTCTCTAGTCACATCATTATGACTTTCCTCCAGGGATACCAACCTACACTAAAGCCATTCCATGCTTCTTGCCTTTGTCTCGGCTTTCTTCTGTACGAAACACCCTCCCTCCTTATTCAGTCTTCAGAGTCCTGTCATATTTCCTTTGAGGATTTTTCCATTTTCCTTTTCCCCTAAAGAGTGTAACTTCCTCCTTTGTTATAGTTCTATTTATTGATTACAGTACTATTATTCTAAAAAAATCCTTCATGCTTTCCTAGTGGACTACTTGTGTGTCCCAGGTAAAAATCTCATTCATTTTTGATGCCCTTAGGATCTGGGAAAGTGATAGTCCTTAATAAAATTTTGTTGATGTAAAACACACATTTAACATTGCTACGAATAGCATGGTCTTTTAAAAAACTGTGCTAATAAAAGAACTTTGTTGGAATCATGTTTTTACATCATTCTTGGATCCTCATGTAGTACCGTATTCTGAAAATAAATAATATTATAGTTCTCTGTTTCTCAAAATTAAAATTATTTTTATGCCTGATAACATGCAAAAATGCTCATAGGATATTAAGAAAATTAGGATATAACATTGTATATATTCAGAATATCCAAATTTAGTAAAAAACAACATCAACTAAAATATTTAGGCCTGGAAGAAAGGCCATACGATATCAACAGTGTTTGTAGGCGGAACATTTTTGTGTTCTTGTTTGTTTCTATTCCTAATTCTTTACAAAAACCATGTATTTTATGATCAGAAAAATATTTTTAATAGTAATTGACATGGATGTCAAGTTAGTTTTCTACAGAAGGACTATCTAAACTTGCTCATTCTTGTTACTTAGAATAGAAGGTAGGGAAATGTCTTCAATTGTTTATCTATGTTCTTCGTCCTAAATAATTCCCTTTTGGTCTAGGAGTTGAATTTAACTCAGTACTTTACGCTGCAAATCACTATTTCCACTAGATGTCACCAAACCACTGACAAAAGTTGCTCAAATACTCTGAACATATTCAAATAGCTTTTAAAAACATTTAAAACCCCATTAATCAGTGTTCCTTAGTATCACACAAAGCATTCAAAATTTGAAGAATTGGTAAGAAAATGCATATTACATAAGGTTCTGGACTCTTACATAACAAGTGAGGGCTTATATGGATCCTTTGGCTTTATTTAATCTGTATTTTATTAGATTCTTAATATAAATGTAAGGAGAAAATTGATATCAGTGGCCCAGTTTAAATGTTTAAAAAATTATTTCCAGGTGATTTCAAGCTCTCTTTTTGTATAATACACGGAACAAAGAAGGTCAGAATCCCAAAGCTCCTTTCTGAACAATGCTTTTTAACCTAACATAGATAGCTTCCGTCACAGAATGACTAGCTCCTTGGTTGATGAATAAAAATATCTCTCACTATTGGGATGATTTTCAGGACATTTTAATTTATTGTAAAGCTGTTTATAGCTCATTTTATGTTTCAGAAAGCAAAACAAATAACTTCCTTGAGGAATGAAAGAAGGCATCTGTTCTCTACTCTAACAAAGGGCAGCTAGAGAACCACGTTTCTTTAAATGTATGAACCTATTTATTCTGTAGGTTTAAAACTGATCTTTTCTGTGATTGGCTCAGTTAACAACTAAATTGGGGGGTTGGAGGAAGCTTGTTTCCAATCATTTTGGCTTGGGAATTAAAATGATTGGCCAATCATAAGACATTTAAATTAGGCAGTGGGCTCTTGGAAAGAAATCCATGTACTGTCTCTTATAGTATTGCTCTCTACTGTGGTGTTTGGTTTTTTAAGATGTGATACATTATTTTTCTTATGCTTCACCATGGGACTACAAGGCATAACAAACAGTTTGTAAACAAAAGTCTGTCTAAATTTCTCAGGTTCTTTCTCTAAAACAATTTTTTCCCCAATTGCTTCCCTTTTAAAACAACACATGCTAATCTCTTTCCCCAGTCTTAAGGACTTCTGATTGTTTTCTATTTTAAATTTCTTTTTCCCTTTTAATGACTATTGTATCATACTCCCAGTGTAAAAATTTAATAAGAACAAAGAGAGCATTACTGGTGATAACCATGGGTTTACTTATGGGAAAATAGCCATTCTTAATTTCAAAAGGATAGAAATCAAACCAGCAACCTCTCATCATTATCCACATATCTCAGATAATTTCTGAAACATTTTTAAAGAAAAAAAAAAAGAGATAAAAAAGAGATAAATAACATTCATCATCACATTTCAAATGTTATCAACTCAAAGTAAATAAATCTGCATTTCATCTTAACTTCCACTAACTGGAGAACAGTAAGGTTAGCATATCAAATTTTATCTTACTTCATTTTATGCAAAAACTGTGAATTATCAACACTATAGATATAAATATCATGTCTGAGAGAATAACCTCAGTATCACGGTATTCTGATTTCTGCAAGTGTTTATTAGCTATGACCGGAAACTTACATGGTTTGTGCCCTGAACACTATTTCACTGATTACACATGTGCAGTTTCATCATACAAAGAAGTCAGATCTGTGTCAGATCCTCTTGCAATAGTGGAGAATGTAATTACAATTTAGTTCTGCTGCCCTAGGCATCTCCTTCAAATGTTTCTACTTAAACCTGTCACATGAAATATTCATCTGAATCCCTCTGATATGGTGACGAGCCTCAAGTGTAAAGTGGAGAGGCTGTTTTGGGATGTCCTTGTCCAGATATCCAGATTTGCTTCTCTATAGTACTTGAGAAATGAATAGCTTCCATCAGCTACATACGAGATCTGATCATCTCACCCCTTGACTCATGTAAAAATGTTATTATTCAATGCCTTCCTTTTTCTGTGGACGCTAAAACCCCTCTATTTTTGCTCCAAAGCATAGTGCATTTACTCTAATTATGTTATTTTCATATTCACTGTTTCCTTGCTACAATTGATTACTGAAATGTAGGTAGAGACAGGATTTTATTGTGGGATCTCATCCATAAAATTACTCTGGCTCCTCAGAGTCTAAGATTGTAACTTCACATCTTTTGAAATAAAAGTTCATTTTAGGGTGAGGTAATTTGCAGCCTTTCTTTAACTTCCTGTGTTTTAGTGAATGCTCCAGGGCAAACTTGCTGCGAGGGAGTTAGTTTTTCGAAGTGAAAGGTATTGGTATCCACACAATTTGGTGGAAAAGAAGTCCAGCACTCATTTCACATTGTCGTTTGCTTTGGGAGTCAGCCATGAAAACTTGCTCAGCTCATTGCTGAGGGATATCGAAACACGTTTTTTGCCGACATGGTGTCATCTGTGGTGTGGATGGAACCTTCGTGCTGACAAAAACTGCATACATGGCTGTTAGAGCCAGTAGGCATTCCTGATGATTAACTATAAAAATGTTTTTGACTCTGGTTGCTGACAAGAATGACAATGCTTTGGCCAGACTGGCCTCCTTCTGGACACCAAAGGATGTTCCAGTCTTGGTTTTACCATCTGGTTTCAATACAAGCCAGGAATGATGAAGGGAAGAGAGTCTTTTAAAGAGGCAGCAATAGACTAATTCTTCTGGCTGTATAATCATTTATTTTTTTGATAAGTAAAATAATGCACTTAGGCCCAGAGAATAAATAAACACCAGCTTCTGAAATTCTATTATCTAGGATAGATAAAGGTGTTTTGAACATCCTCATAAGGCAGAGGGATCTGATTTATGTGAGTTACAAATACTCTTTAAGTGGAAAAGACAGTTAAATGAGTGAGCTTGTATTATAGAGCTGGAGTTTTTATTATGCCTGAAGGAAGACCAAGCATATATTTTATAGGAATCATTTTCTTCTAAGCAAACTTAAATGTATTCATCTGATGTAAGAACACTTAGTTCTGCAAATGACAATAAAAGCAGCAACAACGATTTTTTTAAATAATGCTTTATAATTTCCAAAAAGCTTTCAACTAGATTATTTCCTTTGAAAGTCACAAAAAATCCTATGCTACAGATATTTTTATACCTTCAATTTACACACAAAGAAACAAACTCTGAGAGGCTTAATAGTTTATCCAAGGTCATACAACAAGTGGCTGGGATCAGGGGAGTAGAGGAAGTCTTAACTTTGGTGACCTGTTGCCAAAGCCAGTATATTTTCCACTACCTTACACTACATCATTTCCTCCCAGCAACATTCCCATGGTTCAAAGGAAGTCAGGTTAATTCCACAACTATAACTTGAAGAATACAACATTGCCTTAGTCCTCATGTAACTTGCCATGATTTTGCACAGAATGCTTCTTAGACTTGAGACTCTGAAGCCATGGACTATTTTGTTTTATCAATAAATGATGAGAACTTGAATTGTGTAGGTATAGGAGGTATGGTATAGATTATAATTGACTTGGGTGGGAAAGTATGGAGAAAGCCTGGTATGTTGGGGTTCAAAAGGGCTTATTTGTAAAGCTGTGTTGCTTGAATAATGCATGGAACTAATCCACACATTTCTCTTGCCTCAGAGTTGCTTCTTTTCCCGTATTTGTCTCTTCTACCTTACATCTGTAATGTCCTTGCCTCTATGTAAACTGAATGGTAATTTTATAAAGAGGAAGAGAGTAATGATAAAGATAAAAGATAAACCTATCTCTGTTTAGTCTAATAACTGAAACACAGTAAATAACATGTAAATGTTTTTATCTCAGAGCCAATATTAAGTGCTGATCACTCCTTGAGGCCCTCCCTGGAAATTCAGCCTGATAGAGTCTTCCTCTGAAGTACTATAATACTTACGGATGATCCAGCAGATAATATTTAGGAAGTTAAGTTTTAATAAATTAAATTTTAATTAAATAATAAATTGAATTAATAAAAGAATTTAATAAAATCTTCAGTATTCCCCTGTTGTTACACATATGTTGTTAGTTGTCTCTTTCCCATCAGATTGTAAACTCATTGAGGTTATGAATCATGATTTATATTTTTATTGTAGACTCCATAATAAATATGCTGGTATATAATTATGTTTTCAACCAATTCTTGTTGATTATTTTAAGAGTAAGGCATATGTGAGCTAGCATCATATTCAGACACAAAAAGATAGAGATTGGGAGTAACGATGGGGTGAGGGTAGAGGGGAAAAGAGAAGGAAAACGATTTACCACCTATATTATGTAACTAGCATTCTGCTAAGTCACTTAAATGTAATCCTCCTACCAACCCTAGAACTGCTTTACATAAAAGAGACAAGTGATGTACCATAGCATTCGTTTTCTCATCTGAGGCTCCGGGTAGCTGTGTAATTGGGAACCATTCTGAGAAGAGCTGGGTATAGATGTACCAAGAACTACACATGTCAAAAACACATGAACTGGCAATCTAGCTTAAGAGTGGCTCTTTACTAGTGTCGTTTGTCTTTCGCTTTGAATGTTCCTTTCTCAGGAGCATTGGCTTCTAGGTCTCAGTTGCTAAATTTGCAGGTGACCCTTGAGGTTTCCCACTGCTTTGAGGACCTTTCTGAGAGCCAACTTCTTCAAGCCTTCACCTGGGTCTGTTGGTCTTGGCCTGCCCTCCAGGGGATAGCAAGAGACAGGGAAGCTGCTTGGCTCTGCTGTCACGGGATTTGATGTTGGCGTCCTTGTTGGAGGCCACTTCCAGCCCATCTGTGGGCATTCCTGATCAAACAGTATGAGGTTGAGTGATAACACAGTTCTTACTTTCTGTCAAAATCAAGTAGACCAACTCAGTTCCTACCATTCTGTGAATAGGTGCTAGGATGAAATTTGGCTGTGTGTGGGCAGGTACCTGGATGAACTTTTCGACCTTATTTTATCTGTTCCTCCCCCAAATCAACAGAAAGCCTGGCAGTTTAGTAACAATGTGTCTCCTACTAATTATTGAATATTATGGATAAATCATAAGGGTTTGTTCTGATTGGTTAGGTTTTTAAAAATGCATTATAGAGTCACAGGGCTGGAAAGAACCTAAAAAGCTTGGTACTATTAAGCAAAGGTTCCAGAGACCAGTGTCTATCAAAACCGAATACATACATGGATCAGATCCAAGATGGCAAAGTAGATACCTACTATGTCTGCTTCCTTCTATGAACTAATTAAAAATACAACGAAATTATAGAACAATCAACCTGGAGAATCATCTGCAGTTTGGCTGAACAGAAGTTTTATAGCTAAGAATATAAAGAAGAAGCCACGTCAAGACTGGTAGGAGGGGTGGAGAAGAGGTTAACCCCAAACCTCCAAGCAGCAGTTGAGAACCAGGAAGGATATCAGCCGTGGAGGTTCCCCTCAAAGGAGCGAGAGACCCCAGCCCCAGACAGGCCTCCCCAGCCCAGAGTACTGGTGCCAGGAAGAGGAGCCCCCATAACATCTGACTGTGAAAAATAATGGGGATTCCGACCGACCAGGTAGGACAGAAGGCTGCAGGAAACGCAGGCATCCTCTTAAAGGGGTTGCATACAGATTCTCTCACTCCCAGGAACTCAGTTTGGTCTTCAGCAGAAGGACAGTAACTCGGGGGGTGTTGGAGACATACGGGGGACAGACTGAGTTATGTGGCTTCAGGATGAGGGCTGGAGGACATTTGGCACTTTCCCTGTGTGGGGTCCTCCTCTTTGTGCAACTAGCAGGTGGGTGTCATCTTTCCTATGTTGAGCCCTCACCTCACGCTTACGGCCAAATCTGAATCTGATTGGTTAGGTGAGGTCCAAGCTCCACCCTGCTGACTCACTGGGACCCTGCCCTACTCAACTCCCCCAACTCCAGAGGTACTTTTTCCAAGAGCAGCCAGCCCTGCCCATGTTGCACTCTTTCTTGGAATACTATCAGAGTCCGCCTAGGGAGGTGGCAACTCACCTCAGCATGCTCTGAGACTTTTGTTGAGTAGCTTCAGACTCAGCACCGGCACCAAACCAGAATTTACATTAACCTGGTGACCACAACTCTTTCCATTCTACTGACTCTGAGATTCTTCCTCACCCAACTTGCATACTGCAGGAAGCTTTATCAGTGGCTGAACCTTAAGGGAGCTGACAGGTGGCAACAGGCCTCTGGGTGTCCTGGCATTTTATAGATCTCCCCAGGCCCAGTACTTGTGGCACACATCTTCGGTTCCCAGGGTGGCCTCTCCCACACACCTCCAGGGTTAGCATATGCAACAAAGAACCTTGGATTGCTTTGTAGCTCTTATCAGGTAGTACCCAGCCGGTCACAGGCAGTGGGTGACCTGGGCCTACACTGGAGCTCCTTGCAAGAGGCCCCAGTGCCAACATACTTGGAGGGTGGCTTCAGACCTCAGCAGAGCTCCACCCAATTAGCCCCACAAGTGGCACACCTACAAGGTGGTCTCAATAGGCACCAGAGCTCGCTGGAGTGAATCCCACTCAGTGGGGTAAGCTCTCTGCACAGCAGCCCATAAGCTGTGGATGTGGCCAAACCCCACTGCCTGTGGGTCAGTCCCACCCACTGACCTGCCAATAGCAATCAAGGGTCAACTATAACAGGAGAGCACACACAATGCCTGTAACAAGAGACAAGAAGGACCCAGTCTCCCACTTCTGGGTATTTATCTGAAGAAACCCAAAACGCTACTTTGAAGGGACGTATGTATCCATATGTTCATTGTAGCATTGTTCACAATGGCCAAGATGTGGAGGAGCCTGGGTGTCTGTCAATGGAAGAATGGACAAAGAGGAGGTGGTACATGTGTATAATGGAATATTGCTCGGACAGGGAAGGGAATGGGTTCTCGCCATCTGTGGCAGCATGGATGGACCTGGAGGGTACTGTGCTGAGTGGAGTATGTCAGACAGAGAAAGACAGATGCAATAAGATTTCACTTGTATGTAGAATCTAAAGAACAAAATAAACAAAACAGAAACAAACTCACAGATATAGAGAACATATCGATAGTTGCCAGATGGGAGGGGGGGTTAGGGATGAGTGAAAAAGGGGAAGGGATTAAGCAGTACAAATTTGTTGTTACCCAGTAATCATGGGGATGTAGGGTATAGCATAAGAAGTATAGTCAATAATATTGTAATAACTATGTATGGTGTCATATTGGTACTAGCTTT
This sequence comes from Rhinolophus sinicus, assembly GCF_057876585.1. Lineage (NCBI taxonomy): Eukaryota > Metazoa > Chordata > Mammalia > Chiroptera > Rhinolophidae > Rhinolophus > Rhinolophus sinicus. The sequence goes on from NC_142503.1 coordinate 122,140,626, forward strand.
GTTACGTTAATAGATAGGAGGTTTGGGGGTCAGGGTGAAAAAGGTAAAGGGATTAAGAAGCCCAAATTGATAGTTCCAAAGTAGTCATGGGACGTTAAACAAAACATCGGGAATGTAGTCAATAATATGGTAATAACTATGTATAGTGCCAGGTGGGTACAAGACTAGTCAGGGGATCATTTCTTAAATTATGCATATGTCTAACCACTTTGCTGTACACCTGAAATTAATATAAAATAATATTGAATGTCAACTGTAATTGAAAAATTTGAAAAGGGGAGAAAAGGTGACGGGGAATAAAAGGTTCAAATCTCCATGTATAAAACAAATAAGGGAGGGTTGTGGACATCTTACACCGAGGCCTCCACCCAATCGGACGCCCGGCGCGGCGAGCAGGATTCCAGCCAGGTAGGAATGGCGTCTGACTCTGGGCAGGAGAACATGTGGCCCCCACACAGTATGTGGTACTTGGTAGCCACTGCTCTCGGGAGTTGGACCCCCGAGGAGGGTGGGAGGACATGGATGGCTCTCTGGCCAGCATGGAGAGGGCCCTGCAGGTTCTGGCTGAGCGGTTGCCAGAAGAGGCGAAGGGTGCAGCCGGCCGTGTGGGCTGGATGTTCCTCACTGCATTGCGTTGTAACACAGAAGACGCGCTTAATGAAATAGCTCAGGTGCCGGATCAGCAGCTCCGGGGGGAGGCTCTGGAAGCTTGGGACCATCGGATGGAGGAGGTTCTCACCATGATGCATCATAACTCGGAGGAAGCACTTACTGGAATAGCCCAGGTGCGAGACCAGGTATCCCGGTTGGAAGCGCTGGAAGCCTGGGTCCGCCTGTTAGAAGAGGGGCCCCACAGTGGAGACTCGGAGGCAGAGGCAGTCGATGCCAGTGGAGACAATGTAGCTCCCAACCCCCAAGCCCGGCCCATCTTGAAGTAAAAGGTTAAACGTGAGCAACCTTTGGGCCCCCGGGGGCATTGCTGCCGGCAACCTAGCTGTGACTGAGTTCACAACCTGCAACCCTTACACTCCCACTGAGTTGCAGGAGCTGGGGAGGCGGTACCGACAGCGCCCTGGAGAGTCAATCTCAGCTTGGCTACTACGTTTATGGGATGAGGGGGCACTCAGCATTCTCTGCTCCCCAGGCAAAATGGAAAAGCTAGCCTTTGTGACAGTGCATCCGTCCTTGCGACAAAATTTACAGAATTGCCATAGGTTGGCTCAAGACTAGGGCAACCACACTCTAATGGAGTGGCTCACTGCTGCAGTGCCCACAGTATGGGGAGAGGCTGGCGAGCTGCCAGACACTGTGAGTAAATGGCAGTCATATACTGAACTTACTCAAATCATCCGTGAAATGGGTATGAGACATGCAATGTTCAACCCTAACATGTGGGGGCTGGATGACGGGTGTTTTACAGCCAGCATGAGAAATTTGGTTTTGGATACTGCTCCTGCAAGTGCTTTTGGATCCTTGGTTGCTATTTTTACATCCTATGTAGGGTGGCGGATCCATGAAGTTACCATTGCCATGGCCACCCTAGGCGGCTGAACGCCGGCAGCAAAGGAAGTTAAGACAGGAGGTCCTAGAAATTAAGACCTGGAAGTCCAAGACAAAAGTAAGGGGTGAGGTCACGGGCCTCAGAAAGTAACATGCACACACGCAGATGTGGCCTGATCTCGTGGAAGCAGTGGTTGATCGGGGAGAAAATAGACCGACAACCCAATGCACTCTAGTTGGAACTTCGGAAACAGCTGCGTCCGGAACAGCAATTCCGGCGAGTCCTAAAGGAGAAGTCTGGGGAAGCGCGACCGTGTCCCTCCAGGGCTTCATGTGGCTGCTTGAGGCCGACTCCTTTTAGCTTGCTTAGGGGTGGGACAAGGTACCAGGTCAGAGGAGACAAGCGGGAACTGTCCATACATTGGTCACCTTCTAATGTGCAGAGGGTTTGGCCCTAGTTGACACTGGCACAGACTGCAGTCTTGTTGATGAGAAACCCTGGCTGTGCTCAGGAAGTCTGGCTGTGCCCAGAAGGACTGCCCTGGGAGCTCTGGCTGTGCCCAGAAAGTAGGTGGACATTGAGAGACACCCCCTGGGACATTACTTGAACTGGACTGGGACCTTTTTTTTTCGTGAGCTGGGTTCCTGACACAGGGCCCCTTGTGGAAGATGTTTGTCTCATAGATTGTGAGGTGAGACCCTGTAGGCGTGGAGTGTGGGGACAGAGTCTCAGAGAGCAGTTTCCAGGCTCTCGCCCTCACGTGGGGGGTGCTGGCTCAGGTGGTAGTTGGCTGTTGGCTATAGGTGGTTGGCCAATTGGCTGCTGATGTAACTGCCGTGAGTGCGTTGGTTGGTTGGTTGGTTGGTTGGTTGGTTGGTTGGTTGGTTGGTTGGCAGGCAGAGAAGTGGATGGCAGATCGTGGATCGTGTGGATCCTACTTCGTGTGTCTCGCCCGGCCACCAGCGAGAATATAGTGGTATGACTCCCCTATCTATGGCTCCGTGGGTGTTTCTTTTTGGCCTCACCATATCCTGTATTCTTATGTGGGGAGCGGGACCAGAGACCCCACATGACACGCTGCATGACACTGCTCTAATATAATATTAATTTATTACTTATCAGTTCTCTTCTGGTCCCACTATTTCAGCCAAATCAAGGACCTACTCATTGTTTACCACTTCAGTGATTTTTGCTACTACTACTGTCCTCTCACCTAGAAATCTCTTCCCTATTCCTCTCCCTTTCTTCACCCCCCAGTCCCTATAATGTATTTAAAGAAGAGTTTTGATTTAAAGTCAGGAAATCATAACAAACAACAAGTGTTAGCGAGGATATAGAGAAAAGAGAACCCTTGTACACGGTTGGTGGGATTGCAGACTGGTACACCACAATGGAAAACAATATGGAGGTTCCTCAAAAAATTGAAAATAAAACTACCTTATGACCCAACAGTTCCCCTCCTGGGTGTCTATCCAAAGAAATCCAAAACACTAATTTGAAAAAAATATATGCACCTAATGTTTATTGCAGTGCTATTCACAATAGCTAAGATACGGAAACAAACAAAATGCCCATTGATAACACGATTGGATAAAGAAACTGGTACATTAGACAATGGAGTATTACTTGCCCATAAAAACAGAATGAAATCTTACCATTTGCAACAACATGGGTGGACCTAGAGGATATTATGCTAAGTGAAATAAATCAGTCTGAGAAAGACAAATACCATATGATCTCACTTATATGTGGAATCTAAAGAACAGAATAAATGAGCAAACAAAACAAAAATAGACTCAGAGATATAAGAAGAAAAAAGTGACGGTTGCTAGATGGGAAGGGGTGGGGATGAGGGAGAAGGTAAAGGGATTAGAAGGTACAAATTAGTAGTCATAATATAGTCACAGGGATATGAAATATAGTATGGGGAATATAATCAATAATGTTGTAAAGATTACGCAGGGTGTCAGATGGGCACTGGACTTACGAGGGAGACCACTTCATAGACTGTGTAGATGCCTGACCAGTGCATCTTGGTTGTATGTAATTGCTTTGCAGGGTGATAGATGGGAATGGGATGGGGGCAGGGTGAAAAAGGTGAAGGTATTAAGAAATACAAATTGATTAGTTAATACAGTGTGGGGAATATAATCAACAATGTTGTAAAGATCATGTAGGGTGGCAGATGGGCACTGGACTTATCAGGGGGATCACTTCATAAACTGTGTCCAAAGCGCTATACACCTGAAGCTGAAGCTGAATAATACTGAATGTCAACTATAATTAAATACATATTAATATGGTCATAGGATGTGGAGTACAGCATAGGGAATATAGTCAATGGTATTTGTAATAGCTACCATATATATGTCAGAGGGGTAGTAGATTGGGGGCAGTTATCACTTTGTGAGGGGTGTAAATATCTAACTATTACATTAAACGTCTGTTGTTTTAAGCAAAAAAAAAAATAAGTCACGGGGATGTAACGTACAGCATGGGGAATATAGTCAATAATATTGTGATAACGTGGTACGATGTCAGATGGTTGCTGGACTTATCATGGTGATCACTTCTTTAGGATTATAAATGAGGAATAACTATGGTGTACACCTGAAACTAATATAATATTGTATGTTAGCTGTATTTTTAATAAAAAATCTTAACAAAACAAAACAAATGAATACATATAATATACTACCCGTGTCAGGACCAGTAGTGGTCAGAAGGTGGTAAATTAAAATTCAGATTCCTGGGCTCCTAATGAAACTTCCTGAATTAGAATCTCTGCAAGTGAAACAGAAATCTGCATTTAAAAAATAAGCTCCCCAGGTGAGAAATACTGTCTATTTACCAGCAGTGGTCTCCAGAACTAATGAGAAGCAGGGTCTTTGTTCTGAAAAATGTGGTGCCATTTTAAAAAACAGATGTGAAAAGGAATGATGTAGATAGTCACTAAACAGACATTGACTGAGCATGTATTGTGAATCTGTCTCTGTGGCAGGTACCCAGAGAACAGAAATGGAATAAGACTTAGAACTCCTCTTGAGGACTTCATGGGTTATTTCTAGATATAAACCAATGCATACCCAATTACAATACCGTGTTTCCCCCAAAATAAGACCGGGTCTTATATTAAGTTTTGCTCCAAAAGACACAGTAGGGCTTATGTTCGGGGAGGGGGGGATGTCATCCCGAAAAATCATGCTAGGGCTTATTATCCAGGTAGGTCTTATTTTCATGAAAACACGGTATAATGTCGTATTGCCATTGGGAATTGTATTCTTTGAGGGCAATTAGGCAACATGCATCAAGAACCTTAAAAATGTACGTAGAGAAAATAATTCCACGTCTATGAACTTATCTTAAGGAAATAATTATAACTAACTAGCCCAATAAGAGCAAACTAACATTTATTTATTATGAATTTACGTGTACTTTTTCACTGGAGCCTCACAAATGTCCAAGGTATTAGGTGAAATTATCTTCCTTTTAAAGGTGAAGGAACTTTGAGATGTTAAGAGGTTTATCCAAGATAACACCATTAGAAAGTGACAGGACCCAAAACTCAGTCTGTTGAGCACCAAAGATTATGTTCTTAACCACTGAGGTTTACCCTCTCAAGAGTACAGTATAATCACAGCAGTGCTGCTTATTAATGTGAAAATGGGAAATAAACTAATGTCCCAGCATCAGAAGGTTGGTTATATAAATTATGCCCTCATGTGGCATAGTATATTCAGGTATTAAAAATTATACTAGAGATAGTGTGTCCCAGATGGGAATTTAAGCTAAAATGTGACATATTTTCAAATGGTCCATTGTATTTTATGTGAGTCTGTTTCAAAGTAGTCATATTAAGATAGAACCACAAAATTGGAAAGTTGATTATTTGGTCAGAATTAACCAAATCCTCCCAGTCTTCCCCAATAAGAACCTCTTGATCACTTGAATTCCAACTGTTTCCATTGGAGGCCCTGAATCCCATGGTGGTACAGAGAGGTAATAATCAATAAAGAACTGAATTCTTGTCAATCTACCCTAACTGGACTCCCAGCATTCTCAAAGGGCCTCACTTAATAGAATGACAGCGACTCTGAACCCCTATTTGGATGAATGAAGGATGATGGAAGGTATCCCCAAAGCCCAGGACATCATCAGTGGTCGCCTTGACTACCAGTGTATGAGCTGTTTCTGACCACCAGAGGCTCAGCTGATTGGATGATGGGTTGTCAAGTCAGCATACACCTGGCTTTGCTGGCTTACTCTGTACATGATTTTGACATAAAAGCTAGGACCATGTCTTATAAAGTCCTCCAGTGAACCAGGAAGAAGACATTAACATTTCAAAGCACAAAATACTGTACTTATAAAATATAAAACTAAATGCAAAATTGAGATGCTTATAGTATATTCTCAATTGGCTAGAGTTTAACTACTTAGAGTCCTCTGGTAACTGATGTGTGTGTGTGTGTGTGTGTTTATGTGTACAATGTGTGTGTGTGTGTGTATTTGTGTGTGTGTATATTCCCATAGTACTCTCACAAATGTAATGTATTAGGACTACATTTTTTTAAATAGCAAGACTAAGATATATTGCAAGTTCACTTCATCTTTACCGAGGATGGAAATTATTCTGTGCATTTAACTGACTACTTATACTTTAAATTTCATGGGTTAAAACAGATCATGTATACTGGTTAATGCTGAATTAATCAGACTATTACATTAATTAGGAAATTTCAATTCTGGAACCATTCTAGATAATTAAAGTTTTATTATCCTAGTCAAAGTCATTGCCATATCCACATCTGTTTTTAAGAAATAAAAGAGGGATATCAGGGATTTACATCTCAGGTATTATAAGATAATGCCTCAGCCTTTTATTCTCCTCTGCCTGTGATGACTATACAGTATATACATACATGTATCCCCTGTTTTCAAGAGATAAACCTATTTAAATGAGGACATACAGAGTTTTTCCTCGGTAACAGCTCTGGACTTTCTGTGACTTAAGATGAAGCCCTTCATTATCCCAGTCCCATTATCATCTGAAAGATTTGACTGTGTTTAAACTGCACTTAACTGTATTTAAAATGAAATACAACATATTTACATTTTCTCCCCTCGCTTATTATAAAGTTTATACTTCAAAAATTTTAAATAGAAAATGTTTCCCAGAACGAGGATTTGTATGTATTCCTTTGACTTAGCTGCAAGAATCAATCATATCATGTTAAGGTGCTCGATGAGGCTCTTTTTGAAGCCTGTTATTAAATATACATAAGAATAGACACTTTTTTGTGTGTTCAGAAAGAAAGAGAAAGAAAGTGTTCCATGTTTTTGAAGATTGAAATCCTTCAAAGGTTTTTTTTGTTTGCAAGAAAACAAAAGGCTATTGTAAATTGAAGTGCTGAAACAGCGACAGCAGCGAAGTAATTAATTGCTCATTCATGAAAGAAAAAGTATAAGTGAGAAGCAAAAGTTAACCCTTTTACAAAGTTAACCCCTTTATAAAGTTAAAGTGTGTGGCTAACAAAACAGCTATCAGCTTCTCTGTTTTTAAACACGATGGTCCTCTGTTCTGCTGGTTGTTTTGTCTCGAGAACTGGTGTTACTGGTTGATGTCACCATATCTATCATAGAAAAATAACACAAACATGCATCTAAAAATTGAATTATTTCTCTTGAAGGAAGACCTTGCTGCTTTATGGCACTATATTGCAAAAACCAAGCTAAAGAATATTCTATAACTAGTGTCTTTATGATCATGTCTGTAATTAGATTACCTAATTAAAATACTTTATGCATAAATATATATACACACATATCTGGTAGAAGTGATTATTAAGCTTCCAGGAAACAGTGAACAAATGCTAGAAATTGAAGACTGTGTAGGATTTTCTCTACAAAGTCAAATTAAGTGATCAATCTTATTTAGAAAGGTTTTTCAATATATTTTATGCCCCAGGGAATCCTGCTCCAACCAAGAGCGGTGGCTACTCTGTCTACGTTTGCAACAGCTTGAGCTATGCCATCTCACAGAGTTTGGGGAAACTGCTGCCAGCATAAAGCAAATAATTCCCTCTCCGGTTCTCCAGAATTGCAGGAAACTATAATTTCTCATTATCAAACCTTCTGCTCTGTACCGTCCTGCTGTCCCTTAGAATCATGGATATTATTCACAATCACCTGCCTGTCTTAAGCACAGGTGTATATTTTGATGAGACAAAAATCACACCTAGTTGTCAGCAGTATAACATCTTCCTAAGGTAATGGGGAGACATCTGAAGCAGATGGAAGGGTGGCTAACACGTTCTCATCGTTTAAATATTAAAACCTTGACTGACTTCACCTCCAAAGGTTCACATGTTTAAGTTAGTTGGAAAATCAAGTAGCCATTTGGGTTTTACCCCAAATATTTGTTCACTTTACCCAAAAGAGCCTAAAGCACAGTTTCTTGAATTTCATCTCTAAAAGTTAATTTAACTGGAGGGACCTTTCTTGGACTGCATTGATTTAATCTCTAGAACTACTGATGGCAACAAAACAGAATAGAGTGTAGGATTAATACTAATAAAAATAATAATACTGCTTTAGTCAAGTTCTCAATAACAAATATCTTGTTCTACAATTAACTTCATTTGTAAATTCATGTTTAAAACTCAGAAGCCATTTTCCCATGAAACCATTGTAATAAATGGTTGAGTTTCTTGGTTAGCATGTGAAATGTATTTGGAATTCAGAGGGTAATTATTATTTTATTTCCATGGGTAAACGTATTCAGATTGCCCAGGAATGTCAGGGCAGGTGTCTCTCCCCATAAGTCGGAGCAGGAACACGTGCTCCCCAATCTGTGACCACAGGACTTGGAGTGTGTGGATTGAAGGCACCAGTGTCTGGAGAAGGATTTTCAGCAGGATAGAGGGTTGAATGAGCATCGCTGAAGGACTGGAATGGGAAGCATGGAACTGAGGTACTCAGGGTCAGAGGGATGGCAGGGAGAGAAATTCTTATAAAAAATCATGGAAACATTTGGTCATTGAACAAATAGTGATTGAGGACTTACTTTGTATAAGACACTGGCTATCTTAAATTCCTTTAGGAACTAGTTGGGTACAAAGCAATGCAGTAGAAATTTTAAATTGCAAAATATATTCTAGTGGGTACGTTTCTCGACTTCAGGAACTTCCAGTAGTGGGAAAGAGAGTATTCTCCATCCTATTTTATGGAAATTTTTGTAACTACAAGGGTATAGACAGAGCATGGCAAGCCTTTAGAAGAGGGGAGATCACTTCTAGATCGAGAGATTGGAGATAATGGTGTTTGAGCCAGGTATTGAAGGGTGGATAAGACGTATAGTTATAAGGGTAGAATATCCCTGTCAAGGTGTAGTGAGTACTTGAATTAAGTTGTTTTCAATGGGAATGGAGAATAGGGCATAGAAATGAGAGATAAGACTGTAGAATCAATAGGTCTTAGCAACTGATTGGATAAAGAATAAAGACGTGTTACTATGATTTTTGAGCTGGAGTTGTTGTGAAGGTACTGAGATCATTACAGATAGAGAAAACACAGGAGGAAGTCTGTATGTTAAGTTTAGGTCACACTGAGACTTGAGCAGCCTTTTCAGTCTAGTCAGATGGACAGGTGCAGCCAGCAGTAAGAAATGAGGACTGAGCTATGGAGAGATGCTAGGGCAACGAGTTTCAAGTCCTACAGAAATCATAAGATAAAATCGTCAAGGATTCCAGAAAAGGGCCAAGAATACATCTGGAGGGGGGCATATCTCTCACTTAGGGAGCAGCAGGAGGAAAAAGGGTGTTTAGAGAGATAAGAGTTACAAGGAAAAGGTGTTTATCATTATTAGAAAATGAAAAGATTTATTTTCTTGAGCACAAATAAGCATTCACCTATTAAATTGGTAGCAAGGAAGATTTTTTGGTAACTTTTATGAGAAGAATTTTAATAATGCGATGAAGCTGGGTGCAAAATGGCAAGGGTCAGGGGAGCAAGGTGGGGTCAGGAAGTAGAGGCTGTGTAGAAAAGGAGAGAAACAGTTTCACTGTGAGAAATGCTGTTGCAGGTCATGAGTCAATATAAAGAGACAGATCAATAGCAAAGGTGAACAGGTTACTCTTATACTCAAAAACATTAGGTAGCTGCTTAGGACCTAAATGATACAGTTTATATTTCTCTTTTTTCTTACTGTAGATTTTTTTCTTACTGAGATATAATTCATGCGCTCTAAAATTCTCCATTCAAAAATATGCAGTTCAGTAGTTTTTAGTACATTCTGAGTTAATCACTATCTAATTCCAGAACATTTTCATCACCCCCCACCCCAGTGAAACCCCATGTTAACAGTCAGTCCCCATTCACCCCTGCTCCCAGTCCCTAGCAACCACTAATCTACCTTCTGTCTCTATGGATTTGTCTATTCTGGGTGTGTGTGTGTGTGTGTGTGTGTGTGTGTGTGTATGAAATAATACAATTATATGGCTTTTATGTCTGGCTTCTTTCACTTAGCATAAGGTTTGCAAGGTTTACTTATGTTGTAGCATATATCAATCAGTATTTCATTGCATTTTGTGGATGAATAATATTCCATTGCATGAATATGTCACATTTTGTTTATTCTTTACTTGATGTGTATTTAGGTTGTGCTCACCTTTTGGCAATTATGAGTAATGCTACTGTGAGCATTTGTGTACACTTTTTTGTGTGAACATGTTTTTATTTCTCTTGGGTATATACTTAGGTGTGGTATTCTGGGTTATATGGCAACAAAAAAATATGTTTAACTTTTTGAGGAACTGCCAAACTGTTTTTCACAGTGGGTGTACCACTTTATATTTCCACCTGCAATGTATGATGGTTCTGATGTCTTCATATCCTCACTAACACTTATCCTTTTGATTATAGCCGTCCTAGTGTGTGTGAAGTGGTGTCTCATTGTGATTTTGATTTGCATTTCCCTAATGACAATGACATTGAGCATCTTTTCATGTACTCATTGGCTATTGCATATCTTACTTGGAGAAATGTCTATTCAAATACTTTCCCCAGTTTTTAATTGGGCTGTTTGTCTTTTTATTGTTGAATTGTAAGAGTTCTTTGTATATTCTTGATATTAGACCATTATCAAATACATGATTTGCAAACACTTTCTCCCATTATGTCGGTTGTTTTTTCACTATCTGGATACAGTAATTAATCCCCCCTTATCTGTGGTTTCACTTTCCGAGGTTGCAGCTACCTGTGGTCAACGATGGTCCACAAAAAATTAAATAGAAAATTCCAGAAATAAATAATTCATAAGTTTTAAATTGCATACCATTCTGGTAGCATGATGAAGTTTTGTGCTTTCCTCTTCCTCACTGCCCAGCACATAAATCATCCCTTTGTCCAGTGTATCCACACTGTATATGCCCCTCACCCGTTAGACACTAAGCAATCTTGGTTGTCAGATGGACTATCGTGGTATTGCAGTGTTTGTGTTCCAGTAACCCTTATTTTACTTAATAATGGTCCCAAAGCACAAGAGTAGTGATGCTGGCAATTCAGATACGCCGAAGAGAAGCCGTTAAATGTTTTCTGTCAGTGAAAAGGTGAATGTTCTCGACTTAAAGAAAAAAGTGTGCTGAAGCTGCTAAGATCTATGATAAGAACAAATCTTCTACCAGTGAAATTGTGAAGAAGGAAAAGAAATCTGTGCTAGTTTGCTGAGAGACAGAGACCAGACTCACATAACTTTTATTACAGTATACTGTTATAATTGTTTTATTTTATTATTATTGTTGTTAATCTCTTACTGTGCCTAATTTATAAACTTTATCATAGGTTTGTATGTATAGGGAAAAAAACATAGTGCAGTACATACAGGGTTGACTAACATCCATGGTTTCAGACATCCACTGGGAGTTTTAGCACGAATCCCCACAGATAAGGGGAGGCTAGTGTAGTATCCTTTGAAGTTCACATTTCTGGATGATCTAAAGTTTTCCAGATCTGCTCCCAGTCCATCATCCAGATCTTTGTATCATCCAGATCTTTCTTGATCTCTCATTTTACCCATTCTTACCAGATACATTCACTTTCTATTTTTTAAAAACATCTAAGTATGCTCATCATGTTAATGCCACACTCCCCACTGAAAATAAGTTCCCCGTTTCCTCTACAACTATCTAAGTCTTACCTATCGAAAAAAGCCCACCTCAAATTCTGCCTCCTTTTTGAAACCTTCATTGACAGTCTAAGCCTAGAGTGGTCCCTTCCTCCTTTAAACTCCTGTCGTCTACACTTTCTGTTGTTGCTACTAAATATTTGGTACGTAGCATAGGATACACAGTCTCTTATTCTTAATAATTTTTCAGCATATAGTTTTACCCAGGTGAAAGTGGATTCCTTGCTTTGCATATTTATATTTAAGGGTTTCTCAAAGAGAGAAAGATAAACTTTTACCTTATTGAAATTTGTTCTGGGAAAAACTCTCTAGTTTACCTTTAAAACAATGACCCATAACTGGTACTAAATCAATTCTCTGTCACACACATTCATATTTATTCTTGATATTAAATATATGTAGCAAATTTCCTACCTTTCTTTAATAAAAATAAAAATGTACAGTTTGTAAGTTCTGACTGTGATTCTCAAACAATCATAATATTGGTAGGAAAACTGATTCCACTAATTTTAATAGTCAAAATGCATGTGCTGCAATGTATTATTTTTCTTTTAATTATATTTATTACATGTAAGACAATTAGAGAAACATCTGAAAACACAGTTATTGCCAATATTATGATGAGGCAGTCTTTTTCAAGGAAATGTTATAGAAAGTAACCATTAATGTGGAGACTGGAAAAACTATCTGAATATGTGATGGTTCCCAGCAGGAATACTGAGAAAGGAGTGAAGATTAAAACCAGGCTACAGGTCTGGAGAAACAGGTTACCGAGGTTTACAGTCATGACTGACATCTTCCCAAACGTCACTAAGAAATGACACTTAATCCACGGACAAATACAGAGAAAGCAATAAAGAATAAAACCTGAAGTGGTCAAAAAGCATGTCAGAGAAAGATCAGAGAAAACAGTCCCCCTTTCATACTTCTATATTTTAACTACAAATATAAACTTGCGTGTTGTATTTTGTTTGACACTGGTGATGGATGAAATAACACTGTGTTTTTTTCCTTCCTGAAAAATTGATATGTTTATATTGGGAATTTAAGGTAGAAGAAATGGGAATGAATATTTAATTTCTCTCTATTCCTTTTCCACCAAATTAAGCAAGAGGTTATACACATACATAGCCAAGAGGCCATGTGCAAACCAAATGAACGCAAGGCTAAGATCTTGGTATAAATGACAAATGTGGAAAAATATTTATCAAACTAGGTTCTCTGTTTCCTCCCCCACCTACTCCCCTATCCAAGGAGGGAAATAAAAATTTTCTTTAGTCTGGAGAAGAGAGTGGGGGGTTAAAGAAAAAGCCAGAGAGCTATAGGTCACTAAGAAGGAAACTTGCCTCATACGACCAGTTCAGGCAGAGTCCCAGGGCAGAAGAATCAAACCCTCTGATATACTGTGTTTCCCCGAAAATAAGACCTAACTGGAAAATAAGCCCTAGCATGATTTTTCAGGATGACATCTCCTGAACATAAGCCCTAATGCATCTTTTGGAGCAAGAATTAATATAAGACCTGGTCTTATTTTCGGGGAAACACGGTACTAGGCCATCTGAGCAATTGAGTTACATGCACTGTCTTCTGAGAAGTGTCTCAGAGAACGACAAGGTCCCGAGCTCCTCCACACCTCTGACACAATACAGCATCAACAGAGTGCCTGTGATGACAGCTATGTCTGGCCTGAAAGAGTCTGAGATCGTCCACCCAAAGTAGCACTTCCCAGACCTAGAGAAATATGCTAGAATTGCCACACTCTCCTGTTCCCTGAGAGAGGTGTGCAGAAGTTAGCTGAGGGAGACAAGGTAAGCCTAAAGGGACCTCACAATTGTGACAAAGGGATCTATAGTGAAAGGTAGATTGGGCCAAACAATTTAGGAGTGGATGGTGTTGGAGATATCTTAGTGGTAGCTACTGTGGAAGGAGATGTCACCTGGGGAGTAGATGGGATTGTATGGACATCTCACAGGATGCCATAGAGGACAGATGCTTGCTGGCTGATGACTACATCTCTTCTCCAGATACATGGATGATACAGAAACACCTTAGAATGTAAATGCTCCTCTAGTGAGAAGGAGAAGGAGGGTAAGTTTATCCATAATTAACTAGGGTTACATTTCTATCATACGGGAGAGCAGTAGTATGCTGGTAAATGTTTAACAGCTGGCTCTCCGGCAACAAAACAAAACAAAACAAAATTCAGATTTCTAACATTTGCTGATTTCCATGGTGTAAATACTCCCACCATCGCCAATGTCAAACTACCAACTTGATGTCATTGAGTATAGACCCAGGAAGAGATGAATACAATGAGCTTCTGAGGGATGGTGGGGTTGCCATACGTTGCCAGTTTATGATAGTCCAGGCTTTCAAGTCCTTAGGGAAGAGACACGACCTATGCCCCAGGAGGTTTTCTCTGTCGAATAACAGTATGACTCCTGTATGTTTAACAGTGTGTTCCAAAGGCTCCAAGGGCTAAAATGGGTTGCAATAATCCTTCAGCTCTTTATGATACCCGCAATATTTAGCTAACAATAGAGTTCCTTAAAGAGCAAGTCTTCTATTCCATGGTGAGGTTTTTCCACTGACACTTTGAAAATGGGAAAGCTAGGGAAAGAAGATGCTAAGTAATGAAAACTAGTAGTCCAGTTTATACACACCCTTTAAGAAAGCAGCATTATTTCCCTGCCATATTTCACAGTATTAACAAGAATAAAAGCCTAATATGTGATAATAAAAGGGTAATAAAAGGCAATTGCATTTTTTATCAGAAAATTAGTCGTGATGATTCATCTATCTTCTTGGTTCTAAAATTAAAAATACATCCGGTGTTTCTTAAAAGAGTACCATAAAAGATGAATGAGTTAAATTCCTCTAGGCAATTTCCAACACTAAGAAGAGATGCCTTTTCAAACTAATGACTATTTCATAGATGCAGTGGAGAGATATTCAGCATCTGTAATTCTCTTTGGTCCAAGAGTGAAGAGATAAGTAGTAATCATGCCTTCAAGGTAGAATTCATAATCAAATCCTTAATTAAACTCAATATGGAAAGTCCTTAATAAATACTGAAATCTGACTATCAGATTTTCTTGCAAATAGTTAATGCTGTGTTCAGTATCTGCTATCTGAACATCACTGTGGAAAGAATTAAGCCTTTCTTTTATTTACTGGGTACTCGGGAATATCAATGTCATATTTAAATGAAGAACTATTCTATAATTTAATAACACACCTACATATCATCCTATTTTTGCTTTACACATATTTAACACTTTTCAGAGGAATTTCAATTCATTTTCCTATTTTAAAATTTATATCCATTATGTATTAAGTGAATATATGTGGGTGATTCTTTCTTCAAGGGGTTTTTAATCAACTATCTTCTATTTTTTCTGACCAAAAATCTCACTGTCTTTCTTGACTCTTCTCTTTCATTCATACCTCAAATTTGACAGCAAATTCTATCAGCTCTACCTCAAAAATATATCCCGAATTCTATCAATTCTTACCTTTCCTACTGCTACCCCAGGACCAAGCCACCCCTATTTCTCACCTGAATTATTGTGATAATCTTTTACCTGCCTCTTTGCTTCCACCCCTGGCCCCTGCAGTCTGTCCTCAGTATGTAGCTAGAGTATCCTGTTCAAACATAAATCAGATTTTGCCACTCCTCTGCTCAAAACCCTCCAATTGCTTCCCAGCTCATTCACATGAAAGCCAAACTCGTTATAATGGCCTGCCATGTCCTCATGATCTGGATCCCCCACCTCTCACCTTCCTCTACCTTTATGACCATCTCTTCTGTTTCTGACCCTCCCATCCCATCCTCACTTTCTCTCCTCCAGCCACGCTGATTTCCTAGTGTTTCTGGAACATACTAGGCATACTCCCAACTTAGATTGTCCCCTGTCTTGAATGCTCCTCTCCTATGTCTTCATGGCTAGACCTCTCACTTCTATCGGTCTTTACTCAAAAGTTTGTTCTCCATGATACCATCATGCCTCTCCTGGTCACAATGATCTAAAATTTCAACCCCCTGCCTGGACGTTGCATATTGTCCTTAATATTTTCATTAGCACTTGTCATCATTTAACATACAATTTATCTATGTATCTTGCTTGCCATGTCTCCCCAACAAGAATGTAAGTTCCATGAGGGCAGAGAGTTTTGTCTGTATCATAATTGCATCATCAGTGCCTAGAACAGTTAAATAAATATTTGTTAAATGAATGAATGGAATCTTTCATTCACATGGATTAACTTTTATAAAATATGTAAAATATGTAAATAATACCAGGTTACCTGCTGCATTTATGTTGTGCTGAGAACAATGAGAACAAGCAAAGGATAAGTGCTTTTATCCTAGGAAGGCAGTTATTTGAATTTCTCAATTAGAACATGTCATCTTCCTGATAGCAAGTCTACAGGCTTCTAGACAGAGGTCGGGTTTCAAATCCTGCTTGAAACATGGAAGGAACATCTTTGAGAATACTTGAATTTTGGCAAAATGTTTGGAAATTAGAGTAGACTAACTAGACAGGCAGTATAGCGTAGTGGTTAAGAGAGGGGCTCTGAAGTGAGAGAAAGCCTGAATATGTATTGTGGTCTAGGGTGCTGTGTCTGTGAGAATTTGGGCAATTTGTTAAATTTACTGGCCTCAGTTTCCTCTTCTGCAAAATGGGGATAATTATAATTATATTACCTGCTTCATAGGGTTGCTGGGAATATTAAATGAATTAATTCATATAAACCACTTAAAACGATGCTTGAACATAGTGTTTGTTAGGTTGGAATTAGTATTTTCATCATTATTATTTTGACGCTAAGCACTGTGAGGACGAGGGCTACCAGGCAACTCAAAGGACCCTGAAAAGTGATTTCAGAGAAGATACTGAATAGAACTTGATGACTGGTATCTAAGGTAGAAGCATGGTGGGTGGCGGGGGTAATTTGAAACACATTTCATAGTAGAGGGTTCTGAAGCCACATTAGTTGGATTTTCTCCCAGTCATCACAGGCTGTAAAGAGGAGGATGAAGGGAGGGGTGTATTCCAAAAGCCCCGTCTTAATTTTTCCTGAATTTCTGGTATTCCGATAGAAGTGAAGGGGGTAGCCAGAGTAGAGACAGCTGGCAGGGAAGGAGAAACAGTGTTTTATTTGTGACTGGATAATGCTATTCAGTAGGAGGAGTGTATAAAAATTCTCATTAAAAAAGAGAAACTAAGAAGTCATTTGAAATAAAGTAGAAAATAGAGTCAAATATCCAGATGACATGCTGAAACTCGACCATCCATTTGATGTTTCTGAATATCTTGGTGTCTAGCATTGTGTAGGTAAAATATCCAGCTGCTTGTCTAAAGTTTTCATTTTTCATCCAGATGTTTCCATTCCTTATTGTACATGGATATATTTAATAATATTTATAGTTCAATTAGACATTTATGAAAGCAATTACGAAGTTTGATTGGATATTCATAGTTTTGAAACTATAAAGAATGGCATAAAATGTTTGTACCGCTATAATAAAATTCTATTTTTATTTTGCAAAGATGTACTTGATTTTTCAATAGAAGAAAGAACTTTAAAAATCCAGTGTGATAACCAATTTGACACATCTGTTCTTCCCGTACAGAATCTTAGAACTGTGGGGCTGGAATGAACTTTAGGTCCCAGACTGGCTACAAGAGAGGACCAACTCCAGGAGACAAGAGTTTGTACGGAGGGTATCTGACAGCTGCCTTCCTAAGTTTTTGTCAATTAATCCTATTTCGGGTTGTTGTAGCTGCTGCTCAGAATCCATCTTTGTCCTTTTCCCTCAGCGTAATGCTCTAAATATTTAAAGGCAACTCTCCTCTCTCACCTAACTTCTCCATTCCTCAGACAATAGCCTTCATTTTTCTCCTATCATTCTTCAGACAAGTTGGTGTTGAAATACTTCTCTACCTTAATCACTTCCTCTGTATATACATTTCTGTAGTTTGATTTCCTCTGAAAATTATAACACTGGGAATACATACAGTCCTCTCCCTAGAGTCTGACCAGTCCAGAGGTCAAGGGGGCTATCACTTTTCTTATTTTGGACTCTATAGATAGGCATGTGGCCCAAGTACTCACCAGTATTTTTGGAGTTACATTTCAGTGCTGATGTCTATTATTTGAGGTTAACTGAGATACCGATAGCTGCATTCTTTTCACGTGAGCAGCTCTCACTCTCTAGAATCCCCACCCTGTTAAGGGGCTTTGCTGGTACACCACCACTGAGAACAGGACATTACTTTCTTCCCTGCTGAGTGTTATCTCGTAAGCTCCTGTGCATAATTCAGCCTGTTCAGAAGTTTGAGTGTGTGTTTAATATGTTACTTATCCTTTCCGTTGTTAGATCAGCTGAAAATTCAAAAAGCATGGTTTTGTAAAAGGGGTCAAATGTATGGTGACAACGGGAAACCAGACTTTTGGTGGTGAGCACATTATGGTATGTACAGGTATCGAATTATACTGTTGACACCTAAAACTTATATAATGTTATAAACCAATGTTACCTCAATAAAAATGAAAACAAAAACAAATAAAGCATGCTTTCCATGTCTTTTTTAGGTATTTGATTAAAACAGAGCTAGACCTGTAGGAGATCGTTGGGGATATCTCTCCTGGCTAATATCAGTAAGAAGAGCCTTGGATCCATTCTTTGGATGTAATCTCTGAAGGAGATCTATGTTTATTCAAAGTGAGGAAGATATTTGGGAATATACAGGTTTTGTTGTGGAGTTTACAATTTAAGTGCCTTAAAGGTTTCATTTATTGCTAAGAATTAACATCTAATTAATTTGTTAAAATGTTTCAACAACAGCAAACAAAATAGGTAAAGGAAAAAAGAAAAAAAAGATTGTTGTCATGTACAAGAAGTGAAGTTGAATTGTGCCCTGATTAATTGATTAAGGATGGTTCCTGCAGTGAATAATTAGGTTCAATAACTGTCAATATAATTTGCAATCAATTATCACTTATGAAACCAGCCTATAGCAAACTCAGTTTTACATGAATCCTAATGCAACTGCCACATCAGGGAGCATGACTTTCCATTTCTTTCATAATGTCATTTATTTAACAAATCATATTTGAAAGCTCTCACGTTATATCCCACAAGGTACCTTCCTTTCGCTTTCAGAAATTTCCTTCAAATTTGTTGTTTCTCTTTTCCAGAAAGCCCATGTGATTAGTGGCTGTGGTTAAAAGTCCTCCAGCCTGTGGCCGATAGAATTTCCCATAATTCTTCACTGTCCTGTAGAGGTATCACACATCCACACCTTTACCATGACTTCACTGTGAGTAAAGAGTATTTTCTTGCCCTTTGACTTGGGGACTTGGTTATGGGACTTGCTTTGACCGATGGAATGTTAGCAGACATGTCGTTAGGAGAGGCTTGAAATGTGCTTATGTAGATGGACTTGCTCTCTTGTGCATCACCATGAGAAGAGCTTGCCCATGTAGCGGCTGCCCTTTCAGCCTGGATCCCAGAATGAACACACATGGAATAGAACTGAGCACAACCTGCGCAAGGAGTCACATCCAGTCAGATTCACAACCTGAAGCAAAGCTGCCTCCTGAGCCCAACTTAGATGAGCTGAATCCCAGCTGACCTGAGAACCTGTGAGCATGAGAATACATGTTTATTGTTGCATGCCATCAAGTTTTGAGGCTGATTTTTAAAAAAATGCAGCCATGACAACGTGGGCTTTCCTATCAAGTACTATTTCTTAATTTAAGGAGGCTATTCATTGTCTACCCCATCATCTAATCAGAATTTAGCTGCCAGAAACTTCCCTTACCTGTAATGCGGTGAGGAACACAGAAGAAATAAAGAGATCTCTGGGTGGCCAAAAGGGATATAATGTTCACACACTAACATTCACACATTTATTCATAGGAGAATTCTTCAGACACTCACTCAGGTATATTCATTCTAATCTCTACATTCAATATAAAATCTTTGCTAATCTGGTGTCCTAATCATGAGAAAGTATAAGAAGCAATGTAAAAGTGAGATAAAGGCGGTTACATCAGGCACAGGAATGGAAATAAAGAGAGAGTGTATGTCTTGATAGCAAATGGGAAAACATGGCAATTATAGTAGTCTGAGATTTTCAGTGTGGGACCAGAAACCCCGCCAACATCTGTAAGTTCTGAGGGCATCGCTGCTTCCCAGCATGGCCTCAAAACTGAGGTTCATGAAGATGCATACTTTTGGGGCATAAGATAGCATGCTAGGGGGTAGAGGCAATGTGGGACTACCTGGAACTTTAAAAAAATCTTTATGGTAAATAAAAATAGTCGCTCCAGGCTTTTGAATTTTATGGACTAGTAAAATAAAATAAAAGGGGAGGGGCTCAGTTGTTTTTATTTTTTGGCCAATTAAGGCTATTTATTGACATCATTTCATAAAAAAAAAATATTTTAACATTAACCAAATAGGAGGGACATAAACTTTCTGAAAGGAGGTCACTGGGCAAAGCAGACATTGTCAAATCTATGAACCACTGATTTAAATAATGAACTTCATTCTCAAAGGTATATTATGAAATGCAAGACTTAGATAATAATTTAAGATAAAAATGAGGTATTTCATGCTTATTTTCTTGGAGACGATGCTTACTCTCTTCTACTGGTAGAAGAAGTTGTGTAAAAATATTTGAGAGATACTGATCTGTCCGTTAAATCAAGTGCATGTATGCCTAGGTAAGAAAACAGAGAAGTATAGTGTGCATTTTAGGAGGTAGCACAACAACTTTCCATCAAATGGTTGAAATATAAAAGATGATGATGCTGTCGATGGAGGAGTACATTTCTGCTTACCTGGAAATGTAACTATGGAATCTCATTTGTTACCGATGTATTCTAGATAGCTGAGTTACTATTATTTACCAATCAAGCAAATCTCACCTCGTCCCAGAAACTTCCATTGAGATATAGTCTTGAGTTATTTCACAGTGATTTTTATAGCCATAGAAATGTCAGTTTGCATCTAGGGCTGATCTCTATTTGGAAAGAAGAGGACGTGGCCTGAATGGAGGGGGTTGAGGGCCAAGTTGTCCTTCCCGCAAGCATTCCCTACCGTAATTTCTGTCATTGGTATCATTATAATGACTTTTATCATGAAGTACCAGGCACAGCAAGCACACAGGCCACCCACATTTCCTACCATGTGCTAGGAAGGATGAGAGACACAGACATGTATTACTTCCGTCTCAAAGAGTTTATCGTGTAGCTGGAGAGATAAGGCAGATATAAGACAGTAAAACTAAACAATAAAGATCAGGCAGTAGTTAATTAAGAACTAAATATGTGTTGTTGTTTTCAGAAGTTGTAGGTAGTTTGAGGAGGAGAGGTCTAGCAGGCCTGGAGCAGCAGGAAGCTTTCAGGGCCTGAAGTGAGGGTACGATTTTAGAGAGTGGCGAGAAGTAGAGAGGCCTATCCCAGGAGCCTGCCATGTTGTGGGGTGGTGACCTCAATACCAGGAACCTACCAGAGGCAGTAGAAAATCGTTTGGATAGTTGGGAGGAATGGCAGGGGATCAAGGGCATTAGACTTCAAATTAAAGTAAGAGGAGATGAAAGGTTTTTGAAGAGATAAGTTATGTGATGTTGAGAAAGGTTGATCTGAAGATAGGAATAACAAGAAGACAACAGTTAAATGGAAAGTGAACCACCTCATAAAAAACAGATTGATTCTTTATGAATTTAGGCAACACAGGTTACCCTGAAGAGATGAGATAAAAAGGATAGGTAAGCTCCTGTGAGTTTATGTATGTGGAAGAAGAAGGGGAAGATTTGAGATTGGGCAGTTGTCCTAAAAATAATGGGATATTTGGGTGACCAATGCCAGTTTGCAATGTGACTTCTGGAATTTGGGAGGTGTATTTGCTTCATAACTTTAGGGGTCCTGAACCAGCCCTGGATTCTCAGGAAAGCTAACCACCCCAGGAAATCAGGGGAGGGGTAATGCTAGGCCTCTCATCTCTTTAAAAGATACAGAATTGGTCTATGGTGGTAAAAATAATGGTTGCTAGGGATGGTCTTGCATCTTTTATACCTGCTGCAAAATTCTCCAACTCTATGATCACTGTGGACAGCAGACATGCACAACTGTTAAGGACTTTCTATACTTTAAGTTAATCAGATGCAAAGATCAACCAACCCTGTGATGTGGCTATTGAAAGTTTCACGGTCGGGGAGGTAGATGCTCAGTAAAGGTAACATGGTGATAAAGGGAAGTCAGGGCTTCCCCGCCAGTCTTCTGACCACATATACCTGTGCCCTTCTCTGTTCTCTGTCTCCCGCAAGGGCAATGAGCTTCTCAGAAGAACCAAATTGCTGGAGAGAGTCAAATGATGCATAAAGAGAAATAGCATTTTGTTTAAGAACTCAAATAATGGAAAATAAAAGCGGTCCATACTTGTACACGACATGTTCATTTATGCACTCCTCTCAGTGTCTATATAAGAAGTGTTGCTTGAAATGGAAGTTCTTTGTACTAAGTATAGAGAACCCAAAACAAGATGTTTTCATTCTCAATCAAGAGGTTACAGACAGACAGTAAAACTGTGCTTTTCATACTGTGTTCAGGGCAGGCCCAGGAGCAGGGGAAAGGGTAAGGTGGAATCAACATGATATTAGGGACCTCTTGACTCCTTCTCCCACCCCACATGCTCTACTTTTTTTTTTTTTTTTAAAGCATTTATTTTAACATATGTGTAGGATTTCCTTTGAACAAAGGGTTATACAGCTTAAAAAGGAGAGCCAGCTCTTTGTTTTTCCCCAAATACCATCCTCTGAACAACTCAATTGGATTTACTCTGAAATCAAACCTGGTTTTAAGTTTAGTGCTACAGATGATATAAAATAGGATACATTATTCTAAAAGTGCAAGAAAATATGATCACAATATTCAAATAATGACTAAATATTTTCACCTAACCACTGAAGTGAGAGAAAACTGACTCCAGAGGAAAAGCAGCCATGCCAGCCACATACATAACAGGCCGTGCTTCAAGACCCTTGGGGTAAATAGAGGATGGACTTACTCTTTGGAAAGCAAATGGCACAGGAAGTGTAAGTGCTTGTTACACACAGCAAGGACTCAGAGATCGGCTGGCAACACTGTCATTCAGGTCTTTAGGGGAGAGTTTTAGGGATGAAATAGAAAGAGTCTAAAGATTTAAAAAGCTGTTTACATATATTCTTGAATTGGCTCTCCAGACTAGCTTTATCATTTTACACTATCAGAACGCATCAAAATATTGTGGGAATGTTTTCCCCACAACTTCACTAACTGGGGATTATTATTTTAAGGATTTTTGCCAGATCCAGGCCTTTGAAAAAAACTCAGTTGGAGGAGGTAGAGCGTTCTGCATCGACTGGTGCCCTGGGTCGCTGCCCATCACTGTGGGAGACTGATGTTGTACAGAGCAGGACCCAGGGGCACAGTCCTAATTTGTGGCATCTTGGGCAGGTCTACAACCAATCCAGTGGAATCCGAGCTTTCCATAGAGGATAGGCTCATCTGAATGAACATTATAGTTATACATCTAGGGCGGTGGAGCGATCTGAGATAATTTGAACTTCTGAATACCAACGACAGTACAATGTTTGAAAAGCTGTAAAAACGACTTCCTCACAATTCACAATTGAAGATGGAGACTTTTATAATTCTGCCCCCAAGTGTTCCATTTTAAGCATCTTATAGGTAAATAGAAGTAAATGGAATGTATTTAAATTGGATTTGTTCTCAAACCTGTTTCAACTTGAGCAATTGCTGCAATAAAATTTCCTTTAATATCTTTGTTTAACTGCCATTGGTAAAAAAAAAAAAAAAAAAAAACCTAAATCTGAAGCTATTTCTAAAATTGAAGATTGAACATAATTGATATTAAGTACCATTAAGCTCATTATTGGTCTTGTAAAGATATTTCTACAGTCTCTGGAATGAATATCATCGCAGGGAAAAGAAAGTTCATCTTTTATGAGTCTCCTCTATTCAATTCTATTCACCAGATTACGCCATGTCATGTGCTAGCCTCTGAGTACTGGGAAAATGAGGAACAAACCCAATCTTCAAGAAGCTCTGTCTAGAGGTGAGTGACATATGTACATGTACACAAATAATAATGCATGGTGACAATGCTATATAATAGAGACAAGTTTCACATAAGTGCTTTGGAAACACAAATGTGAAGCTAGTAATTTTGTAGTCACAGTAGGGGGAATGGGGTAAGGAAGGCCAGGAAAACTAATCAGGTTAGTTTCATTTCAGCTGGGTCTTAATTAAGGAACAGGAGGTTGTTGGGTAGAGAAGGGGGCAAGGAGGTTCCAGACAGTGAGAAGAGTTAGTCTAAATGGGTGGAGGTCAGAAAATTCTGATAACGGGGAAATCCAGTGTGTTTAGAGCTATGGTCACATGAATGAGGAGACCCTGGACGGAAGCCTGGAAATCCCAACCAGATAAGCTGTAGGCAGGCTGTGAACTGCATGTTTACTTGTCCACTGAATACTGAGTTAGGATGTACTTTGACTCTGACTCCTACCCTTGGGGGATAAGCTCTCACTTCACTGCCTCTGTTAATGGACTGCATTTCCCTTCTCCTAAGATGTATACAAAAGGAAAAGAAATAGGATTTTAATACATTTCTTTCCAACAACTTTATTTGTATTTGATTTTCTAAGAGAAACATTCCGTGTATGGATCTATAGAAACATGTATGATTTTAGTGAAATATATATTTCTACAGAACCATAATCATTTCTATCAGATCCTTCCCATTCCACAATAAAAGTCCTTAAAATGAATGACAAGCCAATGGTATAGCATTATCTCTACTAGGGATTTTTTGATAGTGTTTGTCAGTGTTTGAATAGTGCAGTTTTGCATGGGAACAGGCAAATTGTGGGCTCTTAACAAAAAGCATCTCAGAGAATTCTTTTGATGATGATGAATTTTATCTTTGTATAAGGGGTTATGCTGGGTGATTTCTAATGTATCTTTCTCTCTCTCTTTTTCAGTTCTTTCTCACTCTCTTTACCTCACTGTATTTCCACAGGGTGGTCATAAGATCTGGAAACATAATAACATTATTTTATTACGTTTTGTAATATCAATGAATCCTTCAGATTCATATAACCTATGTCTGCAGATTTGATGGCCAGCGTGTAGTACCAAACTGCCTGATGCTGCAATTAATCAAATATATTTTGGGATATTAAAAAAGACGAGATGCTTAAAAATCATTGATCCTATTTAAGTAGGGTTTACTTTGGTAGATCTCCTTGTCACTTTGGAGATGTAGTTTAGGTATAAGCTGATATTTTTTATATCTCTGTCAGAAAGCAGTTATATATGATGTTCTAGGTATATTGATTGGTAAGGGGACCATTGGGTTAAAATGAACAGTTCATGGTAGACTTGGCTGAAACTGGATATAGAATGGCAGGACAGAAACGAAGGCAGAGGCCATGATAAATTGGTACCTAAATACGGGGAGTCTGTCAGAGCTTGATTCTGCCCTGGCTACATCCAATCTGCACAGAATATTTCAGCTATACATCTAGCTTTGAAAATGGAAGAAGGGGGAAATGAGTCAGGACTGTGGCTGGCCTCCAGGAGCTAGAAAAGGTAAGGAAACATAGTCTCCAGGCCCCCAGAAGGGATGCAGCCTTGCTAACACCCTGACTTTAGCCCTTAAGACCTATTTCAGAACTCTGACCTACAGAACTAGCAGATAACGAATTTGTACTGTTTTAAGCCACTAAGTTTGTAGTAATTTGTTACAGCAGCAATAGAAAACTAACACCTATGTCTGCAGACTTGAATTATTTTATGTGTATAGCACCAAATTACACACTGCAGGTTTATGTTTGTTTTGGGATACCTCTTTCGAAGACTTTATGGCACTTACTTTCAAAATTAAAATTAATATACTTTAAACTTCAGTGCATCAAAGGACACTGTCAATAGAGAGAAAAAGCAATCAACAGAATGGAACAAAATATTTGCATACCATATATCTGATAAGGGATTGATACTCAGAATATATAAAGAACTCCTACAATTCCACAAAAACAACAAAAAAGTAAATCTCATTAAAAAATGGGCAAGGGACTTGAACAGACATTTCTCCAAAGAAGATACATGAATGAGTAATGAGCAAACAAAAAGATTGTCAACATCACTAATCATTAGGGAAATGCAAGACAAAACATGAGATACCACTTCACACTATTAGAATGTTTATTGTCAAAACAACAGAAAATCACAAGTGTTGGTGAGAATGTGGAAAAATCAGAACCCTCGTGCACTGCTGGTGGAAATGTAAAATGGTTTAGCCTCTGTGGAAAACAGTATAATGCTTCCTCTTAAAATTAAACATAGAAATACCATATAACCCCAAACTTTCACCTCTGAGTACATACCCAAAATAACTAAAGCAGGGACTTGAACAGATATTTGTACACACATGTTCATAGCAGCATTATTCACAATGGCTGAAAGGTAGAAATAATTCAAATGTCCATTGATAGGGGAATAAACAAATAACATGTGGTATATACATACAGTGGAATATTAGCCTTAAAAAGGAAGGAAATTCTGCCATATGCTACAATATGGATAAACCCTGAAGACATTATCCTAAGTGAAATAAGCCAGACATGAAAGGACGGAGATTCTATTATATGATTCCACTTCTATGAGGTACTTACAGTAGTCAAATTAATAGAATCAGAAAGTTTTTTTTTTTTTTTTTTTTTTTTTGTGCTGCTAAGGATTGGGGGAGTAAAGAATGGGGAGTTATTGTTTAAGAAATACAGGGTTTCAGTTCAGGAAGATAAAAAAGTTAGGGAGATGAATGGTGGTGATGGCTTCACAGCAACATGAATGTACTTAATGCCACCGAACTATAATTTAAAATGGTAAAATTTATGTATATTTTACCACAATACAAAATTAATATACTTTGAGTACAAGGAAAAAAAATGAGACTGGTTCAGGCATGTTTGAAAAACAGTAAGGAAAGCATAGCAAGAGAAGGGGTCTTTGTAGGGCGGTGGTTCTCAGCTAGGGGAGATTTTTAATCCCAAGGGGACATTTGATAATATCTGGAGACATTTTTGGTTGTCACAGCTGAGGGGTTGCTACTGCTATTTGGGGGGAGAGGATGGAGATACTGTTAAATACCCTACAATGTACAGGACAGCCTTCCACAACAAAGAATTATCCAGCCCAAAATGTCTGTAGTGCAAAGGGTAAGAAACTGTTCTAGAGAGAGGTATTTGGGTAATATGGTCGAATAGAGTTAGAAATCATAAGTCTCTTAAATATTAAGTTAAGATGTGTAGAGTTTGTGCAATAGGTCATAAATTCTTTAAGGTAGCATAAGGAGGACTTAGTGGTGATTGGGAAAGATTAATCATGGGAGGATGGGTTAGATGCAAGGGAAAGTTACGGACGGGAGCTCAGACAGGCAGTTGCTGCAGTAATCCAGCATGGTGTGGCAAATGTATAGTGCTCCATGTAGTTGCAAGTGCCAGGAATTGTTATAAGGGCTTGATATGTATTAATAACTCACTTAGCCCTCATAACACCTGTATGTTAGAATCATAGTTCTTAGTTCACAGAAGAGGACACGAGGAACAGAGTAAGTATCAAGGTCAGTAAAGGATGAAGCTGGGCTTTGATCCCAGGAAGTCTGTGCTATTCTCTTTTTACAGATTGAACTTTTTTTTCTTTTAATGTCTAGATACACCTTTTTTTTTTCTGTCAACTTGGGTCGAAAACTAGGTTTATGGTTAAGTAGGATAAGGGTATTATCCAGACTTTACTACCTCCTTTCTACATTAGACTGAGTTTGAGGAAGACTGAGAAAGGTGATAAGACAGCAATTGGCTTCTTGAGTTTTAGA
Organism: Rhinolophus sinicus; assembly: GCF_057876585.1. Taxonomy (NCBI): domain Eukaryota; kingdom Metazoa; phylum Chordata; class Mammalia; order Chiroptera; family Rhinolophidae; genus Rhinolophus; species Rhinolophus sinicus. The sequence goes on from NC_142503.1 coordinate 122,168,262, forward strand.
AAATTGCTTGGAGGGAAGATTAGAATTAAGAGTGGGTGAATTAAAAATATAGGTGGAGGAGGTGAATAATCAGCGAGAGATCGCAATTTCTCACCCACCAGCTCTCAAATTCTGACTCTCCAAAAGCTTCAACAGCCTGTAGATGCCATTCCACTGACAGGCGTCAAACTTGAAAAACACAATCTAGGCCAGGACTGTCACTCCACCTCCCACTCCCCAGTAACACTCACTCATCCTGAACACTTCCCACTCAATAATCCTTTCCCATGAAAAGGAAGGAAGCTAGCTGTGCCCTGCTGTGATGGCCTTGTGTGAGCTTGTTTGGGGAGTGGGGTGGGGGGTTCTATGCCCCTGAGGAAGGAGAGAGGAGAGAGAAGGGGGGCTCTGTTTCATTGAGAGAACTCATCACACTCTGCTGTTTGCCTGCTCTTTGTAATCAGTATTGCAGTTTGCCATTGCTCTGAAAATCTGGAAATGGCAGAAAAGTTGCTGGCCCAATTAGTATTTGTCCCTGAACAGGTTCAAGACCTGGAACCCAGCTGTTTCAGTCTTGATTCTATCACGAATGCATTCTGTGATCTGGGCATTACAATATTCATCATTGTATTACTGCCTGCAACACCTTCTTTTCATATTCATAAAAGGCGGCAGGAGTAGGCAGATATTAGCATTTTTTTTTCTGATAAAAAAACCCTGAAGTTCCAATAGGATAAGTGATCTGTTTAGGATCACCTAGTTGTCACGTGACAAAACTAGGACATGAATGTGGTTCGACTCACTTCGAATCCATTTGTTCTGATGCCAATGTTTCTCCAACTCTAGGGTGCGTAAGTATCACCTGGGGACTTTATTAAAACAGATTCCTGGGACCTACTCCAAGGTAGGATGTGTGCACACCTATGTAATAATACTAATGGTATCTATTAATATCCCTCTGTTATTTAGGTATTATGTCTGTACTAATTAAGTAGGTCTGGGGTGGCACCTGAAAATCTGCAATTCTAAAAACCACCCAGGTGATAGTACTGGTGCTGGATTATGGGTCATTTTTAAAGTTGCACTACTTTATATTACATCAATGTGCCTCTTTGTACCTCAGTTTCCTGATGTGTAAAAGAGAGATAACTGGCTCTCTTTACCTCTCAGAATTGCTATTGGGATGGTGGCAGATTGAAAATGACTACAGGGCTGGATGAAAAAGGTGAAGGGATTAAAAGTACAAACTGGCAGTTACAAACAGTCATAGGAATGTAAAGTACACAATAGGGAATACAGTCAATAATATTATAACAACTATGTACGGTGTCAGGTGGGTACTAGACTTATGGGGGATCACTTAGTAAGTTATATAAACTGCTATATACGTGTAACTAATATAATATTGAATGTCAACTACAACTGAAATTTTTTTTAAATTAAAAAAGTTTTTTGCTGATATGGAGAATAAAGATGATTTATTTAATCCAAAAAAAGAGAAGAGAATAAATTTGTATAGTTCAAATAAAAAAAAAAAGGCTACAAACACTTTGCAGTTCCTTCCATAAAGATAAGTTATTCCCTTGAATCTGGGCTAGCTTGGTGACTTGCTCTGACAAATCAGATCTGGTAAAAGTCACGTGACTTTCAAGCAAGAACTTAAGTTGCCCTGCAGCTTCCACTTTTGCCTCCATGTTACCCTGAAGCCACCATGTGAAGAAGCCCAGACTGGAACCGGTGGTGACAGAGACCCTGCTGACAAGACGTGAGTGTGGTCATCCAGGTCATCCCATCAGCTAAACGGTACCACATGAGTGAGCAGAAGAGAGACAGCCCGATCCACCCATAGGATTACCAGAAATGATAATTTGTTGTGTTTAGGGTGGTTTGTAATACAGCAATAAATAACACAATTGAGGATAAAATAGATAGTAATTAGGAAAACATTTTGAAATTACAGTAATACCTCTGCAGTTTCTCCTCTAAGAATAAAGCTTTTTCATAATTAATAAAACCAGCTGAACTAAAAATTAACATAGCAGATGAAAGATTTAAAATCAAGCTAGTAGAAAAAGCATTGAGTAAAAAGGAAATCTATGAAGAACATACTAATAAAAATACATAAATGAATGAATGGGTGGGAGAGAAGAGGGTTCTTCTGTCCATCTATAAGTATACAGGGAGGGAGTGGTGGAGTTGAAAAACCAGCATTTTGCAACCACGTGGTGAAAACTGATTAGAGCAAGAGTCACCAGCGGATGCCAAATCTGGGGAGAAAGTTTGAAGATGATACATGGTCTCAATATGTCTTCACAGATTGTTATTCATTACAAAAGGAAAATCCTTAATTACACAGTAGGACAATCATACAATACCACGACTGGGTAATCAAAATTAAAATCACCAATGAGGATGGATAGACATTATGTACCTCTAGACGTGATACTACAAGGACACATCCTTGGGGATTTGTAACCTGAAGCTCATGAGGAAACATTAGATAAACTCAAATTGAGGGATACTCTAGAAAAAAAACAAACTGGCTTGTGTTTTTGAAAAATTATATCATGAAAGACAAAGACTGAGGAAGTGCTCCTGATAAAAGGAGACAAAAGAGACATGACAACTAAATGCAATACATGATCCTTAACTGGATCCTGTACTGGAGGGGGGAAATGCTATAATGGACATTGGGAAATTTTAAAAGACTGGAACATAGACTGCAGATTAGATCAAAGTCTTGTTTCGATGTTAAATTCCCTGAACTCCATCATTGTACTGTGGCAATGTACACCAAATATTTGTGGTGTTAGGAAATGCACATTGAAATATTAAGGAGTAAAGGGTCATGATGTATGCAATCTACTTTCAAATAGTTTAGAAAAAAGAAATTACACACATGCACACATGAGACAGAGACAGAGAGAGATCCAGTGAGTGAGCATGCAAGAGAGATGATAAAGCAAAAAGCAAATGTGGCAAAAATGTCAAAAATTGATGAATCTTGATAAAGGGTATATGAGCATTCTTTAAGCTATTCTTGCAACTTTTCCATGAATTTGAAATTATTTCAAAACGAAATATTATAAAAAGCATATAGGTGGATACATGTTTTATTTCCACATGAAGATGACCTTTGTGAACTTAGTAAAAAGCAGAGATCATCCATTAAGTGGCTGAGGCCCACAGAACTCAGAATGGTCGCTGTGAGAGTGTGCGCTCCGCCTCGCCATGCTGCACGGCCAAGCTAAACAGCCTTTCCTAGGGTGCTGTACAACGAGGAGTTTCCTAGCTTCTCCATCAAATTGTCCAAAGCTGTCTACACAGCATCCCATGTAGGAAAGTCCTTGGACCCCCTCTGCCTCCCTCTCTGACTTTGAGCTTTGAAACCATCAGCAGGAGGGTCAGAGTCCAAGGTTACAGTCTGGGAAAAGGAGACTCTGGGTGTCCAGCACAGCCTGGCCAGTGGGATCTGGTGGGGATGGTGGAGCCTTTTGTTGGACTTCCTTCCACTCCTGTTTCAGAACATGCAAGAAAATGTCTTGCAGCATTAGCCACCAATGCTAACAGTTCATCTGAACCCCACGAACAGGACTTTAGAAGAAGATTCCAGATCTGGAGTACAAAGAATAAATACTGTGTTTAATAAATAATACAGCAGCAGCTGCTACCATTTACACGTATGGAATGCTTCTATGTGCCAAATCCTGTGCAGTCACTTTACCGGCGCTATTCCCTCTCTACTATCCTTTGTGGTGTAGGTTTCCAAGAGCGTGCCCAAGATCACGAAAGTTATAACAGGGGCGTGAGGATGGGAAACTGGCACCAAGACTGAACTTGAGGCACTTGCGGAGGGCGTTCTTGACTGTTTCTTGTCGGGACTGCCCCAGAATCCTAGCTCCCTCAGGTCATGGGATCTGAGGCCCTCCTAAACTACCCTCAGGACAAGCCGTAATTAAAGTTGGCAAATAAAGCTAGAGGCTTTGTCCCTCCCGTGGCTCTGAGGAAGGAAGAATCTGAGCAAAAAATAATTAGCATCAGAAAGACCGCCTGGCCCTACCTGGAAACTAACAGGCCTAGTGCTTCCAACCCAGGACACTGGCCTTCCTCTCCTCTCTTGGGTACTTGGACTAAACTCTCTCCATCAGAGCTTTTTCTTTCCTATCAGGTTCTGCCCCCTCTTCTGCCTGGCACTTTCCACAGTCACTCAGAGAAATGTCAGGCCCCAATTGGAGGGCAAGGCAAGGCCAGGAAACCACTGGGCCATCATTTTATCCCTGCAACATATCCCCCTCCCCTTTCCGTTATTACCAATACCGTACAGGGCAGGGCAAGGGGCAGCCAGAGGGGTGTGGGGTAGACATGGAGGAGGGTCTCAATTCCTGATCCAATTATTTCATTCTCAGATGAAAAGAAGGGAAAAAAGACTTTGAAATGGGATGGTGGCCATTCTGAGGGACTAGCACTTTGCCTGTTTATAAAAGCACTGCATTTCTTTAGGGAAGAAAAGTTGCCAGCCCTTGCTATAAAACCCGGTTCTCTTCAGCCTGGAAACTTGGGCTTCATTTCTGAGCCTACATTTAGCATCTCAATGGGCAGCAGCGAATCCTAAATGAATCTGTAAATTGGCACCTTGCCAGGCACAAAATTGGGATTAGCGGGGAGCAGTATATAAAGCAGCCTGTCTAGTAAACAGTGAGCAACCTGGGGAATGGGCATCAGAAATGCAGGCAACACTGACTTTTCACAGAATCCTGTTATGTGCTGTTTCCCTTTCTGTGTAAGAATTTTTCTAAAGGGAGTGTAAGTATTGGTAATTGTGAGAGCTGGGAAATGTATTCACAGGGGTTCATTATAACATTTTCTTTCCTTTTTAAAAAATACATATTTAAAAATTTCCAAGGTAAAGCATTTTTAAGTAATTTAAAAAATATACGACTATTCAAAAAATAAAGGAAAAATACTGACCAGTGTTAAAAGAAGTTATCCTTATAAGGAACATAAAAAACTGCAAAAGGAAAAACAGATGCCATTTCACTTTAAAGATGGAAAATGATAATCCTCAATGCTGTCAAAGATGGAGCATGGGAGCATTTATACTGGAAACTGTGAGAATCTGTACAATTTGGAAAGCACATATCAAGAATTTTAAACGTGTTGTTATGCTTCTTCCAGTTGTTAAATTCTAGGAATTCATCCTATGGGAAGAATAAAAAATCCAAACAATAATTTACATCCAATGATGTCCTTTGTAGCATTGTTTATGTTACTGAAAATTTGGGTAGTCTGACAAGAATTTGCACATGATGTTTGTAAAAAGTTTTTAATAATATGGGGAAATTCTTATGATACATTAAGCAAAATGAAAGCATGCACCTAAAGATTTTAATGGAAATAAAACAAAATATTCACAGTGATCTACCAGTCAGGGTCCTAGTGGGACACAAATGGCACACCTCATAGGGTTCAGCTGAAGAAACTTTAAAGAAGGGATGATTTACAGAGGCGTGGGCAGGGTTATAGGAGTCAACCAGAGATTTAGCAGCAGAAGGTAGTGTTACCAGCCCTACTTCCCAGGCTGGCAAGAGCCAGAGTTTGGAGAGAGCTGAAGCTGTAGAAGATCCTACACTAGTTCTTTTCCTACCCTGTGATCTGCTGATCTCCCATCAGGCATACCTAATGTGAAGCCTGGTAATGTAGTCCCTAGAGGCAGGCCTTGTGTTGCAGAGAGCAGGGTAGCAAACTGTGGAAAGTGGATTTAGAGGTACAAAAAAACCTTAACCAGCACAAGCAGTATCTCTGGTTGGAGGATTGTGGGTGTTTTTAATGTTTTCTTTTTATTTGCTAGCCTATAAAACTCCTGGCCCTCGTATGAACACCCCCTTTCCAACAGGAGGAGTTTGGTAACAAAAGGCATACAGTTTATATATTACGTTTTCTTTTTCAAGCTATCACAGCAAAAACAATTTAAAATGTAAAATTTATATTAAGCAGCATATGCATCTACTTTTCTAAGTTATTTGTTATGATATTCTTCAGCAATGAATCCCTCCTTTCCCACACTCCTCTTTCCTGATTTTCTGTGTTGTGCTTCTTTTTCCTACATTATTTATATCTGTAATAAGTAAACTTCTTACAACAAAAAATCTCATAGGGCTGTCTGCCTTAGGAATTGCTGTGACTACATAAAGCCCTGTGCTGTTATGGCAGCAGCAGAACAGCTTTGATTTGATCAAGGCCCATTAGGACATGGGTGGGCCACTTCCTGTCACCCCCATGCTAGGGGAAAATACAGTTCTCAGAATGTTCATGGCTACTGTAGAGGTAGAGAAAGGTTCAGTGTCAGTGGGAACACCGCTTTCCTATTTTTAGAACCACTGTGAGTACAATGGATGTTTTGTCTAGGACCACCCTTCAAAGTGACCAAATGTTCATGCACCTATAATTTGGGAGCACAACTAAAACATAAAAAATCCAAATTCATTTGAGTGTAGGAATATAATATTTAAATACTTTTATTTGAAATGAGTTCTTTTATAGAAAGTGTCTGGTATGAAGCAAATGACTGTATTTTAAAATACGTCTCTTATTAAAAATATTTCTCCACAAAGGCCTAGTATTAATTTAATCAGGTAAATCTCATTTTTGTTATAGACATTTTGTGTTTGAAAAGCAGTCATATTTGAGGTGTGTAATGATACATCATGTTGGCCTTGACAAGGTAATTTGGAAAAAAAAAAGATTTTGCAAGAAAAAAGGTATTTTATTCACTCAGAATTCTGAATAACTTTGAAAAGTTTAATTTGAAATGATTAAAACAAATCATTACCTGCTGAAAGGCTTGGGTCATGTATATTTTGACTTAAATTATTTAGCACACTGACATTGATTTTGATCATTTGCTCACTATCAAGGCTTCTCTGTGGATATTATGCAGTAAAACCATTAATGACACAGATTTAAATTCAGAATGTTAAAATTCATCAAAACATTTTATGTGTATTTGATGCATTGAGAAGTTCAGTCACAATCAACATGACCTGGCTTATCTCCTTGGAGAAGCACAAATTTTCTCAAATTCTTTGGCCTCTTTGGGTGTCAGAAAGCTGGACCCCACACTCCCTTTCAGTTTCTAGGTTGTAGTTCTATTTATTCAGGTAAAGTTTAAAAAAATATTATTTTGGAGTAAATTAGATAAAATAGATGCTGATTACCTCCCTTTGCATTTTTTCATGTTACTGCATGCATTAGTTCTGACTTTGTTATTCATCGAACTCTGTCACAAACTTAAGTAAACATGCTGGTGTGGTATGTTTACCAGTTAACTCAATCAATTGATAAAATATTTTTTGAAAACAAAATACATAATTAATAGCCATAACTTATGTGCTAGCTGATAATAAACATGCAAACAAAACAAGAATAAATCAAATAATTAATTTGGCTTTCATAAAGACCATGTAAAATTGCTTAGTTATCAATGTACTAAAAAGGTTAAAATTTAGCATTGAATTTTTATAAATAAGTAGAAATAGAGACCTATAGCAAGAATTAAGCTGCTGATTTATGAAAATGGCTTGAGCTAAGGATAAACCAAATGAAGAATGAGCCCATTTACATATAATATAATATGATATGATACGATATAATATATATAATATAATATAATATAATATAATATAATATAATATAATATAATATAATATAATATAATATATCATTGCCATTTTCCCTTTATTGACTACTTAAGAACACTAGATTTTGATCCTTGCAAAAAGGACCAATGCTGGGGCCTACACTTGAGAATGCCCATATATCACAAACGTACAAAATACATTTATTAAAGAATACATCATGTAAAAAATACATTTATTAAAGAATACAAGCACTGCCACTAGGGTGCGGTGCTTAATAAAAGTGAATTCCATTAGGTTTCAAGGCCTGAGAATAGTCTCCACCTCTGGGCCTAAGGATGCCCTTGTATCCATAGTTTACCCTTGAATTTATTCTTCCTTTATTTCATCCCAGCTATGTCTATTCAATCCAGCTGGCAGTGTTTCTGCTGGTATAATATTCTCAAAAATCTTGTTGGTCTTCTATGTAATTCACAGGGATCCAAGACATCACACAAGAGGGTCTTCTACAGATCTTTCCTGGATAACCTCATCTTTATTCCTGACTTCTGTTGAGATAGTTGCTTGAACCCATGAGTTACATGCCTAATATTTTTAGCAAAAGTCTGTCTAGCCACACCATTGGTATCTCCCCAGAGCACCATTTCTAACCTTTTGCTATCTGGATAGATTGAGAATTTTCCAAATTGAGTGCTGATTTTTTTTTTTTCTTAACAGCTCATTCTTCAGTATCTCTCTTTCTTCTTGCATTTTACAATAAGCAGTAAACAGAAACCAGGCTGCACTTTCCACACTTTGCTTAGAAATTTCCATAGCCAAATATCCAAGTTCACTGCTTATAAGTACTTTCCACCCAACACTAGAACACAAATCAGCAAGTTTTCTGCCACTTTATAACAAGGGTCATCTTTCCTCTAGTGTCCAATAACATATTCTTCATTTCCTTTTAGGATCTCATCAAATCATCTTTGATGTCCACATTTCTCCCAACCATTTCTTTAAGGAAATCTAGGCTTTTTCTATCATGCATCTTAAAATTCTCCCAGTATTTACTATAACCCAATTAATTCTAAAGCCAATTTTTAGGTGTTTGTTACATTGAGTACCCACTTCTCAGTACCAAAATCTGTATTCATTTCCTATAGCTCTGTAACAAGTGTCACAAACTGGGTAGTTTAGAACAACACAAATTTATTCTGTCACAGTTATGAAGGCTAGAAGTCCAAAATCAAGGTGTCTGCAGGGCTGTGCTCCCTCTGAAGGGAGCCCCTTTCTTGCCTCTTCCTAACATCTGCTGTTTGCTGGCAATCTTTCGCATTCCTTGGCTTAAAGCTATATCAGTCCAATCTCTGCCTCTGTCGCCATATGGCTTTCTTCTTCTGTTTCTCCATATGGCCTTCTTATAAGGACACCAGTCATTGGGTTTAGGACCCACCCTAATTCAGTATGATCTTAACTAATTACATCTGCAAAGGCTCTATTTCCAAACAAGGTCATATTCTGATATTCTGGGTGAACATGAATTTTGGGGGGACACTTTTCAATCCAGAGACCCTCAAACATATTAAACTGTCTAACCATGCACAAAATCAAACTGTTCATTGTAGTCTAATTAGCAATAAAGTGAATCAATAGCCATTGGGTATCACCGATGCTTATGAAATAAATTCAATTTTCCTTAGGAAAAGTAAATTTCACATGTGTGGTTCAGTTTACTTTCCTGTATTTAGGATTATATTTTTTACATTTTAGTTGGATCCATTACCTTAATCTACTGTAAAAAGACCCAATCTGGGGGGGAAAAGTTAGAGGGCAAATGTATTTTATATATTTTGTCTGTTTCACTTTTCTCTTACTGTTCCCTGCTCATCTCTCCTCTCTCCCAGAGTATTGGTCATATTTATGATTCTCTACCCCCTTTAAATAATCTTTTTATATTTGCAAAAATTCCTAACTTGTAAGTTCTGCCTACCTAAATTGAAATTCCCAGCCCCTTACCAATTCTCTTTAACAATGAATCATAAATTCTAGCCAGGCAAGAAAAAAAAAGCCATGCATATTGGAAAGGGACAAGTACAACTGTTTTCACAAATGGCATGATCATCCATAATAAAAATCCTATGGAATTGACAAAAAGCTACTAGAACTAATAAGCAAGTTTAGTAAAGTTTCAGGATACAAACTCTATATACAAAGCCAATTGTATTTCTACATACTAGCAATAAACAATCAGAAATTAAAATTAAAATAAAAAAATACCATTTATCATAGCATCAAAGACATGAAATGCTTAGGGATAAATTTGACAAATTTGTACAAGACATGTATGCTGAAAACTACAAAGCACTGTTGAGAGAAACTAAAGAAAGAAGTGTATTGTATTCATGGATCAGAAGACTCAATATTATTAAGATGTCATTTATCTGTAAATTGAGCCTTATATTCAATGGAGTCAGAATTAAAATTACAACAGGATTTTGTACAAATTGAAAAGCTGATTCTAAAATTTGTATGGAAATGCAAAGAACCTAGAAGAGCCACACACACACACATGCACATATGTACACACAGACACAAAACATGAAAAGAACAAAGTTGGAGTATTACCACCATCTAATTTTAATATTTATTATAAAGCTACAATAATCAAGCAATGTAGTATTGGTACAAAGATAGACATATAGTTCAATGGAATAGAACAGTGAGTCCACAGACAGATCCAAATAGGTTGGATGGAATGACTTTTGAAAAATATGCTGAGGAAATCCAGGGGAAGAATGATCGTTTCAAGAAATGGTGCTAGAACAATTGAATAGTCTATGTGAAAGAATGAATCTCTACTCTGATGTCACACCACATACAAAAATTAGCTCAAAATGGATAACAGATCTAAATATAAGAGAGAAAAACTATAAAATGCCTAGATGAAATCATAGGGAAAAATGTTAACTTGGGTTTGGCAAAGATTTTGTAAATACTACACACAAAACACAAACTACAAAAGAAAAAAAACAACAGTAAGTGGACCTCATCAAAATCAGAACTTTTAGTCTTTGGAATAATGCTAGGAAAATGTAAAGGCAAGCCACAGAATGGGAGAAAAATATTTGTAAAACATTTATCTGACAAAGGGCTTGTATCTAGAATATATAAAGAAGTCTTGCAACTTAGTTATACAAAGATAAACAACTGAATCAAAGCTGGGCAAAAGACTTGAACAGATAATTCAATAAAGAAGATATATGAATGGCAATTAAACACATGGAAATATGCTCAACATAACTAGCCAATAGGGAAATGTAAATTAAAACTATAGTACACATCCAATAAAATGCTTAAAATTAATAAGACTGAACATATCAGGTGTTGATGAGTATCTGGAATTACTGGAACTCCCATAAACTGCTCATGCTAATGTAAAATGGTATAGCTATTTTGGAAAACGATTTGGTAATTTATTAAAAAGTAATAACTTTTATTACCATTTGGCCCAGCCATTCCACTTTCAGGTATTTACCCAAGAGATGTGAAAGTATATGTTTAATGAAAGCATATGTCAAGGGGAAGAACTCAAGATGGCAGAGTAGATAAACACTGTGTTTGCATTCTCCTTGATCACATTAAAATTACAACTAAATTATAGAACAATCAGCCTGGAGAACCATCTGAAGTCTAGCTGAATGGAAGTCCTATAACTGGGGATATAAAGAAAAGGCAACATCAAGATTGGTAGGAGGGGCAGAGATGAGAAATGGGCTGGCCCCACACCTGTGTGTGGCATCTGAGAATCAGGAAGAATATCTTGGCTATGGAGGTACTACATTTGCATGATAGGGGTACCAGAAGGAGAAAATAAAGAGCAAGGAATTGAAAACCTATTTGAAGAAATAATGACAGAGAACTTCCCTAACCTGGCAAAGGAAATGGATATTCAAGCCCAGGAAGCACAAAGAGTCCGAAACAAGATGAACCCAAAGAGGCCCACAGCAAGACACATTATAATTAGAATGGCAAAGGTTAAAGACAAAGAATCTTAAAAGCAGCAAAAGAAAAGCAGTTAGTTACCTACTGCTTTTCTTAAGGGATTGTCTTTAAGGGAGCTCCCATAAGACTATCAGTTGATTTCTCAACAGGAACTTTGCAGGACAGAGGGATTGGCACTATCATCCCCAAGACTTATTTGTTTTATACCTGGAAATTTGAACCTCTTATTCCTCTTTACCTTCCCCTGCTCTTTTTAAATTTTTCTTTTAATTTTTCAACTACAGTTGACATTCAATAATATTTTATATTAATTTCAGGTATACAGCCTAGTGGTTAGACACTTACATAATTTAAGAGGTGATTCCCCCAGTTAATCTAGTACCCACCTGGCAGTATAAACAGTTATTATCATATTATTGATTATATTCCCTATGCTCTACTTTACATCCCCATGACTATTTCATAACTACCAATTTATATTTCTGAATCCCTTCACTTTTTTCACCGACCCCAATCCTTCTCCAATCTATCACCCCAATAAATTTAGTACCCATCTGATACCATACATAGTTCTTACAATATTATTGACTATATTCTTTATGCTACACCCTGTATCCCAATGACTACTGTGTAACAACCAATTTGTACTTCTTAATCCTTTTCCCTTTTTCACCCACTCCCAAACCCCCGTCCCATCTGTCAACCATCAAAATGTTCTCTAAGTTTGTTTCTGTTTTGTTTGTTTTGTTCTTTAGATTCCTTTAAAAGTGAATTATATGACATTTGTCTTTGTCTGACTTACTTTACTCAACATACTTTCTAAACCATCCATGTTGTTACAGATGGCGAGATTTCATTATTTTTTCTTATGGCTGAGTAATAGTCCACTGTATATATGCACCACCTCTTCTTTGTCCATTCATTTATTCAGGAACACCCAGGTTGTCTTCATATCTTGGCTATTGTAAATAATGCTGCAATGAACATATGGATGCACATGTCCCCTCAAAGCAGTGTTTTGGATTTCTTTGGATAAATACCCAGAAGTGGGATGATCAGGTCCTTGTTTGTTTCTTGTTACAATCTTTGTTTTAAAGTCGATTTTGTCTGGTATACGTATTGCTACTGCAGTGTTTGTTTGTTTCCATTTTCATGAAATATCTTTTTTTCCATTTGTTTACTTCCAATCTCTGTGTGTCTTTTGATCTGAAGTGAATCACTTGTAGGCAGTATATGTAAGGCTTTTGTTTTCTTATCCATTCAGCTGCCCTATGTCTTTTGATTGGAGCATTTAATCCATTTACACTTAAAAATCTTAAAGTAATTGTTGACAGATATGTAGTTATTGCCATTCGATTATTTATATTTTTCATCTTTTTCTTAAAGAAGTCCCTTCAACATTTCTTGTAATATGGTTTGGTGGTGATGACCTCCTTCAGCATTTTCTTGTCTGGGAAGTTCTGTATCTTCCTAGGATTTTAAATGATAGTTTTGCTGGGTACAGCAATCTTGGTTGTATGTCCTTGGTTTTCATCACTTTGAATATTTCGTGCCAATCTCTTCTGGCCTGCAAAGTTCCTGTTGAGAAATCAGCTGATAATCTTATGGGAGCTGCCTTGTAGGTAACTAACTGCTTTTCTCTTGCTGCTTTTAAGATTCTTTGTCTTTAACCTTTGGCATTTTAGTTATGATGTGTCTTGGTGTGGACCTCTTTGGGTTCATCTTGTTTTGGAATCTCTGTGCTTCCTGGGCTTGAATATCCATTTCCTTTGCCAGGTTAGGGACATTTTCTGTCATTATTTCTCCAAATAGGTTTTCAATTTCTTGATCTCTCTCTTCTCCTTCTGGCACCCCTATGATACAAATGTTGGTATGCTTGATGTTGTCCCAGAGGCCCCTAAACTGTTTTCATTTTATTTTATTTTATTTCATTTTTAAATTTATTTTTTAAATTTATTAGGGTGACAATTGTTAGTAAAATTACATAGATTTCAGGTGTACAATTCTGTATTACATCATCTATAAATCCCATTGTGTGTTCACCACCCAGAGTCAGTTCTCCTTCCATCACCATATATTTATTTTTGATTCTTTTTTCTTTTTGCTGTTCTGATTGGGTGTTTTATGCTACCTTATTTTCTAAATCACTGATTTGATCCTCTGCTTCATATAAGCTACTTTTGATTCCCTCTAATGTAATCCTCATTTCAGTTACTGTATTTGTTATTTCTGGCTGGTTCTTTTTTCATGTTTTCTATCTCCATTTTTATGTTTTGTATTTCTTTGTTGAAATTCTCTCTGAGATCATTGAGCATCCTTATAACCAGTGTTTGGAATTCTGTATCTGGTAGATTGCTTGTCTCCATTTTGTATAGTTCTTTTTTTGGAGCTTTGTTCCATTCTTTTATTTGGGACATGTTTCTTTGTCTCCCCATTTTGGCTGCCTCCCTGTGTTTGTTTCTATGTATTAGGTAGGGCTATTATGTCTCTTGGTCTTAGTAGAGTGGCCTTACATAGTAGGTGCCCTATGGGACCCAGTGGTCACTCTCCCTTATCACCAGAGCCAGTTTTCCAGGTGTGTTCCTTGTATGAGTTGTTATGTGTCCTCCTATTGCAGTTGATCCTTGGTTGGTATTTGCACTACAATGGGAGGGATTGACCCTTGGGCTGACTGGTTATGAGGACTGGATATGACCACAGTGGAGTTGCTGACCCTATAGAGCAGGATTTGCTTTAGCAGGGTTCTGGTCCCTGCCCAGTCTGCTCTTTGGATGTGCCATCCTTGGATGTGTCCTGGTGATGTTCTGCCTCAGTCTGAAGGTCACCACTGGGCAAGCCCCGGGGCCTCCTGGGAGGGGACGTACTGTAGGCCAAATTCAAGTGCAGCCTGTGTCCTGCCTGGGGCCACCTGGCATGAGTCACAAAGCAATCCACAGATGGAAGTCACCCATTCTGTATTTGGAGGTGCCTCGAGAGGCCAAGCCATGAAACAAGGCTGGCTGTTGCTAGTACCAGGCTTAGGGTTGCTCAGCCAGAGGTACAGGACACACTCATGCCAGATGCTGCTTGTTTAGGTTTTGTTAACCTTTGAGAGATTTTAGGAAAGTCTATAGCATGAATCAAAGCAGGCTGTTTGTATGGAGTAGCCACTGGAAGCAGCTTGGATGCACCTGAAAGTTGGGTGGGGCAGGGTCTAAGGGAATCAGGGCGAACTAAAAGTGTTAGCTAAGTTGATGGAGATTCAGATATGGTGGCTGCCTACTTCTACATGCCGGGAAGGAGGAGGACTCAACAAAGAAACAACGGCTTCCGCCAGCTCCTCTGTCTGGGAGAAAGCTCCCCTCTAGCCCTAGCCGTGAAGCCAGACAACTCAGTTTCTTCCTGTATGTCCCTGGTGCCTTTCAAGCTGGTGCCCTAGCACTGGAGCTCAGAGTGAGTGAGTCCATCAGTGAATAAGTCCATGTGTGGGCTCTTTAAGAGGAGCTCCTGGGACTGCAGCCAGCCTCTGCTTCACTCAGCCACAATCTCTGCGGGTTTTCACAGCCAGAAATTATGGGGACTTCTCTCCCCTGCACTGAAACCCTGGGCTGGAGAGCCTGGTGTGGCATTGGGACTCCTCTTTCCTCTGGGGGGAAACTCTGCAGCTGAGAGATTCCTCCCAATTTTTAATGGTTACAGTGGGTGTGGGACCACCTGTTCTGCATCTCTGCCCCTCCTACCAGTCTCGAGGTGGCTTCTTCTGTATGTCCTTAGTTGTGGTGCTTTGGTTCAGCTAGACTTCATGCGATTCTCAATGATGGTTGTTCTACAGTTTAGTTGTAATTTTGATGTGGTTGTGAGAGCAGGTAAGCACTGTATTTACCTACTCCACCATCTTGACTGGAAATGACTTGCCCATTTTTAAATTGTGTTATTTGCCTTTTATTATTGAATTGTAAGAATTCTTTATATATTCTAGATATAAGTCCTTTATTAATCATATACTATGTAAATAAAAACAGATAATGAATGTGATCGGTTTGTTGAACATCACATACCAATTTTTATGCAAATGAGTTTTCACTTGATTGGGAATTTTTGCTGAAAGAAGTAACATGATATTCAGATAAAAGTGTCATTTTATGGATGATGAATCTGGGTAACAAACACCTTTTGCAGAAGGTAGAGCTGTATGTACTGACATAGAAAAGTATCTGTGACAAGTTTTTAAGGGAAAGAAGCAAGATAAAGAGTAATGTGGATAGTATAATTCTACTTGTGTGTATGTGTATATATAACAAGATATTATATTATTTATTCATTAGATAAACTGAACCAAAGAGAGTCTGGCACACCAGACATAGTGGAAGGCAGGGGTGAGGTACATACTGAAAACAAAAAAAACTGAACAAAAATTTTTACAGTGGAAAGTAAGAAGCTTTCTCAGCTTCCTCTGCTACTAAGCTCCAACAACATTGGCTGCCAGGTGTATATATGCCAGACAGAAGATTAGAGACCAACTTCTGAGAAAAGATCTATGTATACTGATATTTGGGGAGTTTCCCAAAGAAAAATCTGGATTTCTGATTAATTACACTAGAGAATAGTGTATTGTTCAACGGAGCTTACAGTCAGCTTTTTATGATTTCACTCTTAAATATCTATAGACAGACAGATTGCTAGACATTTGAGGAACACTTTCAACAGAGACCAAAATAACCTAACTCACTCACTCAGGCACTCAGAAGAAAAAAAGAATTAAGAATTAATAAACTATAAAAAACAAAACACTTTGTAATATCTTATGATAGGTAAGATTCATAAAACCAGAACGGGATACTTAAAAGAATAATAAAAAAGAAGTAAGAACTCCTGAAAATTAAAAAAAAGTGACAGAAATATTTTAAAAGGTAGCTGAAGACTGAGAAGACAAAATTGAAGAAATCTCCCAGAAAGCAGGATGACAAGAAAACGTATAGTAGGAGATAAACGAAAGGAAATTAGAGGCTCAATCCAATATGTCCACATCTAAGTTCAAAAAGAGAGAACAGAGAAAATGGTGGGGTAATGGCAAAATAAAAAAGATTTTCCAAAGTTGAAGGTCATAAGTCTAAAGATGGGAAATTGCCTCTGAGTGTCCAGCAAAATGAACAGAAAAGAAACCTCACATTGAAGGACATCATCCTGAAATTCCAGAACACTAGGAATAAAGAAAAGATCCTAAGTGCCAAGAGAGAAAAAACAGATCATACAAAATGGTCAGGAGTAAGAATGTACAGCAACACTGGAAGTTAGAAGATAATGGAAAAATGAATTCAAAATTCTGAGGAAATATTTCAAACTAGAATTATTCACTCAGTGAAACTGTCAGTTAAGTGCAAAGAGGCAATAAAGAATTTTATGGAATGCAAATTCTCAAAAAGCTTTCCATGTACACTTTCCCAGGAAGCTACTAGTAGGTGTGCTTAAACAGGACAGGAATGAACCAGAGGACTATACGGGATACAGGAAACAGGGGATCAAATGTGGGAGAGAGCTAAAGGGAATCCCCCAGATGCCAGTTGAGGGGAAATCTCATATGAATGCTGAGAGCCATTAGTATAGAGCAGGAGGATAGAAAATTCTAGCAGGTCTGTCTTCAATAAACAAAATAAATTTGATCACTTGATTATATGGCAAATGTTGATTAAAGGGATTTTACATCTCTTTTAAAGAGTTTGGAAAGAATTAGAAAAAAGTACATAGAAAATCAAGGCAACAAACCAAAATAAGATGTGAATATTAACTCCAGGAAAAAAAGACAACAAAAAAAACTTTTTTAGAAGGGAAATGTAATCATAATTTTCTGTTTGGCTAATCATGGCATCTGACTAGAAGAGACAACACAGACGTGCCAGAAAGTGTGCTTTGCACCAACCCAAGGTTTAATACTGCCACAGAGCCCCACACACGAACTTCCTGTCCTTTTTCAGTAGTCAAGTGTTCTGATTAACTAGGCATCGCTGTCATTCAGCTGATATTTGAAATTCAGCATTTGAGGTGCATTAATGTATAGTGTAGTAAAGTCTGGGTCACATGCAAGATGACTATTGTCTGAAAGTTGAGGATGGTCTGTAATAATAATACTAACATTTATTGAGCTTTTACTGCATGCCAAGTGCTTTCCTTGGTAAATTTCCATAGATAAGTATTATTATTATCAGTTCCATTTTACAGATGACTAAATTGAGGTTTAAAGAGGCTGGGCAACTTTCACAGAGTGATGGGGCTCAGATTAGAATGCAGGCAGTGAGGTTTCAGAGACTGTGCTCTTGGCTACTGCTCTCATCTGCCTGAATATATACTTAGAGAAATGCTGAAGAGGACAGAAACTTGGGAAATCAAGGAGGAAAGCAGGCTCCTTGGGTGGAGGTGGTTGTAGAATGAAGTGGTCCAGACAGCAGGAGTCAGGAGGGATAAGAGGCTGACTTGTCATCCACTCTAAAACTTGAGAATTGAAGTGATTTTGTTAACAATTCATTTAATGTAGAGAGCCGATAAACTCCTTTACTCCACTGACAAGGGAAGAACATTGGCATCAAAATGGATCTTTCTCCTGAGACACTCACTTTATCCCTTTCATATCTTTTTACTACTATTTCTTTCACTTCTCATTCCCTTTAATCACCAGGCTTCATATTACAAGCAGAGAAACCCAGGCCTGGCTTTTCTTGTTTGAACTTTCCTTCACTTATATTTGCCCCACTCCCCGCCCCCCTCTCCTACACCCCCACGAGTCTTGGCAAGTAGGTAGGTGATGGCAACCTGGAGGCAAAGAGGACCTGATTGCCCCTCACACCCCCAGCCTCATGAAATATGCTGCAGTTCCTATCAAGAGGGCTGGGGGTGGAGGCTGTGTGGGCAAAAAGACACAGCTTCCAAATGTTCTTGTAAATATTCATAAAAACATGTCAGTGTTGCTAAACCCACAGCAAACCATAATCATCCGTCCCCCTACACTCTGCATCTTTTTGCTGTTAATCGTTTTGTCCGACTTGAATTCCTTCCCACAATTGCTTCTCCCCCTATCCTTGTGTTTTTGAATTGCCGCCAAGGACCCTAGCCTTTGCAGCCCTTCCTGCAAATCTGTGGTACTCTTTTAAAAGCAGTGGTCCTCTGCTGCCAGCAAGGGATATGAATGACACACACCATGCTAGGGATGTTGCTTCTTCTCATCTCGCATCCTTGCTCTTGGGGAACACAACAATTATTATGCCCAAGAACTGATGGGGATTTCTGAACAACCTGGCACATCTGAAACATTTTTCTGACTCACTGAGCTGGCATATACTGCTAGATCAGCACTGGCCCTGTTCCACACAGCCTGTCACCAACAGTGGGTGTTGTTGTAAGCCCTAGTTTTGATTGTGGCAAGATGGGCTCTGTGACTCTCCTCTTGTTCTGTTGAGTTCAGAAAAGGCATCTGGTCTCCATTCACGTTACATTTGACAAGAGTCCAAAACCTAAATGAATGTTGCTAATAAAGAACTGTAAGGAAAAAACATGCTGAGAACTACTGAGTGTGTTCAACCATATCAAGCTTTGGAGCAGGAAGAAGGGTGGGGGTGGGGGTGTTGGATCACCGATTGGAGGATGAGCGCTCCGAGCTCTGTTCCTGGGTCTGTCCATGAACTGTGCCTCCGATTGCTTTCTTTAAATTGGAAGTGCTCAGAAAGTGCTTTATGATACAGAACAGACTGCATATGACCTTGCATATGTTTAACTCTGCTGTTGGTCAACTAAGTTTCAAATGAGCTACTATTAATTGAACAACCACTCTGTGCCTAAGCCAATGGCTGCCAAGGGGTGGCTTTAGCCCCTGCATAATCTTCATTGGCTCCCTCTGTTCAAATTCTTTGATCTGGATAATTGGTATGTCCTCTACCTTTTGTATAATACATTCAAAGTTGGCCTATGCCCATTTCCTCTTTATCTATCTTTCACAGGTGTATCTCCTGTATCTCAAACTCTATCTTGGTCCCAGAGGACCTAGCCAGTATAGAAGGAGAGTTTATTTCTAAAGGGAATTGGTCAGTAGGTTGAAAAATGTTAATACATGTGAACCTAAATTAAACTAAGTAACAATAAAGCCCCCATTGAACAATGATTATTTCCTGGGTATCTTCTAAATATGAACTATCTGCAAAATATACATACACCAAGGTAACAGAATGGTGAAACATTTTTTAAAAGTATTTAAAGTTTTAGGATAATTGTATTGTTACAGTTAAAATTCCTCTTTCAAATAACATTTTATAAAATAAAATAAAATAAAATGATGAATTCTAGATCACCTTAGATTATCCTGATAAATTCATATTGTCTATATATGAATGACTGTCTGTCTTTATGTTATCTAATATAGAAGGCGTATGCCTTGCTCATTAAAAATGGATGTCACACAATTAAGAAGCAAATATTCCCACTGGATATTTTTTAACTGCTTTGTCCAGAGAAAATTCCTACTGTCTAAATTTTTGCAGAAAAATTATGATGCAGGGTTTATCTATATGTTAAATTGTTTAGTTTTAACCAATGACTCTAAGACCTTAACTAGACCAGTTAAAAGACTGGGAAAAGTAAATAAAAACTACAAATAATCTAATGCTGTTCTTCGTGGGTTATTGTATGGGATATGACAAGGCCTAAAGCTTATCTGCTCCTCAGGTAAAACGCTTAGCCAGGAATTTAGTGGTGTAGTTTGTCAAGCAAACATGTGGCATACAGTGTTGATGGAACATGTAATAAAGTAATAGCTTATTATGATTTGAGGGAAGTGGAAAGCTGCCCTTTTTGAAGATAGAAAGGTCTGTGCTCGGATCTAGCCATTTATGACTATATCTGAACAAGCAAGGATTAGAACACAGCATTCACGTCTTCAACCTCTATAGGTAAAAGGTCTCAGTAGAGAAGTTGGAAAATGGCTGACTTAAGGGAGAGGATGGTGATGAGTGCAATTGCATGTGCTAAGTTCCAGGTGCTGGTGGAGCCGTCAAGCATCAAATACTCTGAAGTCAGCTAGAAAGGTAAAATGATTGGCTTGAGGGCAGATTTGAAATTCAGCTGTTGAAACTATAAGAGCTCCTAGAGAAGGAGTGTACACAGGACAGAGCAGGGGTCCAAGGACCTGAAGCTGGTGGGACCCTTGCAACTATAATTCAGGAAGACAAGTTGACAGGAATGTGGAGACAACAAAGATGGGAGTTGAAGAATGAATCTCATATTTGAAATAGAACAGATCATTCATTTAGTCACACAGCCTTTAAACCAATATTTAGAGTACTCATTTGTACCTGAACCTCTGCCAGGAGTTGGGTATATGAAGATGGGAGGATGTGCGTCTTGCCTTTCAGTGCTGGAACAGAAAACCAAACAATTGAAGATGATAATTGCTATTCATATGGAGGTACTCACCAATTGCATGGGACCTTTGAGGAAATCTCCTTCAACATTCAATTCCCTTCTAATTATCAAATCCCCCTCTCTCCATCACAGTCAACTTTCTACATTTGCCGTCTCCATTTCTTTACTTCTCACTCCTCAACTCACTCCATGCTGGCTTTTGCAACCACCACTCCACCAAAATTGCTTTCAAAATAAAATTTCAAGACAATCTTCAAGTCCTTACTTGCTTGACCCATTGGCAGGATTTGATACTCTTAAACATTCCTTTCTTTTCAAAAACACTTTCTTTCTTTAACTTTCTAAGGCAACACATTCTCTCCCCCATTGTTGGCCCGTCCTTTAAACTCCTTTCTTCCACTACCCACGTATTAAATACTGGGGGCCTCTGAACCTCTCTCTTCTAATTGTCTGTTCCCCAGTTAGTTCCTTCACACTTCACTGTTATTTCATTGCCTTTCCTGCCATTGTAAACATTTTTTTAAAACATTTTTTTATTAGTTTCAGGTGCACAAAATAATGTAAGTTAGACGTTTTTTATATCTCTCACACAGTGACAACCCCTCCCCCCATCCACTGCCCCTCTGACATCACACACAGCCATTACATTTCCACTGTCTCTATTCCTAATGCTGTACTCCGTTTCCTGTAACTATATATATATATATATATATATATATATATATATATATATATATACACACATACATACATACATATATATATATATATGTATATATATAAACTCGTAGTTGACATCCATTATTGTTCAGCTTCAGCTTCAGGTGTACAGTGCAGTGATCAGGCATTTACATCATCCCTGAGGAAGTCTCCCTAATGAGACAAGTGTCCATCGGATACCCTACAAAATCTTTATAACATTATTGATTACATTACCCAAATTGACTTTCGTATCCCTGTGGCCATCTTGTGGTTACCGATTGTGCTTTCTAATCCCCTCAACTTCCCCCTTATCCCCATCTTCCCTCTCATCTAGCAATCCTCAGTTTTTCCTCTATGTCTCCGAGACTGTTTCTGATTAGTTCATTCATTTATTCTTTTCTTTAGATTCCACATATAAGTGAGATCATATGGTATTTGTCTTTGTCTGACTTATTTCACTTAACATAATGTTCTCTAGGTCCTTCCATATTGTTGAAAATGGTAAGATTTCATTCTTCTTTATGGCTGCGTAATACTCCATTGTATAAATGTACTGCAGTTTCTTAATCCAGTCATCTACCGATGGGCATTTCAGTTGTTTCTGTGTCTTGGCTATTGTGTATAGTGCTGCAATAAACATAGGGGTGCATAAATTTTTTTGGGTTAGAGTTTTGGATTTCTCCAGATAGGTACCTAGGAGTGGAATTGCTGGACCATAAGGTAGTTCCATTTTCAGATTTTTGAGATACCGCCATACTGTTTTCCATAGTGCCTGCACCATTCTGCAAACCCACCAAAAGTGCATGAGGGTTCCCTTTTCTCCACGTCCTCGCTAGCACTTGTCGTTAGTTAATTAATTGATGATAGCCATTTTGACTGGGGTGAGGTGGTATCTCATTGTGGTTTTTATTTGCATTTCTCTAATGATTACTGAGTTGAGCATTTATTTTTTCATATGTCTGTTTGCCATCCATATGTCCTTTTTAGAAAAATGTCTCTTCATGTCCTCTGCCCATTTTTTAATTGGGTTGTTTGTTTTTTTGGAGTTGAGTTGAGTGATTTTTTTTTAATAAATTTGGGATATTAACCCCTTATCGGATATAGCATTGGCAAATACCTTTTCCCATTCAGCAGGATCCCTTTTTGTTTTATTGATGGTTTCCTTTGCTGTGAAAAAACGTTTTAGTTTGATGTAATCCCACATGTTTATTTTTTCTTACTTCTCTTGCCCGAGGGGATATATTAGTAAAAAATCTTACTCTAGGTAATGTCTGTAAAGTTTCTTCCTATATTTTTTTCTAGGAATTTTATGGTTTCAGATCTTACATTTAAGTCTTTAATCCATTTTGAATTTATTCTTGTATATGGTGTAAGGAGATGGTCCAGCTTCATTTTCTTGCAAGTGTCTGTCCAGGTTTCCCAACACCATTTATTGAATAGACTGTCTTTACCCCACTGTAAGTTCTTGCTTCCATTGTCGTAGATTAAATGGCCATATGGGCATGGATTTATTTCTGGGCTTTCTATTCTGTTCCATTGATCTATGTGTCTGTTTTTGTGCCAGTACCATGCTGTTTTGATCACTGTAGCCTTGTAATATAATTTGATATCAGGTATCATTATACCTCCCACTTTGTTCTTATTTCTCAAGATTGCTGAGGCTATCTGGGTCTTTTATGGTTCCATATAAATTTTACGATTATATGTTCTATTTCTGTGAAAAACGTCCTTGGTATTTTGATAGGAATTGCGTTGAATCTGTGTTGCCTTAGACAGTGTGGACATTTTAATATTAATTCTTCCTGTCTATGAGTACTGCCATTGTAAACTTTGTGAGGTTATGATTATATCACCATTCTATTTCCAGTGCTAGTAGCACGCATAACATAAGGTTTGTGCTTAATAGTTATTAGTTGAGTGAATAAATAGTTGACTGAGTCTGAGAATCTTTTACAGGCAGGCTGTATTTGAGTTGAGGCTTAAAAAAAGAGTAGGAGTAGAAAAAAAAGAGTTGTTATTGTTTTTGTTTTTTTTAACATGATAGGTGACTGTGGATTTTGAGCAGATGAGTGATACACTGAGATTTGAATGTTAGATCAATCCAGTGGCAGCATAGGGGGATAGACTAGAGAAGGGGATTCAGGGAAACTATTCCCAGAACACTCTTAGCAAATAAGTGATGGACACAGAGATGAAGGAAAAGGGAATGAATAGTTTGAAGCATAATTAGGAGGTCAAACCAACAGGCCTTAAGGAGGGGTTGGTTACAGGCGGTGAGGGAGAGAGAGGAATCCTGGATGCCTTGCATTCTTTCACCAGCATAGGAAGCGTGAAAAAAGAAACTTGGGAGAAAAGGTTAGTTTTGGATCAAATGAGATTTTAGTTCTTAGGTGTTCCATTATGGGTACAGAAGTTTGATCACATTTTAAATTTTAGAAGTTCAGGAACCATGTCAGTTTAATCACATAGTTCATCCTAACATTGGTACCTGATAAATTCTTTTGAGGGTATTGATGGAATGCCACATTGTCAATATTGCATTGCTGTTCCATCTCGGGGACTCCTTTCTACAAAGCCCATGTGTTTGTTTGTTCACCCTTGTGGGGCTTTATGACTAGATTGCCCTTTAGATGAACATTATCTATTTTTGCAGATGCCGTTTCAAAATTGATTAGTTCTCCGACCCGCCTACTGAAATCATCCAACCTATTGAACAAGCAGAATGGGATGTGGATTATAGGGTTTCAGATAACACCAAGTCCCTAGTGAAAGGTATGTTATTTCAATGCTTTGTTCTGCTTTTGGAAAAGTGTAGCTGTGTTTTCTTTTCTCCAACTGTATAGGTCACGGCAATTTTTTTTTCCACTGGGAATTACAAGCTATACGGAAAATTTCCAGAGTAGAATCACAGTCTCACACAAATGCTAAATACAACTAATCAGGGGCTGGAAGGTACACAGAGGGTAATTAATAGGTTATATTTGGGTCAGTACTGAGGTCACTTATGAGATACAACAAGAAAAACAGATTCTTTTCCTTTCTATAGGGAAAAAATAAGATATGTTTATTTTGTGCATTGTAGTATATGCATTAAAAATGGGTTAAAAGCATTTATGGTAATTTCATGTGTATATGTATCTGTGTACATAAGATGATTTTAAAGAGCAAACTGAAACATTGTACTGTTTTCATAATAAAAGTATTAAAATTCGTAACATGAAATTGTGTAAATTTTTTCAATAGTGCCAGAGCTGACAAAAGGGGATTCTCACTCTCAGCTTAATATGCTCTCTGCTAACTAAAGTGTCATTCATTTGGTAATCATAAAGTTTTCACTTTACAATTATAACCAATGAAATCAATGATAATAGAACGTCTTTATAGTGGATCTTAGTTTCCATGGCCTGTGTAGGATTTTGGGGCTTTCCTGACTACTATGAACACCAAATGAAATAGTGTTAATTTAAAATGTGAATGTAGGATAGATATTTAGGAATCACTGAAGACAGTCAAGGTTATCAAATTGGTGAATTACAGGAATGGATCAAAACAAAGCTCATTAAAAGCTCTTCTTCACATATTCATACAAGTTGATCTTATCTATACCCGTTTCAACCACCCTTGTCATGGGAACAGATTTCTTCCTTCTTTCTCTCTAGGTTAGACCTTCTCTCTTGAACTCCATATCCACATCCAACTGCCTTCTATATCAATTTCTGTCTAAATCCATAATCGTATCAATATATTTATCTGTATTCCAATGTATTTGCACTATTCCTATCTTTGCCTCCTTCCCAACTTCCTTATTTCTAGCCAAGGCCAAGCCAACTTCTTTTCTTCTGGGCCCATGATCTATGTCCCTTTGCTCTCTGCTTCTTCAGGGTTCTCAGGCCATCATTTGTTGCCATTCTCCTCATCCTCTACTTCTCTACTGCCTTGTTCCCCTTAACATATAGATATGTTCAAGTTTCCCTGATGTTAAACAAATGAAAATCATTTCTCAGATGCAACAAGGCCAAAACAGAACTCTACATTTCTCCATACCATTTGTGGTTAACTGTTTTTTTGTCCTTCAAAACTCAATTCAAGTTGTACTCCCCACCGCTAATCATACTCTGTGCAAGCATATTATCTTGAATATCTATCAAACACCAGAAATCATAGTTAACTGTTAGTTTGTGTGTCTTCTCTATTAGACTGTGAGCTTCTTGAGTGTCGGAATTGGTTATTACATTATTATTACCAGTAGTAAATTAATTAACTAGTGAGTGTAAATGCCAAAACATAATTTCAGTCCTGGATACTCTTCCTATTTTTCTAAAATTTCTATTTTTTAGCTCTCATATTATCAGAAATGAAATTTTTTTGTTCCTCTTTTTTTTAAATT
Organism: Rhinolophus sinicus; assembly: GCF_057876585.1. Lineage (NCBI taxonomy): Eukaryota > Metazoa > Chordata > Mammalia > Chiroptera > Rhinolophidae > Rhinolophus > Rhinolophus sinicus. The sequence goes on from NC_142503.1 coordinate 122,194,326, forward strand.
AATTTCAGGTGCACAAAACAATATAATAGTTAGACATTTATCATTTATATCCCTCACACTGTGTCAACCCCCCTCCCGCATCCACTATCCCTCTGACATCGCACACAGCCATTACATTTCCACTGTCTACATTCTTAATGCTGTACTCCACTTCTTGTAACTATATACATAATATATAAACTTGTAGTTGACATTCATTATTGTTCAGCTTCAGCTTCAGGTGTACAGTGCAGTGATCAGGCGTCTACACCTTTCCTGAGGTGGTCTCCCTAACTAGACAAGTGTCCATCGGATACCCTACAAAATCTTTACAACATTATTGATTACATTCCCAAATTGACTTTCATAACCCTGTGGCAATCTTGTGGTTACTGACTGTGCTTTCTAATCCCCTCACCATCCCCCTATCCCCACCCGCCCTCCCATCTAGCAACCCTCAGTTTTTCCTCTATGTCTCTGAAACTGTTGTCAGAAATGAAATTTAATCAATCAGGTTTCTTTAACCCCCAACCTCCCACCCCAGAGGGCTGTGTGTGTAGATTCCAGGCAGGTTACAAAGTACTGATGATAGTGAGGGTGGGGTACGGGATATGTCTGGTCCCAAGTTGCCCAGGCTGCATCCCTGGGACACCTCATTCCTGTCTGATTTCCATTGACTGTATATTCAAATGGCTATACCCTCCTGATCCAGACCACAAACTACTCTGGCCTAACCTTCTCTCGACTACTTCTATCTCCTTTCAGGACACATGTAACTGGAATTTCTTTAGTTCCCTCTCCTGAGATCAGGACAGGAATTGAACAGAGAGTAGGACCTCTTCTCAGGAAATACCAGTGTCTTAGCTTTTTCTCCCTCCACCCCCAATAAGGTTTTAGATCAAACTGATTTTGACCTTTGATTCCAAATCTGTTGGCATAGACTTTATGCTCTGAGTCTTTCAGAGATTAGGGTTTTGAAACCCCAGAACCTGGTGTATCAGTTCTGATTCTTTCTGATGCAAAAAATTAGAATATCTAACTGAAAAGTAGCTTCCATAATAAAAAGATATAATGATCTCTTATAAGATGAGGTTCAGGAATTGGGGACAATTCTTGGGCTGGTTCATAGCACAGCAATGTCAATGACGAGTCAGGATATATCCTTCTCTCTGCTCCCCCATCCTCTCTATATCAGCTTGGTTCTCAAAGTTGTTTCTTCATGGTCTCAAAATGGCCTCTCTCTCTTATCGTTAGGGAGGAACATATATCATATTACACTTTTAGAACTAAAAAACGATATTGGAAGATCAAGTTATCTATGGTGTGGTAATGTGCAGGAAAATGAAATGATCATGGCAACTTCAATATAACAAATGACATTGGCATAAAGAACATTTCTATGTTTGTCCTAAATTTGGAAGTCATGTATAAAGGATGTTATTTAGTTGCCTTATAGATAACATCTCTACAAAATACATAAAATAATCAATTACTATATATGCTGTGTTTATATATTGGTAACACATAATAGTCAACAAAATCACCAAAGAAAAATAAAAAAAGAGATTAAGAACTTGTCCAATATATAACCTCAAAGCCTAATGTATTAGAAACTCCTGATTCCATGTAAAGGTTTGAATGTCATGCTTTAGCTTAAATTATAGTACACTAGTTTTCTGGTAAAACCTTTTCTGTACCCTTACCAGCTTACTTTGCTTGTGATAAACTTGTCCCCATTTTTGCTTACTTAGCAAAGTGTTTCATTTCCATCTTTTAAGTCTCTTAGACTCATCTTTACCTCTCTAATGATCAACCAATAGTTTGCCAAGCCAGGTCCTGCAGCAGCCAAGAATCAAAGTGTCTGGTCTCTTTTCATAATCACATCGAATCCCTGGATAGCTATATATTTTACTCCAGCAGGAGAAGATTGTTTATATCTGGCTCTCGTCCTTCCTTAGTTTGCAATTACAATGAGAAAATTATGCATTCTTGAGTTGAACCAGCTCACAAAATAACAAATGAGTAATGATACTTGGCTCTTGTTTTCCTTTTTTAATTTTAAAGGACGTAACGTGTGTTATCTCAGAGAATGTCAGTCTGCTGATTCAAATTTGACCATGTGGTTGAATCCAGTTGCCCTTTATAACTCTACTTTTTATATATTTCAAATTTCTTTCACATTCCAAATAGCATAAATGAATGTATTGTCAAGGCCAAAATTGGGATTTCTGCTTGGATTCTTGTTGAGAACTATTCCAGTCTCAGAATGAGCTTTTGTATAGGCCATCACCTTTGTCTTTCCGTATTCCAGAACTTTAAAATCTGGGACATGTGGGATCCCTATATATTACCTGCCAGGGAGATTGTTTAGCTGAGAATTAACACAAATGCATGTATTTTTATAAAGTTTCAAAAATGAGCTCCTAATATTATCCTTTGTCAATCATCTACTTATTATTTATTAGATTTCTATAGCACCTTTTCTCCAAAGAGCTCAATGTATCTTAAACACATGTTACAATGCACTTTAAATAGGTGTTACCAAATTTGGCATTATATGTGTGAAATACTGCTAAAATTATGAATTTCAACCATAAATTATTGAAAGAAAGGAAATTTCAGCATCATTTAAAAATTGTGTGTGTGTGTGTGTGCATTCTTTTTTCCTTAAGGCCTCTTAGCTCTGTCACAACCTCTCTCTAAAAGGACTGCAGGGTTAGCTTTGAAACAGTGACTGTTACCTATAAATACAGGCACTTAACAGGTATTTGAAATGTTATGCAGTTTTCTTGTTTGCAAAGGATCTGATGTTTCCTTTGATTTCTAGGACTACAACAGCCATTTCTGTCTAAATGTCAAGTGACAGGCCCAACAGGCCTTGGATGTTTATTAAGTTGGACTTACAGGGGCTCCCAATTTTTTTGCAGTTAATACGCTGTTTCTTTTCTTTACACCATCAATGTTGAAGCAAGACTGAGCATAAGGGAGTTGCCATCAATGAACTCTTATCCCCTCGATAGCAGAGGAAGGAGAGCATGAGGGTGATGAAGTCAATTACTATCCCTCTTTTCTCGGAAGAGGAAAATAAACACAGTATAGTCTTTAAGTTAGAGGTAATTTAAAAAAGTCAGAGGCAGGCAATGCCTTTTAATTTAGAGACATTTTCTCTTTCTTTGCCACTCCCTCCCCAAACTACAACAATAATAAAAGAAACCCCACAATCAAAGAACCAACTCCGACCTCCCCATCCTAGAAATCCCAAATTGTGGGCTTCAGTTGCATTCTGCCCTGTTCTTTTCTTTCCTCTCTTTTTTACTCAGATGGATTGCTTTCAGTTGGGGCAGTCTTCATTCCACATGAGCTTTGAAATCATATCCCTGGATCTGTATAGAACGGCAGTAGTTCAAAGTATTAGTCGCAGCCTTCCATAGTCATGGGGCCATTAGATCATTACGACTATTCTAAGGTTCTGCCTGTGAGCATGGCATGAATTTTATATTTGGAAATAAAATCCTCCCGGGATACCACAAAGCTGCACGCCGGCCTTGCCCCTTCTCGCAGGCCGTTAGGATTGGCTGCCCTGCCTTGGTCTTGTGTTACGCAGGAATAAGTCCTGCCGTGTTTGTTTCACATAAGAACCCCTTCAATTTGTTTATAATGATCTGAATGATATTATTAGGTGAACAAAGCCACTCAATGGTGACATTTATTAACCAGTCATATCATCTGTGTTTAAATCTCGTATTGCATTTCAGGGAAATTGTGTGAACCTAACTCCAGCATAACTTTTCTTTGGGGACCACTGCTTTGAATTGAGTTTGAAATAAAATAGAAGAACATAGAAAGCAGGCTCTATTTCCAGGACAGCATTTCACTTAAGAGGTTTAGACTGAGCCAGATTATGTATAGAGGCCCACAGAAAGGTAGATATTGGAACTGCTCTACCTAGCACTGGCTATATGTCTGTCTGCGTGAGTCAGGGAGTGTGGTTCATTTTTAAAGAGGGATTTGGGAACTGGAATGAACAGTGCTGTGGAAGTAAAACAGAGGTGCAAGGGAATGTGGAAGAAAACCATGTCTATAAAAATGGAGTCTTTGCTTGTGGGCTGGGAGAGGGATGAATCTGCTGTGACACTTTCACCGGGATGAGTATGCATGTGGCATAATGTCCATTGTTTGGAAAGAAGACATGCAGATATTGGAGACTGTGGCTAGGTATATGGGTAAATCAGAACATGGAGAAATTAGTATGTGATTGACCCTCACCCATTTATGTGAAAGCAAGGAAGGCTTGCATGTGTGTATGATTTTGAATAATGATGAATGATGTACCTAAAATTCTTTTTATTGTGGAAAATCTCAAATATTACCCAAGAATAGAAAGAATAGTATAATGTGCCCTCATATACCCATCACTCAGCTTCAACAATGAACTCATAGTTAGTCTTGTTTCATCTTTACTTTCCTCTCCCCCATCACTGCTGTATTAAAGACATTTTATCTTTGTATCCATAACAACTTCTGTATGAATCTATAAAAAGAATCATTTAAAAACCATGGTACTGTTGGTACCAATGTCACACCTATAAAAAAGAGTAATTCCTTACTATCATCAAAAAAATTCCAGCATCCAAATTTCTGTGGTTGTCTTATATTTCTTATATTTGGTTTGTTCAAATCAGAATGTCAAAAGGTGCGCATATTAAGTTTGGTTGTTATGCCTCTTAAGAATCTTTTAATCTGTAAGTTATCTCCCTATTTTTTTCTGCAATTTGTTTATAAAAATTGGGCCATTTTCTCTACAGTGTTTCTCACTTTTTGGATTTTGTTGATTGCATCTCTTTTTTATTTTCCATGAAATAGTAGTTAGATTAAGAGGCTTGATCTGATTCAGGTTTGATTATCTGGCAAGAATACTTTATAGGTGTACTTCCAGTGAGAGGCACACAATGTCTAGTTGTTTCTAATTTTGGGGATGTTAGCAGCCATCAATGTTTCTTGCTTAGATTCATTATTTCATAAAGGGTCTGCAACATGGCGTTTTCTTCATTTCTTTGCTGGAATATGTCTATAGAGAAAAACTTCTCCTCAACAACTATTATTTCCCTCCAAGGCACAGTTCGTACAAGAAAGACGAATCAGATGTTTGATTGCTTCTTTTTAGGTGGTCTTCTAGTATTCTCTAAGATCAATGAGGTTTGGTTCCTCTAGTGCCATTATGAATGCATGGATTTTAACATATTTGATTAAGTTTAACCCATAACACTTATTATTATTATTAGTAGTAGTAGTAGTAGCACTGATACTCAAGTTGTCCCATCTGTGGCTAGAGGGAGCCTTTTCAAATTTGCTCCTTGGTTCTTTGACATAGTAGCTTTTGAGAACTTTCTTGCCTTTTGGCATAGCTAGATGTTCCAGACTCAACGTGTATATTTCCTATACAAGACCTAGAATTAATCATTGTTTTAGGAAGCCATGGCTCCTTTTAGTGGGAAATGGACATTAAGGAGTTCCTCACTTTTGGTTTGTTTGTGGAATGGTTTGCGTTAGGGCTTGACGATAATTCTGAAGTACATCATGTTTGTTCAGCTCACACCTGTTCAGTGGCGATATTTACAGTTGTATCAAGATACTTCGTGTTGCAAGATACAGAAAATCTGACCCAAGCTGACATGAAAAATAAGAGAATTTTCTTTCCTTCTTCTTTGTTTCTTTGTTTTTTCTTTGTTTTTGTAGCTGAAAAGTCCAGACATAAGACTGGGTTCAAGTAAGGCTTCCAGTTTCTTTTTGTCTCTGCTATTTCTTTTTAATGTTGGCTCCATCTTAAAACTTGCACCCCTGATGGTCCTGGGTTGACTGCCATCAGCTCTAGGACTGCATGTTTCCACATTTGCACCCAGTAAAAGGCATCGTTGTCTCTTCCTGCTCAGAAATAATCCTAAATTCGTTCTGAGTGTAAATCTTTAGTTATATCAAGTGATCAAGGCAGAGCCCCAAACTTGTTTGTTGGGTGGAAAGTACTGACTGGTTTACCTAGATTACATATTCCACTCCTGGAGTTGGAGATGAGAACAGATTCTCTAGAGGCATTTGAATGATCAAACAGAAATTGGGACTGTTGGAAAGGAAGGTCACAAATGGATGCTGGGAAGGAGCCAACAAATATCTTCTATTACAATACAGTATTTTTGTTCTTTCATCTCTCCATCTGTCAACTCAGCTATTCATGCTACCCTAGGTACAATTTTAAGCTTTAGGGAGGCAAAGAGGAATAAAATATAATCTCCGGTCTCAAGGAATTTGTAGACCAATAGAGGTAGGCATATTATGCTTGCAATTACCATGAGAGAATGCTATACAGGGTACAGTGGAGTCTGAGGGGTGAAGAAACCATTTCTACTTGGGCAAAGATCTTTCCAATGCAAAGATTTTATGATTCTGTGATTACTTTATGATAGATTTGTTATCTTCCTTGGAACCTACATTGGAGGGCTCAAACATTGAAAGATATGAAAATAATATTCCTTCTCCAGATTCATCAAGAAATTTTTTTTCACATTTATAGCATAAAGGTATCAGCAGTATAAGAAGAAATCTCTAGAATTCTTTTCCCACATGGCCAGAAGGAATAGAATATTAATGCTCTTCCAGAGATGAAAGAAACTTGTGTTGTTGGCACAAAGTTGTCTTTCTGAGCTGGTTCAGATATAATTGGAATGTTATATATGTATTTGTAATTTAAAAGAAAACAAGGTGCCAAATCCAGATTGTTCCTTTGGGCTGACCATTTATTTAGATGCAATGTTCTGGATTACAATATTAAACTTCTCTACCACATGAGTTACAATAGAGCAGAACTGGTAAGCATATCTTCTGAGATCCCATCTAGGTAAGTCTCATTTGCAAGAGTAAAAGGTGTCCTTGTAGAAAAGTCCCACAGCAAAACGCTGGGTATGGAGGTCACAGTGATGAGAAGATCAGCAGTTGAAAAATAAATGAAAAATAGCCTGATACATAAGTTCAGTACCTATGTTTTCTTCAATGCAGTTTATTGTTTCAGGTCTTATGTTTATGTCTTTGATCCATTTTGAGGTAATTTGGGTATATGGTGACAGATAGCAATCTAGTTTCATTCTTTTGCACGTAGCTTTCCAATTCTCCCAGCTGGGTGGTGAACACACAATGTGATACATAGTAGATCATGTATTGTACACTTGAAACCTATGTAACTTTACCAACCATTGTCACCCCAATAAACTTCAATTAAAAAAAAGCCTGATACAACTTAGTACAGATGGTAAGGCAAGGACACCATTGACTAATTTAAAATCAAATATACCTCCAATTTCTTTAAATACCATTATGAATGGCTCTAATGATGGTTACCTTTTATATTTTGTCAGCTGGAATGAGAGTCTAATAACAAATTACAATCACAACTTACTCTGTAAAATAACAACATTATCTTTTAAACCCATGGAACGTCACCTAATTACTTTTTTTAAATCACAAAAATGAACCAGGCACTCCTTTCTTAACATATTTCTCATCATTAAAATGGTTGGTACTTGTTATTTAACCATACCTTGCCTTAATCTCCCATTCCCATTCACTTTTATGATTTATTAACATCTTGGAGACCTACCACATTGCATTGTAAAAGGCTTTTTGCGGTCAAGTTTGCCCTTGCGAAAGCCCTGGGGGGAAAAACAAACAAACAAAGGCAACAATCTCAAGCCCAAACCCAACCATCTGTGCTGTGCGATGGGGCATTCCTGATGCAGACATTAGCCCTGGCTGAGAGCTACCACTGAGAACAATTGTTTATGCTGGGCCACAGTGCAGAGCAGACAATACCACACAATCAAAGCCTTCACACTCAAACAGACATCACACTCTGTAATTATATTTGTCTGACAGATTATTATAATTGTACATGGCAGGTAGTGTAAAGCAGCTCCTTTTTACAGCCTAAATAATGTGGCATATTCTGCATACTCTAAATCAACTTTGTAGAAGGTAAATTATGAAAGCTAAATGCACATTGTGTGTTTTTATTTACTCTTTCAGTTAGCATCTTATGTGGTGCTAGACAGCAAAAGAGCATTACCTTATTTTGCCTGGTAGCATTTCATTTAACACTTTGTTGTGCAAATCTCCTTCCTGGATGACAACTTCTTTAATTTTGGGATACTTATGGCAACCCCAGAAATGATTATTTGTAATGTTTTCCCCCATAGCCAAACTGACCAACTACCAGATGAAACTGTGCTAAGTCAGCACGAGGTTAAAATGCATTGCTTAAAAAAAAAAAATTGCAAACTCAGTTCTATGGTTCCTTTCTTTAACACGAGAGTAAAACTAACTTGGGGGAAACAGCCATTCAGTTATTTGCAGAATTTAAGAACTTCCTTTCTGATAGCCTTCTGGACAAAGGGACATGTCTTATAGTAGAGAGTCTTCTAGTGTTCACCATGTCTGATTCTCCTTTCCTTTCAAGCATATCAGAGGATGAGAGGACATTTCTTTACCACCTTGCAGTTAGATGGGGCCGTGCTGACCAGTTTTTACAATTGGTTGTGGATGTAAGTGATGTATGTCATTTCCTTTACCAGCGTGTGCTTAGCCCTCTGACGCCCTCTAGCATCCTCTTACGCTGCTAGGGACTAAGGAGTCTGCCCATTCCAGAAGGAGCAGCTGTTAGAAGGTAGGCTGTCTTGGCCCCAATCCCTGAGTAACTGAAGCTGAGTTCCTGCTGGTTGGGTCTTTCATTTGTTACTTCAGCATAATTTAGTCTATCCTGCCTGATATGTGACTCTTCAATATTTGATTTGTTGGGGCAGCTGGATGGCTCAGCTGGTTAGAGTGCGAGCTCTTGACAACAAGGTTGCTGGTTCTAAAGATTGAAAATGGTGACTGGACTTGGAGCTGAGCTGCGCCCTCCACAACTCGATTGAGGTACAATGACTTGGAGCTGATGGGCCCGGAGAAGCACACTGTTCCCCAATATTCCCCAATTAAAAACAGAATTTTTGATACTTGTCTCATTTTATATTAGATTTGTGATGTTATGTCAATTTGCCATAGTTTATTTTCTTTCTTTTTTTAAAATTTTTATTGGGAAATATTGGGGAACAGTGTCTTTTTCTAAGACCCATCAGCTCCATGTCAAGTCATTGTCTTCAATCTAGTTGTGGAAGGCGCAGCTCACTGGTCCATGTGGGAATCAAATTGGCGACCTTGGTGTTATGAGCACTGCGCTCTAACCACTGAGCCTCCCACCAGTGGCTCAGCTCCAAGCTCAAGTCTTTGTTTCTCATTGGCCCATGAGTGAATTGAATTGGCAACCTTGGTGCCCTCCAACCACTGAGCCAACCAGCCACCCCGGCATAGTTTCTACACTATGAGTCTTCTGCTCCAAAAATACACATGATAAAATAATAAAAGTTACTGTACACCGAGTGCTTGACAAATTCTAGCACTGTATATTCTTTACATACTGCAGAGTTAATCCTCATAAAAGTTTACAAAATGAGATTACTCTGGTCAAGGCAGATAAGTAATTTCCCAGGTCCACACAGGAGTCCTGTTCAAAATATAATAGTCCTGTCTAGCTCCACAATCTATCCTTGTTCCATTTCACTGTACTGACTCATGATATTTATTCCCTAAATTAACGAAATGGATTAAAAAGTAAAAGTACGAAAAGTAAATAAAGATATTGATATTTTCCAACTTTTAGTGCTCTATTTATGTATTCCCTAGATTGATTTGTGGGGTTAGATGCTTCATAAGCCTAATGTTAAATAACAAAGTAATTGTCTTTAGCAACTGTCATTCTAAGAAGAAGACATGAAACAGATACAAATACATTCAGATAAAATGGCTGATATTTTAAATGATCAATCCAACTGTGGAATTTTGTTGGGTGTGTCCGTATATTTCTCAGACGTACTCTTAGGATTTAACTCCCTTTCACGTGTTTGCATCTAGGTGCTGTAGCATATAGTACAGCACATGCCCTCACGCGTTCATGACAGTGCTGCTATTGAAGCCCTCTTCAACATTTTCCTGCTGACATTTTTGTGATCTCTACAAGTTTTCCCATTGTTCTAGCTTTTTGTTTAGAAGATAGCACTAGGGAGTTTTTAAAAAATCAATTTATTGCTAATTCATTCACATAGACTATCCTATCCCCAAATTGTTTCTGAAATAACACATCAAAGTATAAAAAAACACAAAGATTCCTCACTTTGCCTTTATGTATTTCACTTTCCCAGTCTATACCATTTAATATAAAGCTGCCCTAAACTGCCAAGTTCTCTTTGATGGGATCCTATCCTGTGACCTCATTTGATTAGATTAAACGTGGACCTTTAATTGAAGGGGAGTTAGTTCATAAGCAGTGAATCACAGGTGACTTTGGCCTGGCTGGAAAGATGATCTGGGTCAATCAGATTCATTTCTAGGACTTGAAGATCAGGAAATTAAATAACTAAGCCAGTATTGATGGTAACTAAAGTGGCAGAATTTATTTGATTCCCTGATTTTTGTTGAGAAGCAAGTAGTAAAATAATTTAGAAACGTCCTGCAAAATGGGAATTAGGAAGGTAATATGAAGTCAGGGAAGACATGTTCTTACTGAGAGCAGAAAGCTGTATCTTTATGGAAGACATAGCAACAACTTACTCTGTGAAGCATTAGACCCCATTACGATGACAATCTCTATTGCTTTGGGACATGGAATCTACTAAAATATTACCAGAACCAGAGAAATAACCTAGAAAGTGGGACAGAGAGAATCTGAGCACATATTCAGGTCTATGGCTTTTGGTAGAAAGTGAGCAGTCTGGTAGCATATACGTGTACTTATAGTTCATAAGTTTTTAAAGTAGTTTGAAAATCTGACTTTGACCCAACTGTGATTGAATAATTTGGAGAAAATCCATTTATTAATGTTACAGAGTATAGATAGGTACCATTTACATGTGTTTGACTCAAGCATCTTTTAAACGTGCTTTTAAAAATTGTACAATGAGAGAAAAGTCAACAATTGCTCATATTTAATTTGGTAACCCATCAAAGAAAGCTTGATATTTAGAGGTGTGGGGGAGTTGTACTAGATTGAGAACCAGAAAAATCAGGATTCTGGGCTCCACTCTGCCTAGAACTTTTAGTGTGGCCTTGATACTCAATCATTCCTTATTTCATTCAATTATCTCTCCGTCTCCAACCAAGATGCTTAGATTTGAATCTCATCCCTGGCACTTACTAACTGTGAGATCTTACACATATTACTTAATGTAAATTTCCTCATTTGTAAAGAAGATAATACCATCCCTCTCTTAAGATTGTTGTGAATATTAACTATGTAAATATATTGAGAGCAGTACCTGACATATTAAGTAAAGTTTGGGCTATAGCTGGGACTAGGGTGAAGCAGGAGGGCAAAATTTAAGGAGGTACCTACAAAACTCAGAGAGAGAGCACTGCCTTAAATTTTGCTCCCTAGGTGTCTCTCCTGTCTTACTGTAATCCTGACCTAAGGTTGAGATATTATTCATTCATTTATGTATACTTTATCGTGAAAAAGTATAAGGAGGGTTCTGGTGTGCACACAAAAATGGGGATATTTAGAGTTCCTACCCTATGAGTTTTTGTGAAGATCATATGAAATAATTCACATAAAGACTTTAGCACAGTGTCTGGCATGTAGTAAACACTAAATAAATGTGAACTTAAAAAAAAAGGTGATAGACGAGGTAACCTCTAATGTTGCTTCCCTCCTCTAAAACATCTGTATTCTCAGTTAGAAGTAACCAGTTAAAACGTTATAATTACTGAGAACTTCCTTGAAGAAAGGTGGCACCAACATTCAGCAGTGTGACTCTGTGGGGGTGGGATCAGTACAGAGAGAAAACCTGTTCTCAGTCTTTAGGGGCTCACAGTCAGGCTGAAAAAAGGCAGGTGAATAAGTAAAACATATTCTCATGCATATGTAACAACACTATATCCAAATGCACTTTCCATGGGGAATGGCGTTCTGTTGTGATGAAACTCTTTGGAAAGCTGCTTTTCCTTGCAATCAGTTGGGAATGATTTTGAAGAAGGAGGCCAGCTTTGAGTGTTCTTTGAAGTACTCACTAGAAAAGGACCATTGTTTAGTCTACTGAGAATTTGGGAGGATACTTGAAGGCTGGGAGAGACCATGGGTGGAGTCTTAGGTTTATTGCTGACTCAGTGAAGAACCAAGGAGGTAAAGGTAGACATATTAAAGAATGAAATGATAGGATAAAAGAACACATGAGGATGTGCAAGAGAGGTAATGGATGATCTTAATGGACAGGTCCTAAAACTACATGGGGAGGTGATGCCATCCTTAAAGATTGTTAATATAACTGCTCATTTGCCCATCTCATTTATCAGGATGAGCCTCTTGCATAATTAATGTCTATTAGCTGTTATCTAAGGGCCACAGAAGGCTAGAGATGCTGAAAATCCTGGTGAGTTGGTCCAGATTGGTACAAATTATATTTCTGTCAAGAGATTTGTTAGAATTCCTTGTTATTAATTAGTCAACAAGCTGAAAAAAGTTCACTTGCCGCTTAACAGGAGTGACATCTTTATATAACATAAATTAAGTATTGTTTCTGATATTTAAGGAAAATATAGGCAAAACATAAACATTTTCTGGTGGCTTTGGCTTTGAAATAAAGACATACTCAGGGTGGGTGCTTAAATATTTCTGCCATGGCTCATGGCACAGCACAAGTTATATAAGAGATGCTCAATAGGTACTTGTTGAATGATTCAGTAACTGAACGAGAATTGTCTTTGGATTAGGTGGAAGTAATTGTGCTCCTTAAGTGTGTATATTATATATTTATTCTAAGGATGATGTTGCAGAATACATGAAGTGTACATTATAAAATTGTAGAAGTAACATGTTAATTGATGGAGATGGAGGTTTTATTTTGAGACAATAGGTGTGTGTGTGTGTGTGTGTGTGTGAGTGTGTGTGTGTAATATATCGTTAAAATGAAATGGAAGTCAGTAATAAAGTCTTAGTCATTAAATTCACAAACAAGTCAGAGGTTGTAAGATCTGTAAAACGCCTTGTGAGAAGGGCAGATGGACAGGCCTTGGTATTCAGAAACAACTTGCTATAAACTTATTGCCATCTAATTGGGTTGTAGAGGCAACTTAAATGTCCAACCATAGGCAACAGTGTTCCTTAATGGAATACTATACAGCTATTAAAATCTTATTTAATCACATGAAAGATGTTAACAAGATATTGAGTGAAAAAAAGCAACTTAAAAATCAGCGTGTGCTGGATCAACCCATTTAAACATGCATAAAAGAAGCCTGGAATAATAGTATCTAAAAATCATCGCAGACAAGGAAAAGCTAAAGGAGTTAATCACCACTACACGTATTACAAGAAATGTCTAAGGGACTTATTTAAGAAGAAGAAGATAAAAAAGATAAAAAATATGAATAATAAAATGGCAATAACTACATAGCTATCAACAGTTACTTTAGATGTAATGAATTAAATGTGCCTTTCAAAAGATAGGGTGGCTGAATGGATAAGAAAACAAGACCCTTACATATGTTGCCTGTAAGTGACTTACTTCATATTGAAAGACACACACAGACTGGAAGTAAAGGGATGGAAAAGGCATTTCATGAAAAGGGAAACAACAAAAAAAGCTGGGGTAGCAATACTTATCCTAGACAAAATAGACTTCAAAACAAAGGCTATCACAAGTGACAAAGAAAGACCCAGCAATTTCTCTGCTGGGTATTTATCTGAAGAAACCCAAAACACTAATTTGAAAGATATGTGCATCCATATTCACTGAAGCATTATGTACAATAGCCAAGATATGAAAGCAACCTAAGTGTCCATCAACAGATGGATGGATAAAGAAGAAGTGGTACATATACAACGGAATATTACTCAGCCATAAAAAGGAATGGAATCTTGCCATGTACAACAACATGGATGGACCTATTATGCTCAGTGAAATAAGTCAGACAGAGAAAGACAAATGCTGTATGATTTCACTTATATGTGGACTCTAAAGAACAAACTAAATGAACAAACAAAACAGAAACAAACTCAGATATAGAGAACGTTCTGATGGTTGCCAGATGAGAGGGGGGTTGGGGGAATGGATGAAAAAGGGGAAGGGATTAAGACGTACAAACTGGTAGTTACAGAATAGTCATGAAGTTATAGAATATAGCATAGGAAATATAGTCAATAATATTGTAACAACTATGTATGATGTCAGATGGGTACTAGATTTATCAAGATGATCACTTCGTTATATAAATGTCTAATCATGCTGTACACTCGAAACTAACACACTGTGTGTTAACTGTAATAAAAATATTTAAAAAATAATATCAAAAATCAATAATGAGGATCATTTCTGAGAGATAGAATGATTTTTTTCCTTCATGCTTGTGTGTACTTTTGAATTGTTTTTACAACGGACCCATATTTTTTTAAATGCCATTAAACTTTTTTAAAATAAAGAAGACACCCCAAAAGACCTGCTAAAACTGGAGTCACTACCCTGTCTGTTTCCATGTTGAACTAAGTGTCAACTTCCAGCTGTCTCGACCATGGATTTACCTGTGCCGATGGTTCTCCCTCTTGCGTGTGCTCGGATTTAACATTTCCTTCTATTTTAAAAAAGCCACATCCTACCCAGGCCTGAATTTTACTTCATAAACTAGGATTACTAACTAGATACCACATCTGATTTCTGGTTACCATGAATAATCATGAGTAGAGCTCAGAGTAGCCACACTCTGCCCCATAGTCTTCAATAGGACAAGGGCCATTTCTGGAATGAGAAGGTCATATGAATATGGTCTGTGAAGATAATATCTTTGTTGATGGATGGAATAAAAGACAGAAAGGTCAGAGAGGAGACTATTATAAGGGATCATTTCAGAACTGACCATGGCCCGAAGAAAGGTCAAATTAGGCTACTTAGCATTTTAAAGAAAATGATTTGATTTGTTTGCTTAATATAGTGTAAGTAGCACTGTCAATATGTATAGTGTTTTAGTATTATGAAGCTATATTAAAATAGTAAATAGTAAATCTGTGAAGAACATTCAAATCTTCACACAATTATGCTTGAACTTAACGTACAAGTGAAAATAGGCAATGGCGATAACATCATACAACACTGGAGACAATTTCTAAGCCTGCAGGTACAAAAAATGTTACTGATTGCCTGAGCTTTGTGTCAGCTCCTTTTTATCTGTCTGCTTGCTGTTTTTGATTCAAATTATAACACCTTTTCCTGCAAGATAAATTAAGTGTTTTTTCCCCAGTTTTAAGTTTGTATTCTTCGAAAAGCTTAACATAGAGTCATTAGGCTTTGGTAAAAGGCCAAATTTAGGCAGGAACAGATACAAAAATACTTCATGTAAAATAAAAATTCAAATATGGATGCATGCACGGAGCAGTCTGATTGCTGTATTTATGAGGGCCTGCAGGTTTATTTTAATTTCTTCCTGCATTCATGAATCCTTGCTTTAATTATTTATTTGTTTGTTTTTTTGCTGTCCTTTCTCTTACTGCGGGGGATTTATATTTGGCTTTCGTTTCTCCTTCCTGATCCTTTTTTAATGAGGAAATTAAGTTTTTTTATTATCACTCATTAGACTTTTTTTCCAAAAGATAAAATATGTCCTCTACTCTTGAGTAATCATTAATTTATCTAAGGCAGAGTTAGATCTTCTTGACTTGGTTTGAAGGCACAGAATAGAGAACATGAAAGAAGAAAGGTGGTGAATAAGGACAGTCTGGAGCCCAAAGCTTCTTATTTCAGAGTCATACAGGCTCACATAGCCATGACTTTCAAACAGGCATTGTCTAAAATGTATCCAGTTGGGGAGGCAGTTGGGAGGCAAATATCCTAAGTGGAGGGCATTTCATTACTCTCCTGACTTCTTGGTTGATTATGCTATTATATCCCCAAGGTCCTAAGAGATCCATCTGTGAATCAACACCAATTATTAAATACCCACTATGTGCAATCATTTATGATGTATACACAAAGGTAAGATTCACGGTCCTGCTTTCAAGGTGTTTCTAATGCTGAGGAGTAAATACCATGCCATTATACAAGATTTTACAGATTTATTCATTTGATCCTCACAATAGTCCTAAAATAGCTGTAAAGCAGATACAACAATTTTCAATTTACAGATGATAAAATTGGGTCTCAGGGATGGTAAGAATCACACAACTAGTAGTAAGTGGCAAAGCTGGGACTTGATGTCAAATTACTTGATTTTGAGTCCAGCTAGTTTTATGGTCCTCACCTGGGATAGGGTGGAAATTAGAACCACTGAGGGGATATTTTAAAATGCTCACTGCTGGAACCTTCACATGTTCTGGCATGCACTCCTAGGGTTTATATAACTACCCTCTCCCTCTACGTGTACTAGACGATGAAGGAAAATGAAGTGAGGTGGGTGGGAGGGCAGTCTCATAAAAATAAATATTTAACCATATATATGCATTTCTTCTCAGACCTTTTTGCTATGCCTGCTCTACACAACTGATCCTACCAATTAAGAAGCACTGAGGTAAATATTTACAGGAGAAAAGATAACAATATAAGACAAGGTACAACAAATGCCACGTGGGTAACATCATAAGAATGCTATGCATTTAGGAATCAGAAACACCATTTCTAACTTATGTGGTCAGAAAAGTCTTTCAGAACAAGTTGAGCCTTGATGATTCTCGGAGCTTCTGAGATTCAATATCGAGAGAAGCTCAACCACAATTTTCTTCTGAGTGCCACCACTTGCTAGCTGTTTGATCTTAGGCAAGTTTGATAATCTCTCTGAGGTTCAGTTTTCTCATCTACAAAACAGGGGTAATAATACCTACCTCACTGGGATGTTTTGGGACTAGCTGAGAAAATAGATTTGGTACCTGGTATGGTGCCTGCTACACAGCACCCTCAACAAAGAGGCCTTTTGCTCCTCTTCTGAGTTCTACACACATGAACTGTCCCTACTTCTTGGAAAACTTTATACCTTTTCCTACCTTAGCAGGGATGTCGTCTCCTCATCTATGGACTTTGTTTGTCCTTTAAGGCCTCTTTTAGAAGTTACATCCTGTAAGAAATCTCAAGGATTCGCTCCCTGGGATTTGAGTTTGTCCTTTCTGAATTCTCTCAGCACTCCCCACTTCTGCTCCCTTCATTCCATTTTGTCTAGGGTTGTATTCTGTCCTACCTGCCTCCTTCTCAAAAGCTTGTCTTTGTATCGCTGCAATACTTAACACTGGACCTTATTTTATCAGCCTCTGAACAAATTTTGGGCAAACTGAATATAAGAGTCTTGATGTTCCTTTTGAGTCTGAGATGATCAGGCCTGGACCCTAAATTAGTTCCCCTGAGTTGGGGACTTGCTCCAATCACTTGAGATTTTTCTCTAATCTGTAACAGTTAAACTAATCCGATTTAAAACTGACTGAACACTCTTATTATAGCCTGCCAGTGGTATGCATTAAAATTTAACACTGTTTCCTCTTTGAACAGAAAGAAAGTACTTATGGTATGATTATATAGGATTAGAATTTTTCATTAAAAAGGGTTTTAAACACTTCGGCAAGTAAAAGGCAGAATCCTACTTAATGAGTTTTTAAAGGTAGTGAAAGTAAGCAACATTTAACAGAACCATTTTCCCTCTCCTCACATAAAGCCCCCTTTCACTGCAATGTACCATGCACGAATCATGGCCTTATGACCTTAAAGGATTGTCATGTGCACAGAGCAACAGAAGACAAAGTCTGTTATAAAACGAAAGAAAGATTATACAGAAATCTAAGAACAGACTAGAATGCTTCACAGCCTCGAGTTTGGAGGCTGTTTGAATTACAACTTTAGATTTTATGGACTCCACACAGAGGGAGGTACTTGATGGTCTGTCCTCATCTCAAGAGGTTCACAGCCTGTGTTCCTAAAGAAAGTTCAAGGTCCAGGAATTTGAAGGTGGTTATTGAGGTTTGGAGTCGTCTGTCTGTGTGATTCACAGTAGTGGATGGGTATGTGGGGCCTTCCCCGTGGTGCATGGTTCTTATGGAGGTTGGCAGATGTGGTGCCATTTAATACTGCCCCATCACCACGTGCAAATGCAGAAGCCACAGAATACAAAGCCCAGGCCTCTGGAAACAGGAAATCTAGCCAAAATATTTAACCAAGTAATTTTATCACTGCCTTTGAAATGGCTATGGTATGCATTTTAGTTGGGTTCAGGAGCACACATATCTCAAATAAAGGACTTGAGTTGAAATAAATCTACCTCAGATCTGTTTACCCAGCAAGATCTAAAGATTCAATTTTCTAAGCATTTCTGAAATATGAGTTGTTGGAATTGGAGCAAGGCAGCTCAGTGGCAACAGTTTAAGTTTTCTCTGATGTGAACTTTGATAGGAACAGAGTGGCTATTGGAAATGTTGTGTGTACATTCTCATTTATGGCTAATTAGAAGTATTTTTGTAACTGGATATGGGGAATGTGTCATGGGTGTCAGCACACTACATTGCACAATTAAGAATTGGCATTAAAGCCACATGTATCATACTTGGAAGCAAACTTTGATGAAGACACAGTTTCAGAACTGTTCTGTATACATTCTCATTTATAACTAATTAAAAGTATTTTTTTATCTGGTAGCTAGGAAATGTGACATGAGTGTCAGCGAAATGTACTATCCTAACAGTTGCGTCTCAATTAAGAAAAAAATAGATCACCAATATGGACTTGCATGATTCTTGAAGAGGTAGGGTGATCAGAAAGCTGGGAAGAGAGTCTTTCGGGCCAGGCAGGACACCGAGGAAGAGGGGAAGTTTGTAAGGTCAGCCCTGTCCCACCAGCATCCAGGTGGAATCCTTGCAGCTATTTTGTTTTTTTCCTTTTTCTTCTTTCTTCCTTTTTCTTCTCTCTCTTCCGCCTTCCCTCCATCCCTTCCTTCCTCTTTCTCGCCCTCTTTTCTTCCTTCCTCTCTTTTTCCTTTCTTCCTAGACACAGAACTTGCCTTAGCTGAATGGTTAACCAGGCCATGACGACAGTGAGGCATATCTTTTCTCCCTGCCTAACTAAAAGCTGCATGTAGCACCTGAATCCTTCAGCTATTTTTCTTTCTACAATCAGTTATAAAGAAATAATAATAGCTAATCTTTATATAGCATTTCCTGTGTGCCAGGCACCAATCTGAAAGCTTTATTTATATTTCCCATTTAATCTCCTTAACAGCCCAACAAAGTAGGTACTATATTATTATTATCTCCATTTTACAGATGGAGAAATTGAAGCTCAAAGAAATGAAATAACCTGCTCAAAATCACACAACCGTAAGGGACAGAGGCAAGATTTGAATGTAGTTATGTGGCTCCTGAGTCTACTCTTAACTACTATGCCAAACTGCCTTTTCATTTTTTGTTTTGTTTTGATATTTATTGCTTTAATGTCTTTCTGATTATAGAATCAATCTATGCTTACTATAAAATTTTAAAACAAGAAAAGTGTTAGGAATAAAGTAAAAGCCTACCTGAAATCCCATATCTCAGAGATGATTACTATTAGCACGTTGGTGACTATCCTTCTTTCATCTCTCCTCGGCATGTATTCACATTTCCATGGTTTTACCTGAACAGAATAATATTATCATGTCACACATGTGGTTCTTTTAGTGAGGTCCATCTTTTTCTTTTTTTTGCTAACCTTATTCCCTCCATTCCCACACCCCCAGCCACGTTTAACAAACTAGTACCTACCCTTCTAAAAGTTTATATATACATATAATTGTCATGCGGGAGACCCTGCTCGCTGTGCCATGTGTTATGCAGGGCAGCCTGCGGGTCTCAGCTCCCGCTCCCCACATAAGAACGCAGGACATATTGAGGCCAAAAAGGAACACCCACGGAGCCGTAGATAGGGGAGTCACACCAGTATAGTCTTGCTGGCGGCTGGGTTGGAGACACAGGAGGCAGGAGCCACACTACCTGCAACCTGCCGTCCACTTCTCTGCAATCTGCAACCCGCACTCCGCTATGCTAACTGCAATCCGTGCTTGCCAGCTCAGCCACCAGCTTCTTGCTAGCACCCATTTTTTTGCTAGCGTAGCCATGGCAATTATATTAGTGGCCAATGGCTCACTGGTTACAGCTGATGGCCAACTAGCCACAGCTGATGGCCATGCAATCACAGTTGATGGCCATTTACTACCTGAGCCAGCACCTTTCCACGTGAGGCGAGAGCCTGGAAACTGCACTCCTGCCTCTGTCCCCACAATAATTAAAAAATAAATGCTTATATATACATTTTCAAACAAGTATATTTACATATAGATATAGGTTTTTTGGAGACTATTTTTTGTTTTACAAAATGGGATCATATTACATACACTGCTCTGCATCTTGCTTTTCTCACTGAACAACATGTCATGGAAATTTCTCTCATTAACTGGATTGATTTACCTCCCACTTTTTAATGTTGCATACTATTTCATTGCATGGTCATTTTGATATACTCCTCTAATAACAAAATTCTGCCTAGCTAATATTTTTGTTCTATACTGTTTTAGCCTGGTTTTTCCCTCGAAAGCAAAGTCCAAGACAAGGGCTTGCATGCAAGTAGTTCATCAGGGAAGTGAGGCAGGGATCAGGAATGAGAGACTGAGGAAATTGAAAGAAAGGCAGGAAAGTCAATGCAAGGGTCCTTTGTAGAGTGGGAGCCGGTTGTGGGCCACCGGGTTCGCCCTGAGGCATCTTACTGAGTGAGCTTTAGAACTCGGGCATGTGTCCACTGGCTCACAGCCCTGGTGGTCAAAATAGGCTCCTTCCTCACTGCAATCGGTGATGGTGATAGCAGGCTGTGCATGCGCGGGCACTGGGCCTCCTGCGTGGACCAGAAGCCTGAGCGCACTTAGCCTCTGCTACTCCACCCACAGGCATCAGCCAGTGGGTGGAGTAAAAACAAGTCTGAGAGTTACTGAGGCTTCCGACATAGAGTAACACCTGCTTTCTTCTTCCTGGGGATCCGCGGTTTTTATACAAGGAACAAACTCTTTGTTGTGTCCATAATTATGATAATAATGTACCTCAAACCAACTTTGCACCGGGTGCTCTGCACAGCACATCTGTCGTGTGGGGCAGACTGCAGAGTCTCTGGTCGCGCTCCCCACATAAGAACGCAGGACATGGTGAGGCCTAAAAGGAACACCCACGGAGCCATAGATAGGGGAGTCAGACCACTATATTCTCTCTGGGCAGGGCAAGACACATGCGGTAGTAGCTACATGATCCGCAGTCCGCCATTCATTTCTCTGCCTGCCAACCAACCAACCAATCAACGGCAGCGCCGCAGTTATGTCAGTAGCCAATTGGCTAACCGGTTACAGCTTGATGGCCAACCAATCACAGCGGATGGTCATTCACTACCCGCCCCAGCACCTCCCCATGCGAGGCCTAGTGCCTGGAAATTGCACTCTGGGACTTTGTCCCCACAACATCCCTTTACAATAGCCACACGAGGTAGCCATTTTATGTAGGGGACAAGGGAAGCCCACAGAGATGATGAGGGAGAGACCATTTGTGCCTGTTCTGTTTGTATTCCCAGTGGTTAGAGCAATGCCTGCTGCTTAAAGGACATTCAGTCTATACTTGTAAAAGAATGCTGTGGAAGTAACTGGCACCAAGTTACACACCCAATACATAGTAAATCTGATCATTAAACCCAGGACTTTTCTGCCTCTGTGGGGACAGAGCCCCAGAGAGCAGTTTCCAGGCTCTTGGCCTCACATGGAGGGGTGCTGACTCGGGTAGTAGATGGCCGTCGGTTGTGGCTAGTTGGCCGTCAGCTGTAGCCAGTTAGCCATTGGCTATTAATGTAACTGCCACTGCTGCGTTGGGGAGAGGAGAATCGAGAGGAGAGTTGAGGAGTCCGTCGGTTGGCAGCAAAGCGGACAGCAGGTCACACATCGTGTGAACCCAGCCTCCAGTGAGACCATAGTGGTATGACTCCCCTACCTATGGCTCCGTGGGTGTTCCTTTTTGGCCTCACCATATCCTGCATTCTTATGTGGGGAGCGGGACCAGAGACCCTGCAGGCTGCCCTCACGACAGCCTCCAAAGCCTATGTGTCTTCTATTAAACCAGTGGTGTAATTTTTTTTTCTCACATACACCCTAAAAGAATTTGTAAAACTTCTTGTACATTTTAAAGCACAATAGGTAAAATCGTTCATTCTAAACTTGAAAGCTTATGTTTTTTAATAGGAGGAAGGAAATACTAACCATTTTATAAAATGAAATAAGGTGAAGATAGGTTGCATTTAGTACATTTAGGCTATGTTTATGCTATGATATGATAAAATAAGTTTTAACTACTTATTAAATAGCATTCACTGGCCACAAAACATTGTATAAAGTTTTTATCTGTAAATTTTATTCACTATATCTTGGAAAATCTCGAAAACACTGCAGTTAAAGGAATTAAGCGTTACTTTCCTAAACTGCTTCAGTTCTGAATCCAGAAGATTCCAACACTAGCTAAGCTTCCACCATGCAGAAATATGTTCAAAATAGGGAAAAGCAGGAGACTCCTTGGGTTCAAGGTACAGCAAATGATCCTTAAAAGGGGACTCCTAGGAAGCAGTATTTCCAGTCTTTTTGTTTGTTTGGCTCCTAGGAGCAATGCAGCATAAAAAGTTGTGGGATGGATGAGGTACCTATCTTTTGAAAAGTCATTATCTTCTTAGATCTCTGAGTTTCTTTAAACAGTGTTGACTACCCCTTCCTTGAAATATTTTCTTTTCCTGATTTTCTACGTTTTTTAAAGTAGATGACACATGCTAATGACAAAAAAATTAAGCTGTATATAAGCACAAAGAATACAAAAAGCATGCCAAATCCCACTACCCAGATAAAACATTTTTATTCTCTCCCCTGCCTTTGACATGACATCGCCTTTTCATGATTCTTTCCCTCCTTTCCTCATCTTTTGGCTAGCTCTTCTTCTTACTTCCAAAATCTAATTCCTAAAACAAAACGTATAGGTTGGATATTATCAATTTTTTTACAGATGCAGAAACTGATCTCTCAATGCCAGCAAAGATCTCTGAGATCTGTGATCTGTGATTGTCAGGGTAAGTCTGAAATGAAGGGGTCATAAATATCTCTTCTATAAACTTCTAGAGATAATGACCTGTATGTAGGAAGTCAAGGGATAACACATGTGGGGACAGAGCCAAGAGTGCAGTTTCTAGCCTCTTAGCCTCACGTGGAAAGGTACTGGCTCAGGAAGTAAATGGCCATCAACTGTGATTGGATGGCCATCAGCTGTGGCTAGTTGGCCATCAGCTGTAACCAGTGAGCCATTGGCCACTAATATAACTGCTGTGGCTACACTAGCAGAAAAATGGGGGCTAGCAAGAAGATGGAGGCTGAGCTAGCAAGAGCGGATTGCAGTGAGCATGGCGTATTGCAGCTAGCAAGTGAGGTTGGTTGGTTGACAGAGAAGTGGACGGCAGGTTGCGGATCATGCGGCTCCTGCTTCCTGTCTCCAACCCAGCCGCCAGCGAGAATATAGTGGTCTGACTCCCCTATCTATGACTCCGTGGGTGTTCCTTTTTAGCCTCATCATGTCCTGCGTTCTTATGTGGGGAGCGGGACCGGAGACCCTGCATGACACCCTGTATGACACACATCTGTCTTTTAGGATGGGATTCTCTTGAAGGAAATTTTCTCTCCAGCTTTTGTATTTGTTTCTGTTGGACAACAGACAAACAAACAGCAAAAACTTTAGTGTAGAAAATAAGCACACATCTGTAGTAAATTGCTTCATTTCATAAAAGACTTTAGCCAGTGTAGTTTGAGGATAGAAATAAATTGACTACTTGTCAATCTCCCTTCTTTCTCTCTCTTGGTTTGTTTTTCATTTGTCTCATTTTTATGAAAGTATATTATGGTTTAACAAATAAACTGAATACTCAAAAACATGCATTATGTTTCCAAGATATACTATCTTTTCACAGTCATTTATAGTATATGTACTTTGGAACACATATAATTAAATAGAAGAATGAATTATATTTGGAAACAATTAAAAGGGTCTTCCTTTATGCCTTTCATTGTAATTCTTAGGCCTTTCAATAAAGAATGTGTTTCCTTATGTACCTGGGAGCAGGGCTTTCTATGTACTTCTTCTGAAGTGAAGAGATTTACCTTCTGACTATTGAAAATAATGTGTAAACTGAGGAAATTAAGGGAAAAAACAAAGTGTGGGCTCAATGTGCTTAACTTAGGCCTGGATTCCAGCTGGTCCATCAGTTATGAGATGCTAATACACTAAAGGATTAACCCTTTGTTAACAATGTGTAACCAGTTGGAAAGACTTGCTTCACAGGATGGCATACAAGTGGTTGTCTTGCAGAAATGGTCTCAAGTTACAAATTAACAGTTATTTGGAGAAGACAGCATTCTCTTCCCTATGCTTGACTGCACTGAGTTGGGCCAGACAGAGCAGCCTTCCATCTATAAGTGCATGCCGAACGTCCAGGAGCCTAAAAAACTGAAGTGATCCATCCCAGGCACCTATGTGTCTATACCTGTTTTCTGTTGTTGTGTAACCCACTCCTGTAAAACCACTACCTTTTTTATTATATTTCACAATTTTGTGGGTCAGAAATTCAGGCGCTTCTTCTGTTTCATGTGCTTTAATTGGCATCACTTGGTGACATTCAGCTGGTGTCTGGGCTGATCTGGAGGGTTCAAGACAGCTTTACTCACACATTTGATCCCTTGGTAGGCTTAGTCGGGCCTCTCTCCCTCTTCACATAGTCTCAGGGCTTTGCCATATGTTCTCTTCATCCGAGTGTTCGGATATCTTATGTGCAGCAAGTAAGCGGAAGTGAATGCTACCAGTCTCTTATGGTCTGGGCCCAGAAATGGGCTCAGCATTATTTCCACTGTATTCTAGTGGTCAGAGCAGTCACAGAGCTCACCCAGAATCAAGGTATGGGGACAGAGCCCCAGAAAGCAGTTTCCAGGCTCTCGGCCTCACGTGGAAAGGTGCTGGCTCAGGTAGTAAATGGCCATCAACTGTGATTGGATGGCCATCAGCTGAGGCTAGTTGGCCGTCAGCTGTAACCAGTGAGCCATTGGCCACTAATATAACTGCTGTGGCTACGCTAGCAAAAAATGGGGGGCTAGCAAGAAGATGGTGGCTGAGCCTGCAAGCGGCGCAATGAGGGTTGAGAATTGTGTGGCTCCTGTCTCCTGTTTCTCCAACCCAGCCGCCAGCGAGAATATAGTGGTATGACTCCCCTACCTATGGCTCTGTGGGTGTTCCTTTTGGGCCTAGCCACATCTTGCGTTCTTATGTGGGGAGCGGGAGCTGAGACCCCGCCTGGCACCCTGCACGACACAAGGGGATAAGATAGAGAGCTCACCTCTTAATGGAAGGCATGTGAAAGAATTTGGCACTATCTTTAATTTACTTCAATCTATCCTTTCCTCCACTGTTAAAATCTAGAAAGAGGGAAGAAGGAAAGTATCATGAAAAGCAGTTCCCGACAGACTCCTTGCCTGGTCTCTCTCATCCTAGAGGAAGGAATTGAGGACTTCAGCACACAGGTAAGCTCAAGGAGCATATTTAACTTGGGAGGTAAAGTGCCCAAGTGCCCTTTGTCAGCTTCTTGGTGAATTAGCCTCTGCATTATTAAAATACAGTGAGCTGAGATTTCCCAAGGTAAGAAGGCTGTGATCCATTTCCTTAACTTGGCAGGCCATTTGGCCCCTTTGCAGCACCTGAAACGAGCAGCTAATGAGGAGGAACGTGGCCACCTGGCTTCAGGAAGCACTTCGTGCCACAAAGTGGTGAGCATCTTGAGCTTCATCATTCAAGGAAAAATTGTTTTAAGGTGTGAGGAGGAAGGGCAGATCAGTGCAGCAGGATAAACGTACCAGTTGCCTATCTCTTCTTAAGAGAGAAAATGGAATTTGGGGATGAAGTCTACTATTTTGCTTCAAGATCAATTTGTATCAAAAGATAAGAACTGAGAACTTTAACTTAAGCCAAAGGTGTCACCTCAGCGTGATTGGTGCAAAAACGTCATTTCCCAGTTTTCTGATAAAACACTCATTATGGCATTGAGGATGAGAATGTGGGCTCTGGGGCAGGGGATCATTTCCCACTGCCTGAGATTGGACTCCAACCTCAAAAGTTGCAGTAATATGTTCCTTGGTTCCTTCATCTGTAAGATGGGAGAAATGATAGTATTAAACAATAATGGTAATCATAAATGATCACTTCCTAAGACTGATGTAAGGATTAAAGGAGATGCTGCATGGAAAACCTTTATAGTACAGTGCCTGATGCTTATTAAGTGAGCACCACAAAGAAAGTGTTTCATAAATGTCAGCTTTTATCGCTGTTAATATAACCATTGCCCCTACTCTGATGGTAGAACAGGAGGGCACTGGGAGACTGAAAAAAGGGAGGGGTGGAAACCCAAGTAAGACTTCTCATTCCTCTCTCTCTGGTTATAGCCACTGGGGTATAATGTGATCTATAAACTCTACTGTCTGTTGACATGCCAGCAAATGATACGTCTCTCTGATCTACTTAGATTTTCAAGCTTAATGTAAGGGCCCAGGTGCTGGAGGCTTGGAGCAGAGAGAGAGCTGGGGGCGGGGGGATGTCCGGGCCTTTGCAAACCATTGCCACTCTAATAAATAAAGCATTCACTCAGAGAGGCTGAGAGCTGGGGAGCCACATCGCGTGCAAATCCAGATCAGTGGCTGAGCTGCTTCCAGGTTGAAGCTAATCATAACTGACATGTTAGAGTAAAACTGCTTTATAAAATCAATATTAAATTTACAACCTTTGACATCCTGGGACATCAAAGATAAGGGGGAAATAAGCCATGGAGTAAACAGTCTTCCAGCTGCTCAAGAAGATGGGAGAAGTGGGAAACCAGGAGCCCAAATCATACACCGATAGTCTTGTTTTTATGCCAACGTCTTGACATCAATAAAAACATTTAAAAAAAAAAATCACACAGGCATTTACGCACAGAGAAGAAAGGGAAGCAACAAGGAGAGCTCCACTGATCTAACAGACTCCCAGAATCATTCCAGAGTAAAGTGATTGGATTCCTTTTCTCACAGCGAGGCTTGATTTTCCTGGACAGTGGGATGCTGCAATTATGGAGCAAACATCACTTTGTGAGGCTGGCAAATCCCCTGCTGAAAACCCTAACCTATCTAACCAGGGACCATGCTCTAATAAAAGTCTGCACCTCTCTAGTAGGCCCTCCCCGTATTCTCTGGGCTTCAAATACAGCAGTAAGGGACACTTGGAAGCAGAGTAAAGCTATAAAGGTC
Organism: Rhinolophus sinicus; assembly: GCF_057876585.1. NCBI lineage: Eukaryota > Metazoa > Chordata > Mammalia > Chiroptera > Rhinolophidae > Rhinolophus > Rhinolophus sinicus. Next base: position 122,221,743 of record NC_142503.1, read on the forward strand.
ATCACAAGGTGAGAATATGTTTCTCTGAGTGCTCCTTGGGGGGTACTAGCTGCTCATGTCTGGGGTGGGCTTCTTACCTCTGGAAAGGGGATTTTAATTTTGACTTTTAGAAGCAGAATCACCTTAGTCTTATCAGGAGACACGAATCTGGAGCAGAAAACCCTGCAGCATCCAGGATGGGCAAAATGATGATGGAGTTCCTTGTCCCTTGCATCCAAAAGCATATTGTCCCAAGCACTGGTCAGAGAACTGTGTCACTTCCAGTGTGGGTCTGAGCACCTTGAGTTCATTGTATAAAATAACAAATGCTCTAGGAAAGGTGGGGCAGGGAAAGCAAGGCCAGGTGGCTCTGTTGGTCGAAGCAGATTCTTGAGTAGTGCTTCCTCTTTGGGAAGAACAACTTGAATTTAGGCATGGTTCACCTGCACTCAATGGTGTGAGTCTGAACTTACACCAAAATATATGTTTAATTTAGTGTTCCTGTATCTGAAAACTTTAAGGGGCATAGTAGCAATGCTATTCTTTCCCCTTTCCTCTCCTTGTCTCCCATCTAACCCTTCAAAGTGATTAATTTGAACCTGTCTGCTTTGTGGCCATTGTGAGTCATAGTGGTATGATCGGCGCTGGGCCTTAGGATTTTGTATAGTTGTATGATCAGAGACAGGCACACTCAAACCAAACTTATCTGTAACATTCAGTTTTCATCTGCTTCATGAATGCAAAACAAAACAAGTAATATTCTCCATTTAGAATTCTACAAAAACAAACTCACTCTAAGCAAGTAGGTTAAGAGGAGGAGATGTGAATGTGTGGGAACCTGTGGCATAATTGTTGAGAAAAACAATGCCTACTTAGTCTGGCATGTGTAGAAAGTGAAAAATTATCCCAGTGTGTAAAACTGATTCTGCTCCTTTGATTAGGCTATAAAGTCCATGAGTTCCTAGAATGGTGTCTGGCACACAATTTTGTTGTTGTTGTTTGTTTGTTTTGCTTGTTTTTGTGTGTGTGAAAATGAATTATAACTTTCTAGATAAATTGTGGGAGGAAACTAATGCTTGTTTGGGGCTTAATCTGTGCCAGGCACTATGGTAGGCCGTCTACCTTACACTTTCTTATAATACCTCTATATTGGTTTTTCATTGTCGCAGGAACAAATTACCACAAACTAGTAGCTTAAAACCATACAACTTTTTAATCTTATAATTCTGTAAGTCAGAATTCTGATGCAGATCTCACTGGGCCAAAATCAAAGTGTCACCAGAGCTGTGTTCCTTTTTGGAGGCTAGAAAGAAGAATTTGTTTCCTTGCCTTTCCCAACTCTCAGAAGTCATCCTTATTCCGTGTCTTATGGCCCCCTTCCTCCATCGTGAAAACCAGCAGTGGTGGGTCAAGTCCTTCTTATCCTGCCATCTCTCTGTTGCATTGTCACCTTTCTTCATGACCACAGCCTGGAAAGGATCTCCATTTTTAAGGACTCATTGGATTAGGTTGGGCCCAGCATAATCTCCCTATCTCACAGTCCATACCCTGCAAAGTCTCTTTTCCATGTAAAGTGACATAGTCACAGATTCCAGGGCTTAGTGTGTAGACATCTTTGGGGGCCTTTATTCTGCTTGTCACAACCTCTATATCCATAAGGTAGGTGAGAAGAGGAAACTGAGTCTCAGAGAAGTTAAGTAACTTGCTCCAGAACATACAGTATATGACATAGTTGAGACTCCAATCCAGGTCCATTGTCTCCAAAGCTCAGGCATTTCCTACTTTGCCAAGCTGTTTCAAGCCATGAAATAGCATGCTGCTGGATGGATTTGAGGTTAGGGTCTGGTGGGTGGGAGCTGGAACATAAACTTGAAGGAGAATTCTTCTCAGGAAGCATGGCAAAGAATCAGGGAATTGAATTACTACAAGGGAAATGCTCCCTTGAAAGAAGGTTTACTTTTGAAAAAAATAAATTCACTCAACTGAAGGTGAAGTTAGTTTAGGGGCAAGGAATGAACTCTGTGACTTAGATGAAGCACCATCTTCTTTCTCAGGGACCTTAGGGATCCCATACACTATATTGTCTTATATCTACTTACAAAGAGATTTACCAAGCCATTTTTTTCTAAGCTGTAGGGACTCAATGTGCCCTCAATATACTAACTATTAAACGTAAGAGTTTTACATTTAAAAATAGGATGCCATAACTGGAAGTTATACATAGAACCTCTAGATTTCTTAGTTTTTTGAATTGATAAGAAACTGATCAGGGCAGTATTGTCTGGCATTTGTTATCATGGGCTAAATTAGTTTGTTTTCGATAATGGAAAGCTCTATCACTATGACACCTGAGTTAGGAGCCTTTTAGGTAATAAGTCAGTTATAACCTATTCTGTAGGCTTCAGAATATGTGGATAATATAAGAAAAAGGATTAGTATAAAATTCAAAAGAAAAAAAATAGTATCAGGTACTTGCTCCTAACACGAAACCATTAGGAAATACCTGATTGCTTAAAGAAAGGTGGTTTGGGAAGTTGGGTTTGATGGGGGCCTTTGCCAGAGATTAGGCAGGAGGCTTCACTAATAGCTGATGTTCAGCCCCTTTCCCATTTTTATAAGGAAAAAGAAATGATAAAAAACAACCTTCTTGAATTTTATTCTCTGGTGCAAATAGGACAGAACAGCAGTGACATACCTCAAAAAATAAGAACATGATTTACAAGTGAATCACATGGTTCCCATCTCATCTCATTGAATTATTATCTTTTGAAGAGTTCCATTTTGTGGATTACAAAGAGAATGTAATCACTTTAGAAATCTCCAGAGAGGTTCATAATGAACCCTACTTACATTGTGTTGACACTAATAGTAACTATAACCATGATCTTCAACTCTCCGTGTAGGAGGCAGGGTTATTGAAATCATAGCCCTGGCCAATAATTCATTTAAAAACATACTTTAAAAAAATGAGCTTTATGCTGACCAAAAGTCCACTTAAAATGGTTTCACTTACAAATATGAGATGCTATATTAATGAAATCAATATAGTTTAACTCATGGAAAATAACATTTTGCTGACAAGTTTTGCCCAGTGTAGTCTCATATCAAATTAAGAAAATAAGTAAACCAAACATTTATATGACTGACTCATACTGTGAAAAAAATGTGATCACAGCTTCATATCACAAAACTATTAAGTTCAGTTCAAGTAATTTCCTCTCAGCATTTCCTTTCCTCACTTAAGGTTTCCTTCTTAACCAAAAAGCATCAAATTAGGAAGCTTAAATCACTGAAGTATTATTAACACTCTCAGGAAAAAAATGATTGCCTTTCAGAATGGGGAAAAGCCCTCACCAACCTACCTTACCAAGGTAAATAGCTACCAAGTAACAGGAATAGAGTTTTTTTTTTTCTCGTTGTTGGGTTTATATTCTTTTCTAATAGTTCGATTTTTGATTTGAAGTTTCTTTAAAATTAATCCTTTAAAATCATTTCCAGCAGTGAGCAATTCAGCAAGTTCAGAGAAAAAATGGCCAGACTTTTGTATCCTTGAAGATTGAATTTAAACTAGTAAGATTGTATGGAAGTAACTTTTGTTATTTCGAATATAATAAATTATAACTTGCGTCTAGAATCCTGGTATATGGTTCAGTTAGCATTACTGTGAATAAATCTAACATTTTCCTCTGTGCAATCTTTGTTTAATTCGGTATGTCTAGTTCATTTTCATTATATCTCTGTTTAAATAAAAGTGAAAATTTGAAATTATACCAATCTTTTCAAATTTTATATTTATTCATACATACACATCCTGCCCCCTCCATCCAGAGCAATTTGTTAAGTTAAGGTGATATCTATTGAGGCGGCAAATGTGTAATGCTCCCTATGCCAGGTATAAAAAATCTTTCCCATGGAGTTTAGATCTTAGTCTCAAAGTTCTTCTAAACACATTTCCCTAGGCAGCCATCACCAGTTAATTGAAGTAGGCATTTGAAGCAAAACCTTCATCATCAGCCTTTAGTTCATAAAACAGACCTTTCTTTAGATACTTTCAGCAGAAAGGGATGTAATACAGGGAATTAGGTGCTTACAAAATTACAGAAAGATTGGAGGATAAAACTCGAGGCCTGACCTCTAGGAATGACTTCTAGAAAACTACAGAACTGAGCCCCCAGTTATGCTGCTGCAATTAGGAATGGAAGGAATCAGGAAGATGCAAATGAAATTCTTTAGTTCTGGAACACACGGCTGTAGCTGCAACCCAAGGATCAGCAAACTGGAATCTGGAAGCCACCGCTACCTCCGTTGCATCTCAATGCCTAGGAAGCTGTTGATTGGATGGGGAACACAGAATATGGCTGTCCTGCCATTGATGCAGCTGCTTCTTGACACCCACCCAGGAATCTGGGAACTGGATACTGGGCATGAAGCAGAAAAACTTCATGCCACTATTCTCTTGTTTACCACCTATCAGATCTAATACATATGAGTGATTTAATTAGCATTTGCCTCTAGAATCCTGGCTTCAAGGAAGCCTGAGAGAAGTAGTCTGCAGCCCAGGAAGGCATACAAGGTCAGAACCTTTACAGAAGGTACCTCTTTGGCGAAATCTTCTTGCTCTCTTACCTTATTGTAGCCTCACTGTAGGGAGATGCAGAATTTGAATACAGAAAAACAGGAAGATTTAAGGGACTGGCTTTTCTTAGAAGATATGCCAAGACTCCAGGGGATTTGATCCCTAACTTTCACTTAGAGGATTCAGTAATGGTAACTCTAGCTTCTTATATTTAATTTCTCCTTTCTTGTCAGCAAGTCATTTTGCTTAGGAACTTAATTTTAGTTCTTGAGTAACTTGATGTGGCTGAATTACTTAGTTCAGCATTTGCTGATCCCGCCTTTCCCTCTCACGAGAAGGGAGGGCACTCCCTATCTTTACTTCATACCTGAATTAGTATACCAGCTCTGTATATTTTATGTGGCAGCTTACTATGCTAATATTTAATTAATGCCACTTCCTATAGAGTGAAAATAAAACACATATGAATATGTTATGCAAATATTATATGTTTAGGCGTAAAATGTGCTCTTAACCTGAAATTGACAGCCATATCCATACCCTCATGAGGAAAAAAAAAAAATGATTCAATGGGAAACTAAAGAGTACAAGCACAGCACTGAAAGTATTTTGACTCTTTAATCCATCCCTTATGGCTGTGTGGGTAAGTTACCTAACTTTTCTTAAATAAAGCTCTATGTGCTAATACCTTTTATTTGTGTGGTTCCCCATACAATACTTGATTCTCGAGGCATCCCTTTAAATACATGTGGCAGGATCAGTGTCATTAAATGACATGTTTCAGTCATGGAGCAAAGTGGAACACAAACCGAGGACTTTGAACGATCAATAAAAAAAGTTTAAATTTTACTTACATGAAGAAAGATTAATATTCTTCTTCTTAGAAAAATGTTAGGACTAATTATTTGTAACCAAGTTTTTAATGTATCTCGAAAATATGAGATGCCTAAAAACAAATACACATAGGATGCAGCTTGATACCCTAAATGTTAAAAATTTAGTTATACCTTTGCAATTTTATATGACTAGCAGAGGAATAGTTCTATGACTTCCATTTTTGATGTATGAGTTTTAATCTATCTTAAAGTGTAATATCTGTTTAGATACCACAGTTTAATAGTCACTTTAGATCAACTGTTCATTCCTATGGAAATATTTTTTTTTCTAGGAAAAATGTATGCGTGTAGAGAACATGGCCATGAAGTTATAATTTTCTGTCATTTCTCTTGTTGTCGTAAGCTTATCCTCATGCATGTGTCCACGTGCAATCATTCCTCACAAGGCTGCTCCGTCCTTAACCTCAGCTTCTCCCTTTGGTGTCACCACGTAAAGTTCTCACCTGCCACACTTCGCAAGACCCAACTGCATTTTAATAGGTTCTACCATCTAATCTTACCCATCACATACTTTGCCTGCGGGCAAGTATGTTGATATGTGGCTTATCTTTCCACAGTCTTTCAAAATGACATCCTTCTCAAAGCCGAATAGGGTGAAGGTAGGCTACCCAGTCTTTCTGACCTTAAACTATTTGTTGTGAGAATGAAATGCAGCCATTTTTTAAACAGGCTATCATGAATAAAGATTCAGTTTTTAAGCCTGGGGAAGTTAGAAAACGCAATAGAGGCAATCTCTGAACATTTTTCACAAGGCAGCACTAGACCTTGAATATAAAAGATAAGTCACAGAATTGAAAAAAAATTATCAAGAACATTTATGTATGAAAAAAATTTACATGTTATTTGCTTATGTTCTTAAACTAATTATATCTACTTTGTCACTACCTCTTTCTTTGTGGGGGAACTCCACAAAGTCACCCAAATAAGTTACTTAGAAAAATTTTCTTGCTTTCGTTTTTTTTTCTTTTTTTAATTATGTAGAAGCCAGATGGCTCTCTAGGTACTACTCTCTCTTTAAAAAAATACGTGATGCCTATAAAAAAAGAAGCAGAATGGCTACCTTTAGGTTAGAAGTCATTTACATCAAAGCACCCTGCAAGTGCCTGATTAATTTAGTTGGTAGAAATGAGACTCTGGGAGATGCAGTAAATGGACCAGGCAGTGCTCTCAGGTGACAGGTTCTGATGGATTATAAGATCACATCATGTCCTAGTTTTTGGTGTCTGTTGTGACGTACAGCAGATTCTGGTATACAGAGTAATTCAAGTGCTCTTCTGTTGGGCATATGGTGCTTTTAAGAGCACTCCAAGCCTTGATTTGACTGCTCCAGTTGATAAAGGATGGCACAGTTGGAAGGAAGGGAATAAACTCTTGATGGTGCGTGGGATTCAGGAGAGGAAGGGATTCATGTGAGAACAGAGCTGCTGAGAAAAACAACATGCAGTGACCTAATTAGAAAACCAATTTTGCTGTCGTTTAAGTTGAATTCCTGCAAGTGTAACTATTTCTTATGGTAAAATTTAATGACATATACATATATGTGTATATAAAATATACAATATACATGTATACTTTATATATGTAAATATATGTGTGTGTGTATGTGTGTGTGTGTGTGTGTGTGTGTGTGTATTAAACAGCAAACTCATAGGCAGCACAAGGACAAGATTTAACCCTAGCTGCTAAACTAGGGACGGTGAGATAATCTAATAAGAACAAAAAAAGAAATAATTTTAGAGGAAACTTTCTGAGGAACAGAGAAGAATCTTCCAGGAAACAACTTGGTACACCTTTCTCCATTTAAAGACAGACAAAATAATACATTTTTCTCATAGTATCACCTACAGCTCCCATTCACTGGCAAAAGGAATGATTTTGTATATAAAATTAATAGGGTAAGTTTACATTCATAGAACATCATGCCTCCAGAATTTCCTGTTATAGGAATTTGTGTAATAGTAAACCGGACCAGAAATTGTCAGAACAATAGGAATATGGCAGTTGTGGAAAGCCCTAATGCCAAATTTGAATGATTTCAGACAGAGAGCCTGAGAATTTTGCAATCAGGAAGTCAGATTTGATACAAAAAATTTACTAAACACCAACCAAACAGAGAGGGAGGTCTTAGTACTGCACAGAACAAAGAATGTGTTTAAAACAGGACCTTTATAGACATTAACTAGTCATTTTTAGCAATGAATTTTTAAAACATGGCTGTCCAACATATAGCCTGTGAACCAAATTAATCCTATCTGAAATTGGGTTGAAGCTCACCTGAGATTTTGAAGGGAAAATAATTGTTTTTCCTAATTTCTCTGTGGTAACCAGTTGACATGGTTAGCTAAGAACTGACTATTGCTAGATTTTATGCAGAAGACTTAGATCAATAATTGTAATTGAAGCCAATTACAATTACAAGTATGTAACTTGTGAGTTGTTCAGGTTTAAATCCATATTCTCATATCATGAAACTTGGATATTATAAATGACTGTGGAATGAAGCAAAGTTAGCATAAATAAATCTTTGATAGACACCACCCATGCTTGAGTTGAGTTCAGTATTCACTGGACTCACTATTACTAGCTAAATAAGTAAGTAAATAAGTAAATAAACATCACCTACTATTGATGAGCGTGTCCTCCTTGCCCAATAGCACAGAGAGGAGGGAAGGGGGATAGAAAATTTATTAAAGTTCCCCTTATGGCTCGGAAGGCTTTTTCATACAACATACAGGTGGTTATTTCCAACTTACAGACAAGAAATCTGAGGCATAGAGAGCTTACTTAACCAACATTTCACAGTTTGCAAAGAGTATAGCCAGCTTTTTGAACCCATGATTCCAAAGTCCATATTTTTAGTTATGCCTATATATTATTTATGTTTTGTTCTATGTGTGTATTTATGGATACATTGTTTCTTAAACCTTATGTGGTTAATTTATTATTGTGAATTCAGGTCTTCTCAACTATAACATAGCATAAAAATATGTATGTTAATAAAATTATCAATTTGAAATACATTATTATATATAATCAATAGCGATACTCAATGAAACAATATTTTCATTCCCTAGAAAATTATAAGTTCAAAGAACTTAACTAAATGATAAAGAATTATTATTTCATGGAGGTAGGATAATGGATAACTTTTAGTTTCTCCTTTGTTCTATTTTGTATTTCCTGTTTTTCTCTGATGATTATAGATGATTTTTTTCTAATTTAAATCAATATTATTAAAAAATAAAACCACGATGTGTTATAATAAAGTCTACCTAAAATAGGGAGAGCTAAGTATAATTTGTAATGCCTTTCCTGGGCACAATTAGTAAACCATGAAAGCACACCTTGCTTAAGCAGTCTATTCCTTTTTAAGTGTGTTATCTCTTAAGTTTATTTGGCTAACTTTCTCATTTGCAAATTCAAGAACTTTTGTACTCAATTCAATTCAAAATACTCGTTTGGAACAACTTATACAGGAAACATTAAGTGGTAGGGGTATCTTTGGGTCCAACTGTTGATTCAAAGCTGAGTGTCAAAGCAATAATAATTAGGCCTGTAAGAGATTTGGGGAAGTTGTAGATATGTTGTATCCCAAAGAGAGGCTGTATAGTAAAGTCATTAATTCTATAGGGCCAGATGGTTTAGGTCGAATCTCAATTCTATTATTGCTAGGTGTATAATCTCTGGGAAATTTTAAAATCTTCCTATGGCTTAGCTCAGTCTCCTGTAAGAGGGCATAATAATAGTAACTATACCTCCTAAGTTTGTTGGGAGAATTAAGTGAGCTGACATACATAAATCACTTAGAATAGTGCCAGATACTTCATAAGCGTTCAATGAACGTTAACTATCATTTAGTTAATGCACATATATCACTGTAAGGCAAGAACTAGCTTACAAATTTCTATAAAGACTTATGTTATATACAAACTAATAAATAAATTAAAAGGCTAGATTTTCTTACAGAATATAAACCAGTGCTCTTAGAATGAAATAATTTAAAAGCGCATTATATATGTTTGAACTTACCTGATATCTGTACCTTACTTCCAGGCAGGGAGTGTGTCTACAAGAAGTCTCTCGTGAGTCTCAAGAGTTTGTCTTAAAATTACATTTTGCTGTGCCCTTTGCTGTGTCAGATAATCTGATTCTTATCATGAAGTTAGTCTTATATCATCTTCCTTTATTTTGTCAGTAGGGGAATGTTGAAAAGTGTGTGGGAAGAGTGTAGGCAGCTGGAGGTTTGGCCTTTAAATGCCTAACAATAATAGTTGCCAATAATTGAATATATTACCATGAGCCAGCACTGATCAAAACACTCTCCAAGAATTAATTAATTAATTAGTCTTCTCAATAGCCTATGATATATATGTGTGTGTGTGTATATATATATATATATATACACACGTATGATAAGGACATATATTATTGTCTCTGTTTTACAGATGAGGAAAGTGATCTCCAGAAATTAGTCACATAACTAATTAAGGGATGGAGCTGGTATTAAAATCCAGGCTGCCAAAGATAAGTCTGGCTTTCATATCTAATCCATCTGGTCCAATGGTGAACACAAATAATAGAAAAAGTGAACATAGGTACTGACTTTAGGCAGAGAGGGATGATACTCAAAATATTCACCAGATACTCAGCTCAGACACGAATTCTGACAAATCAGAATGGATGCCAGCAGTGAACAACTGGCCTGGCTATACTGGTGTGAACTGTCTGAATACCAACTCTAAATTTTAGGGAAGAAAGGATTAATTTGCAAAACATATCACGCAACATCTTCACAGAGAAAATTGATTAAATTACAAGGGATCAGTAAAGACTATATCAAGTCCATCTGACTCAACTTTCAGACACCCATCAGCAAAATGCCACATGTAGATGGTAGAACCGTTTATGTTCTCCCCTCAAACAGTGCTGTTTTCCTTCCTGGTACCATGAGCCAGTGCTGGCAGGACTCCAGATGGAAAGAGTGGCCTTGAAGTGGTCCTGCCTTTCTTTAAAGGCATCTCATTACCTGTCCAGGGAGGATTAGAATGGATTTTTATTTTAATTCATTTCATTGATTTGGTATCTGTTTGGTGTTACCCTGTTTCCCTGAAAATAAGACCTAGCCAGACAATCAATCAGCTCTAATGCATCTTTTGGAACAAAAATTAATATAAGACCCGGTCTTATTTCACCATAATATAAGACCTGCTCTTATTTCACTATGAGACCCGGTATAACATAACATAATATAATATAATATAATATAATATAATATAATATAATATAATATAATAATATAATGTAATACTGGGTCTTGTATTAATTTTTGCTCCAAAAGATGCATTAGAGCTGATTGTCCGGCTAGATCTTATTTTATTATTCCTCCTTGGGGGAAGTCACTGTACTGAACATGCGGCATTGTTGACAGTTGTTAAGGTAGCCAACAGGATTTGCTCTGCTGCCTCGTGTCTCCCCTCTGTTTTGTCTACCCAGATGTGTGTGTGTGGCTATTTTCTATGCTTCCCAACCTGTAACCTTACCATCATAAGGAAATTATATTTAGGGCCCGAGAAGCTTGTTTTTAGGTTTATAGCTAATGAGGTACCTTTCTGTGTTTCATTAAAGATGCTCCCATTCAGATTTTAGATTCCTTTATAGTTGTTTTAATAAAATGGTAGAACCCTGCTTTTATACTTCTTTATTCCTCTGTCTAGTTTTCTCCCAACTCATCATTCTGAATGTTTTGATTTCTGACATTTTCACCTTCCAAGTCACAAAGTACCAACAACCACAAATACCTACTTCACCTGGAATCCAGCCATAGAAGGAAATTACACTTCTTTTGGTATTACTACTCTGTGCATTTTAAAGTCCTGATTTTCAACTTTTGAATGCTCTTTTTTTATTAATTAAAATTTCTCTGGGCTTATTTGGGCGATGATCTAGGCTTATCTATCTAGTATTAACATACAGTGAAAGCCACACACAAGAGGGGGGCCCCGAGGGACTCAACATAGGCCAGAATAGCTCATGGAAGATAAATTTAGGACACAAAGTGCACTGGAAGCACAGTTTAATTTAGTCAGGTTCTTGGCACCTGGTTTTTCAATTAATGCTGTTTGTTGAGTTTTGAAAGAAATCACACACATTTTTGCTCTAGGAGCACTTAGAGCAAGAACAACATCACCCGTCTCTAAAAATATTTGCTAGTGGATAAACTGTTAAGAAAACATGTTTGTGTTCACACTTTAAATAGAAATATTTACTATTCAGACTCTGTACTTGATTTTTTTTTAATCAAGTACTAAATTGGTTTTTTGTGAAATGATGACCAAAATTAGGGCACTGGGTCGCTGCCTTTTTAGCTAAAACAAATGATCAAGAATTCCAGAGACTTGAAATAACCTCTACTGAGCCAGCTTACATTGTACTAAGTTCTGTTTGTTTTAATACAAAAACACAATATTTCAGGAGAAAAATGTGTTAGAAATTAGTTCCTAAAAATTTGAAAGGCAATGAATATTTGATGGTATCTTGAAGCTTTAATGAGAGACTCTTGCATTCATTAAAAAATGAGCTCAGAAGATTCCAGTTGAGGATAAATGTTTGAGCTGATGGGCTTAATTAATGTCACTACTGTTTTTCCCTAGTCAGACTTATTCACATTCTGTGTATATTTTATACAATTCTTGTTCTGATTTGTGTGTGTGTGTGTGTATACCAGATATTTGGGGACTTTTGAAATAAGGTAACTTAATGGCTCAGGTCACCAAGTCTTTACTAGGTATTAGCAGATCCTTTATTTCATGTGCTTATCGTCAAACCTACATTGAGACTTTTGGCTTCTTTAGTAAGTGATTCAACTTTAAGAAAGAGTACAATCCATTCCGGATAGTGTTAGGAATAAAGGAAAACTTTGCAAACAGTTTATTCTTTTCTTACAACTTTAGAGTAGGGTTATTTAGAGTAGGATTACTTAACAAACACACTTTTTTGTAGTTATTTTTGTCTATATTGTACATACCACTGATTTTTGCTGCTTAACTGCTCAATGTTCAGTGTTTATCTCATTCAATGCTGCCTGATAAAAATATCTTTACTGTATTTCCCTTCAGTTTGCTGTCATGAGATAACTTCCATGGATGATACAAATCCACAGTGTTTGAGAAACAGATTCAGGAATATGAACTAGCCTTCTTTATGACACTCAACACCTTGACGTGGTTTCTAGGTAACAGCAGCTTCCTGCAGAGAGTCGGTCTTGATTCCAACACCAGAGGTGGGGGTGGGGCAGGACTCCAACACAGCACAGGCTGTCAGAAACTTGGGAGCAAAAGACTATAGTTAGTCATTATTTACTTTTTAGTTGTTTGGGCAAAGAATTTTGTGTCTGTTTTATAGAGCTTTAGAAAACAGATGATAGATTTTTGCATCACATAGCATGGAGAACCTGTTGACAGTGTATATTATTACAATTTCACATCGTATTGGAAATTTTATAGGCTTCCTTATATTATTATTTTCCGAGATTGGATTGGGCCAGGATTTGTGCTAAGTTCTAGGAAACAGAGGGTTCCTCTATTGTTTACATCCTTATTTGAAAATAAATTTCTAAAGAAATAAATCATGGATTTCAAGATATAACCAGAACCCTTTATGATGCTTTTAAATTGCAAAGGTCCATTTAATTTGTTTTTCCCTCCATTCTGTACTTCCCAATCCCTCCTTCCCTTGACTTTTTCTGAGGCCAACTTGAAACTGGAACAAAGAGAAAGAGAGGGATCATGGCTAAGTGTTTAACAATATTGCTTCAGCCCTCTGCATAAATGCCATCAATAATAGGTGGAGAGCCAGAGGCCCAGTGGCTGCCTCCTGGGACCCTAGCCATTCTGGTCAAGATGCTCCAACAAATCCAAGTGCACAAAGTCAGTTATTCTTAACTTCTCTTCAAAGCTTTCAAAACGTTCCTTTCATTCTTGCTTCTTTTCCTCTTTCTTTCCATTTCGCATCTTTTGGCAGGTACCCTTTATTTTCTCTGTTTCTGTTTTGGCTAATCTGCAGGTTGCTTGAGTTGGAAAGTGTTTAAAAAACAACAACAAAAAACAAAGTCAATTTTCAAGAGAGAGGAGATGAAAAGAATGGCCCGAGATTAAGAAAGAGATAACTGGGAGAAACACATTTCATGAGTCTCTCTTAGACTTTAAGAGACTCCTCATCAGGGAGGAAAGAGTGACTTCAGGATGTACAGTAATTTTAGTTAGGACATTAGGGGTAGTGATACATCTCAATGATTGGAAATTATTGGAAATATTTTTCATAAAAATTACTCTAGTTAGTCATTTACTTCTTGGTTCGATTGGGGAAAGAATTTTGTATCAGTTACGCAGAGCTTTAGAAAAAGGATGATATATTTCTGCATCATGCAGCATGGAGAACCTGGAGTACTATAGTTTCATATGCTAATATGACAAAAATGCAATAGAATCATCTATTATAGATAGAAATAAATGGCATGAATTCTATCATAAGTACTAGAAATTTATTGAACAATCAGAAAAAATATTAAAGGAACTTAATAGGTCTCATAAAAAAGAAAGAGCTGAGTAGGATCAATAATCCAAGATGTTTTTTATGATGACAATTCAAATTAAAAGCAAAAATAAAATGAAGCATTTCTGCTAAAATATGTCATCACAAAGGGAAAATGAATTTATCTCCTAGTTTCTGGCCCTCCAGCAACTTGGCAGGTGTTATCTTAGAGTTTGCTTCTTCCCCTTACCCCCACGTATCTTTGAGATAATACCTGAAACTCAACAGGACCTTATAATTAACAAATAATGTACTGATTGCGAAACACTTTTTATTTCACTAAATATATTTGAAAATACAAATTCACTAGAACTGATAATTTTGGGAATCCTGATGCCAAGAATGGGTGATATCAGCCAGGTTTTTGTGTGAATATCTTCAATGACTGTTCAAATTTTTGGGGTTTAGCCAAAGCCAAAACATGTTCTTCATGCTGTTGCATTTTACATTCTGGGTGTTTGGTTAGCATGACTACATACTCTGTAAAAGATATGGAGGAGGCAAGGGAAAACCCACCAAGGAAAAATAAGGTATGTGATCGCTATTCTCTCTGTATGGTAATGATCTTCAGGATATGTGGAAGTCATAGAAACATCAAAGCAAAATTGCGATGAGGAAATCCAGACAATATGGGGCATAAGGGTGGAACTTATTCAGTTCTGACACCTGTTTAACCTTTCATACTCATGCACTACATGAGCAATGCCATGTAATGGCAGCCAATAATCTTTATGCAATGAATAAATGAATGGCCAAGCCAGGACACTGAAGCAGCTGTTGGTTAAACCAAATGCCTGGAACTATAGAGAGGTGAAGGAAATAAGTGTAAAACATAGTACCTTCCCTCAAGTTATCTTGCACCTCTGAGAAGTTCACCTTCTTTTTGGGTTCTGCTGTCTTGGCTTGACGTGATTTTGTCCCTACTTTGCACAATCCAAAATTTCTTGATTTATGCTAGTGCCATGTTTCCCTAAAAATAAGACCTTGCCGGACCATCAGCTCTAATGCGTTTTTTGGAGCAAAAATGAATATGAATCGGTCTTATTTTAATATAATATGAGACTGAGTCATAATATAATATAATATAATATAATATAATAATATAATATAATATAATATAATACCCGGTCTTACATTAATTTTTGCTCCAAAAGATGCATTAGATCTGACGGTCCAGCTAGGCCTTATTTTCAGGGAAACATGGTAGCAGCGACACTAGTGCTAAATGACCATTTCTCTAAAGCCACCCAGAAATGCATTTATTAAGATATGAAGGGGGATAGCTTTTGGACAGGAGTCCGACATTCTCCCAGAATTCCAGCATTTTGAATAAGTCTGATTTTCTTTTCACCAACCTCATCTCTCAAGTTGTGGCTTTCGTGCAGCCAGCAGCTGGACATTCAGCATGATTTAAGAGAATGCTTCTCTTTTTCTCTTAAGCTACCTATAAATTACAGCAATCTGAAAAAGTAGAAGACGTCATCAAAATGGCAGTGTGAGGTGAGCCTCTGTAAAGCTCCCCTGGAATTTACAACTCATTGAACAACAATAACTCCACAAAGGACTCTGTGCACAGCAGACAGGCAAGACGAAGAGGTCCACTACTAAATTCACCTAAAGGTGGGTGAATTGTGTGAGCAGGGGAGGAGGGAAGGGAGAAGTGCGGAGACGGAGCCGCGAGAGGCGCAGGATGCAGACCTAAGTCAGTGCTCCGAGCACGCTGCATCCCGGAACTACCGCAGCTGGGGGAGAGGGAAGAACTCAGACTGCTACAGCTCTGCTTATGGCCCACAGGGCTGATGGGACAGCATATAACACGGCTGAACAAGACAGCTCAGAAAGAAAGCGAAAAGTCTCCAGAAAAGGAACTTAAAGATATGGAAATATGTGACTTAAATGACAGAGAATTCAAGATTGCAGTTCTGAAAAAACTCAACGTGATGCAAGACAACACAGAAAGGCAGTTTAATGAACTCAGAAACACAATCAAAGAACAACATGAGCATTTTACAAAAGAGATTGAAATTTTAAAAAAGAACCAAGTAGAATTTCTGGAGATTAAGAACTCAATAGAAGAAATTAAGAATGAAATAACCAGCTTAGTTAGTAGAGTTGACCAGATGGAGGAAAGAATCAGTGACATCGAAGATAAAAACCTGGAAATTACACAGATGGAAGAAGAAAGAGACTTGAGACTTAAAAGAAATGAAAGAACTCTATAAGAACTTTCTGACTCCATCAGAAAGAGCAATATAAGAATATTGGGCATACCAGAAGGAGAAGAAAGAGAGAAGGGGACAGAGAATATATTCAAACAAATTGTCGATGAGAACTTCCCAAACTTGTGGACAGAACTGGATCCTCGAATCCAAGAAGCAAATAGAACACCTAATTACCTCAATCCCAACAGGCCTTCTCCAAGGCACATTGTATTGAAGCTGTCTAAAATCAACAACAAAGAAAGAATCCTCAAGGCAACCAGGGAAAAGAAGACTATAACCTACAAAGGAAAGCCCATTAGATTATCATCAGATTTTTCAGCAGAAACTCTACAAGCCAGGAGGGAGTGGAACCATATATTCAAACTATTGAAAGAGAGAAATTATGAGCCAAGAATAATATATCCAGCAAAGATATCCTTTAGATATGAAGGAGGAATAAAGACTTTTCCAGACATACAGAATCTGAGGGAATTTTCTAATACACGACCTGCACTACAAGAAATACTAAAGGAGGATATTCGACCACCATTGACAGGGACAATTTGTGGCAACCAAAACATAAAAAGGGGGAGAGTAAAGGCCTGAACTGGAATATGGGAATGGAGAAAGTAAGCGTGCTGAAGAAAATGGAATACTCTAAATATCAAACTTTCTTTTACATAAACTTAAGGGTAACCACTCAAAAAAAAAAAAAAATCCAGAACTGAAATATATACTGTAATAAAAGAAGAAACAGAGGGAAACATCATAGAATACTACCACACGGAAATAATAGACAACAACAAAAAGGCAAAGAAACAATGGAGACGCAGCCTTACCAGAAAACTAAAGATAGAATGACAGGGAATCCTCACATATCAATAATCACCCTAAATGTAAATGGATTGAACTCACCAATAAGAAGGCACAGAGTAGCAGATTGGCTCAAAAAACTAAACCCAACCATATGCTGTCTCCAAGAGACACACCTCAGCTACAAGGACAAGCATAGACTCAAAGTGAAAGGGTGGAAATTGACACTCCAAGCAAATGGTACCCAGAGAAAATCAGGTGTAGCCATAATGACATCAGATGAAACAGACTTCAGGGTGAAAAAGATAACAAGAGACAAAGATGGACATTTCATAATGGTAAACGGGAATATGCAACAAGAAGACATAACAGTCATCAATATTTATGCCCCCAATCAGGGAGCGCCGAAATATACCAAGCAACTACTAACAGAACTAAAGGGAGAAATTGACCAAAACAATTGTACTAGGGGACTTAAATGCATCATTTACAGCTATGGATAGATCATCCAAACAGAAAATAAATAACGAAATAGCAGCCCTAAATGACACATTAGATGAAATGGACATAATTGACATATATAGAGCACTTCATCCTAAAACATCAGACTATACATTCTCTTCTAGTGTACATGAAACATTCTCAAGGATAGACCATATATTGTGACATAAAATCAGCCTCAACAAATTTAAGAAGATTGAAATCACACCAAGCATATTCTCTGATCACAAGGCTTTGAAATTGGATATCAACTGCAAAAAGAAAGCAGGAAAAAACACAAACACATGGAGATTAAACAACATACTTTTAAAGAACGACTGGGTCAAAGAAGAAATTAGAGGAGAGATCAAAAGATACATAGAAACAAATGACAATGAAAATACATCCTACCAAAATTTTTGGGCTGCAGCGAAAGCAGTTTTAAGAGAGAAATTTACATCATTACAGATCTATCTCAAGAAACAAGAAAAGTCCCAAATAAATAACCTTAAAGAACTAGAAAAAGAAGAATAAGTGAAACCCAAGGTCAGCAGAAGAAAGGAAATAACAAAAATCAGAGCAGAACTAAATGAAATAGAGAACAAAAGACAATAGAAAAAATTAATGTGACAAAAAGCTGGATCTTTGAAAAGATTAACAAAATTGACAAACCCTTGGCTAGGCTCAGTAAGGTAAAAAGAGAGAAGACACTAACAAAATCAGAAATGAAAAAGGGGCAGTTATCACGGACACCACAGAAATACAAAGGATCATCCAAGAATACTATGAAGGACTATATGCCACCAAATTCAATAACCTAGAAGAAATGGACAAGTTCTTAGAAACATATAGCCTTCCAAGGCTGAACCATGAAGAACTAGAAAATGTAAACAGACCGATCACCAGTAACGAAATTGAATCAGTCATCCAAAACCTTCCCAAAAGCAAAAGTCCGGGACCAGATGGCTTCACTAGTTAATTCTACCAAATCTTCAAAGAGGATCTAATACCAATCCCGCTCAAACTCTTCCAAAAAATTGAAGAAGAGACAGTACTCCCTAACTCATTTTATGAGGCCAACATAACCCTGATACCAAAACC
Source organism: Rhinolophus sinicus (assembly GCF_057876585.1). Taxonomy (NCBI): domain Eukaryota; kingdom Metazoa; phylum Chordata; class Mammalia; order Chiroptera; family Rhinolophidae; genus Rhinolophus; species Rhinolophus sinicus. The sequence goes on from NC_142503.1 coordinate 122,240,378, forward strand.
TGGTAAGGACAACACAAAAAAAGAAAACTACAGACCAATATCTCTGATGAATACAGATACAAAACTCCTAAACAAAATTCTAGCAAATTGAATACAACAATGCATTAAAAAGATTATTCATCACGACCAAGTGGGGTTCATCCCCGGGACACAAGGATGGTTCAACATCCACAAATCCATCAATGTGATACATCACATAAACAAAATAAAGGACAAAAATCATATGATTATATCAATTGATGCATAAAAAGCATTTGACAAGACACAACATCCATTTATGATTAAAACACTTAATAAAATAGCTGTAGAAGGAAAATATCTTAACATAATAAAGGCCATATATGACAAGCCCTCAGGTAATCTCATAATTAATGCTGAAAAAGTGAAGCCCTTTGCTCTACGTTCAGGAACATGACAGGGCTGTCCCCTATCACCTCTGTTTTCAACATAGTGTTGGAAGTCTTTGCCAGAGCAGTCAGGCAAGAGAAAGAAATAAAAGGCATCCAAATTGGGAATGAAGAAGTTAAATTATCACTCTTCACAGTTGACATGATGCTATATATAGAAAACCCTAAAGACTTCACCAAAAAGCTATTAGAAACAATCAATAAATATAGTAAATTTGCTGGCGACAAAATCAACGTATGAAAGTCCATTGCATTCCTATATACTAACAATGAAATCTCAGAAAAAGAAATACAAAAAACAATTCCTTTTGCAATTGCAGCAAAAAGAATAAAATACCTAGGAATAAACTTAACCAAGAATGTGAAGGACATATATGATGAAAACTATAAGACATTTTTGAAAGAAATTGAAGAAGACACAAAGAAATGGAAAGACATTCCGTGCTCATGGATTGGAAGAATCAACATAGTTAAAATGGCCATATTACCCAAAGCAATATACAGATTTAATGCAATTCCCATCAAAATCCCAATGGCATTTTTTAAAGAAATAGATAAAAAAATCATCAGATTTGTTTGGAACCACAAAAGACCCTGAATAGCCAAAGGAATCTTAAGAAAAAAGAACATTACTGGAGGTATCACACTCCCTGACTTTAGCTTGTACTACAGGGCTACAAAAATCAAAACAGCATAGTATTGGCAGAAAAACAGACACATAGACCAATGGAATAGAATTGAGAACCCAGAAATAAAACCACATAAATATGGACAGATAATTTTTGACAAAGAAGATAAAAACATACAATGGAGGAAAGACAGCCTCTTCAATAAATGGTGCTGGGAGAATTGGATAGCCACGTGCAAAAGAATGAAACTGGACTGCTATCTGTCACCATGTGCCACAATTAATTCAAAATGGATCCAAGACTTAAGCATAAGACCTGACACAATAAACTGCATAGAAGAAAACATAGGTACTAAACTTATGGACCTTGGGTTCAAAGAGCATTTTATGAATTTGACTCCAAAGGCAATGGAAGTAAAAGCTAAAATAAACGAATGGGACTATATGAAACTTAAAAGCTTCTGCACAGCAAAAGAAACCATCGACAAAATAAAGAGGCAACCAACTGAATGGGAGAAGATTTTTGCAAACAGTGCCTCCGATAAGGGGCTAATATCCAAAATATACAAGGAACTCATGCAACTCAACAACAAAAAAACAAACAACCCAATTGAAAAATGGGCAGAGGACCTGAAGAGACATTTCTCCAAAGAGGACATACAAATGGCAAATAGACATATGAAAAAACGCTCAACATCACTAATCATCAGAGAAATGCAAATCAAAACCACAATGAGATATCACCTCACCCCAGTCAGAATGGCGATCATCAACAAGACAAATAGTAACAAGTGTTGGAGAGGCTGTGGAGAAAAAGGAACCTCATACACTGTTGGTGGGAATGCAGACTGGTGCAGCCACTATGGAAGGCAGTGTGGAGGTTCCTCAAAAAATTAAGAATAGAATTGCCATATGACCCAGCAATCCCTCTCATGGTATCTACCCAAAAAATCTGAAAACGTTTATCCATAAAGACACGTGTGCTTCAATGTTCACTGCAGCTTTGTTTACGGTGGCCAAGACATGGAAACAACCAAATTGTCCTTTGATAGATGAATGGATAAAGAAGTTGTGATATATATACAGAATGGAATATTATTCGGCGGTAAGAAAAGATGATATAGGAACATTTGTGACAACATGGATGGATCTTGAGAGTATAATGCTAAGTGAAATAAGTCAGACAGAAAAAGCAGAGAACCATATGATTTCACTGATATGTGGTATATAAACCCAAAACAACAAACGATCAAGACAAACAAATGAGAAACAAAAACTCATTGACACAGACAATAGTTTAGTGGTTACCAGAGGGTAAGGGGGGAGGGAGGTGGGAGATGAAGGTAAGGGGGATCAAATATATGTTGATGGAAGGAGAACTGACTCTGGGTGGTGAACACACAATGGGATTTATAGATGATGTAATACAGAATGGTACACCTGAACTCTATGTAATTTTACTAACAATTGTCACCCCAATAAATGAAAAAAATATATATAAAAAGATATGAAGGAAAATTTCCCAACACATCACAGTTTTGAAATAGCAGGCACACATTAACCTGAATCTACATATTGTCTAGATATGGACCTGAACTCTCAATTTTTGGTTTGGAATGGGATTTAAGAACCATGGGTTGTACTTTTCCCAATGAAGCATTACTATTTTATCTGCTCTTGTCCTGCATTATTTATCTAATTTGAAAGAGCAGCCTTCCATTGCTTCCATGCATTTTATTTCATAGGATGACCAACTAGGGAGACAAAGGGAATGTTCCTTGGTGAGGAGACAGTTTGTGCCACCAAGCAACTTATCGTTAGGCTTTTTTAGGATCGCTGAAAGTATAGTGTATGTTTTGAAATGGACACCCTGTTTGGATAACTGCTTCCTCTTCTCAGTTCTTTTAACTGCTGCTAGAATCTCAAAGTCAGTGGAATCTATTGCTCTTTGTTTATGTGATTTCAGACTGTAAGTTGTGTTATTAAATGGGATACTACTTACCTTAGAGCTCCAAGGGGGCATTTTGGAATTTACCTCGGAGGACTCAGGAGGGAGTTAAGTTAGGTACGCCTACAGGGCAGAATTCTGCAGTCAGGATGACAAGGTTATAATGCCAGTGGATCTGAATAATGAGTTCACATCTATAGAGAACCAAATATACATGCAGAAGTGCCCCTGGTTCTCTGTAGTTAAGGTTGTCCTCCTATAATGTGATATGTATGTCAAACGATGCCATGGGAGTGAATAACCAATTATTTAAGAGACATTATATTCCCTTGCTTGGCTAATGTGCATAAGAATGCATTTTGGATTGATTTCTCATATTGAGTCATTCAACAGTATAAAACCTTTCCTTTTCTCAAGATGACAATTGAAACTTCATTCTTTTCTTTAGGATGTGTATTTTCCATAGAAGAAGGTAAATTGTGCACACTGTATGTTATAAAGCAATTCAAAGTCATGTGAGTTTCAAGTCAAATCCAGTTACTATTCTAAACAGATAAGGAGATCGGGTGGGCAGATGGTAGGTGCAAAGACTATAACACCTTTAGCAAGAGGAGCCCAAAGGACTTATAAATAACTAAAAGAAAGCATTTTATTCATATAACAGAAAAGAAAAATAAGAATAATGGGGGTAGAATACAAAATGGCTCATCAGCATAACTCTGGATACAGTACTGTGTACACTAGTTGCTACTTAAATTTTGATCACACAAACACTGCTGGGAGTACATGTGAGCTTTTTTGACCCATACAGGCATTTTGAAATATTATCTTCCATGCACCTGATCAGAAAACTTTGTCATTGTAGCCTTAGAGGTAAAAGCCAGACCAGGGACTGTAAAGACCAGGGAAGAGCCCTGAGAATATGGGGGTCGGGTCCAGTTGTAGATGCAGAATGAGGTTAATAGCAAAATGCCCTGGAGATCTGTACCAGAAAAGATTTTTGTTGTTGAATGTATTTATTAACCATTTATGAGATGAGGTGAATAAAGGAGTGATATTATTCAATGACCCTAAATTTTCTATCCAGTAAGAACCACAAGGGACTCCTGCAAGACTTAACAAAACTAGGTAATTGGACAATATGATGAAGGTGAAATTTGAAACAGGCAAGTGTGAGGTGATGCACATCTGAGAGAACAATTTAAGCTAATCATACACAGTGATGGATATTGAATTAGCCATAACCTTCCAAGAAAAAGATCATGAGCTTTACTCAATGTGCAACAGTGCTAAAAATAAGTCACTGGAAGAAGAGTGAGAATAATGTGGAAAATATTAAGGTGCCATTATATAAATTGACAGCATATCCCTGTCTAGAATATTATGTTGAGTTTTGTCGCCTCGTTATAAAAATGGAATGGAAGACACAGAAAAGTATGCTGAAGGCCAGCTAAACTGATTAGAACTATAGGATAAGCTTCATTATGAAGAGAATATTTTAATGTCACATTTAAAGATCTCTTATGGCAAAAATTCCATAGTGATATAAAAGATAGTTGTTTATGACTCTCCATGGCAGCTGAGGTATGCCCATTAAAGAGAAAATAAGCACTCACATTTTGCACAGTAGTTTCTAGACTTGGGTAATCAAGACATTTTTATCCTCAAATAGTGTCTTGAGTCTGTTGAAAATAGTATAAGTTGGTGGCATCTTTTGAACAACAAAAGAAAAAGATCTCCTTGGAAAACCCCTTTTATCTGGGCCAGATCTGATGCTTGTCTGTGTTCATGATGATAATTCCAGGTCACTGCATGATTCTTAAAACACTTAAAAAAAAAACCACACACACAAAAACTAAACAAGAGAAGCAAAAACATAAACAAGTTTTATTCAGTATAACTGAATAAATAAAGTTTGACCTATTTTCCTAAAACTTGGGCATTGGTTTTTGGTTTTTGGTCAGCATACTAATTTACCAACCATCATACTTATGTACTCTGCACATTTTATCTTTGGCCACCAAAATAAGTTTTTCTTATCTAGTTGTTTTCCAGTCTCTATTTAACCTGGGAACTCCATCCAAGTTAAGAAAAAATACAAATGGGATAAAGATAAAACAACACATGAGACTCAAAAAAAGGAAAGGTCAAGCATGGATGCTCTTCTCTGGTCACCTGGGGACTTGTGCTGAGGGGTGGAGGTGGGCGAGTAAGGATTTCTATCTCCATTATTATCTTTGTATGTATATACACAGCCCTTGATGGTTAGAATTTGCTTTGAAGGAGGAACTGAGAAATAACCTGCAAGATGGGCTCAAAAAGAGCTGAATGGAGTACTTGGTAGTGAGCATAATAATCAAGTTGGACTTAGTATTGACTCAAGAAATGTTAGCTACTGAGAAACCAGTTTCACAATTGTCTACACTAGCTTGGCTCATACTTTCTTTTCTTAGGAAATTGGCTTATTTATATAAGTGGCATTTTGGGAATGGTTTTTCCCCAGAATGACATAGACCCTTCAATATTTCAAAAGATAATCTCTATCAGGATATAAAGCCCAACAGTCTGTTCCATAAACTACATAAAATATATTTCAACTTTTTTTTTTTTTTGCCTCTAAAACATTACTGGGGTGCTCTTGTAGAAATCACGAACACCAAATGCAAACAAGTAAAGCATATCTATTTAGAGCTTACTGTATCAAGGCACTCAGCCTCTTGTGTCATTTGTGCTTTGGGAGAGACTTAAAGGCAAGGGGGATGGGAAAGCTTTATAGTGATAAAAAGGGAAGGCTTCAGATGTGCTCTGATTGGAGGCTGTTAGTATGAGAAGCTGTAGGTGGGCTAAGTAAAAGTGGGGTATCCTGTCTGATTGATTAGGGGTACATATTTGTCTTTCTCTAGTTGGTCCTAAGTCGGAAGCAGGGACAAAAGTTAGAGAAACTGTCATTATTAGTCAAGACCTGGATGTTTGGGGCTCACTGTTACAGGGGTTATTGTTTGCTTCCTGGATTGTTACTAGAGATAGCAGTCAGACTTCTTACAAGTCTGAGTTGTAGGAGGCCAGCTATTATAGGTAATGAGTTGGGTTCCTGGGCAAATTGCTTCAGGTCATGGGTCAGAATTCTATTTTTATATATGGCCTGGCCATTTTCTATTTGTATATTGAGTCTTACTCAGTAAATCGAAAAATTAAGTTCACATTTTCAGAGACTTAAACTCTTGAAAGCATAAGACTTCCACTTTTGAATAGCATATTTAGTTTTCTAATTGCTGAAATAAATAATCACCAAGAGAAGAAAACTTTTGGAAGGCTCAGATTAGGGCTTGCTTGCGCTTGGAGTAAGAAGTGACTTGAGTACAGAATTTTCATTCAGATAAAGGAAGTCTAAATTGTAGAATATGTAGTCGAAAATATGAACATATTTGAAAAAAGAAAAAAGACTCTACCATATGTATAAAACTTCCTTTGTAATTTTATTAATTAAAGATCATAACTTTTAAATCAAGTCCAAGTGTGAATAAGGCTATCTTGAAATTTGCAGTAACTATTTCAGGCCACCAAGGCATCATTTTGGAAATTGTTTCAGGGATCCTATTCAAATGGGCCGAAGGAGCTTACACAGCTTCTCAAGTGCCCTAGCTTCCTCTGAAGGATACAGTATGAACCAAGAAAATCGGCTTTAGTAGTAAAGAACTTTGGATTGACGAATTATATAATACCCAGTATCCTAGGTTGAGTGGTATTAAGAAAGCAGAAAGAGCTAATTTTTTTTCTAGGTGCTGGCACTGACATTTAGTCATGTATAATATACTAACACAATTAACTAAAATATACCGTTCCTGAAATGTGCTATAACCAAATGCACTATATTTTTCATATGATTTGCAATTTCCATGGAGAGCTCATTTGGATTATGTTTATAATATTCATTTAGCAAACTCCATTAGCAATGTTTACAAGTGCTTATGGATCTGGTAAATGAGTTTGCGGATGTGCTGTGAACGAAGTTAAATGCATCCATTTGTGTATGGGATCTAATTCATAAACTCATTCTAATCAGGCACGGTGTATAGCACATTAAACTCAAGCCTGTGAGTCTGGATTCCTATATGGTTCCTACATGATTTCTTAACACGACTGAATTGATTAACCTTTTGGTTTCTTGATGTTTCCTAGAGGAGAAAAATCATTGAAAAACTGGATTAATACGAGCAACTGAGCATCAGAATCCTTAAAGGCAAACAAACAAACAAATAAATACACCAAATAGAGAGATGTTCAATCTCTTCTTGGTTGTGAATTAGGTTTTTGTGGAAAACTATTTTAGCACACTCAGGTTCCTAGAATGCTAATCACATTGATTGGAATATAACTTTGTGAATTATCCTGGTGACCTGAAAAGGTTTCTGTACCGAGCCTAACCTAAAAAATGCAAGCGTTCCTATTTGGAGTGGCTGATTCTTTGATGGTAAATGTTCTAGAGGCCTGTTACAGAGGTGAAGAAAGGGCCTTTGTTAGACCATTGATGATCTGCATAAATTAAGGATATACCAGTTTATAAGATCCAGATTTTCAGGTCGTTATTTGTGCTAGTTCAAGACATGGATGGGGATGTGGGACCTGGGGAAATCAGTGATACCCACACCTGAATAAATCTCCCAGAATTGAGAAGGAAACCTATCAAAATAATTGCTAGTATTTATTGATGTTTATCATAAGCTCTAATCCTCACAACAATTCTGTGAAGGCCGGTACTATTATTTTTATCATCATTTTACAAATGAGAAAGCTGAGACTTAGAGAGTAATGTGTCTTAAGGTCCTAGAGCTACAAAGCAGCTGTCCCAGAATTTGAACTCAGGCTCTCCGACTCCTGACCCCCTGCTCTTTACAGTTGTGTGGCAGATAAATGATATTTTCCTTAGAACTTACATTGAGTTACAAAATTGGCCAAAATAGAAGAATTAGCCGTCTTTCCCAAGGTTATGCAGTTGTTCTTTTGGAGAAGTTCTAATTTTGGCTTACTAAAGACATAGGGTGTAATTCCCCATCTTGACTCTAATTCATATCCAAGATCCAGAAATTAGAGTCATCTTTGATATGATAAGAAAGTTATCAAACAGTGCCATCCAACGAGGATCTTTTTTTGCCTTCTTTCAAAATTGAGTTGGAAGTTTCAGTAATTATTTAAAATTTTTTTTTCACAAATACAGTTCTTTTTTTTCATAGAACACAGATGCTCTTAACTCCCTAGCATTCACCATCTGTACCTCAATTTACATTTCCCAAAGCACTGCTGACATCTGTTTAAATGCCAATCTCTCCCCAACTTAGGATTTTAGCTCAAAAGTGGTATCTTATGAGTGATTTGGAATTTCAAAGTTATACGGATTTTAATCAAAATGCTCAATGGCTACAGGTATACAGGCTTTATCTGCCCCTTTGAGAAGGTTTCCATGAAATTGAAGGTAATTTTAAAAGTGATCTGTCTTTACCAGGGGAATGTGGGACCATTTTGCCAGGTTAGAGTTTTCGTGCACAGGAAAAAGAAGGGAAACTTTCTGAGTTGCGTGGAGACAATTCTGGGTGATTAAGAATTCTTCCCCTGATTCACTGCCCCTGATTCCTTTTTCCATAGGTTGATGCTCCTTTCACACAGAAATGTCTGACTCCCTTTAACGAATCATTATGAGAGGTGGTATAGAAATATGCTTGGGGATAGACATAGTGTGGGAGTGGGGCTGATAATGGAAGATAATCATGAGTTGTGGGATTTTGATTTTTTTAAAAAGAACATATAGAAATTATGTCCCTAAGTGAGTGTTGCTTTTTAAAAATAGCACTCAGCGAAACTAGAAACTTAAACCAATAGTGCTACAATTATTCAAAACATTCTTGGAGTTACCTTGAAGTCAGGGGCACATTTTTTGGGGGGAAATTCTCAGTAATGTCAAATCTTCATTTGAGAGAAATTTTGATTTTTGGAAAAATCCAAAAGTCTTCTGGAATGTAGTTTTGCTATAAAGTACGTTAAAGGGGGCGATTTTTCCTCAGTGGTTCACAAACTGATTCTAAAAAGGAATTTTTCAAAAAGCGAGCTTTAGGAAAACTGTAAGCAATGGAAGAAACATCACGAGACTAAGTCTGTAAGTAATCACTTGAGAATAATTCTTCATTTGGAAATATAAAGTGGGTCTTGTTTGTGTTTTGAGATCAGACAGATCTGGGCTTTAGTTCTCACTTCATGTATTTCAAGATGTGTGACCTCGGTTACTTAACCATGTTAGACCTCAGTTTCTTCATCTGTAAAATGGAGCTAATGACAGTATCTATCTTGTGGCATAGTAAGGAATAAAGATGGTAGTGTGTGTAAAGTGCTTTACCCAGTGCCTGGCACATAGTAAGCACTCAATAAAAGTGATGCCAACTTATACCCTCCTTCATACCCTCAAAGTAGATGTATGGATTCTAATCTCATGGGATGCAGTGTGATGTAGTAGAAGGACTTGGAGCCATGTTTTACCATTTATTTGGCTATAATGGTCCCAGGCAAGTCATTTAACTTTCAGAGTCCTGACTGCTTTCTTTATAAAGTAGGCATAATAATATTTCCCTTACTAGATTACCATGAATATTAGAGATAATGTACATAAAAAGTTCATAGCAATAATTATGGTTAGTATGGAAAGATATCTTAGGATAAAAAACTTTTAATGAGATCCAGATTATCTACAAAGATGATAATAAGTTTAAGGTGGTATTAACACTTGCATTTTGAAACTGACAAAATTCCAAATTGCAACTTGGGAATTTTTCAAGATGGCAGATGGCTCTGGGCATGGCTCCATCACACCTGGATTTATTGGTTTCTAGGTAGCAGAGGTAGAATATCATAGGTTAGTTTGTCCCACTTGTATCTCTGAATGGATTTCATAGGATTCCCAGTGTTATCAACATAAAGCCTTGGTTAATAGAGCGCTCAATGGAATATCATTTCCACAGTTAGAAATGTTTCCTTATCTGTACACCAAGACCTTAGAGAATAGTTTCAGTTGTGAAATATTTAAATGCCTCTTTTAAAATGCAAATAAAAATTTTAACAGAGATAGGCATTGCTCTCTTCCCCATTTTCAGCATTAAATTTCCCCAAGAAGTCTTTAAGAAATTCTTATAACAAAAGGAAATCGGGCACTGTAGCAACATCTTATAACAAAAGGAAATCAGGCTGTGTAGCAGCATCCTTCTTTCAATTGGAGAGAATTTATATTTTCATTTTGTTTGGCAGAAATGTCTCAGTTAAAAATGAGATGTCTGACTCATTTCTACAGCCAAATATTTCTGAAATAAAAGTTTGGAGTTACAAAATTTTTTAAAAATCTCATTCAATTCTAAAATAGGCTTAAAACTTACTGATTTAAATCAACCCAAAATGTTTAGGAACAAAATTGTAGTTAAATAAATAGTTTAAAAAAATTAAAGAAGTGGAATTTTTTTCTCAAATTAAATCTTACAAGGAGGTCTAAAATGAGAAATGGATAAAAGCAAGGCTACTCTAGTTAAAGAAGGAAGAGGCACACCCTTCACCCTTCTAACTTCTTCCTTCCCTCCTCCGAGATCTCCCCTTATCACATAACACCTTCCCAGAAATCCCAGGGCTCCCAGAAACACTATTTTGGATACATTGGTCTAGCCGTTCCTTTGGTTTCACCTACTGGCCCTATTAAAACAAACAAACAAACAGACAGACAGACAGACAGACAAACAAACAAACAGGTATAAAAGTGCATAGACCTTCAATTCTGTAAACCTGAGTAGGCAGGAGACACACATGTTTATATCCTGATAACTCAGTTCTCTCTGCTTTGCCCAATGTTAATGATTAGGGGTTCTGAACATAGACAAGTCTGTCTGGAAGTTTGGTATCTGTTGGTGATGAAGTTTCTCCTGGTTGACTTGGCTGATTTTCTCTAATGACTTTCAAATCAAGAGGACAGGTACCACAGTCTTAAAAAGTAGCTCTACTGATGTTTGATAACATTGGCAATGTTGGTACTTTCCCCCGTCAAAGTACAATGTCCAAGCAGGTGTGGTGTGGGAACCTGAATGCTCTTAGAAAGGACACAGACTCTCTGCAGTGTATTCCATCTAGTTAGGAAAGGTGGTTTTCCCTTGATAAATTGTCCTCAGTGAGGCAGGTGACAGGGAGATGTCACCACACCCCAGCCCCTGCCTCGTGCCCTGTAAAATGTTCATGTGGCTCTTGCAGAGATTCCCTCTGGCATCCTTTAAATAACATCTGGGTTTTAGAATCCAACTGCCAGAAATCATCTCACCTAAGGAGTAAAACTTGAAGTGCTGCATAGTATGAATGACCACAGCCCCCAAGGTAGATGGAAATTGCTTGGGACTGATGCTCCAAACTGGCCTGACCACATGGGACCTGATTGACAGAGGGAGGTACAGCGGAGTATATGTTGAGTGTAAATAATGAGCAGGGCTGCTAGTTTTTCACCTCCTGGCTCTGTGCTACTGAAACTAGCCAAGTTAAAACCTAGAGATTTATCATCAGCCTCAAAGAGCGACATCCAGAGTAGAGTTACACAATTCCATCCCTAGGGATTTAAGGTGAAGGTGACTATGGCTCCACTTTCCTAAGGCTATGTGTCTTTGGGAAAATTACTTAACCTCTCTGATTACACCTGGGTTCCCTCAGCTGTAAAGTAAATTCCAGTGTTTCTCAGACTGTCTGTGCTGAAGGACCAGAATTTTTCTTCTTTGATTTTCAGTCTGTCTAAAGATTGATACCTTTGTATAATACAGTAAGAATGATTTCCTAGAAATACATACATTTTTCATTCTTAAATTCAACAGATATAAGATTACTCTGTGAAATTGCTTTTAAAGTTTCTCAACATTTACTCTCAGTTTCTGCAGTATTTTATTGTAGACCAGTAACACGTTATGGACTGACACCTGCATGTGGACTAGACTTCGAATGTCATTGGTACAGACACTGATGGTATCACCTCGTATAGGGTATTATGAGGCTAAATGGAATGGTACATATATTTGACAACCATTGTCATAATTTTTATATTTCTTACAGGGTTAACCCATTAGAAAGACATTTTCCCACCAGTAAATCGCTACCTTTGTAATGCCATAACAACACAGAGGTTTTCACAAAAAGTACATAGGAAGGTAAGAGAAAGAATGGTTCAAATCAACCTCTCTTGAGACACAGGAATGGTAGGCCTCGGGAACACCAGATGAAGTTTCAGGTCTTGTGAGCAAATCCATAGGCCAAGTACAAATCCTGGGACTGCTACTTTAAAACTGTGAGCTCTGGTATGTTTACTGAAAACAACAAAGGAACAAGACAAAGAAAGAAACCAAAACTCATAGACACAGACAACAGTTTAGTGGTTACCAGAGGGTAAGGGGGGTGGGGGGTGGTAGATGAGGTTAAACGGGATCAAATATATGGTGATGGAAGGAGAACTGACTCTGGGTGGTGAACACACAATGGGATTTATAGATGATGTATTACAGAATTGTTCACCGGAAATCTATGTAACTTTACTAACAGTTGTCACCTCAGTAAACTTTAATGAAAAAAAAAAAAAAGTGAGTGGAAGACATCCAAAACAGGCCCCCGCTTTGGGGGAGGGAGTCATACTCTGCAGCATGATCCATCAATCCATCAGCATGATGCTGCAGGGATTAGGATGGTTCCGGGTTTCATTCCCTCGCTACAGCTGCTGATCAGGTGAGCAGCGCAGGGCTGAGCATGCGAGCTCAGAGGCGCACAGACTCCAGTTTGAAAGTCTCCTTATTGCCAGACGACCGCAGAGGAGGTTCTTTATGCTCCCCAAGAGCCCATTGTCTCCTGTGGAAAGTGAGGGCTAATGATAGTGCCTGCTTTTCTTAGTGCTGCTGAAAGGATTAAAGGAAATAATTCCTGTTAGTGTTCAATAATTTTTGAATGAATGATGATAGTTATTAAGTCCAAATTAGCAGCTCAATTTTAGCCAAGCCACGCTAGCACATGGCCAGGTTTTGCTTGGCACGACGAACCAAAGAGGTCAGTGGCAGCAAATAGCCCCTCTTGGACAGAGGAGGAGAAAAGAGCCCGAACCTCAGCACACCACCTTTAAAAGGTTTCTGACCCTTAAATCATGACTTTCCCCTTAGCTATCTAACACTCTTTCTCTTTCCCTTCACCCCAGCTGTGAAAGAGATGGTGATAATATGGAAAAATGAACCAAAGTCTTGAATACATCATCCAAGGTGAGGAAAACTGCAGGGGTTGAACAGGAGTCTGGGAAGCAGGAGTTCCCTTTTTTTTTCCTGTCGACACAATGTGCAGAGGATATCCGTGATTAAAATTCTTAACACGATTTCAATGCATCACCTTCCTAGGTAGATGACACGCAAAGGCAGGCACAGAAATTGAAGAACGATCTGACTCAAGTGGCTCATTTGTAAGAGCCTGAGTAACACTCCATAATGAATTTGCTTATTTACTGATATAGCAGCACATTCATTTAACATTAATGGGCAGGGCCGATGTACAGTCATAGTTATTTTATTTAAATTCAAGCTTTGGTACCAGGCAACTAAATTGCTGCAGAAGGAAAGTGATATGCCAATTTTGAAGGCACTTATTGCTATACCATCGAGTAGCTGAAAAATAGACAGAAGATATGAGAAATAGTATGAAACTATAAATGCTAACTAATGATGGTGACAATGATGCTAGTAGGAATACATTTTATTTGGAAGGCACAATTAGTGAAAGGAGATTTCCCAAAAAGGTATTGGCTTACAAGGGGTGAACTTAAGCTGCAAGATGGGCCAATGTGACTCCCAAATAGCCCTCCTCATTTATACAGTGGGAGAAATTTCATTGGGCAGGCTTTAGTAGACTTTAATCCTCACCTTAAACGGGATCAAGGTTTTTCCATCCCCAAACTCCTCAGTTATTTCTGGAGTCCTTAGGTCAGGTAATATCTCATGTGTGTCTTAGAATGAGCCACCTCAGATGTTTTTGTCTCGTCATCAAAGGACCTTGACATTACCTCTGTTCTGATGGCCTCTGTATGAATGCTGCCCTACCAGTACAATTCCCATTCCCCTTGGGGGCAGTCGTGACTACGCACACTGTGGTCTGTGGCAGAGCTGGCATAGCAGTTCTCTAATACACTCCCTGTTTCTTATATTAACCTCTCTTTTATAGGAGTTTAAAATCAGGCTATCAGGCTAATTTTATGTGTATGTGGCAGGAAGGCAGGTGAGGATAGAAGCCAGGCCATTCGGTGCATTGACTTCATCTGACTTCTCCTGGGGACCCCCTACAAAGACCCCGTGAATATTACTCATGCAAATAAACATTGGCAAAGTGGGGAGGGTCACCCAGCTCCATTTACCAAAAGCGTCTGGTCCTGGCTCCAGTCCAGAGAAGAGAACCCCTAGGATGAAAAATTGATTAAGTCAATTACGGGTTACCTGCGATGGGAAAGATTGGGGGGGAAGAGGCAAAGTGTTGAGGGTCCTGAAACCAGCTTTGACAGCTTTGTACTCTAAGACGGATCTGCTCACTCTCACTTTCAGAAAAATTTAAGACAAGTGGAAGGAGGTGTGTAACTTTAGCTAAAGTAGACCAAATATTGAAAGGAATATTAAGTTTGATTATTATCATGAGTCAGCCACTGTGCGTGTTCTGCTTCAGTATTTGGCATATCTAACATCGGCTCTGAATCAAGACCTCCTTTGAAAAATTGAGATGGAAACCCGTAGACAGAGACTGATTGCAACTCATTTCTTGATGATGAGCAGCGTCTTCTCAAAGAAAACTTTTACGTTTCTATCTTTTATGCCAGAGGTCTTGTCTGAAGGTATGTTTCAGAGGAGAGATGCAAAAGATTCCTGTAATTTTGACTCCGAAGAGAATACTCTGGTCATTCTCTGAAATCTGTTTCCCTGATGTCCAGGTCACTTCTGCTCTAGGATTGGCCTTGGAAGGGGTGGTGGCGAGGAGACACTCGGGAACCAGGGAGGGCTTTTTCAAGCCTGGTGTGTGCCTCACTCAGAGTTACTTGACCTAACTCTGGATCTTTTCCAATGATGTTAATTCAAGGAAGTAGTGCAACAGTTGAAGACGTAAGTACAGTGAGGGCAAAATTTCCTCCCTTTGTCGTGATGAAAAGGTCTTTTTGAAAATTGGTTTTCTTCTCCCAGGGGACTTCACAATTTAACAGTCTGACTTACCAAATGGCATTTATCAAGTAATAATTGCTTTGTTTTCCTTGTTTATTATGATAAGCTAGGGATAACTGCCAATCAGTTTTTGATTGACATATAATAACATGTTATTGATTTGATATGATGCCATAAAAATTAAACAAAACAAAATGAAAGAAAACATGGTATGCATATTTATGTTTATTTTAGTCACATATATGTTTTCCATTGGCTTTCAAAACACTAAATATAATTTACAGAGGCCTGTACTGTCTTTACTCAGTCTTTGAAAAATGTCAAAATTTAGGAGTGCAGGATGAAGAAACTTTCTGGGATCTACCAGGGATGAGGCTATTTGGAGATCCACATAATGTCTTTGGAAACTCTTCTGGGGGTACTTTGGGATTCAGCCTACATCTTAGGATGGATGACAGGAGGTATACCTACTCCTCAGATCTGTTCTTGCTCAAAAGTTCTAGCCAAAGATCCAAAGCTAGCTTTCAAGCAACCAATGAGATGGGATGTTTAGCTGACTCTCTTTCTACCTATCCCATTTTGTTTAAGTTTCCAGCCATGATGTCACAGAGAGAATGTTAGATTAATCTGGTCCTACCCAACATTATGAGCTGGGTGGGCAAATTCAGCCTATGTTACAACTTCCAGACAAGTTCCTATTCCTCAGTCTCATGGGAAGAAGAAATATACTGCAGCAATGAAATGCAGGATTCTGAGGAAATATGTGGTGAGACTGGATGGCATTTTAGCCCCTTCCAGAGGCACCTGGTGTATCTTCATCTACACCCGCTGAAGAAGAGTGAAAATAAAATGAATGAGTTCGGTAGTTTGCTTCCACGAAGCAGAGTATTTGTTAAGTATTTGTACCTAATGAGCAGCTTCAAGGACATTTAGCTACGAGTGTGTACGTACAGAATCGTATGTAGTCTTTAAAGTGCTGATGGATGCAGGATACAAAGTGGGGAAAGAACTTGGATTGTGATATTTTTAAGAGGAGAGTAGAACCCTGGATCCATTAAATTACTGGCCCTTTCTAGTTAATGCGGGTAAGGGACGTCCCATGCGAATAGTTAATTTAAAATATATATGATGGGCACATGCATATAGAAGACTTTTCATAAGTAATTGTGGTTCAACTGCCTATTGAAACCAAACATACATTTGATTGTTTTTAAATATTGATGCCTTTGCTGTTATTACAAAACACTGAGTAGGAGTTCACACAATGAGGGTGACATGTGAATGTGTCAAGCTAATGTCAAAACAACAGCCTTGAGCTGCATCGCAGTCTGACAGGTTTTAGAACAGAGTGACTGCTGACTGGACTACTCTGAGGCTGAATTAGGTCTCTCCTTGTAAGGACTTGGCTGTTTTCTTGGGTGTCTGCAGCCTGGAGTTGTGTCAGACTTCGCTGATTAGATCCCAGTGTAGAGAGGGAGGGCATGAACTTTGCCGGCAGGGGGCATACATATGTATGATGTTTTTCTTTGGATCAGGCTGCCTGCAACCTCTGCTGAGAGGGATTGTGTGGCAACATGCGTGACTTTCTTAGCATGAGACCTGCCAAAATAAAGCACCTAGCTTGCACCTCTCATCTAAGGAGGATCAACCAGCCACTGCTGAACTTAGTGCCTAGAAAGCACTTCTTTTACTATACGGCTACTGAAAGTGCTATTTCCTTTGCTTGGGATAGTTTTGGCTTCCCCTTTACACTGGTCCTGTCTGACATCTACCTACACATGGTGAAAATCTTGGTCTAAATGTCTTTTTCTCAGGAGGCCTTCACTATCTTCTCAAACTAAGTTAGGTGGATCTACTCATATACGCCCCATAATATCCTTCATTTCCCCCATTGTATTAATCAGGATTCCCTAGAGAAATAGGAGGTGTGTGTGTGTGTGTGTGTGTGTGTGTGTGTGTGTGTGTGTGTGTGGAGAGGGAGAGGGAGAGGGAGAGGGAGAGGGAGAGGGAGAGGGAGAGGGAGAGGGAGAGGGAGAGGGAGAGAGAGAGAGAGAGAGAGAGAGAGAGAGGGAGAGAGAGATTGAGAGAGAGATTGAGAGAAAGATTTTAAGGAATTGGTTCACACGATTATGGAGGCTTGGGAAGTCTAAACTCTGATGGGATAGGCTGGCAGTCTAGAGACCCAGGGAAGAGCCAGTGTTGCAGTTCAAGCCCAAAGGCCATCTGTTGGCAGAATTTCTTTTTGCTTGGGAAGGTCAGTCTTTGTTTTATTAAGGCTTTTAACTATTGGATGAGAGTCATCACAATTTAAATGTTAATCTCATCTAAAAAATCACCCCCACAGAAATGTTTATAATAATGTTTGACTAAATGTCTGGGCATGGTGGCCAAGCTAAGTTGACACATAAAATTAACAATTACAGCCATGTCACATCATATTTGTTAATGTGCACATATGTGAATGCTTGCTCTCCTCATTAGGCATGAAGATTTGGACGATGTTTGTTGTGTTTTTGATATGTTCCTAGAACTCAGCACATGGTCAAACACAAAGTAGATGCTGATTGAATATTAAGTCATTATTCATTCAACAAATACTTATTAAATACTTATAATACACCATGCCAGGTATAGCCCTTTTCCCCAGGGATAAGCAGTGAACAACACAGACAAAATCCTGCCACCTTGGATCTTCCATTCAAGCAGGAAAATCTAAAAGTTGAGGTGTTTTAATGGGACTGTGACATGGTCTGATTTTTGTTTTAAAAATATCACTTTCTCTGGCTGCTGAATTGAGTGAACTGTTAGGGTGGGAGAGGAGGGAAGGGTGGGAGCAGAGACCTGATATGAAGCCACAGCATCAGTGTTGGTGAGATAGTGATGGTGGCTTGCACTAGGTTGGTGGAAGAGGAGGCAGTAAGGAGAGTTTAGATTTGGGACGTGCACTGAAGGTAGAGATAGCAGAACTTGCCCATTTGTGCAGGTGTGGAGTATGGGTTAGAGGGAAATCAGCAATGAGGCCTAAGTTTTGGGTCCAACTAACTGTGCAAATGTTGTTCCCCCTTACTAAGTGCGAGGCTTGGGGGAGGAGCAGGGTGGAGTAGGAAATCAAGAATTCTGTTTTGGACGTATTGAGCTTGAAATGTATGTTTGATATCTGAATACAGAGGGTGAGAGGGCAGATGAATATAGAAGTTCCAGATATCAACGGAGAGGCCTGTCCTGGAGGTGTAGACTGCCCTTCGAGCCAAGATAAGGGAGGTAACCATGCAGGAAGAACGCAAGGATATGAAGAGAAGAGTGTCAAGGACCAAGCTCTTGGGTATGTCAGCATTTAGAGTTTGAATAGATGTGGAAGATGTGAAAAAGAGGCTGAAAAGGCCGGAGGGAAGAGGAATAGCAGAAAAGTTAGGTGGCTAGGAGTCCAGGGAATAAAGAGTTCCAGGATATAGGAAGACAGTCAGGCTCCCCAGTCTATGAAAGTACTCGAATAACCCAAAGAGTTATAAAACATGGAATTGTGTTCCTGAGCCTATGTAGGGAGGTAAGGTACTCACACTTGGCTGTCTGGAATATCCTTTGAGAGTTCTGGAGAAGCGGGCTGGGGAAAGTAGGATGGAAGAAAGAGAAGATTCCCCATCTCCCCGACCCTTCTTGAATTAGCCAGTGTGTGCTCAATGACAAAAGAGAACAAATTTGTTTGTTCATTTTAACATTTAATGAAAGCCTGTTCATACCAGGCACTAGTTATACTTATAATTCTGTGTGTTAGGTCTGAAAATCAAGCTTTCAGCGTAGTTTGACATGTCTCTCTGTCTCCTATTCCATTATAAGAAGTCATGCAACTTAAGCACCTTTAATACTGAAAAGAAAAAAGAGAGGATCCTCTTAGACATATGTCACAGAAGGGAAAGAAATCTGAAGTTCAGAATTTTAAATTAAGATTAGTACTGAACCAAGAACAGAGTCATATCAAGTAGAATAATACAGGGATGATGGAGGATATAACATCACTAGCAGTGAGAGTTTATTGAGCACTTACTATGTGCCAGGCACTTTCTAAATACTTAGCACATATTAATTTATTTAATATTTACAATAACCTGACATAGGTACTATCACTATCATTCCAAATGAGGAAGCTGCAGCCTTGGCCGACTGATGGACTTGTTCTAAAACAAGTAGCTTATAAGTGACAGAGCCAGGATTTAGATCTAGCTATCTGGCTCCAGAGTCCACATGCATAATTGTTATGTTCATCACCTCTAGTAACCCCACGGGACAACCTTCAAATGAAGACAAAGTGGTATTGACTTGGGAGTCCAGGTGAAAGTCAGGAGAATGGTGACAGCTGCATTGGAGGTGGAAGAAAGATCTCTGAGATTTGATGACAGAAAATACTGGAAAATCTTTACAATGAATAGAGATCTCTGAAGGGGTGAGTGGTGTGTGTGTGTGTGTGTGTGTGTGTGTGTGTGTGTGTAAATCAATAAAGTCTATCTACACCTGTCCAGGTATTTTAGCAATGTTACTAGCTGCTCTACCTAATCCATGCTTCAATGTCTTGAAGAATAGGGTACAGACTTCCTTCTCTAAGGAGGCAGGGTGATGACAGCTGAATTTCCATGTTACACGCATAAGAGTTTCTCTGAGACAGGGATGATACTGACAGTTTGGTCCATCTTGCTTTCTTCTGAGAACCTATAAACATGGTCCACCAAAAAAAAAAAAAATATGTGCAGCTATATTTTGATGTAGTGATAAAACCAGCAGGTTGATAATATTGATAAGAAAGAAGGTGGGGAGGAGGAGTAAGAGGGAGTTCTATATAAAGGAGAAACAAGGGGCACCCAGTGTTCAGGGATTGGCATCCCCCTCCCACAGCTGTCCACCCTGGTATTCCCACTGGGTAGGGAGGATAGAGTCTGCCTTCATGAGCTCTCAGGAATAAGGCCTGCTTCCTTAGGCCAGATGCCAAGAGGCCTGCTTGCCCTCTCTTCTCCTCTGCTCAGTCAGCTTGCAGAGGATCAGGCCTTAGATGACTTTTTGCAGCTGAACAAGGTTCTCTTGTCATGTTAAAAAAGATCAAAATCCTGGCTGCCTCATATCAGTGTATGAAAGAAAAAACACACACAAAAAACCCACTCTGCTGTTTATTTTTTTAACAGGAAAAAGAGCTAGATTGCTAACTAAGCATTACCAGAATTCAAATAGTTGATAATTTCAAAAGAAAAGTCTAAATGGGCTTTTATTTTGCATTAAAGATTGAAAAAGTCACTGGTGTTTTAGAATCATGGAGAGCCTAACCCTTTCTCTTCCAGCATCCAGCAGAATCGTCTGGAATTCTAAAAATCCTGACCCAAAATAATGTTCACTATTCACTTAGGCTGGAACTGGGATAGCCATGTGATTTTTCCCATGTTTCTCATATTCATAGAGGGTCTTCATTTGTACCTCTGGTACTTCTTGTAACAGAAAGCAATAATTGCATTTCCCAAAGACATCTGCTTTGATATGATGAGCAAGTTGCTTGGTGGTAGATGCCTTCCTTTGTGGTGTCCCAACCCCAAGTCTTGCAGCAAATACCTCACTGAGGCTAGTTATTTTCAGTACAATTCAATTGACTTTATTGGTCTCCAACTAGACAGATGCAAGGCACTGTCCTACTACTTGAACATGACAGAGAGGAAGTCAGTTGTGCTTCCTGCTTACTATGTAGGGGAAGAGGAAAATGTACAAGTAATTTTGGTATTAGACAGAATGAGCTGTAAGGTAGGTTCACGCTGAATACAATGAGAATTATGTGTAGTGACAATGTAAGAGACTGCTAGGAACATTCATATAGTTAATAAAATTTTGTGATGATGGACCTATAACATGGGAGCAAAGATGACGCTTGAGACGTATTTGGCCCATAATAACTAACATTGGATCCATATCTTATTTGCAATCTGGACTACAATAGTATCTCTAACCTAATAGCTGGCATGTTTGAGTGCTTCCGATATTTCAGACTCTGTCCTCAGTAGCTTACATAGAATATTCCATTGAATCCTCATACTCTGTGAGATAGAATCTGTTGTTAGCTTCATTTACAATAAAGTAACATGCTTAGAGAGATTAGGTCCGTTTTCCAATGCCGTACACTAGTAATGATGAAGCTAGAGTTAGAAACCGGGTCTGACTTACTCTAAAATAACTCCATGTTACTCTGTTCCATGTCTGTATATTTGGAATGGATGCATCAAAATATGCTGATCCCTAGTGTATATAACAAATTTTATTTTAATAAGTCTGCTCAGAGTTGTGACCCCAAACTATTTTTCTTCATATCAACAAAGAAATAATTCAGTTGTCCGGGCCAAAAAAAAAATAAAAAAAATTTGTAGTATTGATGCCAGGGATGGTTTTATGCTCAAAATGGCGGTGTTGGAAGCATGAGCTACATATGGCAGAAATACTGGTTTTATCAGTTGTTTTACAGCTCATCCTTGCATGGTATCATAATTCAGGAACAGTAGGGCAAATGGCAAACAATGTAGTAGCTAACTAGTAATAAAAAGAACATTCTATAATCTTAAATTAATAAAATATAGATCTTCTAATTTGTTTAAAACAAAAGTCATCTTAAAAATGTAGTTCTGAACATGAAGACATGGAAGGACGTCCATTGGAAAAGTATTGCAGGATGAGATTTTGGTTGACTGCAAACTGTCATTGATAAAACAGTGATTCAGTTGTGTGCAATACTGTATGAGGTTGTGGTGAGAGGCTTCTCGCTGGCGCAAGCAGAAATAATGAGGTGAGGTTGTAGCTCGAGCCTTTCAACGTAAAGGTAGTCACTGGTCTGCCTGAAAGACGGTAGACTGGGGTTTTATTTTGCCACTAAATTACATTTGTTTTTATTTTGCCACTAAATTACATGTGTCACTTTCTCTTTGTTTCCTTCTCTGTCCAGTGGATGTAAAGACACTGTAATTGTGACATTGGAAACTATGGTTTATTCAGCTTAGGTCTTTCAGTCTGGATCTGCCATTGAGAAGAGCATCCTGTGACCAGAGCTCAGCTGTAAAGTGAGAATAAAACGACCTCCCCACCCACAGATTTGTTGGGTGTTTTCAGTAAGATAGTGGGTATGAAATCTCTTCAACTAGCTCAAAGTGTATTTATAATAGTATGGGGCTAGGCACGTTGCCTATTCTAATTTGTTTTTATATAGTACCTTCACATATTTATGTTGTTTTATTCTCACACAAACCTCTGAAATAGGAAAAGAGACAGCATCAAACTTATTTTGCAGGTGAGGAGACTGAGGCACAGAGTGATTACATATTGGCAACTATAGAGTAATTAGCAGAATCAGAACTGGAGCACAGCTGTCCTGACTTGCTGCGGGGTACTTTTCCCGTCGAAAGGTGACATATTGTTATTTTGCTTTGAATCTTAGCATAATAGAGAACGGGGAAATGGAGAGTCTTTTAAAGTAGTTTTTCAAATGGACTCAAGACAAAACAAAACAAAACAAAACAAAACAAAACAAAACAAAACAAAACAAAAAAGTGGTTTCTTTTTTGCATTTAAAGTAGGGCTTTGGAGACTCACATTTATTGGGAAAAACAAGGCCATTTAGGATATACTTCCTCTTGTTATTTGATTTTATTTTTGGTGGGCAATTGCATTTTTTTTTTCTTGCTCTGCAGTAGCAAAATATTACTATTGTAAGTGAGGGTTGCCAATGTGAAAACAGCCTCTCAAATGAAAATCGTATGGGGCACTTAGCATTCTGAAAAATATTTGAGTCATTATGTTGCAGTTCTAAAATTGAATCAATGCTATATTTAATAAGGCACAACAGGCCATGAATTATTACGCATTAATTCCTACCCAGTGTGTTGCTAGGCACATGGCTAAAAGCTGAGCGCAGTCAATGCAACTAAATATGAATACACCATAATTCACATGCCAGAGGGACCCACTATAATTATAAAATGCTACTAAAAAAGGTTATTTAAAAATATTTTGATATGTTAAGTTTTATATCTACATGATTCATGATATATGGTGTTCTCATCAATTTAGCACCTCACTCTCCTTTTCTCAATACCACAATCATCCCAAGATTTACGTGCTGAATCCTAGATGCCCCTTTTCCTCATCACTAGGCTTCCTAAGGCTAGAAGTGTTATTCTGTGGTTTTCAGTTTTCATTTGAGAAGAAACAGAACTTTCTCTTAATCAAGAAGTGCCATGCCAAGCTGTGTGGAGCAATGTTTTAATTAAGGGGGTATTACAGAGAGCTAGAAATTCTATTCAGTTTCACTGGAGATGGAATGATGGTCAGGTTGGAGGCTGTGGCTGGGCTGTCCAGAGAGGACATGACCGGGAGCTGAGAAGCAGGAAACAGAAGGAAGCCTGATGCTGGTTCCAGACATCAGAAGGAGGGTGGGTAAGAGTACATTAAAGGAGTGATTGCTCTGGTCTGCTTTTATTTTTAACTTCACAAACTATGTTTTGTGGTGGAAAGATTGCATTTAATACTGGTAACTGTTGATGACAGATGTTCAGGAAAATCCAACTCATTCTACAAATATTTACACAGTGCTTCCTCAGAAACTATCTGGACATAATTTTCAGTTACCCAGAAGCGCAATGGAGGCTGGTGGAATCCTAGTACAGTGAACTCTGGGTCTTTACCCTTACGCCTAAACACGATGCAAAATAAATGTTGTGCAATAAAATTCCGTTTTTACATAACATTCAAAAATCATGGTATTTATGAAAGAAGAAATGGTTGACTGGTTCTAAGGAGATTTTTATGTTCTTATTGATACATGTGTAGCTGACTTCGTTAAAATGATTAAGAAGAGAAAAATGGAACTTTTACCTCCAAACATTAGTCAAATAAGATTTTAAAAATAATTATATAGAAAAAAATATTTCAGCCTCTATTTTTTCTGAAAATCTATTCGTTCTTGCCTTACCATATTAAACTGTGATTTTATTGTCAACATTATTAAGATATATTGTAAACTTTACAAGGCGAGGTATTAACATGATAGCTAAATTCTAACTTCTACTATTAAAAGCCAAGTAATGAAGGATATTGCTAAAATTAAGGAACCAATTTTAATTTACATTTCTATTACCAAGACTAATTGGAAGAGCTTCCACCTTGATTAGAGTCCTTAGTAAATAAAAATATGCTCAAAATTTTTAGAGTGTTTGAATTGCTCAAGTATCACAGAATATTAGACTTGACCAAAACATTCATCTATTCAGACTAAGGAGAGAAAAATAAACTTTTTGAACCATAAGCCTATAAATACAAAATAAAGATCTATGTTGTCTTGGTCATGCATGTGATTTTTAATTGCACATATTGTATTGAAACTTGAGCAATATTAGAAACATGTTAAGCTTCCTCAATAATCTACAAATTAAAAACAGTTTTCTTATGTTGCTACTTCTGTTCTCAATCTAATGTACTGGCTCCCAAACTCCAAAGAGCGTCAGAATCACCCCGGGGGCTTTACAAACAGATTACTGGTCTCTGTACCCGGAGTTTCTGATTCAGTAGGTCTGGGGAGGGCTCAGTAAGTTTCCAGGACATGTGCTGTTGCAGGTCTGGGACCACACTTTGAGAACCACTGATGGATTTTTTTGAATTATAGTTACTGGGTTTTTGTTGTTGTTTGGTTGGTTGTTGTTGTTTTGATGTTGTTAGCACACAAGTTGATATTTGTGGAGCCTGGCAGAGATAAAATTGAGGCTGTGATTTATTTACTTGATGACTGATAAGGCAAGTTAATACGTCTAGATTGAAAGAAGAATATTCAATATGGGATCCTTTCCAAGTTTCCTCCCCATATGGGCATTAATAGGTCAAAGGCTTTCAATCACAACACATACGTGAAAAGTTCCTAGTTTATGAATGGCTTGTTTTCCAAAGTTTGTTGTTTTCTTTTTGAGTATTCTACAGATGGTAGAACTAACTAGCAAGAAAAAAAAAGCCTATTAAATCCACGTGTGGCTGAACCACAGGACCAGTCTTATTTTTTACTACTTCTAAGGAAATATGTTTCAAGTTAATAATTAAAATTTATAAAGTGACTTAAAATGTCCAAAGTGCTTTCATCTCATTGAAACCTCACAATAATCCTATGAGATCTTCATTGTAGTGACTTTAAAGATATTCATTCGTATGTTTTGCCTAAGGTCATGCAGTCAGAATATAATGGAGTCAGGATTGGAATCCAGGCTCTTTGACTGGTCTAGGCCCTTGCCGCTTCCACTTGCCATGCTATTTCTAAGTGCCACCTAGGACCTTGAGATTCTGGGGTCATATGACTGTGCCCGGAAGCCCCAACTTATGATCCTAAGTCTGGTTTCTGACCCTTCTTACCCGAACTTCCTGCTTTAGCACCTGTTGATCTTGGACATAGAGTTCCTATTTGTTCCTTTATACCTAATCCTTGACACTTTTCAACTTTAGTTGTTCTTATTGGATTTGACCTCTGACTCACTGGAGTAACTTTCATTTACCGTTTCTTTCTGGTAATTGAGGTCCTGTTGTAACCCAAGAAGTGATCAGAAGATTCAGATTTTAGGCCACAAGCTTTTTTGTCTTTTAGTTTCTGAATCAGAAAAAAATCCCCTAAATAAATCTACTCTTGAGGTTCAACCTGAACATAGAGTGATAAAGAAAACTGAGCAAAATGTCTCTTCTTGAAAAGTAGATTCTCTCATACTTAACATGGGCTTCTCCAGCTTTGAGACAGAAATTGACCATTATGCTGGGGAACTAGCTAGATTTCTGGTGTGACTGATGAATTTAGGGAAACGCCAGATAATCACAATTAAGGCAACTGCAAAGTCCTCACTCTTAATCCAGAATACAAGTGCATAAGCGTATGGTTTGGAGGTTCTTTGAGATATTAGTTATCAGTCAATCAAATACGGAGCAATATTGGGTGCTGGGTGCCAGCTGAGGATACCAATCTGACAAGGCACATTCCTGGCATTAGAAGACTCCAGATTCATAGTCTTCAAGGCTACACTTTTTTTCCATGTACCTCTTGGACCATATAAAGATGACTTAATCTTCAGTTATCCAAAGTGCCAACTTTACAAGTGCAATGGTAGAAGACAAGCCAGGTGCTCAGCAGCCTCAATTAGCACAAATATAGGTACATGCCATTAAGGTGAAGAAAAATATGTGGCATGTCTATCTGACTGAAGAAATGCAAGTGACGAAGGCAGAGCAGTGCCACCGGAAACAAGGGAACTGAGGTCGCCTTCAGGCCCATGGAGAGTTAATATTAGCCCTCTTCAGACATGAAAAATAATAATTAAACACTGCTGGTCAATTAATGCCAACTTAAAGAAAGGCCCTCCACTTAGATTAGGTGACGAGCACGGGTTGCTTGAGAGCAGCAAGAAAGGAGGAGGGAAAAGGGTATAAAATAATGGAAGAGATAAGGTGAAAAAGGAGAATAATTAAATACACATGTACTTTCACAGAGTTGGGGCACTCATATTTCTAATTAGAATTTCAATGCAGGAGCCCAATTTAACCTTAGGGAGTCTTTATATTCATGTCACTGTTGTACACAGCAATCAGTCCAACTCTGGGAGCTTACGTGCAAGTAGAATTTTCATATTACATTAGTGGAGCTCCAGTCTCCTCTTTGTATCTTTAATGGATACACACACACACACACACACACACACACACACGCACATGTATATTAACACTTTAGTTTGTGCTTTTTTTCTTCTAGAAAATTCTATGCTGAGAGGAACAATAGCCATTTAGATACTAGAATACAAAAAGTCAGTGGCTTCTTGACATTAACCCATTGCTTTCTTGACAAATGTAGTCATGTACTTTTGGAATCATCTTCTATCATATCCACTTGAGTGAATTTACAGGAATAATCAATGTATGTTCAGTCAAATAGCCTGGTGCCCTAAGCAGTAGATGGTACAGAAGAGTCCAGAATTATGTCTCCTGTGACTGCATAGTCAGTGATTAGCAAGCCTCTGCATAGTTCAGTTTCACCCAATTCTCTAAAATGGCATTTTGATTTTGTCCTCCCCTTCTGTTGTCCTCAGCAGATTCATGTTTAACACGTGATTTCTAATTCCAGAGCATATTATAGAACCACAGACTATTACTATATATAGCTAAAAGGTGAGTAGTTCTAGTCCTCCATCTTACCAAATGGGAAACTGAAATCGTAAAGGTGAAATATTTTACTCCAAATCAAATGGCTCAGTAGGAAGTGACTTTAACTCATACCATGTAATATAGAACTCAACACATCATTAACTCCTCTCAAGCAGGAATTTAGGACCTCTACACTATTACTTTTTGGATAAATCCTAATATAACGCTCCATATTGGGTCAGCTCTAAGTAGTATCTGGGCCTGCGCCTTGATGGTATCAGTAAGAAGGATTTTGTCCCACCACCCACTTCTTCAAAGTCCTGGTTTTCATCTGAGCTCTCAGAAGCTAAATGTTTGTTGGCTCATCCATCTCATAAGTACATGGCTTTCTCAAGTGCAGTGTGGGGCCAGAACTGGGCACTAACACAGATCGTCTGTGAGCCTGCCAACTCAGAGCAGTAATGGTCCTCTGAGAGCAGCATCTTTTGCACCCGACTACCAGCCATAGATCTAGTAGCACAAAAGGTTGTACATCAGGTAGCAGATAGGAACTGATGGGGAGACTGGCATTGACCTCAGACATCCTCAAGTTCTCAGTGTAAAGAAACTGAAGGAAACATTGGTCATTGCTCTTCGGACATGTGGCCTGGGCAGAGGTGCAGGCAGGGCTAATGCTGGCCCACACTCAAAGGTGGGATTTGGGAGGCTAAGACAAAGATGAAACACCCCCGACTGCAGGCCAACTCTGAAGTGTGAAATTTCCAATGCTAATAATCCTTCTGAAAGCTCTTTTTGTATAGTTTAACTGGTTTAAGTCCTTAGGCTATCTAATAAGAAAACTTGTTAGAATTTTATAAATTATCTGGATTCAAATAGTTTCCTCATTCAAGTAAGAAAATTGAAATCTACTGATCCTCTTCAAACATTGTCAAGTGGAGAGGTACAAGATCCCAAGGGAACAGCAGGTAAGTGTTTTGAAGGGGTGGAAGGAAGAAAGCTTTGGATGGTGCTGAGGTCAGTGGGTACTGGTTAGAGGTAGCTGAAGAAGTTTCTGAACCTGAAGGAGGCTGAGACAGTGTCTGAGGGTGATTCTGAAAGGACAGTGGCAGCGGGGAAAATTGACAAAAGATAAATTATCCTTCACAGGTTTTGGGAGAGAAGAAGGAATGGGCGCTGATAGACCAGTTCAGTTTAGCAAGTTGCTCTTGGGAAATGCCTTTATCTAAATCCCCAGCCCTTGTTTACCATATACCTGTGGTCTCTCTCCACCTCACCATTTTCTAGGGAAGTTCCAAACAGAATTGTTTCCAGTTAAGTGGGAACCAAATTAAGGGAGCCACAGGTACACCAGTAAGATGCCTTAGACTATTTTTCTTCTTACATGCTTCTTACTTGTCCTCTGTTCCTAAGGCTTAATTATTTACATTGACTTGAAATGAGTTGCTTACCTGGTTTGCATTCTCAACATTGTCTGGAATCTTAATTTTCTCTGGATCTATTTCCTCTGCCCTGATGTGCTCTCTGGACCTGGTGCAATATCTGCTTTCCAAAGGCAGATTAGGAGGCAAGGCAACAGTTTCCAGAAGATTTCTGCATTTAGATGGAGAGTCTCTGTCTCTGTCTCTTTGTCTCTCTGTCTCTCTGTCTCTCTGTTTCTCTGTCTCTCTCTCTCTCTCTGTCTCTCTCCCGCTCCACATTGATATATATCAGATCATTTAATTGCAGTATTGCAATATAGAACTTAGCATTTGAACCCCCTGTGGACAGGGTCCATGTTTCTTTCATCTTTTATCTCAAGCATTAGCTCACTGCCTGGCACATTGGAGAGGCCAAAAGAATGCTGATCTGAACAGTTTTATTCAATTGACTATTAAAGAAGTACCTACTATGTCCCAGGTAGTGGGGAGCAGGCAAAGGTAAGCCACACATAATCACTGCATTCAAGATTTACATAGTTTACAAATTCTAGTGAATGAAGTGCAAATTATAATAAAGGTTCAAAGAAAATGCTGAAGGAGAATGAAAGTGGTAGGTATTAAATCAGACAAAGGACAAGGGAAGGCTTTATGGTGGACACATCTGAGTTGAGCCTTGGAGAATAAATAGGAGTTGGAGAGGAGATGGAGTGGAAGAGAGGAGAAAGGAACACGATAAACCTAACCAGGACTTGGGAAAGTGTTAGGCTATAATTTAAAAGTATCCTAGAAGGAGAGGTATGTGTGTGTGTGTGTGCACGTGTGCACATATATGTATATGTGATACATTCATGACGATAAGTAAGAGAAAACCTTGGATGATTTGATATCAGTAAATAATGAGAATCAGTCACAACTGTGCTTCAGTAGAGTACGTGCCAATAGTACACAGAATAAACCAGAGGGGAAAAAATCAGTTATGAAGTTAGTGCAAGAATTTAAGCCAGAGGTAATAAAGGCTTGAACAATGGTATGGCAGCTGGAAAGGTAAAAGAAGAAATAGATTCAAGAGATTATGTAGGGATACAATTAAAAAATATATTTGTAGGACAATTGAAAGGGTGATAAGGAAGAGGAGCTATCAAAAATGACTGGCATGTTACACCAGAGCAATATGAGATCCGATGACATTAGCTAAAATAAGAAAAAAAGGAAAGGTAACTTTCAGGGGTTGAAAAAAATTGAGCACCTATCCATTTTTAGAAAGCTGGCACCTGAGTCAATAGCTACTGCCCTCCTTGTCCAACTCCAGTCTAAGTCCCACACTGAGGAGTTGCTTGGCTTCACTCAGGATATGGAAGGTATGAGCAGAGCCTCTAGTAGAGTTGGAGGGGGCGCCAGCATAAAACCTGGCGCTGTCGGGGGCTGAGGAGAGCCTGAAGACTGCAGCAGAACACTCAAGTGTGAGGACCAGAAAGCCAAATGTCCTGGAGAGGACTCAGCTTGTGGACATCTTTGGGTCACCCTCACATACCTCCCAAAAAAGAGCAGGCACCCCAAGGGAAGGGGATTTTCTGGCTCCTAGAAGCTGAGGGGAACCTGGGCAGGTGAATGTAGCCACTCTACTCTGGAGGCTGGAGGAATCCTAATCTTGACTAGGAAGAATGGGGCAATGAAGGGCTTTCTTCCAATGCCCAGGTAGCAACCTGACAAATAAACTGCTGGAGACGATCTGTGGAAGCAGAATGTATCCCCAAACTCTGGATGTAAAGTATGAGAATGAGTCAGAAGTTGGCAAAGAAAACTGGGGATGTAGCAAGGCTAGAGAAGAACAACGTCAAGAATATGTAGCTCCTAAAAGCTAAGAGAAATAGAACTGCTAGTGGAGACTGAAAACAACTTGAACAAAAATTAATACAGAACTTGAGGTTCAAATACAATATAAGATCTCTCAAATTCTTGGAACTAAAAAAAACTCTATTTTTGGATTTAAAAAAAAATGCACAAATTAAACAGAAAATAGTCACCATTGAATTCTGAATCAGTGGCCTGGAAAATGAAGTGAGAAAAAACACCCCTGCACAAAGTAGGAAGATAGACAAAACAGGAGAGAAAAGATAAATGATTTCAGAAGGCAGATACAGGGCACTCAAGATACAAATAATAGGAGTCCCATAAGGAGAAACAGGAATCAATGGAGAAGCAACATTAGATAAATAATAGGAGACAATTCCCCATGTTGAAGGAAGATTTGAGCTAGAGGTTCAAAGGCTCACTGAGTTCCAGGCATTATTGTCAAGAATAAGCAACCTAGGCCTAGCCTGGGACTCTGTTTGACCTCAGAGAATAAAAGGAAAATCATATAGCCTCCAGAGAGAAGGAACAAACTGTCTGTTGTTTTTTTTTTAAAGTAAGAAACTGGCAATCAGACTTCTCGTCTACAACACTGGACAATAGAATGAAATCTAAAGACTACCAAGAGTAAAAGAAGGCAATCCAAGAATCCCACATCCAGCCAAGATATCCCTCACTTATTTGGGCAAACGAAAAATATCTGAGGATGTATAAGAATTCAGAAATGTATTATCTACACACCATAGCTAAGGAGAATATTCAAGAAAACCTCTAACAATAATTGAATGAGATAAGATGATGAATGTATATGTGTAAGTGTGTGTGTGTGTGTGTGTGTGTGTGTGTGTGTGTGTGTGTATGGATAATGGTAGTATGGTGGGAACACATAATATAATTGCTAAATATGGATTCTTGAAATAGAAGTAATACAACTAATGATGCAAACTTTAGGATTTGGGCATAGCATGGTGGGCTGGGGAAAGAGGAAAGTAAAAGCATTCTAATGAATAATGACTTGATCCTGTTTTACTTATAATCTTGACATTTTGTTCATCATTGATTTTTTTTTTTTTTTTGCATTTAATTTTTTTAAAAACATTGCATTAAAATATCATTCATTTTGATGAGTTTTTTTGGTATCCCCTTAAATGTGTGCCCAAGGCAAGTGTCTCACTGGCTTTACCCTATCCCAGCCCTGCCAGCAAAAATAAGGAAATGGCAGAAAAGCAAACAGCAGAGTCACAAAGCCAAGTAAGAAGAACATTTTAAGAAGGACATCAATAGAAGTAGCCTAGGATAAGGTCTGAGCAGTATTCATTGGGTCTGGGGCTAGGCAAGCTGTGGTACCAGTTGCTGTCATCTAGCAGAGGTAAAGTTTAAATGGGAGGTTAGGAAGTAGAGACCACAGATATAGACAATAATTAAGCAAGGTATCGCTTTTATAAATGAGAAAGTCGATTATTTACAATTCCAATCAGCTTTTGTCCCTGAGATGACATCGACAAAATTTTCACGAGGATGAAAAAAACATGAGAAATCACTTGGCGTTAGAGCATCACCAAAAGCAAATAGCTCCCACTCATCTTTGGCTATTGATGCAGCTCTGAGATGAAAATGGTCTTTGAAGGGAACTTTCTAGAAACTCCATATCTCCTTTGATATCTCCTAGACAGGAAAACAACACAGGCTTTCAAAAGTCATTGTTACCTCACTCTCGCATAGGTAGCCATGACTGGAAAATGATGTGTTCTCCTTTCTGATACATCCTTCATTACACACACATGCCCTGAAGGAATAAAAATAGGAAACTTAGACTCTTCTTTTTAAGGCCCTCTTCAGACGAGACTCCATTTAGGACCTGCTCTTCCTGTACACACTTTGAGAAAGGTTTCCAAGGAAACCAGAAACAAAGACGACTTCATGCACTCAAAGCAGGAAAATGTATCAGTACCTCAAATCTTTATACATTACTGTGATTGACAGTCTTCTTCCTTTCTCTAACTGGAGTTTTAAAGAACAGCCTTAAAGCACTTCACATTTTTTTTTTTTTTTTTTTAAATCTGGGATACAGTGGCTCGGGAGTTTTTCCTCTTATCTTCTGGCTACTTGTCAAGTGTTTGCGCCATTATTTCACAGTTTATGTATTCAAAAGTAAACATTACAATAATAGCAACTCTTCATTTCAAAAATGAAAGTCTGAAATACAGAAAATGTAGTTTTCATTAAATATTGACTTCTGTAGCATCACCTTTAAGAAATATTGCTGTGGCATATATGTTAATTTTAGAAAGTCTAAAGTCAGTGTTGCCGTCTGTAGAACAGATCTTCTGTTGCCCCTCCTCACAGTATATAACCCAATAACCTGCTAACACTTCGAAACCTTTTGTGTACAAATTGGCTGGTTGTAGGAGTTAATTGTCATAACTGAATAGGGGTCATTGTCAACATTGCAAATTGGTATATTGGATTTCATCCATTAAATTGTCTTTTGCATCATGTTCTTAGAACAATAAGAATGCACTGTATTAAGCAAGGGTCTATGGAGGGAAATAAAACCCTGACAATTGGCGAGGGTCATGGCTAATGCACGGCTAAATAAAAATCAAACAGATTGTTAATTTAAAAAGAGGGATAGGCTTTATAAGCAGAGGGTGATTAGGTGGCAATGACCTGGTAAAAATTAAGGAGGAATGAAGTTATAGAGTAAGAGTGTCGATTTGGGGTTTGGAAAAGATGGTCATTGAAATAGGATCAGGGTGTGTGTGTGTGTGTGTGTGTGTGTGTGTGTGTGTGTGTGTGTGTGTGTGTGTGTTTTCCAAAAGAACAAGTTTTACTTTCTCTGCGATCATCTTGTTCTGAACGGCACCAGTTTCTTGACTGCGTCTTTCCCCAAGGTATTATTTTTGAGAAACCGCACAACCTCCTGGGAAGAGATGGATGGGATGTTGTGAGAAGTGGAGGGACTTGATACCAGCCACCTGAGTCCGATGGAGGCAGCCCAGAGAGCTAGTGCTTCGGGAGGTGTGGCAGCTATCATGTGATAATCATATCCTTGGAGAGTCACAGATCCAGAGCAGTACCTCTTGCTTCACAATGCCCTAGGGTATGATTATCTTATGATAACCATCTTAAAGATGTCTTTTTTGCTCAATTAACACATACTTCCATGAAAATTAGCTATCAAGGTGAATTACAAAATATAGATATTTAACATGACAGGTTAAAATAGTACCAATGTCTTCATCCAATTATTGCAATTTGCACTCTGGACAAGGAAAACTACTTGGATGAATGATTCAACTTGCTAACATTTGTAGGTTTAGTAATTGTATATGATTACAAGATTTCTTCATATTGAGCAAACTGTATTTTCACTGAAAGAGCTATCTCTCTGAAAGGCAGACCCAGGCAGGTTTACATGAGTGTCTTCAGCTTCCATCAATTTGTTCTGTTTGGACCTGCCCTTTTTACAAAACTTCCCCAGGGATCCCACTACGTTTTCTCATCCATTCTGTGGCATACAATGAGAACGAGCCAGGCCATTTGCTTTTTGAGCATTTGCTAGCAGAGTAAAACACACTTGTCATGAGTGTACATGGGCTAGGGATATTTCTTGAGAATAAATGGAGCAGCAAAATGAGGAAGAGTTTGTGCATGTAGAAAGTCGGTATTGATCTGAATTCTTCCTGGTTCTTGGCAGAGTGCTGAAATACCTCTATGGACTAGGGGTGCCTTATCTAAAAGTGAGCCAATTCATTCAGAAAATCCCTAACTTTCTTTCCAGTTTTAACATTCTATGCTTCTGAAGTGAAAATATAGACAACTGCTGATAGATAAGAGTGCTAAATGGTTGGGCATTTTCTAAACTGTGTGTCCAGGGCAGTAATTCACAACCAGAGGCAGGGACAGTTAAAAATGTCTGAAGACTTTGTTTTTTGTTTTTTGGTCACACCGAGTGGGAGTGTTACTGCCATCTAATAGATACAGGCCAAGGATGTTACTAAATATCCCACAATGCACAGGACAGCTCCCTCACTCCCACTCCCCAACAAAGAATTATCCAACCCCAAATGTCAAACGCTTAGATTGAGAAACCTTAGTCTGGGGCAAATTCCTTCTCTAATCCTTCGTTACCTCATCTATAAAATGGAGACAATAATACCAACCTAATTGAGTTTCTGTGAGGACCCGTTTGAAGCAATGCGTGGAATGCAGCTGGCACTTCCTGGCATGTAGTAAAGACTCACTAAGTGTCACCAATAATCATTATTGTTTTAATTAATTGTGCTGATAATATTTAAAGAATATATTTGCTGTGTACTTGGAAGACAAATTTTTTTCAAGTCAGTTTTTCAGTGACTCTAACCAGGTATGCCAACAACTTGGGAGACGTTCTGGACCCCTGAAACCATCTGTCACAGTGATTCTCTTGACATGGTCCCTGGACTTGAAGCATCAACGTCACTTAGAACGTGCGAGAAATGCAAATTCTTGAGCCTCACCCCAGACTTACTGAATCAGGAACCCTGGTGGTGGGCGCAGGAAACTGTTTTAACAAACTCTCTAGGAGATTCTGATGGGAGCTAAAGTTTGAGAACCACTGCTTTAACATACTCCTCAGGAATAATTTCTCAAAGTGGGAACTGGGTCTCATCCTTTCAATTACTCCAAACACCTGGTTGAGTGCCTTGTATGTGGTAGGTCCTTGGTAACATGATTGAATGGGATGAAAAGCTAATTCATGAGCAGGACCTGATCCTACATTTTTGACAATTGTCCCCATAGCTTGGCATTGAATGATGTTGACACACATCACTGAGTTACAGCCACAGGCCGTCATCTCTCGCTGTCTGCCTGTACCAGGTGTAAGGCAGCACGCCTGTGGGCTAAAGAGGCCACTTGTGCTTACAAGTTGAGCACTGCTGGCACAGCTCAAGTGATCTACACCTTAGTTAGGGCCAAACAGAGGGAGAGGTTTCATTAGAAATAATTAAACTCAAATGAAACAAACCCAGGAGTTCAACACAACCACAGCTGTAGCTGTCATCAAATCATTCCTCTATTGTTTTTATTGAAGGGGTTCTGGAATTCATGGACAAATGTTTTGGGGGTGTTTGTTTGTAGATTTGGATTAATGATGTAAATGTCATCTTCTGAGTCTTCAGTATTCGAAATCGAATCACCCTGAAAATATAAATCACATTGTAGAAATATGGAACCAGGAAGAAAACATGTTAATTTGAACTTAAAGTCATCCTCTATTATAACTGTAAGAATCTAAAAGAGGGATTCAGATAATTAATCATAGTGAGACTTGGTAAAAACCTAGTAGTATATAGGTCAACATGTTTAGTGATAGGTTTTTAAATTATAAATGTGGAAAATAAATATGAGGAACTCAGCATATTTGGGAGATAGATTATAAAAGTACTTGCTGTATCATATGTAAATTATAAAGCATAACTGAAAATGGACACCCAAGAGGCCACCATTACACTTATACAGTGAAATGTTACCAGCGTTATCGAGGCTCCCTCTAGGTTACTTGTTCATTGCAAATCCCCGGCTACTATCTAGCCTTCACCCAGGTAACCACTATCTTGAATTATGCTTGAAAAAAAAAAATATATATAATGTCTATATCTATGCATCTATATCTATACATCTATATATAGATAGATATAGTATATCTATCTATCTATCTATATATAGATATCTATTTCTATACATATAGTATATCTATCTATATATATCTCATAACATATTTTTAGAGTTTGCTTGTTTTTGAACTTTGTTATAAATGGTATCATACTGTATGTATTTATTTGTCTGTGATTTACTTTTTTTCATTCAGTGTTATTCACATAGTTGTGAATTTTCTTCTAAAATATAGTTCATTTTATGACAGCATTACATTTTATGCTTTCTCCTGTCCAGTTTGGAGCTTATTTATTTATAATTACGTTTTTGATCGAATGGTAACAATTGGAAAAACTCCTCTGCATGTGAATATACCCCAATCTCTTCATCTGGAATACAAAGTGGTTCAACCAGCCTTTTGACAGTGGAGTCCAAGGTGCCTTCTAGTTCTTGTTTTTTTGTGATCTGTGATCTTTATATATGTCTGTTTTATCTACTTCATTGTGAGTTCTTTGTGAGCAAAAATATCTCCATTTCATTTCTATTTCTCTAGCACCGAAGGTGGTGCTTGACTCATCATAGGAATAGCTGTACATGATAGAAAACCAACTCAAACTAGGTGTTTTTTTAAGGAATATATTGGTTAATTTACCTGAAAATCTCAGAGGTGGCTCCAAGAATCTTCAGACTCTTATCATAACAGCATCCAGCCCCTAAGAAGAGAGAGACACTATTTGTAGCTCCAGCAGAAATTCTTGGATTCACTCTAATTGGCCTGAATTGGTTCATTTGCGCATCCTTGTACCAATGATTGTAGTTCCAGGATATGAAATACTGTGATTTACTTCTGTCTAGGTCACATATTCCACCCCCTGGGGCCCTATCCAGGCTGCTTCTACTAAGAGTGGGAATGAAGTAGTTCACTCAAAGTAAATCCAGGGGGCCCAAAGGGGAAGAAAGAGGTATAAAAGCAATACATGTCTACTACAATAGATGCTTGATAAATTTTACTTGAATAAAAATGAAGGAGTAAATATAGAGAAGTAAATAACAAATCATATAAATAGGAATTGATCAGAGATAATGGGGTACAAGCAAAGATTTAGTTTATAAGGTGATCTAAGGGTCACATTAGAATGAAAAGTCTCTTTCTGATGGTAAAAAGGGGAAAAGGGAAGGGAAAAAGACAAGCGTTATGGTTATTTCACCATAAATTCTGGGGCTGTGGGCTGAGTGCTTCAGAGATGTTGGAAGTAATGAGGCAATGAAAACAAGTGGTCTGGGATGGCAGATAATCATTAGTGGGATCTGGAGAGAGGTTTGAAGGAAGCCCAGGTAATGGAATCAATTTTACTGTCAGAAAAAAATGTTTACTATGTGAAGGGAGGGAGATAGAATTGCAGAAGCTACTAATGCCAGTTTGGAATCGACACATCCAATTTGATTTCCTTGAAGAAAAGTCTTTCTATGAGTTTCATGTTCCCTTAATTCTGTAGACTACTTTGGAGATATGGGACCATTCGTTATATTGAAAAGGCAGAAGATTAAATTATAGGAAATATAAGAGATACATGCAAAGCATAGATGCTAGTTATCTCTCTAGATATTGTTATTATCATTATTATTATTTGGTAATAAACAGAGCAGAGAGAGCAATCTCTATGTCCTTAAGCATAAATGTAAGGGATCTAAAATTTAGTTTTTATAGATTCAGAGTTTGAACTTGAGACCAAGTTAAGTCATTTATTAAGGGAGGTATTTATGATTTCTCCACAGTGAAAATAACAGGTCATGACAAGCATAGCAACTTAGGGAGAATATTTCTCTTTCTCTTAAAGCTATGGAATTTCAGATAGGTGGGATTGTTTCCACAGGAAATAAGATGGTGATAAAGAATTGATGCCTGTCAGGCTTCGATGACTCCTCACGTGATCTGATTTACTTCTCATGCTGTTGGTCCCTGCCTACTGTCTTGTTGTTTGTGATCCTTACATAATGGGATTTCCTAAGGATTTCTTCTTGGAGTCATTTCTTTTTCTCTTCTATTTTCCAGAGGTCTTGTCTATTCTTGTTTCTTCAACTATTAACTCTATGCAGATAATGTCAGGTTGTCATCTCCAGATACACAGTTATAGCTGCCAGTAGGATGTCCTATACACATCTTGAACTCAGCACATCCAAAGGCAAGCTGTTCATTTTCATTGCATGAGCATTTCTTATCCTGACTTTCCTGTTTTATTTTAATGACATAAAAGTCTTAGACTTGAAACAGAGTCATAAGTTTTAAAAATTCTCCCTGATATGGTGTTATTTAATTTATATCACAAACAGATGAGAGAATCGGTCTTCTCTGCTTCATTCCTACTTCTGCTAACCTAGCTAAGTGTCTTATTGCTTCTGGTTTGCTTTCAGCAATAGCTTTCTCTCACATCTTGTCTATCTCACCACTGACCCATCCTTTGCACCAAGGTGAGATTAATCCTCCTAAAGTGTGATTCTAATTTAACCTGGTCCCCAGCTTAAAAGCAAAAACAAAACTTTATTGGCTTCCTACTTCCTACATAATTTAGAATAAACTTCTCCGGTATTCAGTGCTCTCTACAATAGACTACTGATTTATCCTTCCAATTTTATCTTTTATTATTCCCCTGTTTATGCCCTTCACTCCAGCCAATTATTCATCATTCTATACACATTTTATTTTAACCTTGCCTTTATTCCACATAGAATGATAATAGCTAACCCTTTTACAGGACTTACTATGTTCCAGGCAATAGTATAAGCATTTTGAGTATAATAATTTAATTATTACAACTAGACCAAGAGTTATGTATTATTATTATTATTATTATTTTTAGGTGACAAAACAACATAAGGATTAGACATGCACATCCCTCACAAAATGATAACCCCCCCCCCAGTCTACTACCCCTCTGACATCATATATAGCTGTTATAATATCATTAACTATATTCCCTATGCTGTATTTTGCATCCTGTGGCTATATATAGAGAGGATGCCGAAAAAATATATACACATTTTAAGAAAGGAAAGAACTGTATTAAAATTGTAATACTCAATATATACTGATAACAAAAGATGAATACAAGTCTTGTGTATACATTTTTTTGGTACCCTTGGTATATATATTTAATTATAGTTGACATTCAATATTATTTAATATTAGTTTCAGGTGTACAGCACAGTGGTTAGGCATTTATGAGGTATGATAAAAAAATACAGTGAATGTTTAAATATTTTAAATTGTACTACAGTAAAAGAAACATTGCCACTAATCCGCCTCAAAATACTCCCCATTATTTTGAACACACTTATCCCATTGTTCTTGCCACTTTCTGAAGCAGCTCTGAAAGTCCTCTTTCGTGAGTGTCTTTAGTTGTGCAGTCATGGCTGCCTCAACGTCCTGAGTCATTTTGACTTTGGGGAAGAGCCAGAAGTCGCACAGTGGTATATCTAGTGAATAAGGTGGATGAGGACACACCGTACTGTTTTCATTTGGCAGAAGTTGCCATTTACCAGTAGCAATGTGTGACAAGGGGTGTTGTCATGATGGAGGATGAAACCATTTGCCTATTTCATGTTAATGCGTTGTTCGTGATCCATGATTTATAGCACACTAAAACACACCTCTCAACCATAGTTTACACTCGACTGACTGCACTGAACAAAGTTGAAACCTGTCACACACTGTTACTAAGGTCGATGCGCCACTTCCCGTATTGAAGATCCCTGCCTTTCTGTTGGATGGCACTCGGCAGCAGCATTCACTGTATTTTGTGATCACAACAGAAAGTCTCCGTGTCACACATTGCTGCTGGTATGGTAATTTCTGTCAAATAAAAACATTGCTGTGTGTCCTCATCTACCTTATTCACCGGATGTGGCACCATGCGACTTCTGGCTCTTCCCCAAAGGCAAAACGACCATGAAAGGTAAATGTTTTGAATCCATTCAGGACATCAAGGCAGTCATGACGGCACAACTAAAGGCACTCACTAAAGAGGACTCCAGAACTGCTTCAGAAAGTGGCAAGAACAATGGGATAAGTGTGTTTGAAGTGAAGGGGGAGTATTTTGAAGGGGATTAATGGCAATGTGTCTTTTACTGTAATAATTTTTTGTAAACATTCACTATATCTTTTGATCACATCTCATATATAATCTATGACATGATCCCCCTGATAAGTCCAATTCCCTTCTGACACCCTACATAATCTTTACAACATTATTGGTTATATTCCCCTTACTGTATTTCACAGCCCCATAACTGTTTTGTGACTACCAGATTGTGTTTCCTAATCCCTTAAGAGGTCTGTATTATTACTAGATACATTTTATAATGAAATCTAGATGAGAGAGTTTAAATGACTTGTCATAAATCACATAGCTGATTGATAGTAGAACCTGAACTGGAATATAGATAGAATCCATGCTCTTAGTCACTATATTTTTTGCTTCTCTTCTTGTCAAATTCCTAACCATGCCTTGGTGCCCATCGAATTCACCATCCATGAGGGCCCATATAAGTGCTGCCTCTTCAGTGATGCTTATTTTGGTCTTCACAAATAGTGGTGATTTTCCCCTGAACAGCATAGCAATTTGATGTCTACATTTTCTCCACAACATATACCATGCATGATAATTTAGTTTCCCTACTATTTTTATTCTTTAACTGGAGGTCATATTCCTGTGTCTTGAAGCATCTAGCAAAGAGATATCCAATATTTAATTAATGTTTATTAGAATAAATTAATGTTTTGAATCAATAAAAGACTCATTTCCAACCCCAGAAATCAAGTCAGATAAACTAAAATGTTTAATGCACTTTAAAATTTTTTAAATTATTTGTGATATAGTTGCCATCTGTTTAAGAAAGATAGCCTTTTAGTATTACTTTGTAATGAACTTCATTGCATGTTTTGATTTATAATTCTAGACCAGAGTTATTTAGCAGTTCAAAATTATGACTAAAATAACAAGAGGGTTTTACTATGGTTTTTGCTAAACCTTGCTAAACTTCACACCTTCGCATGTACTTCAAATAAAGCATCTTGAAACCCCTTCCAGGAAAAACTCTTGGATGGATTAAACATTTGACTAGTTCTTTGCTTCCAAGTCTCCATCCATTCCTTTGATTTATAATGCTTACCCACACTTTCGTTCATATCTTCTAATTCTTTGAAACACACTATTTTTAGAGGGACTCAGTGCAAAAAATATTTTCATGTGTTTGAATATAATATAGAATATACACAAAGGTTTATAAATTCATTTTTCTACTTCAGGTGTCACCATTACTGTAAATGAACTCCTACAAACCTCAAGTCTTCAGGGTGAATTTAAGCCCTTAGTCTGGGACAAAGATAGAAAATGATGGAGAGCCAGGCATCAGTTTTTCAGAAGAGGATGCCTAATCTCCCAAAAGGGTAAGACTTTATTTTGTGGGATTTTCCCCAGTCAGATCTTCATCCTGTCTCTCCATGCCTTTCTTGTATTTACTTGTTACAAAAATTAATACTCACCTGTAGGTTTTCTTCCTCGAACTATTTTCCCAGGTAACTAGAATGTAAATATGTCTATTTGTCACACCATCTACAATGAAAATTTACCAGAATCAGTGAGGTAATTTCCTCAGTTTTATGCTCCACTTTGTGGATCATGAATTTAGCCTTAGATATACAGTGAGCAGAGAAGACAGTCACTGATGTATGATGCTAATAAGATTGCCACTAACATGAGCTGAAGTTGAGGTTTCTGCATATAAATAAGGTGAGAAGCAATCAGGCGGCATCTACTTGAAATCAATTGCTTGAGGCTCTGGCTACCTAGTGGAATTATATTCTTTTATCAATGGATTTTAATTTCTCATTTTAAAATTCCTTTGCGTAATAGACTGTATATGTGAATTCTAGCTATAGTGAACTGGGAAATATTTATTATAGAGAGTGAGTCTCCTTCCTGAAGTTGTGGT
This sequence comes from Rhinolophus sinicus, assembly GCF_057876585.1. Taxonomy (NCBI): domain Eukaryota; kingdom Metazoa; phylum Chordata; class Mammalia; order Chiroptera; family Rhinolophidae; genus Rhinolophus; species Rhinolophus sinicus. Next base: position 122,282,650 of record NC_142503.1, read on the forward strand.
ATTGACCCAGAGCTTTAAAATTGAATATTATCTCATCATCTCTTAGCCACAGAAATTTTGGGCTAAAACTGCACTAATCTCTGGTATTAGAGGGAGAAGGGGAAAAGAATTTTAAAGATCAAGACCTATAAGAGATAGAATTAAGGGGAAAATTTATGGCCAAGATCAGTTCTTTGTTGAGCAATCCACCTGCCTGGAGAAGTAATTCTTTACAACGGAGTTCATAGACCACAGTGTGATATCCTTGTAATTCTGGGTAAAGGATCCCTCTTGGCCAAGTAGGTCAGTAGAATAAAATTAGATCATCAGCAGGTGACAGATGTCATACCCAGTTCAGAATGCCATTTAGTTGATGGTCAGTATGCCATTACAATATTTGAACAGCACAATAACCTGCATTGGAGTTTCATGTTATTCTTCATTGTCAAATTAAATGTGTGTTTTGTTATTTTTTAACTTTATTAGTTAATTTTTATAGGAATATATATAATATAATGATATAGTAATGTTAACTGCTATCTTTCCTAAAGAGGTATTTGTTTGAATATATGAAATAACATAAGAAGATTGTGAGTCTTAGAAAAAGTTATATGGACCCATAATATTGCACAAATATTTTAATCATAAAAAATAATGCTTCCTAGCAACAATGATTCCATTTCATTCAAGTCAATTTAGCACGTATTTATTGGGTTCTGATTAAGTGCCAGATGGTATATTAAGTAGGTACTATGATGCGAGCAAGTAAGATGTAGTCCCTACATCAGCAACTTCGATGTATGTAATTGAATTAAATTTTCGTTAGTCTGAACATTTTGACAGTGGAGTTTTAGTCATTATTGTAGCAAATATAAGGTTTAGTACATGGCAGGTTGTCAATCAGTGTTTGCCGAATGAAAGATGAATAAATGTCAATTAACTAACCAGTGGGCATATTTAGCCTCAGTCATATTTGTAAAACCAAAAGTTGTCATAACTTTGTGAACCCTGGCACTTTTTGTAAAATAAAAATGAACACAATAGTTATTATTCACTTGGTGTTCCTCCAGGCCCTGGCACTGTGCCAATAGCTTTACATTATAGTCTTATTTAATCTTCACAATAACCCTGAGGTCAGATGTTATTTTACAGATTCTGTCGTTTAGCAAAGTCCATTAACTTGTCTAAGATCCCATAGCTAATAAATGGAATATTGAGTATTTAAATTCAGAATTGTTGAACTCAAAAGCCCATTCTCTTGACTGCTACACAGAATAGTGGTTAAAACTCTTTTTAAAAAGGCAATAACTCAATAAACTTAACAGTTTATTAAGTTTTCAAATTTTTACTTCTATAATAAAAAAATTACTAAGAATAATGTTGAAAGTATTTTAGTCAGTGGTACAAAATAGTATTGGTGTTGACAGAGACTCTCAACCCATCTGGTCACACAGGATAGGCTGTGGTCTCATTCCCACAGTGCTGGACGGGAGTGTTAAATATAACTGGGGAGCAGAGGAGTTGTAATGGGGGTAGTGAGCCCAGGCACATTTGCTGAGGAGCCCAGCACATCGTGGGAGTTCCGGTTTGTGTGGAGATGTGAGCTCTCCATCAGTACAACCAAGACAATTACCTTTTTTTAAAAAAACCTCCTCCCAGTCTTTCCATACCTCTTCTTCTCGCCATACCTCCTCAAGTGGTGGCTCCCTCTGCATTAATGTAGGGCTTTGGGGGAGCTGCTAGGGCCTAGAATTTCATGGCAGTGGTGGTGGCAGTGGGAGGAGGGAGGGTGGATGCTGGTTACAGTGCTGTTTCTTTTCCTAACACACTTGCATCTTTAGCCTCATTAGGAGAAGCCCAACAAGACATTGCAGGACTGCGTGTGAAACATCTAATCACACCCAAAGACTTGTCTCTGGGGCAGAACTCAAAGGCAATGAATAGACATATTAGTAGCATTCTCTACTTTGTCTTTTAATAGGTTGCCCTCAACTTGAGTTAATGTGGTTTAGTGAAAAAATGTTCCAAAGGCAGGAGGCTTTGGTTTCTAGGACTTTACCACTAACTAATCAATAACCTTGGATTAGTCACTGCATCTCTATGGGGCGATTTTTTCATCTATGACATGAGGGAATTGGATTAGATGATTTCTAAAATTCCTCATGGCCATTAGAAAGATATAGTGTGTAAAAACAAACTTGACTTAAAGCAGTTTCGAGTGGCTTTGCCACTTTATTACCTGTGTAAATCTGCGCAATCACTATATACACACACATATATTATTAGAATATGAATCCTTCTCTATCAACTTTTTAGGGTTGTTGTTATAATCGATGTAATACCTATGAAAGTATTTCATATACTATGAAGTCCTTTACAAAATTAAGATACTATTAAACTTTTACATTAATTCTCCTAACCACACATACATATTATTTGTGTAACTGGAATATGTTAGTATTTGAGAAACTGAGATTCAGCCACTCTCACTTTATCATATATTCATTTTAAAACAAGTTTGTGGGCATATTAAGTTGTCAAGCCACCTCTTCTGACAAATAGTGGAATACCACCACTCCCATACACCATAAGGTGCAATAAATCATGCAAAGTCTGATGAAAAGAGATTTTAAAAATGGAGAGTTTAATACTCTTATTCTATTTAGCTGTTTACATGCATAAAATGATTTTAAATGAAGTATACCTTTTCTTTGGAAATCATAAAAGAATGTCCATTTTTTTTATTGGTTTCAGGTACACAAGACAAAGTAATACTTAGACATTTATTATTTATATCCCTCAAACTGTGTGAACCCCCCTCCCCCCTTCCACTATCCCTCTGACATCGCACAGAGCCATTACATTTCCACTGTCTCCATTCCTAATGCTGTACTCCACTGCTTGTAAGTATATACATACATATATACATATATATAATTATAGTTGGCATTCATTAGTGTTCAGTTTCATCTTTAGGTGTACAATGCAGTGATCAGGCATCTACATCATCCCAGAAGTGGTCTCCCAAATGGGACAAGTGTCCATCAGATACCCTACAAAATCTTTATAACATTATTGATTACATTCCCCAAATTAATTTTCAAAACCCCGTGGCCATCTTGTGGTTACCAACTGTTTTCTAATCCCCTCACCTTTCCCCTTATCCCCAAACCCATACCCATCTAACAACCCTCAGTTTTTCCTCTATGTCTCCAAAACTGTATCTGATTAGTTCATTCACTTATTCTTTTCTTTAGATTCCACATATAAGTGAGATCATATGGTATTTGTCTTTCTCTGTCTGACTTATTTCACTCAACATAATGTTCTCTAGGTCCATCCATGTTGTTGCAAATGGTAAGATTTCTTTCTTCTTCACGGCTGCGTAATACTCCATTGTATAAATGTACCACAGTTTCTTAATCCAGTCATCTACCGATGGGCATTTTGGTTGTTTCTGTGTCTTGGCTATTGTGTATAGTGCTGCAATAAACACAGGAGTGCATAAAGATTTTTGAATTGGAGTTTTGGATTTCTCCGGATAGACACCTAGGAGTGGAATTTCTGGATCATAAGGTAGTTCCATTTTCAGATTTTTGAGATACCTCCTTACTGTTTTCCATAGTGGCTGCATCAATCTGCAATCCTATCAACAGTGCATAAGCGTTCCCTTTTCTCCACATCCGCACCAGCACTTGTTGTTTGTTGATTTATTGATGACAGCCATTTTGACTGGGGTGAGGTGGTATCTCATTGTGGTTTTTATTTGCATTTCTCTGATGGTCAGTGAAGTTGAGCATTTCTTCATATGTCTGTTTGCCATCTGTGTGTCCTTTTTAGAAAAATGTCTCTTCATGCTTCATGTCCTCTGCCCATTTTTTAATTAGGTTGTTTGTTTTTTTGGAGTTGAGTTGAGTGAGTTTTTTAAATAAATTTGGGATATTAACCCCTTATCAGATATATCATTGGCAAATATCTTTTCCCATTCAGTAGGATCCCTTTTTGTTTTATTGATGGTTTCCTTTGCTGTGAAAAAAAATTTTAGTTTGATGTAATCCCACGTGTTTGTTTTTCCTCTTACTTCCCTCGCCCGAGGTTTCTTCCTATATTTTCTTCTAGGAATTTTATGGTTTCAGATCTTACATTTAAGTATTTAATCCATTTTGAATTTATTTTTGTATATGGTGTAAGGAGGTGGTCCAGCTTCATTTTTTTGCATGTGTCTGTCCAGGTTTCCCAGCACCATTTATTGAATAGACTGTCTTTACCCCACCATACATTCTTCCTTCTATTGTCATAGATTAAATGAGCATATAGGCATGGATTTATTTCTGGACTCTATTCTGTTCCGTTGATCTTTGTGTCTGTTTTTATGCCAGTACCATGCTGTTTTGATTACTGTAGACTTGTAGTATAATTTGATATCAGATATTGTTATACCTCCCACTTTGTTCTTATTTCTCAAGATTGCTGAGGCTATCCGGGGAATTTTATGGTCCCATATAAATTTTAGGATTATATATTCTATTTCTGTGAAAAACGTTGTTGGTAGTTTGATAGGAATTGCGTTGAATATGTATATTGCCTTAGGCAGTACGGACATTTTAACGATATTAATTCTTCCTATCCATGAACATGGTATGTGTTTCCATCTATTTGTATCTTCTTTCATTTCTTTCTTCAGTGTCTTATAATTTTCTGAGTACAGATCTTTTACTTTGGTTAAATTTATTCCCAGGTATTTTATAGTCTTTGGAGCAATTATAAATGGGATCGTTTTTTTAATTTCTCCTTCTGATGTTTTATTATTGGCATATACAAATACAACTGATTTCTGAATATTAATTTTGTATCCTGCTACTTTTCTAAATTCATCTATCAGCTCTAATAGTTTCTTGCTGGAGTCTTTAGGGTTCTCTCTATATAGTATCATGTCATCTGCATATAATGACAGTTCTACTTCCTCCTTACCTATTTGGATGCCTTTTATTTCTTTTTCTTGTCTGATTGCTGTGGCTAGAACATCCAGCACTATGTTGAATAGAAGTGGAGAAAGTGGGCAACCTTGCCTTGTTCCTGATCTTAAGGGGAATGGTTTTAGCTTTTCCCTATTGAGTATGATGTTAGCTGTGGGTTTATCATAGATGGCCTTTATTATGTTGAGATATGATCCCTCTATTCCCACTTTCTTGAGGGTTTTTATCATAAATGGCTGCTGGATTTTATCAAATGCTTTTTCTCCATCTATTGATATGATCATGTGATTTTTATTTTTTATTTTGTTAATGTGGTGTATCACATTAATTGATTTGTGGATATTGAACCACCATGCATACCAGGGATGAATCCCACTTGATCATGGTGTATGATCTTTTTAACATATTGCTGAATTCTGTTCGCTAATATTTTGTTGAGGATTTTTGCATCTATGTTCATTAGAGATATCGGCCTGTAGTTTTCTTTTTTTGGGGTGTCGTTGTCTGATTTTGGGATCAGGGTGGTAGTGGCTTCGTAAAAAGTGTTTGGGAGTCTTCCCTCCTTCTGGATTTTTTGGAAGAGCTTGAGGAGAATAAGTGATAATTCTTTTTTGAATGTTTTGTAAAATTCACCTGTAAAGCCATCTGGTCCAGGGCTTTTGTTTGTTGGGAGATTGTTGATTACTGATTCAATTTCCCTGGTGGTAATCATTCTATTCAGATTTTTTCTGTTTCTTCTTGATTTAGTCTTGGAAGGTTGTACGCCTCTAGAAAATTGTCCATTTCTTCCAGATTGTCAAATTTGTTGGCATATAGTTGCTCATAGTAATTTCTTATATTTTTTTTGTATTTCTGTGGTGTCTGTTGTCACTTCTCCTCTTTCATTTCTGACTTTATTAATTTGGGTCCTCTCTCTCTCTCTTTTAATGAGTCTGGCTAAAGGTTTGTCAATTTTGTTTATCTTCTCTAAGAACCAACTCTTGGATTCATTGATCTTTTGTATTGTTTTTCTGGTTTCTATTTCATTTATTTCCACTCTGATCTTTATTATCTCCTTCCTTGTACTCCCTTTGGGCTTATTTTGCTGTTCTTTTTCCAGATCCCTTAAGTGTGAAGATAAACTGTTGATTAGTGTTGTTTCTTGTTTCTTTAGGTAGGCCTGCAATGCTATGAATTTCCCTCTTAGGACTGCTTTTGCGGCATCCCATAGATTTTGGGTCGTCGTGTTTCCATTTTTGTTTGTCTCGAGATATCTTTTGATTTCTTCCTTGATCTTCTGGTTGACCCATTCATTATTTAGTAACATGTTATTTAGCCTCCAAGAATTGGTGTGTCTTCCAGTTTTTTTCCTGTAGTTCATTTCTAATTTCATAGCACTGTAGTCAAAGAAGACAATTGGTATGATTTCCATTTTCTTAAATTTATCAAGACTTGTTTTGTGGCCTAACATATGGTCTATCTTTGAAAATGTTCCATGTGTGCTTGAGAAGAACGTGTATTCTGCAGCTTTGGGGTGAAATGCTCTGAAAATATCGATTAAATCCAAGTGGTCCAATGTGTCATTTAAGGCTGTTGTTTCCATATTGATTTTCTGTCTGGAAGACCTGTCTCTTGTTGTCAGAAGTGTATTGAAGTCCTCTACTATGATAGTGTTACTGTTGATCTCTGTCTTTATGTCAGTCAATATCTGTTTTATATATTTAGGTGCTCCTATATTGGGTGCATAGAAGTTTACTAGGGTTATGTCCTCTTGTCGGATCGATCCCTTTATTATTATATAGTGCCCATCTTTGTCTTTTAATATTTTCTTCATTTTAAAGTCTATTTTGTCAGATATAAGTATTGCAACTCCAGCTTTTTTCGTATTTCCATTTGCATGAAATATCTTACTCCAACCCTTCACTTTCAGCCTGTGTGTGTCTTTTGATCTGAAGTGAGTCTCTTGTATACAGCATATACAAGGATCTTGCTTTCTTATTCACTCAGCCACCCTATGTCTCTTGATTGGAGCATTTAATCAGTTTACATTTAAAGTAATTATTGATAGGTACATAGTTATTGCCATTTTTAAATTTGTAGTTAGATTGTTTTCATCTTTCTTCGATTTACAGAAGTCCTTTATTATTTCTTGCAATGCTGGCTTGGTGGTAATAAATTCCTTTAGCTTATTCTTTTCTGGGAAGCTCTTTATCTCTCCATCAACTTTAAATGATAGCCTTGCTGGATAAAGCAATCTAGGTTGTAGGCCTTTGTTTTCCATCACTTTGAGTATCTCCTGCCACTCCCTCCTGGCCTTCAATGTGTTTCTGCAGAAAAGTCATTTGATAGTCTTATGGGAGTTCCCTTGTATGTAACCCTCTGTCTTTCTCTTGCTGCTTTTAGGATTCTCTCTTTGTCTTTAACCTTTGCCATTTTAACTATAATGTGTCTTGGTGTGGGCCTGTTTGGGTTTATCCTGGTTGGAACTCTCTGCACTTCCTGGGCTTGTATGTTGGTTTCCTTCATCAGGTTCGTGAAGTTTTCGGACATTATTACTTCAAATATGTTCTCAATCACTTGCTTCCTCTCTTCACCTTCTGGTATTCCTATGATGCGCATGCTGTTGCATTTGATGTTATCCCAGAGGTCTCTTAAACCATCTTCATTGTTTTTTATTCTTTTTTCTTTCTGTTGTTCTGTTCGGATGATCTCTGCTAACTCGTCTTCTAAGTCGCTGATTCGATCCTCTGCTTCATCTAACCTGCTGTTAATTCCTTCAAGTGAGTTCTTTATTTCAGTAATTGTGTCCTTTAGTTCTAACTGGTTGTTCATTATGATTTCTACATCCTTCTTTATGTCATCTCTAAGCTCCTTAAACATTCTGATCATCAGTGTTCTGAACTCTGTCTCTGATAGGTTGGTTACCTCTGTTTCATTTGGTTCCATTTCTGGGGGTTTCTTCTGTTCTTTTATTTGGGACATGTTTATTTGTTTCCCCATTCTGGCTGACTCTCTGTGTTTGCTTCGATGTATTAGGTAGATCCCCTAGAGTTCTTAGTTCTTGCTGGGTTATCTTATGTAGTATGTGTCCTGTATATTTGACTTGCGCTACTTCGTTCTTCTCCTCTGCATGTGCTCTAAAGGTTACTCTTGTGTTGTGTATATTGTCCTGTTAAAGAAGGTCTTTAATTGCTTTTCACTTGTGAGTAGGTGGGATTAGCTCCTAGGCTGACTAGTTGTGAGACTTGGCTCTGCCCACTGCAGGGTGTTCTGCTGCGTGAGGGTTGACCACTTAAATGTGGTTTGATCTCTATGGGCTCTTGTGCCTGTAGAGAATTCCCTCTGGGTGTGTAACTTGTAGGTCAAACCCAGTAGTACTCTGGTTTGGTCTGGAGTTGGCCTCTGGGTGTGTTGAATCTTGTGCCTCTTAAGCTGGGCCCTGGTAGGGCAATTTCAGAACAAAGCAAATCATCAAGCACAACAACAACAACAACAAAGTAAAAATCAAATACCTTCACATGTAAAAACAACAGACAACCCCACTCAACACAGGCAAAGATATTAAAGATATAAAGGCAAAATAAAACAAAAAACAGTGCCAGTCTTGGGTTAAGCCCACCAAGTAATCTCCAGGTTGTCCTCTGCTGTACCAAAGAGTCCTCTGCGTATTGTGCAGGCAGAGCCCATCACCTGGTGCCCAGAGTGATGTTGGGACTGCAGATTTAGATGTGTGGGGCTGAGGGGTCTGGATGGTAGTTTCTACAAAGTCAGTGCAGTTTCTGCTCTTGCCTGCACGTATGTGCACTGAGAGTAGCACCACCAGCCCTGTGTCCAGTTCTCCTGAGTCTTAGGGCATTTCTTCCGTGTGTGTGTGTGTGTGTGTGTGTGTGTGTGTGTGTGGCTGGCGGGAGATTTCTGAGCTGCTGAAAGCCCAGAGCTGCGTCTGCCACTTACTGCTGGACCGGGGGAGTGCCTCTGCAGTTGTAATTGCCCTACCCTAGGCAGGGCAGAAAGGGTGGGGTTTGGGGATGGAGAGGTCTTCTCTCTCCCAGCCCAGCCGTGTCACACTCTTCCTGCAGGCCAGAAAAGGTGGTGGCTGGGCGTGGAGGAGTCTCTTCTCTCCTAGCCCAGCAAAAATCACACTCTCCCAGCCTCTTCCCTGGGTCAGAGCTGCACGCCAGTCTTCCCAGAGCCTGAGCACTAAGGCTCCTCTGTAATCTGACACTACTCCTCAGTTCAGGGGCCAGTTTAAGTCTCGGGAAGGGTGGGGGTAGGATTGGAAGAGCGGGGAGAGGGACCCAGGTATGGAGTTTGTGTCCTTTGTCCGGCCTAGGGCCCAACTGGAGGTCTCAGCTGAGGTTATTGCCTCAAATGCTGGATATGCTGAGAGATCAGCTTGGGACACAGGGAAAGAGCCCACCTCTTGGCTTTTGTGTTCTCTGTTCCGTCCTGGGATCCCCTGCATCTCTGCAGCTGCGGATGCCAGCCACATTTCCACAGCCTCAGATGCGGGCCACTGCTGCAGATGTGGACCACGTTTTCACTGCTGCAGATGTGGGCTGCGTCTCCACTCCGCTCCCTTCCCTCTTCCCATGCTCGCCCAATTTGCCCACCTTCAAGTAATCCTTGCACAAGGCTCTCATTCTGCGTGATGAGTGGAGAGTCCTTTGATGGTTTATAGATGTCCTGTTTGTGATAAGATCCAGAGGAGAACTCAAAAAGTGCACCCCGCTGCCGCTATTCCTATGACATCACCAAGAATGTCCATTTTTAAAATAAGGCATTATGTGTTCAAAACTTAAGTGTGCATTTAATTTTTTATGACTTTAGTTAGGATGACAAGCAAATTTATTGATAGGTATAACTTACGTTAACCAAATATTGCCTGCATGCCATTACTTGGATTGGAAAAATAGTCTTGGGAGGAAATAAGTATCTTCAGTGCTCGCCTTGTAAATCTAGACTATTCAGTGGGTGCAAAGTCGCGATGGGCCTCTTTCTAATCCTTATTCTGCTTAAACTGACTTTAAAAAGAACATGTAGAATTTGAGTTAAATATTATTTTTATATATGCAAACAAGTTGGAAGAATTGAGGACTCTATCTTGAGCTAAATCAGAACGGTCAAGTTTGAGCAGGCAGATTTCTCTGGCGGTGACCATAATGATTACTGCCTGCTGGGGGCAGCAGAGAGAGAGCCCAAGAGGCTTAGTAGGAAAACCCATGGGATTGTGTCTAGCCCTTAAGCCAGGAGGGCCTCAAGTACAAAGGTGAGAGGAACCATTGTCCGGGGAAAGGTGTTACCAAAATGTTCCCAAATCAAGGTGGGCTAGATCCTAGAAATCAAGACAGAAGCACGGAAGGAGGACTGAAGAGGAAATGAGAACTGTTGCTGAATCTGGAGGCCAGTGAACCCCTTTGTAAAAGGCAGTGGCTCAGGACTCCCTGGCTAACACTACCAAACCTGCACAGCCTTGTTCCAATAGACTTGGTCTCTGACACAGACTTTTCATCTAAAGCTACATGTCTCCCTCCCTTCCTTCCATTCTCTTCAGTTAATCCTTAAGTGCCAGGCACTGTATTGGATCCTAAAAGAAATAAGCTCTAACGTCTACCATTGATGAGTTTATAGATTTTTATTATTGATGAGGGAAAAAAAGAAAGCAAATAGTGGAACCTAGTAGAAATATACTCCAGTAATGATGCATTCGTTACCTCATTCATTCATTCATACCAAGCACTGGGGAAGCAATGGGCCTCCACTGTAGTAGGTAGACAGATGTTAATAGTATTACCCAATGAAATATGCATTAGATCCTTGATACTGTGAAGGAAAAGTATGCAGCTCTGTAAACATGTCAGAGATATTGGATCTTGGCTGATGAATCAGGGACGGCTTCTCAGAAAAAGTAATGTTGACATTTCATAATTTATGCAAATGTTCAACATAAATCCACATTTTGGTAATTGCTCTGTAAATCATAGTGCTATAAGACAGTAGTGAGGATTATGGTAAATGCAAGTAACTACTTATCAAAGGCATCTAGAATTAATCCTGAAGATAATGTTCTCCATTAATATAACATTTTAAAAATAATTGCATTGAGTGAACAGTTTTTCTTATGATAGCGATAATTAAATGTTGGAAAGCAAGTAGTCTGTTCAATATCAAAGGAAAAAATTATACGATTTCTGAAAAAAAAGACCATTAACAGAAAATTCAAAAAATATTGGAAATAAAGACAATATAAAAAAACAGCTACTTGAATTGGTCCTTAGAAAAATGTCACATCAGCTTAAAAACTTTATGTAAGCTTGTTTGTAGAATCTAAAGTTATGAATTTTATCATTTGAAGGGATTTTGTAGTTGTGTTCTTTAATCTCCTCAATTTACAAATGATGAAACTGAGGAGCAAAGATTTTAAATGACATGTTTAGTAGCAATAACACAATTATAAAAGCATTTCATGAAAAATCAATTGGTGACTCATTTAAAAATATATCCCTGATTTAGGGAATAATCTTCACCTTTTACAATATACAAAAAAAATGCTTAGAGGTTGAGTCTGAATTTCAATTCTGCATTAAGAATGAATAGACTTAGTTTTAAATAAAATTTTCTTTTATCTGGCTTGGAAATTAAAAAAAAATTACGTTAATCATAATACAGAACCATCGATTATACATATAAGGGAGGAAAGGAGTTCATTTTGTCAACAATATTTGGTAGATAAATATGAGGAAAAGCTTTATATATTTTAGGGGGAATAAACAATTATTTCTTTGCATAAATTGTTTTATTTTCTAAAGCACTTCTCATGTTTACTCATATGGTTCTTACAGAGAGGAAATAGGAGCCAAGGCCAGTATCTTCAAATTGCAGAAGAGTGAGGTTGAAAATAGGCCCAAGAGTTAAGGAGACAGCCAGGACTGTATTATGAGGCTCATTCTAGTATACTTCTTCCTACAACCCAATGTAAACTGTTGTTATATCTGTATGAGTATGGGAGAATATGGGATACTAACAGTTTTTTAATGACTCTATGACGTGAACAATGCTTAGTCATAGTTGTAAACATGGAGATTTGATATCAAGATCTCAAAAATGTGTATTGCGACCATAATATTTAGCGACTAAGAAAACATTGGAGTCCTACAACTGACATGATACTTAGCTATGAAAAACTGAATGCTTTCCCCCAATATCAGGAACAAGATAAAGACAAGTGTTCTCATTACTTCTATTCAGCATTGTACTGGAGGGTCTAGCCAGGGCAATTTGGCAATAAAATGAAATAAAAGACATCTGGATTGAAACTGAAAAAGTTAAACAGTCTCTATTTGCAGATGATATGATCTTGTATAAGGAAGATCCCAAGGAATTCACTGAAAATTATTAGAATTAATAAATAAGCTCAGTAAAGTTGCCGGATACTACATCAATATACAAAAATCAATTGTATGTCTATACCAGGGGTGTCAAAACTGCAGCCCACAGGCCAACTGTGGTCCGCAATCCATTGTTAATTGGCCTGCAGCAAATTCCAAAAATATATTTAGTTTACTTAAATAAACCAGGTGAGGCAATACGTACTTCACCTCGAGTGAGTGGCCCGGCTGTTTGTGTATTTTACCACATATTGCCCTTGGTAAAAAACGTTGAAAAAATTTGGATACCCCTGGTCTATACACTTGTACTAAATAATCTGAAAGTGAAATATAAGAAAACAATTTCATTTATCAAAAAAGAATAAATATTTGGGAATAAATTTAACAAATTCAATGCAAAATTCTGCAAACCAAAGCATTGTTAAAAGAAATTAAAGAAAACTTATATAAATGGAAAGACATCCCATGTTCATAGATTGGAAGATTTAATATTAAGATAGCTGTACTCTCTAAATTGATTTACACATTCAATACTGTCCCTATCGAAATCCCATTTAACTTCTTTGCAGTAATTGACAAACTGATCCTAAAATTCATATGCAAATTCAAGGAACCTAGAATAGTCAAACACTCTTGAAAAAGAAGATCAAGTTACAGGATTCACACTTCTCAATTTCAAAACTTACTACTATAAATCTACAGTAATCAACATAATGTGATACTAGCATAAAGATAGACCTGTAAATCAATGGAATAGAATTAAGAATTCAGAAATAAACACTCACATTTACAGTCTATTGGTTTTTGACAAAGGTGCCAAAACAATTCAATATGGGAAAAAAATAGTCTTTTCAACAAGTGGTATTGGGAACAACTGGATATTTACATGCAAAAGAATGAAGCTGGAACCTTAACTTCACATAAAATCATTAACTCAAAATGGATCAAAGACCACAAACTATAAACCTCTTAGAAGAAAACAGGTGTAAATCTTTGTAACCTTGGTTTTGGCATTGATTTTTTAGTCATGACACCAAAAGCACAACCTCCCCCCACCCCGAAAAAAAAGATAAATTGGACTTCATCAAAGTTAAAAACTTTTCTGCTTTAAAGGGCAACATCAAGAAAGTGGAAAGACAGCCCGATGATTGGGAGAAAATATTTATAAATCACATATCCCATAAAGGATTTGCAGCTACAATACATAAGGAAATTTTACAACTCAACAACATAAAGAAAACTCAATTAAAAATAGCAAAAGATCTAAATAGATATTTTTCCAAAGAAGATATACAAATAGTCAAGAAGCACATGATAAGATTTTCAACATCATAGTCATCAGGGAAATGCAAATGAAATCCACTGAGATATCACTTCACACACACTAGGATGGTTATATTTGAAACAAACAAACAAACAAAGAATAACAAATATTGGCAAGGATATGGAAAAATTGGATCCCTGTACATATATTGCTGGAAGGAATATAAAATGGTGCCTCCATTTGGGAAAACACTCTGGCTATTAAATATAGAGTTACCATATGACCCAGTAATACTATCCCTAGATATATATTGAGATAAAGGAAAACATTTATCAACCCCAAAATTTGTACGTAAATGTTCATAACATCATTTTTCATAATAGTCAAAGAATGGAAACAACACAAATGTCCACAAACAGATGAATGGATAAATAAAATGAGGTATACCCCACCATGGAATATTATTCATCAGCAGAAACAAGTGAAGTACTGATAAATGTTGCAGCAAGGATAAACCTTGAAAACATATGCTAAGTGAAAGTAATGAGTCACAAAAGACCACATATTGTACAATTCCATTTTTATGAAACGTCCAGAACAGACAAATCTATAGAGACAGAAAATAGATGAATGGTTGCATGACTGAGAGTAGTGATAGGAGAAAAAATAGAGAGTGACTGCCCGTGGGTATAGGGCTTCTTTTAGAGGTGATGTACTAAAAACCATTGACTTGTACACTTTAAGTGGGTGAATTGTGCATTATATAAATTATATCTCAATAAAGCTGTTACTGAAAATAAAAAGAGGACATTGGACCATTCTAGCAGTGATAAACAGAGCCTTAGTGATACAGAGAAGGAGCTATGAAAGGCTTAGGCACTACTTTAGTGGATCCAGTTTGTATCCTGACTGCTTTTGGGTATAAGATGTCCTGTTTGAAGCTTTATTTCCAACCCCTCTTCTTCTTCTTTTTCTTCTTCTTCTTTTTTTTGTTTTTTGGGACTCTGGATGCATGACAGAAACTAACTTAAGTTAGCTCAATATAAAAGGGTACCATATTATAAGGATATAGGTGCATCTTACAATACCCTACAGAAGGATTACAATAGGGTCTCAGAAAAAGCCAAGAAACAGAACTTGGAAAGACATCAGGATTCTAGGAAATTCTCTTGCTCGCACTTGCGCTCGTGCTCTCTGGCTCTCTTGCTTTCTCACTGTCTCACCCTCTCTTGCATGATTTTCTGTTCTCAGTCCACAGGGTGGAAGTTGGGCATCTTTTGCTCTCATTGCAACTACGTATAGAAACGTACCAGCTTATCTCAGTTTCATTTCTAGTTTGAAAGGATCAAGAATCTATCTGATTGGCCTAGTTCAGGGTCACTTGTCTTCTTCTAGTCTAATTAGCTATGGTCCTGGAGTGGAATCATACATAAATGTCTTCTGGATGTCCACTTTAATGAGTCTTAAGGCAGTTTGGGAAAGGGCAATGGCTTGTGTGTTGGGCAGATATTTGAATGGGAGGCTAGCATGCTTAGGCAATACTAACAATGATAACAATAAAGATAATAGTTCAAGTTATTGAGGACCTGCCTGTCTTAGCACTGTGTTAAATTCTTAACATTCTTTAGGTCATTAAATCCTCATAATCCTTTGAGGTCACATCATTAGTCCCATTTTATTGATGATGAAATTTATACTTGAAGAGGTTAAATAACTTGCTCAAGATTATACAAGACTGACGCTAGTCCTCTATAACGCACCGCTAATTCTCAATAGCGCTTTCCTTCTAGCTTAGCCCAGCCTCTAGCTTGTGAGGACACAGGGAAATGGAGAAGATAACATTGATGGTGATTATTCTGGTTACTATTTCTAGTCACTCTAAAACTTAATGGCTTACAATAACAATTTATTATGACCTCATAGTTCTGGGAATTGATTAGGCTCAGCTGGGGTCTAACTTGGGTATCTTTCGCGTGATTGCCATCAGATGGGGGGTGGGGATGGAGTCATCTGAAGGCTTTACAGAGATGGACATCCTAAGTGGTTTCTTCACTCTCGTGTCTGGTGCCTTCAGTGCTTTTCCATGTGGTCTCTCTCTCGCCAGCATAGGAGCCTGGACTTTTTACATGGAGGCTCGGAGCTGCATGTGGGAGTACCCCAAGACTGAGCATTTCAAGAGAGAGGAAGAAGAAGGTGTCAGTCCTTCTAAAGGCTATGGCTGGAACTGGTATGACATCACTTGTTCCATATCTAGTGGTCAGAGCAGTTGCAGGCCACCCAGATGCTAGAGAGCACATGTGGGTAGGAAGAAGAAAGGAATTATAGAGGCCATCTTTGGAATCAAGCCTTCCACAGTATTAAGTGAGGAAGTAGAATCAGCACATTAGTAGGAAATGACTAAATAGGGGTGACAGAGTCGGGTTTTTCAAGGTGAACACATTCTTACTCCTGGGGTCTGATCTGCACGTCTGCCTAGGCCTAGCTATGGGGGTAAATTTCCAAGAAAGCCTGGTTAAAGACACCATTCCCCCAATGATCTCATCATAATATTTCATGTTAGCAATACATGGTCCCTTAGGTGGAGATATTAGTTTTATCCTCAGTTTCACAGTCTGCTCCCGAGCTGTCCTGTGGGCATAAATATCCCAAGAATATATAAAGCTAGGGCTGCAAGAGCTGGAAAAACCTACTCAGTTCCTCTGCCTGCAGAAAAGCCATAACAAAGTCATACCTAAAGCATTTCAGTAGGGTTCCAACCTAGTTTTAAAGACTTGAAGAAGGGAAGAGTCCACAAAACCCTTAAGAAACCCACTCTGAAATACAGTTTTTCTTTCTGTGTGACCTAAGTCCTCTGTGCTTGTGGGTCAGTCACCTCCCTGGACCCAACTCTCTGTGCCTGGAAAGAAAGCACTCACATACCTCAGAAGGAAGCTATTTGGTTGAACTAATGAATGGTTACAAACAGGTTCGAAAATATAAATTGCTGCATAAATACTTAATGTCTATATAAATACTGTTGCTTCAGCCTGAGGGGGGCTCAGGCTTTTTGAAAGATTTCAACCTTGTGAAGTATCTGAATAGGGAAGATAAAGCTCCTGT
This sequence comes from Rhinolophus sinicus, assembly GCF_057876585.1. NCBI lineage: Eukaryota > Metazoa > Chordata > Mammalia > Chiroptera > Rhinolophidae > Rhinolophus > Rhinolophus sinicus. Next base: position 122,299,335 of record NC_142503.1, read on the forward strand.
TAAGTGAGGATAAAATGATTCTTGCGTCTATTATGTATATTATTTATTGAAAGGCTTTTCTAAAATAGAAACATGGCAACTCTTAGAGTGGAAAAAAAAGTATTTCATGGTTCCCTTAGATTGTAAGCTCTGTCAACCAGGTCTGTGTTCAATATATGCTTTTAGAAAGATATAATTCATGGGTATTATTGATGTTGGGAAATAATGTGCAAGCACTTTCTTGCATATGATGTTTTCGTGGTAGAGTAGAGAGACGGGAGAAAAATCGACACTATATTTGCATATGATTTTTCCCCCCTCCTCTTCTGTTTTAAGGCATTATTTTATAATGAAGGAGATGATTTTTTTAATACTTAGAAATTGGAAAAAATGTTTAGGGGTTACATTATGTAAGACTTGCTTCTTTAAGTGAATTTTCCCCCATCCCTTTCTGCTGATGAGGGTTAGAGGAAGAGGCAAGAGATGTATCACACACATAACTGGAGCATATAGCCATCCTGCATCTCTGCTTCATGGTTCCCTCTTCCTGGAATTATTAGTGGGTCAACAAAGATAGGGAATTATTAATATTTAGGATCTCAAATTCAGAGGCATTAAAGAGAGTGGAGGTAAATAGAGAAGGCAGAGCATCTATGGGAGAATTTTGTTTAGGAAAAGAGAAAAGAGGCTTTCTTATGGGGGCACCATGCTGCAACCTTGATGCCTTTACCAATGGGCAGAGGATGCTTTGAGCCTCATGAAAGAGTAAAAGCAGGAGAGATGGAGGAACTGTTCTCCCTGAGGTTGAAACTGAGCCCAACAGATCTTCATATTCTTTGAGCTTCTGTCTGAGGAAAGAAGTCTGATAAATCTTTCAGTCCTCCCTTAGTTGAGGCTTGGGTTGCCATAATCCAAGATGGTGGAAGAATAAATTAAGCGAATTGATGCAACAGTGTACTGTTTCTAGGAACTATTTTGGAGAGCTGTTTTGTAATTAACCTGTAAATGTCATATTCAGATTTAATTAATGTCATATGGTCAGTAGGTAAACTTGAGTTGAAGATTATTGTTTTTTATAATCAACAACAGGGCCTTCTCTATGATATGTTTGCCAAAGAATATTTAAATAATAGAAGTGGCAGAATGTTGACCAGTGCCATAGTCAAAAATTTGACTCAGTTTCATGAACAGAATGTATGAAATGTTTTACTATATTTAATATATAGAGACATTAATTTAGATTCATGTTAGGTATTATGAAACCATATAGGCATGAATATATATACATATTATGTAAAGATTTTTATAGATGTGTGTGTGCATATATAGTGTACCTGTATATACATATTTATAATAAAAAGTCATCTAATGATTTAACCAGAGGGATTTGGCTTTTCAATTAGTCCCTAACCTGTTTTTTTAATTGGTATACATAATGGATTCTGAGTTATAAATTATTTCCTATTGCATTGACAGATTACAGCTCAAACCTAAAGTTTAAAGATTTAATTTTCTGTTGTTCTTAATGAAATAACCAAAGCAGCAGCTCCCTGTGGTGGGATATGAAAAGTAGTGTATAGATACCTACTAAAACATTTGCAGACCTCCTCAGTTTTCTGTTTTTAATGTGATGAAAATTTGTACCAATAACAAAGAAAGAATGTCATGGTAACGAAAACATTTCCTATACATGTATTTTAGAGGGAAGCTAAATCAAAGGTCTTCAAAGAATTACTAGGGTTCTTTCTAGGAGGTTATTGACAAATACGTAGTTTGTCTCTGGAGTTTGTGCCTCTTTCACAGATTGGTGTATTTGTGATCCCACCGGCAGAATAAGTGTCTGTAATTCATTTCTCCTTGTTAACTAGTGTGCCTTTGTGTGTAGGATGATTGGCAGCAAACTCGGCTGAGTCCCAACGGATGAGCTTGTTAGCAAAACCCTAGCATCCTATCTCTAATAAAGCATATCAGCAGTACATTTTGTCCTATCTATTAGCCTCTCTGTTTCTTTTTTTGTGAAAAGCTGAGTGTCCCTTTGAAGCAATGACAAATAAACCCCTGAACTGAAGTGCTAGGCTGCCTTACGGACAGCTGGATAGTAAATGTCACACCGTGTAGAGAATGCCTATTATCAGAGTGAGCCATTTGTTCCCGGCCTTTCAGTATCTTAATGTAATACAAAATTGCTAAATCAAGCCCCATGTCTGTGACAGAACATAATTAATGAGAAAGCAGGAGCCAATTCAACACTCTTTATTGGGACCTAATTGGCTCAGGCAACAGAGTTGTCACTCAACAAGAGACTTCCTTTAAAGCAATTTTGTTCTTGGTTGTATTACAGAGCCTATTAAATTGTCCCCTCCTTGATCACACAAAGAAGTATCTGCATGCAATAATTAGCTTTTCCAGGGGGAATTTTTTTTTAACTCATGCAACACTGGATCATTTTAAAACTGTCTGGAAAAAACACCCAGGCTGTGGGGATGTGCTGCCATACTGAGCATCACTGTAGGCTATTTTCCAGTCTGCCGAGGCACCAGGAAGCTGTGCTGCTGAAAGATGAAAAGGAGCCTCAAGGAAAAGAGAAATATGTTCAAATGTGGAGGGTGGGAGGAAGATAGCAGCAGCGGGTAGAAGAAATTGCTTCCATGGGTAACCAAAGCGCACTTCATAATTTGCAGTTAAAAGGAGCAAACAAAGAATACCTGTACATACACATTTAATACATATATAGTTAGTTTTTTGTTGTCATACTCAACTCACTTAGGAATGAAAATTAACAGAGCTGTGGCAGAGGGTAGAGGTTAAACATATATAGAATTGTCAGGAGCAACATTAACTCACTGGACCATATCTCAGAGTTTTGTGAGTCACGTCATTTCAAAACCAGTACAAATATTTAATAGCATGTGATTTTTTTTTTATTACTATCTAAAATTTCACTTTTGGGGATTATAGTCTCTCCTTCCTCCTTATTTAACAAACCTCAAGATAAATTTATTCCTGGTATTTATATTATTGTTAAAAATGTTTTTATTTGTCACAGTATCACAGACTTCAAATAAATTTGTGCCTTTTCCTGATTAGGTCTAAGATAATGTGACATGCAATGACTTAGAGACTGCAGAGAACTAAGCTTATAGTTTACACTGGCATTTGCCGGGATTTGGGCAAAAAGGACACAGCTGGCTAAGCTTGAGATAAAGCAAATGGGAAAGTAGGGCATATACATTGAAACAAGAATTAGGCACTACAGAGTGCAAGTGTGAAAAATGCAACAGTTGATTTTAGAAAAAAAAGTATTAAAGGTTGTTTTAAATTATACCACTTTGAGTAGTCTAAATAAAGGGAAGTATGTGGTCCCTTTCTTGAAATAGCTGTCAATATCTCCCTTCTGTGCCTTCAGAAACAACGCAGAGACTGTCTAGTTTTCATGGTAGCAACATTTGGTTGGTTTCGAGAGAACTATTTGCCTCGGCATTGTTTCTTTCCTCACTGTGGAAGTGCCAGGTACAAGGAAGGGAAAGAAGACAAACTGAAACAGGGGAGAGCTGTGCTGTTCTGGCTGTGTTGTGTGGTGTAGAGAACGTTTGCAGCTGCAGAAATCCCGGGATGTGCCCCAGCGGGGACGGTATCATGCAGCAGGCGCTCACAGTGTTGCGTATTGTAGATTTCCTAGCATTTGCCGACAAATAAGATGTATTGGTTAATTGTAATTTACTTGAGCATATAGAGGATTGCTGGTTTTCCCCTTCTCTTAAACCTCCCTTGAAACAGTGAGCAAAGTCAGACTCCTGAATGTACTCTAAATGTTTGAAAAATATTAGTTGTTATTCCATAGGGCGATGGAACATAAAACCAACAGCAATGCAAAAATATTAGTCAATAATGTCCTTTCCCAGGTGACTCTTGAACCTTGTGAAAACACACATTCTCAACAAAGATTTATTAGTCTAGTCAGGGAACACATGATAATGATAGCAAGAGCTGCCAGAATCTAATTTGCTTTAATTAATCATTTGCTTCATAACACGGCGATTTTTCCTCCTCCCCCTGCTTTTTTTTTTCTTTAACTGTCTAGATTATTTTAAAACATTTGATATTACACTGTGGCTAGCTGATGAAACTTAAATTGAATGCTGTAAAAGTTAGATAAAAATTCATTTAACAGTATAAACATTTTAGAGTGCAGAGTGGTGCCGATTAGGTCAAGTGAGTATGGAGTGATAAAACAGTCATAGAACTGAGAGAAAAAATATTGTCAGAGGGCACTCAAGCAGCTGAGTTTAGTCTAATTTAAATGTTATAGCAGACAAAAAAAAAACTGTTAACTAGACATCCTATTATAATTACTCTTTGGTGTTTTAGCAACACAGACTGGTAAGAAGTCAGAACCCAGGTTTAAACACATTTATTCATTTAACGGTACAAAAAAGCTCGGTTCTGACTGGAATCAGTTTCCATTGTTAGGCCAAGGGCCCTCAGTGAGGTACTGAGGCTGAGTCAAAGGCCACGTGGCCTGGTACTCTAAGGAGAATTAAATGGACTATCTCCGATTCCCAGGAGAACCAAGATATTCATCATGCCCTTCTAAGCAGAACACTTGTGTTCAGAGGTCTTGCAGTTTACTCCATTTTTGCATGGCTCGATGGACAATTTTAGCACTTAATTCTTGCCTTTGTCTTTGTGAGCCTCCCTCACTAATTGATTTAGCTCAAATAAGTATTCCGAATTCTCTAAAAGTTCCCCATCACCTACAGGATAATCCAAACCTCCTTTGGATGTCACCTAAGATGCTCGGTGACTGGGCCAATATGTGTCTATCCAGCTGCATTCTGGCTCCCAGCTCTTTACTCACTATTAATGATGCACTATTTGTAATTCTTAGTTACATCCCACTAACTCAAGTCCCCGTGCCTCAGTTTGAATGTTACTCCTCAAGCAAGTCTTCTTACTTGTTTCAGATGCCCGGTGCTGACCTCACAAGGTTGCTACGCGGAGAGAATGTATGTAGTGTGAGCCTGGCACATAGGAGGCAGTATGTCAGTGCTACCTATTTTGATTAAGCACTTCCTTTCCTATGTTGCTCTTACACTTGTACAACTCCTATAACAATCACATTATGATGTTGTTTGTTGCCATGGCTAGCCCCTCACTATATTATGATCCTCTTCAGGATATATACTGATCATCTTTAGATCCCCAGTCTAACACACTGTCTGGCTGCCATGCAGGAGGTGCTCAATTAATATCTGTTACGTGAGCAAGGGGCTGTTTGGTGTAAACCATTCTGCAATCTGGTCACTGGTCAATTTTTAATAAGAATATAAGAACTTAAATGGAATATTTTTCTAAGGAGCAGACACTTTCTGTGGGTACGTAACATTTTTTTCTCAAGGAAGTTTTCATACTGCTTTCAGAATCAGTTCTAGAACCTCATAAGAAATTACAATATTACAGCATTAGAATCTGCTAGTCCCATCTGTTTTTTCCAGATAACAATAATATTCTTCAGGACAACCAATTCATTATCTAATTCATTAAAATTGATAATCAGTGAATTAAAATTGTTTTTAAAAGTATGAAATTTGTTTTTAAAAGTACGAAATTTTCATCCTCTAAGTATGAAAATTTGGCTATCACTGAAAATATTCAAAGGAATCTCTCAAAATGCATTCAAAAGTAACAGCAAGCATGGAGTGAGTCTTTCTCCATGGCTCTTTGATGGAGACAGTATTCCAACACTCTGTTAAACTTCTAAGTTCTAGAATGTCCGTAAAGTAAACAAGCTGATCTATTTCCTTGTCTCTTCTTTACCTGAAATATAATTACAATTAACATAGGCCACTAAGATGAGAAAATCATCTTAGAGAGATAAGAACCCTCTTCTGATCCTCAAATTTCAGATGAGGAGAATCACCTAATTTGGAATTCTATCAGAAAAAGAACATTGACATCTCCTGCTTCATCAATAGTAGAAAGCCTTATAGACAATTATGATAAAAAGAAAAGAAAAGAAAATCCAAAGTCCTGTAGTTCTTTTCAAGTCCCTTACCCAAAGAAGTCGGGATGTGTACTGCAGCTCAAGGCACATCCTCACAATAGAGTCACAGCAAGTTTTGTGCCAAGAAGCATGGCAGAATTAGAGGGATTTGTGGGTCTTTTTGCAATTTTCTCCCCTAAAATACAAGGGGGAAATTACAAAAAGGTATTGATTTGACTGACTTCTTTGAATCTCACTGAAATGATCTGAGCACAATGGAATGCACTATCACTTGCTTGGTTCAGAATTCTTCACATTCAAAATGGGTGGTGGTGGTGGAGGATTTGAGTAACTCCTGTGGTCCCACAGGGAGCATTATAATCAAAGAGTGCTCTGAACAGTGTTAGGAGGATCTTTACATCCTCCCTAGCTCCCTGCAATATGCACTTGCAGAACTGGTTAAATGAGCCACCGTACTCTGGTCAATATGAATAGGCTCGTAAGATGCTCAGTTTGATTTAATGGCCACCCATGGACACTTCCTTACGCAGAAGGGAGTGTCACATTCAGTCTGAATAAAGCTCTAAAAAATCAACTACTCCATTTGGCATTGTAGCTGTATTTTAATGTCCTCTTCAGAATTCTCCGTTATAGTAACATCTCTGCAATCAGTCGAGCATAAAAAGGCCTGTTTATAATAAATTGGTCAGCCTCTTATGTGCCTATCTTTCCTGATGGGATAGAGAACTATAAGATCATTCCTTGTACACTAGGCTATAAGATTTTCGAGATTATAAGTTGTATTTCTCCATTTGCACAAATGATTTATTTCAGGCTCTATTTCTGTTTGGAGTCTTTGTTTTCATTTTATTTCATAATTGTCATGGGGGAAGGGGACGCAAGTAGATTACGCTTGCAGAGTGTAGGTCTTTGGGAGGCATTTAAGTGAGATGTAGTTTATGAAGAAGCCAGTCAGTGAAAAATAGAATTGTTCAGTCTTTTGTCATCCTTTCAATTAGGAGATCTATGTGATAATTGTGAACTATAGTACCCTGGACATGAAATGTTGGCAGAAGTAGAAGTGTGCCATTGATTTATATGAATATTCTGAGGTGGAATAATAACATTGCCTTGTTAGTACATAATAATCACCCAAAGCACAAGACCCTAGACCTTTGGAATCACTCAAAGTTTTCATTAGAGAATCAGCAGTCTTTTAGACTCACTATGGTGTAACTCAATGTTGAAATTGCATATTACAGGTTAAGCTCCTGTAAATAAAGAACATTTTGTTATGCCCACACTCAGGTGAGTTTCCTACTGTGATTTCTTTACCAGACCCTGCTGTGACCTATTGCCAAATACAGTGCATTATTGGTGAGCCTTTTTGCCCAAACTTGATGTCTGTCCAGAAGACAAAAACACTGATTAGGTAGAAAGAGGATGAAAGTCCTTCAGGAACACAGTGACTCTGGCCTCAGCTACAAACTGTAGCTTATTCATAAATGTCAAGAGCCAAGAGGTGGGGACCAGGACATCCTGTCCTGAGAGTGCTTTCCCACTCATCTCTGAGAAGCATGATTTCCTTACACACTGAGGTTGAACAGGAAATGACCAAACATGATCCCTGGGCTCAATTTGTAGAGGCCACCCTGGTTGAGTTTTAAAAGAGAATCAATTCTAAGGCAATCTTTTGCCTTCATTTCTCTTGGAGGGTTCTATGAGGGACTCAAGGATGGCTCACTTTCAGAAATACTGATGGGGTTATTACATAGCAGGCAGTTTTCCTAGACCTTGTTCCTATTGCTCTGTGCTTCTTCTCTTTACTCAAAGTGCTCAGAATAACAACCTCTTCAAGAAACACTGGTATTCTAAGTTGTCATGTAGATAAGGAAACTTTTTGTTTTCCAAGAAATTCCTTTTCCCTTGTCATTATTGGCCTCTAGGTATAGAACTCTATTATTGAAAGACGACAATTGGGAGACTTTCATTATGAACAAATTTTCACAATGACATCAAGAATTTACATTTTCATGATGTAATACAGAATTGTACACCTGAAATCTATGTAATTTTACTAACAATTGTCACCCCAATAAATTTAAAAAAAAGAATTTACATTTTCATTTGTTGTGGGTTCCATTTATAAATATTTTCAAACGTTATCTACATTTTGCAGATAATGAAATGTGAGTTTGATAACTTGCCAAAAGTCATTTTGTTGACAGTAGCTGAGAGCAAGCTTTTGAGTTAGACAATCCTGGTTCTTCCACTTACTAAGTAGCTGCATGAACTAGTAGTTGTTTTTAATTTTCGTCATCTGGTTTCAAGTTCAGTGTTTCTTCTATTTTACTGTGCTACCAACCTCAAATCATTATCTTACAAATTCACTAAAAAGAAAGAAAGGGAGCGTATTTTCCTAAATATGTAATGAATTTTAGATCCTGTTTCGCAAAGAATGGTGCAAATTATAGCTAGAGTTTTTTTTTGCTTTTTTGGAAAGAAAACTTGCCCCAAAGACATTCAGTTCTTCTGCTGCCTTCTGTTGGCTGAGGAAGCAAATCTTATTCTTTCACTCTACCAATAGAGAAAGGCACTGTATCCCTCCTGCATTTGAATGATCATGGAGTAGTGGTGTTTCTATTAAATAGTCAACTTCGTCTAGAAGAGTCTGAAGATGACCAGTTTTAGAACATCATGCTTAACACACAGCATAAGCTTTGGAACAATAAGCGTTTTTCTTTTTTCTTTATGACAGTTCTCTATTAAAGTCCAGGAAAACTCAGATGAAATGTGAAGTAAGCAAGGATTCAGAAATTGAGTGTGACCAACATATCCTGCTGTACCTTTAGAACACGTATGCACTCAACATACACATACACACATACACACAACAAAGCAAAACAAAGAGCAGTTGACTTTCAGTTCTGTTCATTAAAAATATCCATTTATAATTGTACATGTGCAGAAGGCCTGCGAGACTGAAGTGATACCTGAGAGAGGCCTAGGAATATGTTTGCACCACACTACTTGGACTGCATGATAATTGAGAGCTATTGTGGCTGAACACTTTATGAGTTTGTTTAATTTGTCACAGTAAATAAAGCTTTTTTGATGCAAGTTAATTAGCTCTCTTGTGTTACTGCACATCAAATGTAATTAACAACCAACTGCCAGTATGGGGTTGCCCTTGTGTAACATGGTAATAGGGGGAAAAACTTAAGGGGCTGGATTAAGTAAAATATATAGGGTTGAATCAATCACGCTTCTGCCCACTTAAATTTAGATGGACTAGAATCTTGGGCTAAATATCAGGTCTCATAAAATATCAGCTGTTTAATACAATTTTCTAACAATCTCATGTATTATGCCAGGCTCACATTTGCCACCACATTAAGTAAATTCAGCTAAATAAAATTCCTACCACTGCTCAGAGTTCACTTTTTCTTTGGTTGGCAATGCCTGCATATCCCCTCTACTTGCATCTTTCATTTCCAACTGTTTACCTTCTTTAGCTTTGACATTTTATCTCCCCCATGATAAGTGCTGCCATAGCTAAGGCAGAAGGAATGCTACTAAATAATGAGTAAGAGGGAATTGGTTTGAATGATTGAAGAACTCATTCAAAAAATAGGAGCATGCTTCCAAATGCATAGCGGTATTCTCATCTCTCCTATAGTGTGAGGGAGTATTCTGCCTTTCTCTCTCATTTCCCTCTCCCCAGGCAAAGTTAACACAGAGACATCAAAAAGCCTTAGTTTATCCTCATTTTTGATCATGCAATCAGAAGAAAGTTAAGGCAGAAACATCTTTAAAGGAACAACAATAATAAATTGTACAATAATAGTAGAATTGAGATGCTCCAATTGTCTACTATTTACACTGTAAATATTCACTGGGAGAAAACAATTTAAGTTAAGGTGAAATGCACTTCTAAAGGTATATAGCTTTACTAGAGTAAACTTTCCCTATCACCTCCACTGCCGCCACCTCCATAATGAAGAAAGAATCTATACCAATTTCTTTAAGTCATTACACTCTTATGGGGAATACCAACCTGGGTAGGGAGGGAAATTGAATTGCAAGTGGAAGACCTGGGTTAAGTCCTAACCTAACTAGCAATCTGACAACCTGGAGTTACTCACCTTTGGGACATAGTTTCCTCATAGAAATAGGAGTTAGACTGGGTATTCTCATGGTTGTCTTCTAGCTCTAAAGTTCTCTGATCCTGTGATGTCTCTCATGCTCTTCTAGGAAATTCTCTGGTATCGTTTGTTTTCTCCTTGCCCATTGCATATTTCTGCTGTCTGGCTTTGGCAATGGAGGACACGTAAGTTCAATGACTCAGAAGTAAAAAGAGGTGTGTTTCAGTGACAGTCAGTGACTCTGCCCCCATTCAATCAATTAATATTTATTGAACACTTTCTATAAACTAGGTTCTGAGAATGTGAGGATGAAAATGATCTGGATAATCCTTCATCTACCTAATTGAATAGTAGAAAGCAGGTAGCTAGCTTGATAAATTACATCTCTTTACTCATATTGAATTATTTAAAAGTATTCCTATGTATTTTATATAGATCAGTCTTCCCTGGGTTTTCTTGCCATGCTCTAAGGCAGAGGGAAGAAAATAAAGCTCCCTTTTATGCATGAGCATTTCACCTTGAGACAGCTTTCTTTGCGAAGAATTGGCAAGAATACACAACTTATTTATTTGATTTGATTTGAGGTTTTAGTATGAAGGATAATATGACACTGAATTCATTTTTACTCTTTCAAAAATAATCTTGTTAATTACAAAAGTAATAACATACTTATCGTAAAAAAAATAAAATTTTAAGGAAGTTATGATAGAGAAAAAAATTAAAGTGCCACATTATTCCACTTCCCAGAGGTAATCATTATTAATATATTTTGGCTTGTATTCTCTCAACATATATCACTAAAATATATATTATTCTGTCTTTTGACAAAATGGAATTATTAATACTAAAACTCTTGATTTTTTCCCAAAGTGTATCTTGGCTCTACTTCCATGTAGATTGATCTCATTTTTTTTTAAGGACTATGTTGTATTCCACTGAATGAACCTAAGTTTATTCAACTAATAACCCAGTTGATAGATAGTTGGGTTGTTTTCAGATCTTTGCTATTATAAGTGATGCTGCATGATATATATTTATAGTATTAACATCATTACAAAGAGTAATAAATACCTCGTAAGTACTTATGAAATGCTAGGCACTTTGTTATACACTTTATAGACATTACTTCATTTAATTCTCAAATAGTCCTACAGATGAGGGCAGTGAAATCTAGACATGCTGTGTAACTTGTCCAAGCTCACATAGGTATCTAGAAAGTAATGGAACTGTGATTTCAACCAGGTCTGTCTGATTCTAGAGCTAGAGTTCAATACTCACTCCGCAAATATTTTTGTGTATACATTTTTGTATACCTATATTAATATAAGTGCATGGTACATTGATATAGATAAAATTGCTGATTCAAAGGATATGAAATGTTTGGACTTAAACATGTATTTTCAAATTTCCCTTGAAAATATTTTGCCAATTAGCACTCCCAGTTGCAGAAAATAAGAGCTAGTTTCTCCATACTCTTGCCAACATTGTGCAGCATTATCTTTTTTCTTTAATATGATAGGCAAAATAATAATATCTTAATGTTGTTTTCAATTTTCAATTCTTTAAAAATTTCACTCTTTTAGTAATATAATGTATATATTTAAATATCATTTTGTCATTAGCTCTTGAATTATAGCTCATATGTCTATAATCTCTCTGTTTTAGAGAATTTGTATAAAATTCTCAGTTGTTTTTAATTTTTGATTGTAGTACGTTGTTCATTTTCTCTATCATTACATATCTCTAAACTCCTTGTTTTGTTTCTATCCCCAAGGTCTTTGGATTTCCTTTTCAGGCTGAATATAACCAGGTACCGTGCTACCAGCAAACTTTAATTATTAACTAAATAAGTAATCAAGGTTACAGGATCTGGGGAAAGTAACTGACAAGAAAAGGATGGGAATAGGCTATTTAAAGTTGACTTTTTCTCATAAAAATGATGATAGTTGTGGGAAGAGAAATGACTTTTTAAAAAATAACATAATATTTTTATTTATTTATTTTTAAAAATCTTTAAATTTTTTCAATTTCAGTTGGCATAATTACATGATAGTTCTAAAAATGAGCAGAGGCCCCAAGGGAAAAATTAAGAAAAATGACATTACAAGAATAGATATTCAAAATAATTTTAAATAAATGTTTTAAATTCTTTTTTTTCTTTTTTATTCATTTTTTTATTTATTAAATTTATTGGGGGTGACATTGGTTAATTAAATTATATAGGTTTCAAATGTACATTTATATAATACATCATCTATTTTTGCATTGTGTCTTCATCACCCAGAGTCAGTCCTCCTTCCATCACCATATATTTGATCCCCTTTTCACTCTTCTACCACCATCACTTCCCCCTTACCCTCTGGTAACCACTAAACTGTTGTCTGTGTCTATGAGTTTTTGTTTCTTTGTTTGTCTTTTTCATTTGTTGCTTTTAGTTTTATATCCCACATATGAATGAAGTCATGTGGTTCTTAACTTTTTCTGTCTGACTTATTTCACTTAGTATGATATGATAACCTCAGGATCCATCCATGTTGTCGCAAATGGCAGTATTTCATCTTTTCTTATTGCCAAGTAATATTTCATTGTATATATGTACCATATCTTCTTCATCCAATTATCTAGTGAAGGAAACTTTGGTTGTTTCCATGTCTTAGCCACCATGAATAGTGCTGTAATGAACATAAGGATACATATATTTTTATAGATAAATGTTTTCATATTTTTTTGGTGGATAGCCAGAAGAAGGATTGCTGGGTTATATGGTAATTCTATTCTTAATTTTTTGAGGAACCTCCATACTGTTTTCCACAGCAGCTGTACCAATTTATATTCCCACCAGCAGTGTATGAGGGTTCCTTTTTCAGAAAGCTCTTACAGCAAAGCAAACTTAAAAATGTATTATCCACTACAACCTACATCTTGAAGAAAGTGATTAATGCAATTTGGCCAATCTATAACAGAGCCATAATATATTGTTGAAAGGGGCCTGCTGAGGCAAAATGTTATGTTAAAAGTGTGCTGTTTCTTAGTAATAACAGAGGCTACCACAGCCTGGCCAATGATTAAGCGAACATTAACACCTCCTCCTACTTACAAAGACTCCAACGTTCACCAAGAGCCTCTGGTTCTTTAAACTTTTCCTTCTTGTTGTTTTGCCTGATTTGGATATTTTGTTTTCTGGTAGGTACTTTGGAAACAAACAAAGAGTGAAGGGGTAAGAAAATCTTGAGGAAACAGGGGCAGGAAGTTAGATTTTGTTTTTCTTTCAGTGATCCTCTCTTCTTCTTTTTTAAAATGGAAATATCCTATATATCAAATCCTGTCATGTGTCATCTTTCAGGATATGGCAAGTATAGCACAGTTAACGTCTATAGAATGGGGCAGACTAGGGTGAACAGGACTTTGGAATTAGACTGCCCACTGGGGATGTGTGGTTCTGGAGGGTAATCCTGCTGCATGTGTAGGTAATGATTTAGCCCGGCCAGCAAAGCAGGTTTCTGAAAGTTTTGGCAACAGATTAGGTGGTAATTCAAGTAAGAAGTTGGCATTGAAGAAGGCATTTAATATGCAGCCTGGTGAAAGCCTGGTAAAATGAGACAATGGGAAATCCTGAGTGCCAGTTTAGAAGGCCATATGGTGGGTGGTGGGATGCCTGTTACCAGGGAGAGGCAGTGCCCCAGCCACTGGACTGAGAATAAAGGACAGGACTCAAACCCTTAGTAGAGAAACTTGCATGAAGTGACCCTTGCCCCAAGGGATATTATTTTCCAGGCATTGATTAAGATTCCTGTTTGGATAGTGGCTAAGTTATCAGAGAAGAAAAACACGGGAATGAGCACAAATCGTTGATTCTTCCAAAATGGGTAGCAAAAACAGCAGTAGCAGGTTGATGTTGAAAACTCTCATCTCAAATGTAACAGCTACACAATTCCCTTGACAAGAGACAAAGCAACTGCTAGGTTTAATGTGTCTTTACATGAGCAAATGATCTCACATAATAATACTGTACCGTGCTGACAATCCTTTATGAATACAGCAGTGTAATGCCGACAGTTAGCTAACAACAGGGCTGCCTGCCCAGATAGAAGGTTTGGAACTACACAGGAGGGACATATTCGACTCAAGGTAATTCTGGGGAAATGTGGAAAGGCTGACATCTGGACTGTCATGCAAAGCACACACATTCTGAAACACAAGAGAAATGCTGTCTGAGAGGTCCTAGTGAGGCTTCCAAATTGTCATCAAGAGCTTATTAAATTTTTATAATTTTAATATGGAAGCAAAAAAGATTGCTTTAGAGAAGTAGTGGGGGGGGACTCGTGCTTGTGATGGATGCATTTATTCACTTATTAAATATTTCTTGATGACTTTCTGGAGTCCAGATATTGTGCTAGATGGCAGAGATACAGGTACTGTGCTAGGTGAGAGAGCTACAGACATGAATAAGATAGTAATCCCTGCCCTCAAGAGGGTTATTATCTACATTTGGAGAGGGAAATAAGCCAACAATTACAATGTGCTATGTGCTGTGGTAAGAAATAGGAATTAAGTAAATGTTGCTATGGGAGCTGAGATACAGGGTATCTAAGTGTGTGTGTGTGTGTGTGTGTGTGTGTGTGTGTGTGTGTGTGTTGAGAGAGAGAGAGAGAGAGAGAGAGAGAGAGAGAGAGAGAGAGAGAGAGAAGAGGGAGGGAGGGAGGGAGGGAGAGAAGGGAGGGAGGCAGAGAGACAGGGAAGGCTTCCAGGAGAAGGGGGTATTTGAATTCACTATTAGAGGGTGAGTAAAGATGAGTCAGAGGAATGGGTGAGTGGGTGGATGGGTGAGCATTCTAGTTGAGAACAATATGTGCAAAAGCTCAGATTCATAAAAGGGATGGTTATAGAGTGCATGGTGTGAATAGTGCTGGGAGATATGGTGAAGACATGGACACCGAGAACTTCCAACTCCTTTACTCAGTAAAACATTTTTAGGTCTTCATTGATAACAGAATATTGAGAACTAAAAGGTAAGTTCTTCTTTTATGACAAGACAGAATCAGGTTATACATAAAGCATTTCCTGATACAAAACTGGTTGACCTTAGAGGAGGTTATGGGGGGAGATTAAAAGATTTCCTACTCTAAATTTATGACGTAGAAAGTAAGGTGGGTATATGAGTATATGGGAACTGATCAGAGATATTTCAACTCTGGGGTTTCTCTTTGTTTTCAAAACTGACTAAAAGGAGTGGGAAAGATTAATGAAGGGGAAGGGCACTCTGTGGATGCAATTGCAAAATGCTGCAAAGTATTAGGGGCAGCTAACCTTATAGGATCTCATATAAAGGTATTTCAGTTTCAAGGTAATGACTGTGGCATAAAGGATTAAGATTACGTAACCTCCCTAAAGCACTAAAACTCTTTACAGTAAATTCTAACATGCTATTCGTACGACCTTAAGAAACAGGAACTTGCTCAGGTTAGGCAACTGTGCACTGAAGAAAGCCTAAGTCATTACAGACATGTAGTTGATCTTCAGTGATAGGTGCCGACCTCCAATACTGTCTCCATACTGTAGATTGTCTTCAGCCATTCATGACCTGGAGGGCTCAGATCTAGCCTGTGCATGATAGTCCATTCACTGGTGGTGGCGAGGTTCACGTCTCGTTGTTGGTGTAACTTGTGTGCCAACTTTATCCAACTTTTGCTTTGATATTTACTTCATGCAAGTTGCATGCAAAGTGTAAACAGAAACTTTCCTATCTGAGATAGAAATGTATATCATGTTTGGTTTTCAAAGCACATTTCTCCTTTCCTTCTTTGCTTGTTACATCCCCTCGAAATTAGGAGAACCAGTGTTATCAAAGTCAACAGCAGGGCTGGCTCAAAAGAGAATGCCATTCAATGTCACCTCCATCCTAAACCGTGGGGAAACATAGGTACTTTCATAGAAATTATGAAATGTTGGACTTAAGAAGGATATTGGGAATCACCTAGTTCTTTATCCTTAATTGGCAAATGGGGAAAGTAAATCCCTGCTCAGAGCCCTACAATAATCATAGACTAGAATTTAGATTTTTCTAAGAGCTAGGCCAACACTTCTTAGCTATAGTATTTTCCATTTCATCCTTAAGTATAAAGCAAAATGCTTCTTTTCTATATGGGTCAGCTATTTTAGAAAACACCTTGAAAATATAAATGCCATAAAATGTGTTATTTAAAAAAATTGTGTAAGAAGAGCTATATTGAATTAGGACTGCAAACCATTCACTTATTAAAACCTTACACATTTCGTTGAATATTTCAAAGCTCTCAAAGTCCAACAGACTCTATGTATGGGTTTCTTTTTCTTTTTCTTCTTTCACTTCACATGATCCCATCTGAAAGCTAGCAACCTTGCTAACAACTTGCCATGATAACTTGGTTGGCAAAGTCGAGCAAATCTGCATCATTCATTATTCAAGCATGTAAATGGTTATAGAGTGATTCCATCTATTTATTCCTTTGCCCAGGTAATAACATTAAAAGGCATACAGGAAAGTATTAGTTTTCCCATATTATAGAGGAGGAAGCAATGTCTTAGAGTAATCGAGTGATTTGTTCGGAGTCATGGAGCTGGTACATAGCACCGCTGAGGTAGTACCCAGGCATTCTCACTCTTGGTTGTGCACTCCTTTCACCTTAACAATATCATCATCACATTGTAATCATCATCACCACCATCAAATTTCCTTTTCTGTTTTAACTTTTCCAAGACCAGCAGATTTCAATGTATAATAGCATCTCTCTCATCATACCATTACTCCAATGTACTATTTTATACTCCTTAAACTTGCCTCTTGGTTGCCTAAAAAATTTGGCTGTGAGGCTGCAAGGAAGACGACCATACCTAACTATGTTTAGGGACCCTGTCCTACCATTAATTGTTCAGTAGTGGTCAAAATGGGATTGACAGTGCGTCCCTAAATCATACTTCCTAGAACACCTAAAGAAATTACTGGTATTTTTTTGTCTCAAATGCAGCAATGAAAATTTTGATGACAAAATAAGCAACTCAAAATAATTGATCATAAGCAACCATAGTCCTACCTTTGGTGGTTTTTCAAGGAGTCCCATTGCTCACTCTTTGATCCTGTATCTCAGAAATGCCTTACCCTTCTGTGCAGCTTCCCAGCCCCTGGGCTTACCTGCTTTCTATGACATAACTATAGGCTCTTTGCTTATCATTTTACAACTAAGTAATTAGTACTCACAGAAGGGGGCTATAGGAAAGGCTTTCCTATACAAATCAGGGCCTTTTCTTTTCTGCTCACATTAGGGACACTTTCTAAGGAAAAAACTTGTGCATTTATTATTTTACCCATTAGTGACACCAGTGACAAGGAAATCTATAGGGGTAGACAGAACCTTGTGTACCCTTTCATATCACTAGTATCCAGTGATATGCCAAACGACAGGCTGACTCCAGACAGTAGATTAATGAAGGGGTGGGGGAGTTCGGTAAAGGTGATGAAAAGGTACAAAATTTCAGCTGTAAGGTAAATAAATTCTGGGGATGTAATGTACAGCATGATGACTATAGTTAGCAACACTGTATTGCTAACTATAGTTGCTAAGAGTATATCTTAAAAGTTCTCATTACAAGGAAAAAATGAGTAACTCTGTGAGGTAATGGACATTAACTAAAGTTATTATGGTAAACATTTCACAATATATATGTATATCAAATTATGTTGTACACCTTAAATGAATACAATGTCATATGTCAATTGTATCTTGATAAAACTGGAAAAAAATTAAGCAGAAATATGTGAGAAGTATCCATTGACTTAATCAAATAAATCCTGTCCCTCCCTTCCTACCTTCCCTCCTCTCAGCCATATTCACTGAGAATCTGTTCTGAATATAGGACAGTATGAAGATGATAGGGAGCTAACAACCTAGTTGGAAGACAAACCACATGCATTGGGATAGGGTCAGGGTGCAGGATAGAAGGAATTTGTTAATAAATATGTTTGGGAATGCTAAGTTAGAAGGTATCCTAAATCATATACCTTCGGAAGCCAGCTTGGTCATATAAATGTAGTGTGGAAGACAATAGGGAGAGATGGCATCTGTAGGTGCCAGTTTGCACTTCAGTGTTAAAGGAAAACATGCCCCTAGGGGGCATTAATGTTCTGGGACAAAAGTTTTAGAAATGCTATTCTAGAAAGTGGGGAGTCATTAAAGAATTCTGACATGGCTATAACATCATTCAAGCCACATTTTGAAGGATATTGGGAAGAAGGCTGAGATGTCAGTGTGAATTACATATAGGGAGACCAACCATACATCCCAGGCAAGGTCAGTCCTGGCTTAGGCCTGTTAGCCAGCTGGAACTATTACTTTCACGGGTCTCCTGATTTGGAAAGTAAAGATTACCCTCATTAGTGGGCTATACCAGCCATCTCTTCAGTGAATGGAGCTCCCATTCTCAAAGACTCCACCAGGTTCCTGTGAACATTTAAGGTCTTTTCTTAGAAGGAAGCTCTCTATCCAGTCACAACATATCATAGATTAGGTGTGGATGGAGAGAGTACACACAAGAGAACAAAAGAAGTCGACATCTCCAAGGTGCTTTGTTGCTGGAGTGATGGTGCTAAGGTTGACAAGTTTAGATAGTGGTACAAGTTGGTATATACGAAAATATGGGGAAGGAGAAAATCAATCAGGGAGTGCTTATTTTCTCAGCAGAAGGGGGTTGAGTAGGGGAAAAGGGAAGACTACAAATTTTTTTTTGTTTATATACTCCTACATTGGTTGGCTTGCCATTTTGTGTATTACATTGGTAAAGTTTTAAAAGACCCAATAAAATAATTTCATAAATACCAGACAGAAGGCCAAGTTGGTTTCAGGTACTGACAGATTTATACATATATCGATATGTGAACAGGTTTAGAAGGTCTTAACTTCTTATGATATTATCCTCTTTATGAAGATTTACTTATGTTCTTCATTCTGTTGCAGTGTACTTAATTTTTAGTTCTTAATGAGTAAAGAAGTGGATTTCTGTACCAAAGATTGCTGTGCAGTAGGAGGACTTTAGCATCTAGATAACAAAAATAGTGATAGTCACTAATATAAGCCGTGAAACATATTGTTATCAGATGACATCTTTGCATTTTTTAACCTATTTCCTTCTCATGTAGGAACTACAGCCTTTCAAAAATGTCCTCTTTTCCAAGAATTCCTGGGAGTCCGCAGGGGAAGTCTCATTTGCTTGTTAATCGGCCTGGACCACAGTTTGCTTTTTATGTTCTTTGGTGAATCCTATAGCTGGACCTCTGATGCTACTGTTGCCCTTCCTCCCTGTTGCTGATAGTTTTCTCCACCCAGAACTCATATTCCATCCTAAGTCAAGGTTCCTTGCTTGTCCTAATGAAGTAGCTCATGGGAATAGTTCCTCTAGAGCTGTGAAGGCATAACCTGGGCAATGTGTGACAAAGCCCTAGTTAAGTTAAGCCTAATTCATTAGTTTGTCAAACATGCCCAGGCATGTCTGAACCTCCAACTGGGACAAAAGTGATGAATGTTTCTTACATATACAAATATAAGTTGTTGTGACTATTATAAATATTAATTTTTGACAATTTGGAATGCATTTTATCCAGGAACATAGTCTTACATCCTGGTTGAGGAGAAAGCCTTGGTCATATGTGACTTAAGTTGGTTCAGTCGCATGCCTCACATGGTAGGTAGATAAAAGAGCTTTCATTGCCCCTTAACAAACGTGTAATCTATGACTATAAAATTATGTATAAATCTACAAAGGTAACCCAAGAAGGGTGTGTACCTAAGAAGGTCATTTCTACAAAAATAGCACTGCTGTTCCATTTTCAATATTCTAAGTCCGAGAAAGTTGAAGTTCAATGACAAGAAGTAGATGAGAGCAAAAGAATAGAGAAGCATGGTAATTTTTAAAAAATATTTTACATATACATATAAACATGTACACATACATATAGATTAACTCTAGAGTCTGCTCTAAAGAACTGAAGTTATTGCTGCTTTTAAAAATAAGAACAAAAAAGCAAATGTGAAAACTTTTAAATTAAATTTCAACATTTTCAAACAAGTGCTGCCTGGGAGATCACGCAAAGCATCCAAAGCCTAAATTGAACGTATGTTGGCAAGAGCATCTTCACATCTCTCTAAATAACTAGCTAATACAGTCAGTATTTTGCACCTCATTGAGGCCTGGCATTTATTTGCAAAATGTTCCAGTCAATTGTCAACTAAAAAGAAGGCAGAATTTTAATCCTTTTGGGAAAAAAACAGGCAAAAGTTTTTCTCTTTTCCCAAAGAATGTTGCATTGCAAAGACCAGAATTCTCCAGGGGCTGCCAAGACTGCTGCCAGGTATAACCTAGCCCATCAGTATTTTTAGGAGAAAGGCAGAATCAACACGAATACCATATGATTTCACTTATATGTGGAATCTAAAAAAACAAACGAACAAACAAAACAGAAACAAACTCATAGATACAGAGAACATTTTGATGGTTGTCAGATGGGAAGGGGATTGAGGGCAGGGTGAAAAGAGGGCAGGGATCAAGAAGTACAAATTGGTAGTTGCAAAATAATCATGGGGATGTCAAGTACAGCATAGGGAATATAGTCAATAATATTGTAATAACTATATGGTGTCAGATGGGTACTAGATTTATTGGGGTGATCACTTCGTAAGTTATATCAATATATAATTACTATGCTGTACACCTGAAATTAATATAAAGTAATATTGAATGTAAACTGTAATTGAAAAATTTAAAGTGGGAAAAAGGTGAAGGGGAATAAATGGTCCAAATTTCCAGGTATAAAACAAATAAGACATGGGGATGTAATGTACAGCATAGGGAATATTGTCAATAATATTGTGCTAGCACAGTACAGTGTCAGATGATTGCTGCATTTATCATGGTGATCACGTCTTTAGGAATATAAATGTTGAATTACTATGATGTACTCCCTGAAATTAATATAATATTGTATGTTAGCCGTATTTTTTATACAAACCTTTAAAAAAAGAAAATTGTTTGTATGAAAATTAAGTTATATCTTTGGGGATAAAACTCAACAAGCCAAATAAAGAAAAATAATGTCAAATTAGGATGGCGAGACAGCTATAACAGATTTAAAAAACAAATAATAAAAATCTCCCTGAAGAATACCACACTCAGATTGATCTCAAGTGTCTCTCAATTTTGCTTCACTTCAAATGTTATAGTTGAGCCTTCATTGCTATTGGCATGTCAGTAGTTGGGATTGGCCCTCAGTCTGATTGGTTTTGTTTGGCTATGTCCACAGCTTATGGGCTGCAGTGAGGGGGGCTTACTCCCCTGAGTTGTATTCACCCCAGCGGGCTCTGGTGTCTGTTGAGACCCCCCCCTTTGTGTGTGCCACTTGTGGGGCTAATTGGGCAGTGTTTTGTTGTGGTCCAAGTATGTTGGTTCTGGGGCCTCTTGAGAGGTGCAGGCCCAGGTCACTTACTGCCTGTGACTGGCCGAGGGACTGTCTGGTTGGAGCTACAAGGCAATCCGCAGTGGTTCACTGCCTGTGCTAAAGCCAGAGGCGCGTAAGAGAGTCCACACTGTGAACCAAGGATGGCTGCCACCAGTCCTGGGCCTGGGGTAGCTCTGCAAAAAGCCAGGGACACCCCCAGGCCTGCTGCCACCTGCTGGCTCCCTTAAGTTTCAGCCGCTGATAGAGGCACATGGGATATGCAAGTTGAGTGAGATAGAGTCTGAGGGAGTCACTAGAGTGGAAAGAGTTGTGGTCACCAGGTTAATGTAAATTCTGGCTTGGTGCCAGTGCTGAGCCAGGAGCTACTCAGCAAAAGTCTCAGAACACACGAGGCCAGGTGCCACCCACCTGGGGCATGCCTGACTTTGCTAGTTTTCTAAGAAACAGCGCAATGCAGGTAGGGCTGGCTGCTCTTGGAGAAAGTTCCTCTGGGGTTGTGGGAGTTGGGTGGGGCAGGGTCCCAGTGGAGCTCACCAGACCAATCAGATTCAGATTTGGCTGAGTGGGGGAGGGCTCAACAGGAAAGATGTCAGCCGCCTGACAGCTGCACGGCAAGAAGACCCCACACAGGGAAAATGGTCTGTCCTCCAGCCTTCACCTCAAAGCCACACACCTCAGTCTTCCCCCTGTATGCTTCTGACACCCCTGAGTCACCGTTTCTCCACCAGAGCCGAAGGTGAGTGGCTGCGAATGAGTGAGTCTGTGCATGGACTGTTTAAGAGGACATGTGGGTTTCCTGCAGCCTTCCATCTCACCTGGATGGTTGGAATCCCCACTGTTTTTCACAGCCAGATGTTGTGGGGGCTCCTCTTCTCAGCACCACTACTCTGGGCTAGGGAGCCTTGCTCCTTTGAGGGGAACCTCTGTGGCTGAGATATCCCTCCTGATTCTCAACGGCCACACAGAGGTTTGGGGTCTGTTCCACGTTTCCACCCCTCCTACCAGTCTCATCGTGGCTTCTTTATATTTTTAGTTATAGGACTTCTGTTCGGCTAGACTTCAGATGATTCTCCAGGTTGATTGATAATTTAGTTGTAATTTTAATGTGTAGATGGAAGGGTATAAGCACAGTGTTTATCTGCTCTACCATCTTGGATCTTTCCTCAAAACAATTTTCTTTCTGTACTCATATTTTATCAGTTTTCATATTTAATTAAATCACATAATTGCAAGAACAAGTAAGACTGGCATAAATAGGTTTGGACAAGAATACAGCTAATTGGTGGGAGAAGGGCACAGATGTATAACTTTCTAGCCCAGAGTGTTTAATCATCCATATTTTACAGAGGCCATGTTTTACAGAGGGAATGGAGAGCATTGATTTGACGAGTCAATTAAATAGAAATGTGTTAAGAGAACTGCTATTGCAATGGAAAAATAGGAAATAACATTTACTGGGGTCAGCTCTTCTAGGGCTTGGAATGACAAACTAAGCAGTGCAGCCATTATTGATTAGCCATTGTTGCCATCCGCACAATGTTGGAATCATTGTGCCCCGAGCTGTACATAGGGAAAATTAATTTAGAACTTGGCTAGAGAGATTTGATAAAGAAAATAGTGAGAAGAAACAGCGTAGTGGTAAGTGTGGAAGGAGAAGAGGGGATGGATGTGAAAGGTATTTTGGATGTAGGATAAGTAGGACATGGCAGTGGATCAGATGTGTGTGGTATTCAATGTGCTTTTCTCATAAAAGTAAATAAATAAGAATTTGCCACCTTGTCATGATATGAAACTCCAGGGACTTTACTAGTGCATTTGACTTTTTGTTTCCATTTAGCTTTAGTTATCCTGCAAACCATCCAGGTGGTTGCAGTGGTATATATTGCAGCAACCCTCTTCTCATCACTGTGTATACATCTCTTGTTTTTAGCACTGTTGTGGATTATTTCCTAGTTGTTATAGGTGTATACCCTATTGTATTTATATTAAGATGCACTTTTTTTTGTGTGTGTGTCAGAATTCATCTTAAAATGTTAATTCACCTCGACATATATGATGACATGTCAAAATTTAATCATGTGCTTGTTTTTCTTAGTGGTTCAAAAAAACAGCTGTGTTTTATAAGCAATAGCATCTCCCCTCCCCAAGCAGGTTACAGATTCCAGGAGTGATTCTCGGGTTCCATCTACATTTTTTATAATGCCTGTATAGTGCCAGGCATTACCTTTAGTAAATACTTGTTGACTTGTTAACTTGAGTTAGAATCATGATAGGTTGGTTCATAAATTAGGCATCATATAAAGACGTTGAAACTATAATATTCTGAGCTTCAAGGAGACTTCCAAAATATCTTAAGGAGACTCTAAAAGATATACTCAAAAATCACAAAGTGAACAAGAATTAACTCAGTTGGCTTTTAATATTAAAAAAAGATGTTTGCTATTGATTAGCTCTCATGACACCAAAGGAATTTTTGGAGGGAGCTATTTAATTTTCCTTCTGTTTACATTCTTATTTTTGAATATATCAATTATTGAACAAGAAAAAGTAAAGAAGAAGGAAACATTCAGGTAATAAAGCCATGTAAACTGTACAAGACAAAAATATTTTTAATAAAGTTGACAGTTTCCAAGATTTGTCTCAGCCCACAAAGCCTGAAAGAAGGAGTCAGATGTCTGAATATACATACGTTAGAAGGCACAGTGGAATTTAGACAAAGGAAAAGGGCTAGTTAAGCAGTACTCTAAGAAAGATGGTCAAAATAAGCATGGATTATCTAGTAATTTCTTTAATTTTCCAATCAGAATATAGAAATTGCTTTTCTTTGAAAAATTAATGGGCAATGGAAATAGATTTTGAAATGCTTTGCTGACAAAAAATAATAAAAATATAGAGAACAAGAGTTTTGAAAGGAAAAATACTTGTATTATCTACAAATGGAAGGTGCAAAATAAGGATTTAGCACAATGTTTCCAGTGAGGTTTTTATAGTCGAGGACAAAAAGTAAGAGATTACAATGGGTGTGGCTTGAGACTTCCTCTCTTATATCACAGAGCACAGACCATGTTGGAAAACCAAGTCACATTTACAAGTGCAACCTTCCTGGAAAAGTCCATCCCTTACAGTGAGTGAATACACCTATCCCCATGAATAGAGCTTCTGCCAGCCCTGTTAGGAAAATGATAGTAAAAATAAAACCATAAAAGTGAAATATTTAATTAAGAAAATGTTTAATGAAGCCAGAGCATGGTATTGCTTTCATAATGATAAAAAAGAAGAGATGCTTTTGATTATGTATCCTGATACCGTATTTCCCCGAAAATAAGACCTAGACAGACAAGCAGCTCTAATGTGTCTTTTGGAGCAAACATTAGTATAAGACCTGGTCTTATTTGACTATAATATAAGACTGTGTCTCATATAACATAACATAACATAACATAACATCACATCACATCACATCACATCACAACACAACACAACACAACACAACACAACACAACACAACACAACATAACATAACATAACATAACATGACATAATTAATTTTTGCTCCAAAAGACACATTAGAGCTGACTCAGACTAGGTCTGGCTAGGTCTTATTTTCGGGGAAACACGGTAGCTTCACTTTGAATTGACTTTCTTAGGAGTATTAAAGATGAAACAGTGCTAAGAAATCAAAACATTGCCAACTCTTGATTATTGATTTGAGGATATGGTTTGTTGGCATATAATTAATAACAAATTTTGACTTCTAGTATATAACAGTCCTCAAACTTTGCTGCACATTGGAAATATGTGGGGATCTTTAAAAAATACTGTGTGTGGCTCCCATCTCCAGACATTCTGCTTTCATTGGCATGGGGTATGTCCTAAGCATCAAATTTTTAAAAAGCCTCTGGGTCATCCTAATGTGCAATAAAATTTAGGAATCACCATATTGCCAATGAAAACAAATATTACCTACTTTTTGTTCATTGATCTAAGAACTCCCAATGTTCTCTATTCAGACAGGGAAACCTTTGGTATTGAAACACTTACCCTTTTCAGAAAGAGTAGTTTGTATAGAGGGGCACTTTTAGTTGAGGGGGTGATCAGACATGGACTGAAAGGAGAATATTCTGAGCATGGAAGATTATGAGAAAGATTTAAAGGGTTTGATACATAGTGAAGAAAAGGGATATTTCTCCATTTCACCTGATTTTGGACTTTAATGAGGCCTCATTAATTTGCTTATATTAATCTTCTATAAAATATATATTCATATTCAAATGTCAGTTCAAAATATATTAAAAGATAAATTTTGATGATTCACTATTCTGAATCATTTAAGCCTAGGGGAATAATCAGAGGTCTATTTTCTGAAAGGGAAAAACACTTCAGAATGTTGATCATTGCAATCACTATTCTTGGTAGATACATATTATGTCTTTGTTGTCTTTAATTTCGATGATTCCATGAACTAAAACTTGTTGTAATGCTACCCTTCATAATGGCCCTGGCTATTCTTTGGCTAGTTCTGTGATAAAAAGCGCAAGATAGTAATTTCAAGATGTATTTCCTGCATGACTCTGCTTTTGTGACTTTATCGATCCCAACATTATCTGAACTCTTTTGCCCCTAGTTTTGGGATATCAGATGAGGAGTTATTTTACTATCTCTTGGAGAATAATAACATCGATGAACTATTTTCGTCCAAGGCAGCATAAATTGTTTTTGTCCACAGTAGATTCCACCCGAAGGAGGCCGAGTCTGATTACTGGTTATTAAGCTTTATTTTTCTGCCATATGTCTGAATGGAAACGTGGCAGATTTTCCTTTCGGTTTCAACAAAGTGTTTTCTCAAACTGCAATGAAACTAGTTGAATGAAATGCCATAATAACAGTGGTGGTGGTATATTGTTGCTACTTCTTCATAAAACAGAGAAATGGGGCTATCTGAAATCAGGGTAACTTTGGGGTGAAAGGATATGGTCTCAAAACCAAAGATCAAATTTTCTGTTACTCTAATCCTAGCTAATAATGGGCAGCATTTTCTTGTTTGGAATCTCTGCAGACAGGATATTATTGGGTTGGTTTAAAAATAATTGCGTTTTTTGCAATTATTTTTAACCTCTTAAACTGCAATTACTTTTGCACCAACCCAATAGTTCCCTATCTCCTGAGACATACAAGAAACACCTCAGAATGAAGAAAATACCAGAGCAGCACTCACGTTGGGTGATGTTTGTGTTGGATGTACTTAATGCAGGAGGAAAATGTCTTCTTTTTCCTGTTCAGTTGCATTCCCAATCCATTTTGGGTGATATTTAATGGGTCAGTCATCAGCCCAGAAATGCAGAAGGGAGAATGCATTAGCCACAATTTGTCTTGATGACGCTCTCTTCACTTATTCTGGTACAAGACGCTGATGTATTCTAAAGAAGATCACCTTGCTAGGAGTGCTGATCACAAGGGTCTCATTAGACTTCCTGAGGCACTGAAGTGGACACTTTTGATAGTGATGTGATGTAATTGTTTTATTATCAAGTCTGAAGCCAAAGGAGTTGATCTAAAATCAATGAGGGACTTTTTGATAAAATATTTAAAATCAAAGTCTTAGAGTCTCGGGCATCATGCAAACTGAGACGAATCATAATAGGTTATTTGACTAAGTGCCTAAACTTATGGACAAGGGTCCTTTTTTACCTCACTATATTGGATTAACTCTATATATTCCTTTTTTGTTGTTGTTTTCTTCCTAAATGTTTATTGGCCATTTATATTTGCCTTTTTTTTTATTGTGGTAAATATGTATCACATAAAACTTACCATTTTAACCATTTTTAAAGTGTACAGTTCTGTGGCATTAAGTATATTTACATTGTTTCACAACCGTTACCACCATCTATCTCCAGAACAATTTCATCATCCCAAACTGAAACTCTGTACCCATTAAACAATAACCCATTAAACAATAACCCATCCTCTTCTCCTCTCAACCTCTGGTAACCACTTTTCCACTTTCTGTCTTTATGAATTTGTCTATTCACTTCATTTAAGTGGAATCATACAATATTTTCCCGTTTGCATCTTTTTAAGCATCTGGTTTCATAAAGTCATACAGTCATCACAATTTAGACCAGGAAGAGATCAATAATGCCAACCTACTTTCATGGCTAAAGAAGCTGATTACTGGAAAGTTAGCTAATTTTCTTTGCTGACTTCTAACCCAAAACATTAAGTCTAGTTTAAGGTACTTCATTAAAACACTGTACCTGAATTCACTTTCATGATATTTGTGCTAAGAATGTCTTTACTATCTCTCATTCATCATCTCTCTACTGGTCCTCTATTCAGTTTTTTCTAAATGAGTCAGCATTAATTATAATGATGATGATGATAGCTAATATTTATTGTATGCTTACTATTTGATGAGCTTAATGCTAAGCATTATATATGTATTGAACTTATTAGGTCTACACAACATTTTATACGGTAGGTACTCCAAGTATCCCCATTTATAAATGAAGAAACTGAGACATGAAAAGTGAGGTTGCTTCCACTGGCTTCACAGCTGGTAAGTGGTAGAGCCAGAACACTGAATGACACAATTTTATCTGGTTGCTATTTAATAAATAAAAGCAAGTATGTTACAACCACTGGGTTTGGGTAATCTATTAAAATTAATGAAACCTTATATGAAATTTCTGTTTTTTTACTTTTAACATTTATTTTCATTGGTAATTCAGTTCCTTAATACACAAAATAATCACCCATTTAGCCTGATCAATGATAGTGCTAAATTGGTCACATAATAGTTTGTAGTAACATTCTCATGTAGAAAATACTTAAAAAAAATATTTGATTCCCATCTGCATTTATGTATCTGTCAGTGTTATTACGCATACGAGTATGTTAGGCATTAAAGAAATTAGTGACAATCATACCTATGACAGACGAGTAACACTAAGTGAACTACCAATCTGGGTAAAGCAGTACTCTGAGGATGCTTTTACCTACAAGAGATTAAAGTTCTGATTCCTAAGTCCACATTCTCAGACAGATCAGCCACACCTATCGGGCTGTGATTTTCTACCTATTTTGTTTCTATTCTTGATTTGCTCTTCAGTAGAAGCCAAGTCTGTCTTCTGTGTCTCAGTCGTCCACATCACACCAATCAGTGATTAGATTTCTACCAGTCACTTCCTCCCTGATATCTCAATTCCATACACAACATCTCCAAACACTCACCATAGATGCATCCTTTGTAAGAGGCAGTTGGGGCAGGTGTTGCTGCAAAACAGATAATCTTCGGATTTGGACAAAAAGTCTTTTAACCTCTAATATTGGGGCAAAGTTTTTTTTTGTTTTTTTCTTACTCTAACGTTTGCTTTAGGGCTAGATCAGTCCAGGGCCAGAGGGAAGATATGATGTTCACCCCTAGATTCTCTAGAAATTAGCCTAATACTTGAAACAGATCATTACTGGACAGAACTTTTGGATTCTCAATATCTACTGCTTACGTTCATCCTGTTACTCATGTTTGTGTTACCTGGCTCTACTCTCATGCATGCCTCCATCTCCTGCTTCACAATTCCTTTCTTCAAAATATTCTTGCCTGAGGTTTACATCCCCCACTTAGTCATCATAATTTTTATATAATATATATATTGTTTGTAATGTGTCATTTTCCTTTATATTGTTACATTGTAAACATGCTGTGTTAAAATATGTTAAATTGGTTTAAACAAGTTTCCTTTTCAGATGCCTTTAATTTAGCTCAGATTGGTCTAAATCCACGAAGAACCATATATTAAACATTCTTGAATAGCTTCTATGAAAAGAAACTTAATTTATGATGTTTAGTATTATACATTATTTTTCACTCAGTTCATCATGCTGTGAAAATTCATGAATATTTAACTATTAAATGAAATGCAAAATTTTCATTATCATTTTATTGAAAACTTGACATCTTAAAATACCATACATACCATTAGTATTCTAATGCATTGTCACCTTATTGAAAAATGCTGCTAAAAAACAATACAGCCATTCAGGAAAAAAAAAAAAATTTGTCCGCCCAAGGCTATTAACTATAGTTCTACACATACATTAGTGACAAATAAGTGAAGCAGCCAATGCTCACAAAAGATGTCACTGAAATGCTAGGAAACAACTGTAACCATAGAAACCATCTCACACTGCAATCTGAACATCTTTTGTCAGTGTGTGACTAGAAATGAGATGCTTGAAATCATTAGACTATCAAAAAATCTGA
Organism: Rhinolophus sinicus; assembly: GCF_057876585.1. Classification (NCBI taxonomy): domain Eukaryota; kingdom Metazoa; phylum Chordata; class Mammalia; order Chiroptera; family Rhinolophidae; genus Rhinolophus; species Rhinolophus sinicus. Next base: position 122,329,187 of record NC_142503.1, read on the forward strand.
ACATCTCTCCATTGAAATTTACATATTTAAATATTTTGAAACCTGCAAAAACTTCAACATGATACTTCTATAAAATATTGTTTCAGCTCCTAGCCCTCAACTATCAGTTTAGATATAACAACAAAAATTATACATGAAGACTTACAATTTCCCCCCTCTATCTGTAGGCTATATGCATTGTCTAAGGAACCTAAACAAACACCCTGGCAGAGAGAGGTTAGCTCTGAGGGCTGTCTACCTTCCTGCTCTGACTCTTCACAATGGTGCCATTCTTCACCTTTCCTTTCTCTTTTGGAACAATCACTGGCTTAAATTGTACCTGTTCCAGCAAGACAGGTTTGCAGGTTTTGTAAGACTTCGTGACAGTAAGTACAAAATTGTCTTAGATAATGAGATATTTAAATAAAGGATTTGACAAACCAGTGTAGGAGAGCGTGAGTTTTGATGAATGTGGAACAGCCTTTGCAACCTTGGATATGGAACTGACTTTTTCCCCTCGTCTTCATCTTCTCAGACACTCCTGAGAGGCCTGGTTATTTAGCTGAATATTTTACTTTTAAGGGGCAGTAGAAGCCATTTTCCTTGAAACCTCCATTTGAAACTAAAGGTATAGAATCTCCTTGAGTAGCCTGGGTTATTGAGACTTGACTGTTTCGTACTCACTCTGCCTACCTCCTTCAGTCATCATTCTAATAACGTTTATGAAGGCATAACAATGTTCAGGCATCGTTCTAGGCACATGGCACAGACACATCAAGGAACAACACAATGTTCACTGCCTCGTGCAGCTTACAGTTTAGCAGGAGGAGACAGACAAGAAACCATGAACAGAACAAATATATAAGATGTGTATAGTATGGTATGTTTCGAGCACCTATCACATGCCAGGTACCTTTATGGGCTTTGTAGATGAACCTGACAAGAGCGGCATGGCCCCTGGTCTCCTGGGGCTTTCATTCTGGAGAAACCATACGGAAGCATTTAGTAAATATCTGACTGTATAGATATGGTGCTTAATCTTTGAGGCTTCTTTATTGGGGTCACCAAGAGGCAGCTCCAGTCATCCCCATTATAGGTGGTCACGTGACATAGAAAAGGAGGTTCCATGGCACGATTCTCAGTGGACGACTGTGTAGCTAAAATACAGTGTTCAGGTCTCTATTCATTCCTTCTCATCATACTTATTTTTTTCTGATTTCCAAATGCTCTTTTCTATGGAAAACGAAAACCCTGTGCTACATGAATAATTAGTTTTTATGTTCCCACTGCCAAATAACAATGGTCATTCTTCCATAAGTCTCTATAAATCAAGCTTACCAGAGATTTCATAATAAATATATAATATATGAAATACATGTTGGATACGTTTTTTGAATACTTATTATGTGCGGGGCACCATGCTGAAAGTATCATCCACACTCTCATTTAAGCCTTACAAGAGCTGAGGTGAGTTTTTATGATCTTCATTTTCCAAGGGAAGAAACTGAGGATTAGTATAGTAACTGCTCAAAGGATACATGCTAGTGACTGGTGTTTCTGGGACTTCAATATGGACCCATCAGGCTTTGAAATCTATGCTTCCAACCACCATTTTTGCGTCAGGAAGAGAGAAAGACCCAGATTCCCCGCCCACCGTGTGCTCCAAAGGGGACTTGGCTTGCACTTTGTCACAGTGGCCTCCTGGAGGTGGCTCCTTTCTACTCACTACATTCCAGCATCTTCTCTGCACAGCTCTATGGCCTCATCCCAGTGTTCAGGGTGTTCCTTCACAGCTGAGCATACCTGGGTGGGGCTAGGGGATCAGATGAATGGGGAAGAGTTTCTCCTGATTGCTTACAAATGACCTTCTGTACACAGATGTTTAGAAATCTTAAAGTTGTAAAGGACCATGGCGATTTCTGACTCCTTCATTTTACTGATGAGTAAATGGAGATTTAGAGTTGACATGAATTGCCTAATTACTTCACTAGCCAGTTAGCAGCAGAGCCAGGTCTGAATCCAGGATCTGTCTCCTATACATGTGCATGTTTAATAATAAACTGGCTCCTGTGCATGTCTGTTGCATGTGCACAAATATGCAGATAACCAGCACACACACACATGCGTGTGTGCTCTCTGCATATCTTGAGAGTTCTCTGTGTGCTTACATTTAATTTCCAGTTGAAAATTTACTTCGGGAATATCCACTTTTGTTTCTCATCTAATTCCTTTTGTTATTGTTTGAACTGCTGTCAGTAACGTCACAGGCAACCTTGTGAGGAGGAACCAGAGAAAAATGACTTGGAGTCTCACTCATCCAGCCTCCAACTCTTCCCACCTCTCAGTCCCTGCCACGGAGACCGTCCATGCTCATTACACTTCACACCATTCCAAACCCCGATGTTAAGAAGTAGGGCTGTGTAAATTCACTTGATAGTGTGAACTCATTGGTGTTTTGTAATCTATATATTATATATGTTCATACATGTGTATATATTCTCTATAGATGTATATCTGTAGAGAGTATACATATATCCAGTAAAAAAGGTTCACATATGCAATTTCCCTTTTTAAAAAGTATTAATATGCCACTAGTTGCTATCCCTTTTCAGGTAATAGAGAAGCAAGTGCTACTAAGTTTTAAAAAGGTCTTTAATGATAAATGAGCAAATTAATGAAAATTTAATAAAAATGGCACAGCAGCTTACTCTTTGCCATGCTAAGTCAGGAGTGGGCTGCAACTCCATTCCTCAATCACCAGAATGATATTGAATCTAAAATGTAAATGGTTTCTGTCCACATTGCAATCTAATAACCAGCTGTTTGCTTTCCTTCCAGCACCCTGCTGCCCAACCATCTCTTACTGAGGGCAGGAAGCACTATTAATCATTCTTTTGCTCATTATTGAACTGGATTTTTCTCTGAGTCTCTGGCCCCAGAGGGCCTGGGGAAACCTGCTTAGGCAGACCACCCAGGATTCCACAGAAAAGTGGTCAGTCTGAGTGCAGGTGGTTGGTCTCCCGCTCAGGTTTCTGTTAAGACCCATTAACTCTGCCTTGATGGGCACTTAAGATCATTAACTCCTTCGTTCCCCAGCCTTCCAGGCACTAACATTTTTTAATGTTCCAGGTGAATTATTTCTATTCAGAGTCCTGGCCACTAGCAGGTCTGGTTGTTATGAGAGAACACCGACCCAGACAAATTACAGGATAGGATCCAACTCAGGGCCAAGCAATTCCAGCAGGTACCTCTTAGAAAACTGCCACGTGCTCTGTGTCACAGAATTGAAGATACAGCTGTTTTCAGGGGCTTTGGGAAGACCTCTGATATCTCAATGGCTTCCTCCACTAGTTTCCCAATGGGTGAAAATTTGCCACTATAGCTTTATTCCTTTTTGCTTAATGTTTTGCCACCTGTAAAAATGCAAATACCCTTGGGAGAATCAGCATATGAAAGCTTATGACTGAAGTAAACGTTTGAATGAGAAAGCTGGCCAGATTCATCTTAAGTATTATAGTCTTTGATGGAAGCTGTTGAAAATGCAAGAGGAGGGGATGGAGTAAAGGCAGATGGAGGTGGCAATAAGAAAAAGGAAGAAGGGAGACTGGATTTGCTGAAAACATTTCTTATTGTTAGTAAAGGTTATGAGAAATCAAGCTTTGTTTTTGGTGGGGGGGGGAGAGAGAGAGAGAGAGAGAGAGAGAGAGAGAGAGAGAGAGAGAGAGAGAGAGAGAGAGAGAGAGAGAGAAAGGCTGGAGGGAAAGAATGAGTGTGTCCAGGCATCAGAAACTAATGAGAGACTGCTAAGATACAAAATTGATTTACCTTAAATACAAGCTCTGGACAAAAAAGAGACGATGATTTCTGTAGAGCAGACACCAAGGGAGGAAAGAGGTTGATGTCTTCATAGTAAATTTCTGTTTAGTAGTATTAGTAGTGCAGGTAGCAATGAATACTTTTGTTTTAAAAATCATTCAGTTTGTTTGTTGGCATCTTCTCCCTTTTTCCGCTAATATCTCCAAGGATGTGCATGAAGCTTGGGGACTTAGTACATATTTGTTGGCTTGAACTGAAATTGAAATGCTGCTAAACAATTTTTCTTAAGCCTGCTTAGACAATATTACTACCATAAGAAATAGGCCCAGGAATGCTGAATCCAGAATTCAATGAAAGTGAAGCTCTTTTCACTGGATTTAACCACCTCTCTGATGTCAGTGCACCCTCCCCTGCATAGAGCATGGTTGTCATTGCAGGGGAGGAAAAATGTCTCTTTCTTCTACCCCCTAAGTTCTCGGCTGGGGCCCCTGGTAACACCAGACATATTAACCAGAGAAAAGCATACACATTTATTTAATATAAGTTATATGTGAGCTTTCATAAAGAAATGAAGCTCACATATAACAAAGAAGGAGTTGAACCTGAGTGTTTTCATGCTAAGTTTGATGAAGTGTGGGAAAATGGAAAATGTGATAGGACAAAAAAAGGCTATGAGCTAAGAGTAGTAAACTAGGGGGGAAAGTAGTAAACTAGGGGGGAATATCCCTGTCTGTTTGGAGATCAGGATGCTCTTTTCCTCCGAGTGTAGGGGAGGGCAATTCTCACATGAGAATCGTATAACCTGCCTCAGGGGAAGTTGAGAAAATCTTCCTGTATATGCCATTTCTCAAATTCCTCCAGGTTGAAATAGTCAATGTGCCAAAATGCCATATTTGGGGGTAGCATGTCCTGTACCCCATCATCATCTTCTGTGCAGTTCTACTTCTCACTTATGACCTCTACATATCCTGTTGTGTCACATGAAGCCCCATTCCTCGGGCCTTCAGGTTTGCTTTTTATCTAGGAGACTTTTCAGCATCTCTTCTCACTGCAGCTTAGAAAGAAAAACCCAAATTTCAGTGTCCTCTGTTAGACTTTTCTCAACTGATAAAAACTGTGGTTAGCACTGGGCTCTTCACCTTCCTTTGGACTCCCATGCAGCAGTCCTGAACCCAGAACCTCAACATATATTGAATAGAACTTTGATACAGAGAGATTTAAGGAATAACGTAGATGATGACAGGGAGGAGATGTGGTGATGGCATGAATGAGGGGGGTGACCTTGGGTGAGGAGACTGATTGCTAACACCAAGGTTCTTGATTTGAAGAATTGATTAAATGAAACCTTCACCTCTGAAGAGAGAAACAGGGACTTGGACGTAGGTAAGGCCTCATCCAGATGTAATTGAAGCATATTAAGAGTCATTTTGGGGCCAATTCCATAATCAATATTGAAGTAATACTATATGATAAACCAGGAGCTACCTCTAAGTTAGGATCTAGTGTAGCCCACAAGAACTGTTCGAAAAACACTGGGGACAAAACTGGCCATACCTCTTACTTGTTTTTCTTTAGTGAGACCTTCATTTCTTCTTTTTGTGTCCACTCCCGGGAGTTTACACAGCCTCATGGAGGAGGAGGTCTGAATTCTCTATCCAATCAGGATAAATCTGGAGTTTGGTTTCTGTGATGCTACACAGTGTGGTTACGCTTGAGCCTCGTTCAGACCACAGTGATGCTGATCCCTACTGGCTAAGTCCTTTCACTAGCCCCCAAGGTCCTCAGACCTCAAGGTCCTCAGACCTCATGGGCATCTTCAAGAAAGGATGGTGGGAGGATGGAAGAAGAATAGCTAAGCTTAGCTAAGCATGCCCAGGATCATCTTGGATCATCCCAGAGTCACCACTCTAAGGGGACAGGTCTGTCAACGCCATTTATGTGTCCCCCAAGGCACTCAAAAGCGCCCAGGCTCACTGCATCAAAGATAATCTAGTCAGCCCCTCCTGCCAAGGTCATGAAACACCTGTTTGTCTGTTTTGTGAATCTGTCTTCCAGTTGTTAGGTATTTCTTCCTTCTCAGCTCTTGAAACACAGAAGAGCTCCTTACTACCCTTTCTTTGAAAATAAAGCTAACCAGTTTTCCAGGAAAGGTTCCAGTCCTATCCACCTTCATCATTTCTGAAGATGGGAGGGTGGAGCTAAATTTTGTGGCTCAGATGTGAATTATCCTCATAAGAATCATCTAGGAGACTTTTCAGCATCTCTTCTCACTGCAGCTTAGAAAGAAAAAGCCAAATTTCAGCGGTCTGCCCATCTACTTTTAGGTACCTTCAGAGGTGATTTTGTTAGTACTGCCTTGAAATCCTTTTGGTGCCTCTACATCAAATTTAAAGTGCATCTGTAGGCATGGTATGAGCCAGGGCTTTTCAATTTTAGTGGTTCTTTATAAGAATGGTTGATAGAGATTTTTTCAGTTGGAAGAGATTTAGAGATGATCTAATTCAGGGCAAGCAAATAGACTTAAGAATAACTTCAATTTTCTTTCCCGTGTCATACATTGCTAATCAATCATAGAACTCTTTCCTGATGAACCTTTATTCAGTCTTGTAATTCTTTCCAATTTAACACTCTAGGAAGACACTCACAAGTGATCAGAGTTGATAAGCAAGGTGAAGCCAACTTGCCAGGAGCTCTAGCCTGGTTTTCTTTGAGAGAGATAGAGGGCGGGGGGAACCAATGCTAAACACTAGCGCTTTAAGTATCAGTATGATAATATGTTGAATGCAAACATGAATGTTTAAAACTCAGGTGTAAATTATTATATTGGTGCACATTAATCATCCCGAGAGTTCCAAAGGCTGCTGTCACCAGTTTAAAGAACTGTACCTCAGTGGCTGTTTGTCTCAGATTTAGCCCTTGGCTAATGGAAAGGAACAGACAGGAAGTACAAGTAAGTTATTAAATAAAAATGTTTCAAGTACTTTTGCATTTACAAAGTAGCTCAGTGATCTATAAATTGACTGAACTTGGCTTGGTTTAACTTTGCCGAATATTGTCATCATCTTTGACTCACTGATACTATATGAATTCTCGGCTTCTCTGTCATGGTCATTTGTTCTTTTGGTGGAAATAAATGTTCTTTTTTGGCACTTTTCATCAGCTTCCTTTTCTCTAACCTTTCTTTTTACTGACTACTTTTCTAAGCATGAAGTTCAACCGCTGGAGATTTCACTGACATCCACCTGCAATCATAGTCTTTGGAGGATGGAAATAATTAAACTAGATGATATTCATATCTCATATCTTTTTATAACTTCATATACTTTAATACACCCACAGCGACAGGTAAAAGTGAGTCAAGATTTCCATAAAGAGACATTTATTTCACCTTGTGTCTAATTGAAAATGCAAAATAAAAAGTGAAATTTAGAGATGAAACCACACTGGAATGCAAGCTCTTGCAATGAATGACTTTGCTTCTCAGAAAAATGCATAAATGAACCTATTGTTTAATATTATAAAACCTATCTCCTTTTGTTTTTGTTGGGAGGAGGGAAAGGAATGGATATTTACTAGTTGTGTGAGCTTGGACAAATTTCTCAATGTTCTGGGCCTGAGTTTTCTCATCTGTGAAATGAGGAGATTGAATTACATTATTTTAGTATCTCCTCAAGTTTTAAAATTACATGATTCAGTTCTGGAAATCATGGATCCATGAGAGCTGACTGCCCTGGGAGGAAGCTACATTTTCAGAAGATGCCCCAACTTAACTTATGATGTTCATTATTTTCCTTGTTCTGTTACAATGATTGGAATATCCATGTCTAGGAGGTACGTAATAATTCTCCCTTGGATAGATTTTGCTAAAGTTTTTATCCTTGTATTAGTTCTCTAAGCAGTGCCATTTACGACGTGTGAGGTTTCAGCTGTCTACATTTCACAATCATGTTTTCCTACAAGCAGTCCTGGTCCCCTTAGTGTGTCTTCTTGAGCAGAGGGAGTAAGCAGCAGTGAATTTAGAGAGCTCTGCAAAAAGCTAGGCCAGCTCGCGAAGAATCTTATATGCCATAAGAGAGATACTTGGACCTCTCAGCACCTTATTAGGAAGGTGATGAGAAGCAATCAATAACTTTTAATGAGAGAAGAGGTGGTGGTGAGAAAGAAATGATCTGATTTATATTATGGAGAGAAAGCTCTGGCATAAAGTAGAAAACAAATTGGTGTGCAGACAGCCTCCAATCAGCGCGGCCAGTTAAGATGCTATGGAAATCGTCCAGGCAGAGGATGAAAAGGAAACTAAAGTAGGACCGGTGAAGATCAAGAGAGGGGTGTGACTGCAATAGTAATTTAGGCTGTTTAATAACCAGTTTTTAGTTGTTTCGTAGTTGTGGATGGTCAGGGAAAGAGGGAAGTTGATGATGACCCTTAGGTTTTTGTTTGGGGAAACTGGGGAGATGATGGATATTTCGGTAGAGAAAACAATGGGCTCAATTTTATGTGTGGTGGATGAAAGTATAACTGGCATTTTCCCAAGAGAGGAAAGAGGAAGAGGAGGGGAAATGTTGACTAGAGCAGAGGAAGGAAAAGAATCCAGCAAGAGAAGGTGGAGATCTTAACACAGCTGTGAGCTTCACAATACTTCTTAGGGCTCTTGTCACCCGTGGCCCTTGGCTTGCTCAACTGACTAAACAAACACTTCATACCACAGGGATCTTACACCATGGGAAAGACAGACAGAGAGAAATAATTAAACCATTGGATGAGCTAACATCATGCTTCTCTGTATCCCTGATACCAAGTATGACGCCTGACAAATGGTAAACCACTTTGTACTTATTGAATAAATAGGTAAATTAATAAAGTTCTATAATATGAGTATGGAAAACATGATATGGGATGATTGAAGAAACAATGAACTAATTTTGAATGGAAACTAAAAGTCAGATAATATTTAACACAGAAGGTGGCATATAATATGGGTCTTGAAGGCAGAGAATGGCTGAGAAACAATGAAGGTAAAGGGAATGGCATTTGTAAAGACATGTTGGTATTAAAGTGAATCTATCCTTTATTCTGAGCTCTTGAGGACGAGGGATAACATTTTAAGAAGAGTGGTGTTGAGCTCTATTGTAGGATGGATTATCACAGGGGGATCTTCTTTTTAATTCTTAAAAAACGACATTCACTCTTGATACTATGCCTCTGTTTTGTGGTTTGTACAATTGCTATATTATTATACTTTGTGCATAAAATATTAATAAATAGAAATGGTGTGCAAAGTTTCTCCCACTGAAATGAAACAGGGAAAATAATTCAACTAAGCTGTTTCCTCAACGGTAAGTGAATGATGCTTTTATGTGAACAACAGCATCAATACTGATGAGTAAACCCTGGTGATATTTAAAGACCTTAGTTTTGGAATGAATATGTGTGGACTAAATTAGGTTTTAAAAACTATTATTATTTTTTTAAAATAAACTGTAGAGCTAAAGAGCCATAAATATACATGTTTCCAGTCTTCCTCCTTTCAGTCTCAGACAATAGTCTGGAACTGTCCGAAGGTATCAAAGTTTTGATATCTTGCTGCAATTTATTTATACAAAATAAGAGAAACAAGATTTCCTAGATAATTTGTCACATACATTCCCTTCTTTACTAATCAAATATTGTTTAATGTGTTTTATTTGTCAAGTATAATATTATGTATCATGAGAAATATTCTAGCTCCAGAGGAACTTGCAGACAGGAAGAGAAAATTAAGTCTAATGAAAATCAACAACCAAAATTTGTGATTCTTATTATTAAAGTTCAATAGACCCAATAAACTTTAATTTAAAAAAAGTTCAATAGAATTCCCAAAGAAATAAATTCTCCTTTTATCTACTTGCCTTGTTGCATGATGGTAACAAACACTTTATGACACCCAAGAGCCTACTGTATATATCTGAAGAATTTATATTTTTTTTACCTTCCGCTCCTGGACCTCTACGGGAATACTTTGGAGATATTGAAGGTTCAGTTCCGTACCACCGCAATAAAGCAAGCTGTAATCGTTTTGCTGGTGAAGGGTCCGGTCTTCAGTTTGTAAAAACAAAACAAAACAAAACAAAAAACCCGCCACATCTGTGAAGCACAGTGAAGCAAAATGCAATATGCCTGTATTTACACCCTGATTTATTTTTCAATAGAGTTGCTTTTATGAACACTTTCAGAAGGCAAACAACAAACATGTATCAAGCGCTTCCTGTGTATCCATCACCTTGCCAGTTATGTTGGAGGATTCTGAGATGAAAAAGACCTGTACCCTGCCCTTCAGGTGCTTTATTTGGGAATGGGAAGAGTGGGAGAAAGTTGGGAGTTCATCAAGTACTGAAATGACTCTGCTCTAAGCAGAGTGAATCAAGAATCGCAGAAAGTAAATCCTATGAGTGAAAGCTGTAGTCAGAAACTATAGTTCAAAGCATCAGAAACAATAATAGTGAGAACCATCTATGTATCAGGTACCATGAGAAATGAAAAGGCAGAGGACATGGGTCTCAAAAGTCTTCATAGAAATAAAAGAGCAAAAAGGAGATTTACTAAATATTTTTTATTTGAATGGATCCTAGTAAACTGTCAACTTACCTGTTATAAAGCAGTATCTTGAAAGGTTCAATAAAGCCAGTATTGTGTTCTATGATCTTTTCCTACCCGAGCTTGGGCTCAGGGCAATTGTCCCTCTTGTCTGAGACTCAAGTATTTTTTTGGGTGCAGACAGCTTGTTGGTCTTCTTTTGAGATCAGCGACAGCTCTTATTAGCACACTGCTGCCGGCTCATTTCTAGCACCTGCCACCCACCACTAAGTGTATGGGTGGAACTCAGTTTCTGTGTGACTCACCGCTATGACTCCTGGGAGTAAGTGCAGCAGAGCAGCTCTTTGTGGTTCTCATAGTAAGGCCACAACTTGTTTCCAGTTTAGGTGCTTTGAGTGGATGATTTAAACTGCAAGCTTATATCTGTGTCTCTGTAGGGTTGGCCTCCTAGCTGTTTCAAAGGTTCCAGGGATCCAGCTGACATTGCAGGTCAGTCCAGGGGCTCATGAAGGAAGTTTATAGGCTTAGGAGTCTTGGCCCCACCCTTAGAGAGAGATTCTTTTTCAACTGGCCTGGGCAAGAGATTTTTAAACACTCCCAGGTAATTCTTATATGTAGACAAGTGTGAGAACCACAGAGTGCTCGCCATGGAAGCATCTGTGTTCTGGGATCCCTTCCTCCCTAGTTCTGAGAAAGCTTGGCTGCTCCTCCAGGGTAGGAAGCATGGCTTTACCAAATCCTACTATTCTAGGGAGAATCAGTTATAATATTTGGAGATCATTTTTAAAATATCATGTAAATATTTTGCTCACAAGTCAATAGCAATTTGTCAGATGTCCTCAATCCTTCCATTGACAAATATTTCTTGGGTACCTGTTACGGCAGCCACTGTCCAGGATGAATGTATGCAAGCATTAGAAGGACTCTCTTCTGCTAACAAGAAGTTCATAGTATGTTGGAAAGAAAACAAGCTTCAGAATCAGAAAATACTTTGAGTGTTGACTCCACTATTTATTTGTTGTGTGACCCTCAGCAAGATAGAGCCCCCAGACTTCAGATATCACATCTATACAATTGACACATATATATATATATATATATATATATATATATATATATATATATATACATATTCATGGTACTATATATTAGGATTAAAAGTCATACACACAACACACGCACACACACACATATGTACACATAAATATCCACTTACCAACCACAGGCTTACTCTATAGTATATACTAAGCAAAATATTTTGTGTATTTTTCTTATTAAACCCCCACGATAATCTAGTTATAGATGAGGAAACTGAATCTTAGAGAGGCTAAATAATGGTTCACAGTCACACATGTGGAAAGCTACAGAGGGAGGATTTGTCTGATAAGGTGGTAGACCATTTTAATCATACCCCCCACCCCCCACCCCCGATGAATCACACCTCCCTGTGTCCACACACCTTTGCAATCAATATGCAGTTACTGCTCCTCCCAAGAGATGGAGTCTTTTTCTCTATCCCCTTGGCCATGTGGTGGACGTGACATTGTGGGAATTCCAGAGCCTAGGTCTTAACAGACCATGCAGCTTCTGCTCTCGTGGTCTTGGAGCCTTGAGACTACCATGCTGTGAAGAAAGCCAGTCTAGCCCACTGGAGAATGAGAGACCATGCAGAGGTGAACAATAGTTCATCTGCTGACAGCCAGCACCAATTTCAGTGCATGTGAGTGAGACTTTGGGGCCCACCAGCTGCAGACAAGCTGTCAGAGGACTTCAGCTACCTGAGTAACCCCCATGAAACCAGCAGAACCATCCACCCGATCCTTAGAATTGTGAGAACTAACAAGCCACTGAGTTTTAGGGTGGTTTATTATACATCAATATACAACTGAAACGGAGACCAAAGCCCTTGCTGTTAACCACTTTTCTAGAAAAAAATATAAAATATTAGTATATGGCTTGACACATAGTAGGCATTCATTACATGATCATTCTTATTATTAGGTCAGGAGGCAAAGCACACACAATCAAAGATCTCACTAACGGCAACAGACGATAAATGACAATGGGTTAAACAAACAGATGCTGTGGGAATTTGGCAACATTGACTTTGGGCTGGAAGGAGAGGGTGGTAGCATTGGCGCTAGCCCTTAAAGCTCGCAAGTATTTGATGAACTTGTAGAAATCTCATTGTCCTGCAAAACTTTGCCTGCCTCAGCTTATGCTCACTAAATTTACCACCACTGCCCCCTTCTTTTTACTGCTTCTCATATTATTAATGTGAAAGAACATGAGGCCCTACTAGCACACCCCAAAGTTACAGAATTCTATTAAAAAACAAGGAAATTCTATTAAAAACAACTGCCACAGAAGAAGATAGTTTAAATAGAATACAGGCAATTACCTGAAGGCCTGTTCCCTGATTTCCCTTGGGCAGTTTTCTGGAAGGTGCTGGCATATGAGTAAGTGCACAATTTCATGACTGGGAGAGAGGGTATCAGAGACAGGATTTTCTTTTTTCTTTGGGGAAAAAAATAAGGCAGTTCCACATAAAAATCTTTTAAACTGTCTCAGTAACTCCAATGATCTTGAATTTTTAGGACATCCTGGAATACTTCAGAAAGTGTTTCAAGTCATTACTGTTTTGATATTGCCAAGAGGTTAGTCTAAGTGTCATCGCCTTTGACTGTAATTTTTTTTTAGCCAAAAGATAATTTAATCATTAAATGGCAATTTGGTCCAATAAGCAGGAGTAAGGCAATATCAGCATGAATTTCAAAAACCTGCTAAGAGCTATAAATATAGCCTGCAATATTTTGCAATATCTAAAGTGTTTGGCCTAATGTTGAACATGCTCCATTGTTCAAACCAGCTGTGTTCTTTCACTCTTTCATTTCTATGAAACTCGGATAAAAGCTGTCAAAGCAAACGCAGCAGCAGCAGCAGACTTTCTTGCTGAAAAGTTCTGTGTACATAGTACGTAGCAATCTCAAGATGGAACTTTGAATGTTTCAAACCAGAACAAAATCTTCATCTAATTATAAGTGAACTATATTAAGCACAAAAGCCAATTTCAAATTATACTGAACAAAGTTACATTTTACTCTTTGCTTTCAAAATGCATTTATCGCAATTTCACAAACTAATTGCAAATTCATTTTGCTTAATTTTCTTAGGTTATTTCTTTTATTGCTTTCAAGTGCTCTGCATATTTCTGAACCATCGAAATCCATAAGGGAGATTTAGAGGAGCTTTTCTTGTTGTTGTTAATTTGTATTTAAAATTGTAGAATGGGAAATGAATCATTCTTTCTGTTTCTTATTCTTGGATTAATGGGTGACCACTAAACCAGTTCCAGTTATTATAGACACAATTCAGAATCGAGGGAGAAAAAATACCAATGATGAGCACATTTGAAAAACTAGATTTGGAGAAAGACGTTACAATTTTAGAGGCAAACTCAAATGGAGCTGTAGGTAACTGACTTCCATTTATACCATTTATACGATGGCAGGACTTGGGGTTCTTAAACAGAGATGGCTCTCCATTTTCTACCAACCTTGATCATTGACCGTATAGATTAACTGCGGCAAACAGTTCATCAAAGGCTGGTGATTTTTGTTTGCTGTGTAATTCCAGTTTGTCTTTCCCAGTTACATAGTGTGTCTAGAATAAAACAATTCCAAATTAAACTCTAAAACTCCTGCTTTCTAAAGTCATAAAGTCAACTTTCTAAAGTTGATAACATTAAAAAATTTATTTTTTAACTTTATTTTTATGTTCTGCCTCCTCTTGCACCATTAGTAGGGATGGTGGATAATGGCCAGGACGGTGTAGCATGCATGATTTCGTTTCAGTGATTTCACAGACAAAGTGCATTTCTGGAAGGATTGAATTCACAGTTTAATGTAGAGTTTCTTCATAGATATTCCAGAGTGAAGGGTTAGCTCCTAGAGTCTGCACTCTGGTCTTAGGAATGTGTGTGTGTGTGTGTGTGTGTGTGTGTGTGTGTGTGTGTGTGTGTGTGTTGTGTCTGCTGTGGGTGTGGAGGGAGGAAGGTTTCCGCAACAGGGAAGGACGGGGGCTAGGGGTTAGTACAGGAATCAGTTCTGTATTTTCTCTGCTGCACTGGGGGAGATATGATAGTTACTGGCATTGGATTTCTAGGCCCACATGTTTAATAGTATTACTCTATCTTCCTGTGGCTGAGTAAATTGTTTATGTGCTTGCTAATTAATTGCCCCCAAATAATAAGAAATGTGTGCACTTCATTCTACACTTTGTGGATTCCAGCAGTTTTTGCTTCAGGGGAATGTGATCAAATTGTAATAACAACCTACATTTACATGGCACCTTTAGTACTTTCATACGAAAGGAACCAAAACTACTTTAAAATTCCTCTGCATAGATGTAAGAGCTATAGATATCTTTCCTTAAATGTCCTGAAAAACCATCTTTCCTATCAAATCCAGCCATTCTTAAATCATAGTGATAAAAAATGAAAAGTATTATCATTTCCTTGGTTGAGGTTGGCATTAATCAAAGATGTTGGATTTATGAATCTAGAGATCTAATTCAGGATTATTTTGGTGCCAGCCCTGCTCTTGTTTGGCTCAGCTCCTTATGGCCATCTAGTCTACCACGTGTCCTAGGACTGGTCCCCTTGTCCTCCTCCCCTTCCTTCTCCTCCTCATCTCCCTCCCTGTCTGTCTCCTCCTCCTCTTTCTCCTCCTCCTCCTTCTTCATGAATAAGGCGACCTGATCCTTCTCCATGCTTAGCTGATAGCCAAAGTTATGGCATTGCTCTCACTTAGCAACTATTGGCTTTTCAATTCTTACTGAAAACAGCATCTCAAGCTTTCTGTTGCCCAACTCTTACCCAACTCTCAGATGAAAGAAATGGTAGTCACACAGAATGGCTTGGAGGATGTCCACATTACTCCTTTCTCCAGATACTTAAATATTTACCCTTAAGATCAATTCAAACCACACGAGAGCTGGGTAGTTAGTTTTAAGTATTTTATTTCACTCTCTCAGGAGGTGTTTTCCCCCTGAATTTTATTTACTAGTTTATTTTTCTTATTCAAGAATGATTTTGGACAGCTGCTCTTATTGAGCTGTGCTCCGCTGCTGCGTCATCCTCATCTAGATCGAGGGAAGTTGGGAGACAAGGTCATGTGAAACTTGTTGTATGGGTCACAGGAGTGTTGCTACAAAGTCCCTGGCGTCACACAGTGTTCTCTTTATGTAGATGGGGGTGGAGAGAGAGGACGCTATTCCTCTCTCTGGTCTCAGTACTAGGAAAGGCTCGGCTTCTTTACAGGAACTGTATTATTTTTATATCATTGACACTACCAATCATATCATACTTTTCTTTGTTTGGCTGCTCACAAGCTCATAGCCAAATGTATAGTTCACTTCTAGGAGATGTGCAAACTTCATATAGCCTGTATTTCTTTGCACTAATCTTTCTCCCGGATTTATTTTATTTTTCTACTCCCCTGTTATGGTTTTAACAGGATTTACTAGATGTATTTTTGAGTCTCTCTAATATCCTTTTCAAATAGGAAGCAGTAGATATAAATAAACAAATAAATAACAAGGAAAAGCACTCTGTGGACCCCCCTGGGTGCCTGGATTATTTCCCCTACAGCCAAGACAGGGCGCCCTCAGTGCTGCCAGACTGTGTGGCATCCACAAACCTCATCCCTGGGGGCCTGGGTTTCAGACATTGCGGCCAAATATTCTACTCAGATGTCCAAGAGGAAAAGGTGGTCTGAGCCCAAGTGGGCAAATTCCAGTCTTCTCCCTCCCCATGTCGGATACCAAAGTCTTAACGAATGAACGAGAATATTTGAAATGAATTCCAGTTTCATAAATCCTCTGATGAAGAGATCACAGGAAGCTCAGAATTGCCCGGTCTACATGGATTATGGCTCGGATATTCCATAGAAAAGGACCTGCTCAGTCAGGAGGGAGGAGGCCGAGTCAGATGCTCGATGTCTAACATAGGTTGGTCTGTCCTCAAGTTGGGACAGTGAGTCGTGGGCTGGCTGATGGAAGAGAGAGCTGGATGGCACAGTACTGTCTCTGGGGACTCTTCTTCATGGTGTAAGCAAAACAATTGCCATCAGGATTCCCAGAAGTGTCTCGGGCCAGAAGAGGCCCAGGAAATGTGTGTGACCTACGGGCTGGCAATCTATGGCAAGACATTTTAGAAAGCGGGGAATCTCAGGTAGTTGGCAGAGGACCACTGACCTTGGAATCAGTGAAATGATTTCATTTTCCCCCTTGCATGCCTGGGAAGCTTTTAAGCCTTTTGCAACAATTCACGGCTATGTATGCAATTGTTGCACTGTTGGGAAGGTAGGAATAATGACGCCAAATTGCAAACATGGGCCCAGAAAGTTGCTGTGGTCCCGCTCATGTCCTAATTCTGCATTGTACTAGGGTTCTGGCAAGAAGCTGATTGGGAATTGTTTGTTTTGGAGTGTCAATAATGGGAAGCAGTCCAGGTACACAAAAATGGGCCTAGAAAAAAATTTTATTTCTTTACATTGACTCTGTTCCAGGAGTAAAGTTTTGTCCATCTTTGAGATCTAATTTTACTTTTAAAAAATTTGGACAGAAAAAGAAGAGAACCGCATACCATCACAACCTCTCTTACCAGCTTCTGCAGACATAAAAGATAGAACATTTTATAGCTATGAGTGATTTGCTGGAGATTACCCAGGAAGTAGAATAAGTGGGATTGGGATATCTGAGCAGCATTTTGAATTTTCTGAGAGAAGATGATAAGGTAATAAAAGCTGAGATCAATCTAGAAAGTCTGGCTAGAATTGAAGACCCCACTGCCGAGCCTGATCAGCCACAGTTTTCAGTCCTTACATGAGTTCCAAGTGACAGCAGGGAGCGGTGTCCCCTGCTCCCCAAACACCAAGCAGTCATGGCTGTTCTAACAGCAGCCTCCACAGATGACTCCATGCCAGCTGGGGGTCAGTGAGAGGTGAATGCAGGTCT
Organism: Rhinolophus sinicus; assembly: GCF_057876585.1. Classification (NCBI taxonomy): domain Eukaryota; kingdom Metazoa; phylum Chordata; class Mammalia; order Chiroptera; family Rhinolophidae; genus Rhinolophus; species Rhinolophus sinicus. Next base: position 122,346,572 of record NC_142503.1, read on the forward strand.
GCAGTCTGCACACCTGGGGCTGGCTGGAGGCCTTTGGCACTGTCTCCTGTTTACATGAGTCAGAGCTCAGAGATCCCTTGGCTTCCCGCCTGATTTCTGAGACACAGCCAGCTCGGAGAGGCCAACCAGACCGAGCTCTCTGGACTACACCAGACAAAGCAGGCCCTTGGTTTTGACCATGGTCCAGATCTCTAGGAGCCCAACCTTCTTCTTGCAGCATTATTCGACTTCACTGTTTATAACAAGATGTCACTTAAACCAGCTCCTCTAGTCACTTGAGATAAACAGCACAGAGGGAGAGAGAGAATTGAAGGAGAGTAATAGAAAAATATGTGCTTTTAGCTGAGACTTTCAGCGACTCATTTTGATTTTCAAAATAACCCCCATTTCTGAATTCTGAATTTCTGGGAGAAAGATGACAAAACTAATGATTGCCATTTAGGTTTTCCAGTGGCTCATTGATGCTGGAAAATAAGAATTGAAAGAGCAGACACAGGATTGGGATGAGATCAATTTTGGTCTTTCTTCTCCCCATGATCACCACAATGGTGCTATTTTGCATAGGTGGGTGTCTTCTGCATCTTCATGCCCTGCTTTGAACCCCAGCCAGGAAGATGGGAATAATTCCCCACTTTACTTCCATTACAATTATTTTAATACAGAGTAACATTTTATAGTCTTCTATTCAACAGATATTTGAATACCTACTTTACATAAAACACTGTGCTAGTCACATGAACCCTACAAGATAAATGGAATGGCCTTTGACTTACAGTTGAACAGGGAAGCTATGACACTTGGTTTGCTGTGACACATGCATTGGAAAAGTTGGAAGTAAAGCTCTCCAGATGTTCAGAGAAGCTGGAGGAAATTTTCACTGAGCGGTTAGAAAATGTTTCCTTACAACTGTGGCTTTTACGGCTAGGCCTTGAGAGATGTATAGCATAGAATTTAGAGTTAAAAGTGAGGAAGGACATTGTAGGAACAGGGATGACATGAGCTAAGGCCAAGGGCTAGTTCAGGGAGCAGACACTGGTCCAAGCATAGAGTATATAACAATATTAATCACAGCCTATCCTTAGTATATTTTGTGGTTTTCATATGTTTCCCCCCTATATTATGACAGTTGAATCTTTATAACAGCTCCATAAGGTGGGTCTATGATTGTTGAGGACCAAGTTAAGGAATTTATTCCTACTCATCGAGCAGCAGGGAATCACAGTACATATTTCTTCAAAGAGTGATGAATCTGAGTTGGGCGTAATGATGGGCAACCCAGCAGAAAGGATCTTTGCAGCCTGGATTGCAGTGGGACAGTCTGGAGTTGGGGAGACCATTTCTGAGGCTATGGTGGTAGTGTAGACTGGGAAGGAAAGAACAGAAAGGAAAGGATTGGAAGAAGATACATTTTCAAGGTAGAATTGCAGGTCAATTGGAAGTAGCTTGAATGCTTCAAGGAGGACTCAAAAACTAATGTTTGATGAAATTCTGTGCTCTGACCCTTCCTTAGTTAGAATTAATTGCTCTTTATCTGTGTTCTCAGAAGATTCTGAGAACTTTATTTAGTACTTCTTTCTGCCACATTTATTGTTATTTTACATATCTGGTACTCTCATTAGATAGTAAGCTTCTGGCAGGTAAGGATTGTGCTATTCCTCTTTGTCTTTCCTCTGGAGGAAGCATATAGTTTGGTGACTTGCACATAACTAGTATTTAATAAACACTTGCTGTATTTAACTAAAGTTTGGCAGTGAAAGACAAAAGGAAAGCTTAAAGCAGCAGGTTTGTAGGAAAGGGTTTATTTACTTATGTTAAGAAACAAGTGAGAGATGGTAGAACATCCAAGTTGGGGTCAAACGTGGTTTAAATCCTGGCACTTCTCAATTATTTTGTACATGACCTTGGCCAAGTCACTTAATGTTTTTAAGGCTTACATTCCACCGTAAAATTTAAAAATGAAAAATCAGGTCAACCATTGAGGTTGCTGTGAAGACTAAATGAAACAGGTATGCAAATTGTCTAACACAATGTGGGCACGGAGGAGATTTTCAGCAATGTTAGTTCATGGCCAGGTCTGCTCCAGCTTCCTAACTTGACTGTGTTCCTAGACACATGGGGAGAAGATTAAGAGATGGGAAAAATAAGAGAAAGAAGAAATGACAGAACACGTTTCCATCCGATGGAGCAGGCAGAGGAAGTGTTTTTGAAAAGAAAGGCAGATACTACTTCTCTTTAAATAGGCACAAAGGAGAAAAAGAATAGTAAAGATTTAAAGAAATTCTGTTAAGTGAAGAACAGGGGTTCTGGGGACACTAATCTCAGAAAAGTTGGGAGAAAGATGATCTTTTGGAGGTGAACGGTGGGGAGGGGATGTACGTGGGGGTGGGTACTGGAAGGTAGTAGATAATATTTGGAAAACTGCTATGGGTATTGGGACAAGGAATTGACAAAACAAGAGAAGGATTGCTTAGCAGTAAGGAGGGTCAGTAAAGTCTGGATGGCATGAGTTTGCTGTTGACAAGGCATTAAAAAAGCACGAGTCCAAAGTGTTACTGCTCAATTCCATTTATGGAGCACTTATTAGTGCTTTTGAAAGCGTTAGGCTGGCACAGATGGGCTCTCAACTGGGGAGTGGGACAGAGCTGGAAAGATAGAAGGATAGAGATGGATTCTGTCAAAGAAGGCTATATCAGTATATTCTGTCAAAGAACCAGAGTATCTTGCCCAGTCTAATGTTGTGTTATATCTGGGAAATATTTTAGAGATTATCGAGTTCAACCCAAACTTAGGTGTGGGAACTGAGAGTAACTTGTAAGAAATTCTTTTACTAGGAGGCAGTGTGGTAAAATGGTTACGAGTGCGACACTAGAATCTGACTTCTGGGACTTGAATTCCAGCCGCGTGACCTTGGGCGATTCTTAGCCTGTATAAAACTTATGCGATGCCTGGGGTGGAATAGTTACTTCATAAATGTTATCTAGACTCTGGTCTCCTGATTTTTGTCCACTGTTCTGTCTGCCACGTGGAACTACTTTGTTATCCAACAGACCTCCTTGACAGCTGACTGTGGGTCTTTTTTTGGTGTCCTCTTTCCTTTCTAAACCATATTAGGTATATTGGCCCTATGTTTCTTAGAATTTGCATTCTTAACCCTCGACACAGCAAATTTCATTTTCAATGTTCTCATTGAAGGTACACAGTGCCTTCGCAATGAGCATGATCTTGCTTGAAACAGTTGTAATGAATAATCTTTGTATATAATTTATGAAGCCAGTCTCATTTCTTTTGGCCATATAGCTTTTACAACCACTTACTTTTGAAGACAAATCCAAATTTTCTTAACTCTGAACTCTCTTCAAAAGGGAACCCTGTTGAGCATATTTTTTGCACAAGAGAAACCAAGGAACAGAGAGGGTCATTGAATTTCCTGAGGACAAACAGCGACGGGAATGTGGGGCATGAAGCATGGATTATCCATAACTTGACATGTTAGTGTGGCTTCTCTTCCAATTATAATCTCAAACCAACATGAGCTGATCTAAAGGACTGATAGCATTGCAGAGATGCTTAAGGTAGACTATAGAATACTAAAATCTCTTTTCTTAGAACCCAGAAATATTATTTATTTTCCCTACCTCTCACCCTTCCATTTTTATGGCAATGGAGAAAGAATTAGAAATCAGATCCATTGAGGCCATTTGGGCCTCAGGAAACAAGTCAATTGTTTGTGTTTCCTTTATTCCAGAGATATTCTGAAGGTTGGTACACACCAGCCTGGAAGAGAGAAGGATCCATGGACCATCTCGTTTCTGACTCAGTCAGCCAGCTGGGTGTTGAGACTATTTCCATGGCTTCCAATCCGTCAATGCTTGAAAACATTTACTACAGAAAGGATCGCTGGCTCAGGGAAGACATTTGTCTAATTCGGTAACAGCACTTTACACTGCATTTCTAGAGTATGCTTCTCCTTGAAAATGATCTATTACAGGAGCAGTTTATAAAATTAAACACTTGTCATTATGCGATGCAAAATTCATGAAGCAACCAAATGTCAGGGATCTGCATATTTAAAAGATGGGAGCCTTAGCATTTCTTCTATGGCAAGGATTCTGAGCAGTAAAAGGCCCAGACAACAACATAGCTAATCACAAAGCTGTTTGGGGACAGACCAAACCACTCCTTTTCAAAACCGTTAATCCCAAGGTACCCTGTTTTCTTAATGAAAAGTTAATTATTTCTTTAATAAATATTTACTGAGCATCTACTATGATGTACCAATCACTGTGCAAAACACAGGGACAACCTCCCTGAACATACTAATAAGTGATATTTTGGTTCTCATGGAGCCTACCTATGTACTAGTGAGGGGTGGGGTTCAGGGAGTAGACAGTAAACTAGTAAACAAATAAATGAACAAGAAAATGATACTTTTGACACACAAGGTTCCCTCCCCACCCTCACACACTACATTTTTTCTGTCAGAGAAAAGGAGATCTATCTCTTCAAACTACAGTAACCTTTTTTGAATTGCCAGGGCCAAATCTCTGATGTGTGGACAGTTAACACCAAGCAATTATGGGGCACAGAATCCTGCATGAGATTCAGAAATGATGGAAGATCCCAGGGTGAAAAATAAACTAGCTGTCTGCAAGGAACTTTCCTTTGAAGAAATATAAACCACACTTTTGATAAAATGGAAGATTATACTGTTGAGACCCTCTCAGCCATGCTCGTTCCCATTACAACTTTGCTTCTAGCTCTGCAGGAAGGAGGAAATAATAAACACTCATCCCCAGGTTTGGCCTGTGATAGAGGCAGGGGCATTAAGCAACTTAATCACTTTCTTAGGCTGCCCAATTACCCATCCACTTTATGCTCATGAAGAATATGTCCTGCTAGAGGGACCAGTGACTTATAAGTCTAATTACTTCTTCACTGAGAACCACACCTCCTGACCACGATTCCTTTTGGGTGTTTGTTCCACCAGCCGAGACCCATGAATATGCTAGTGCCTTCCTCTCAGAGCTCTGCTGTCAGCTCGCATGCTACAATCACCAGCTCACATCCGAGGTGCCAATTGTCTCATGACAGTGAGACCTGGCTGCTTTGGCACAGCCATTTTGATGCCAGGATCTTTTCAACATGGAAACACGTCTTTGACATAATATTTTAACTTATGACTTTCAGTGTTTAAAATATGCATCATGGTGAGAGCTCAAGGTAGGGTAAGAGTCAGGGATGTTGGTTTCACAGGTTGATTAGTAATGACACAACAAAGAAATCCGTGATTTTGTATATCGAAAGTGCCATTTTGATGTCAAAACAGTTACATCAAAATGATTATGTCAAAGTGGGTGCATCAAATCACAATGTCAAAAGTTCTTGGATTGTCCTCTTACTTTGTTCTCAATACTCATCCAGGGTATGATGGAGGGGCCATCTTCCAGGAAGCTCCTTAATCTGAAAAATATCTGAGCATCCAGCCTCAGCAACAAGTCCCACAGATCAGACATCATGCGGCTCTCCTGCAGAGGTAGAGCATCATGCACCTGTGTCAGAGAACAGGGACCAGCTACTGAGGTGATGAGGAAATTAGCCATGTCCTGTCAGCAAGCTTTTTATGAGCATCTATATTTCCCTGAAAGTGAGACCACTGAGGATGTCAGAGGAGAGATCAGAGACAGGTGTGATCTATCTTAGATTGCAATCAGGGGCAAGCATATCTGAGAGGTTAATAGGCCTACTTTTTGGAAGGTGTGAATGAGGCATTCCAGGGGGAGACAGCTGTGTGCAAAATATTCCTACACAGGGGATGCCAAAGAGACAAGTTTGACTGGAACTTGGGACATGTGTCAGGGAGAATGTGTTTGAAGAAAGTAGGATATAGTTAGGAAAGGGTCTTGAGTGTGAGGCTATAGAAATTTGGTGT